>NC_080795.1:49861180-50493680 GCF_028018385.1 Neofelis nebulosa
GGAACCCGCTTCAGATTCTGTGTCTCCATCTGTCTGCACCTCTGCTGCTTGCCCTCTGTCTCTCACATTGTCTCAAAAATAAATACACATTAAAAAATAGAAAATAAAAAAATAAAGTAAGATATCATTGATACATTTTTTTTCTTTTTTTTTTTTTTTAATTTTTTTTTCAACGTTTTTTATTTATTTTTGGGACAGAGAGAGACAGAGCATGAACGGGGGAGGGGCAGAGAGAGAGGGAGACACAGAATCGGAAACAGGCTCCAGGCTCCGAGCCATCAGCCCAGAGCCTGACGCGGGGCTCGAACTCACGGACCGCGAGATCGTGACCTGGCTGAAGTCGGACGCTTAACCGACTGCGCCACCCAGGCGCCCCGATACATTTTTAAATATAGTTGAATTTTGGAAGCTATATGGGAAATGATGGAATGATCTAAAACCAAGGTCTTTGGACACAAGCATTTTTCTTACTGCATTTGTACACTAAGGCCTGTCTGTTTCTTCCTCATATGCCATTAGGTGACATTCAGGTAGGAATGATGGACAAAAAGGGACAATTGGAGGTGGAAATCATTCGGGCTCGTGGCCTTGTTGTAAAACCAGGTTCCAAGACACTGCCAGGTAATAAAAGAAGACATGCTTCTATTATTTGCAATCCATTACTTTTCAATTCAGAGGCTTTGTTTTTGATTAGATGCTGAAAACCTGGTTTTCAGATAATTAAGGATACTAATAATAAGGGAGTCTGTTATCTGTAGTACTCTGTGTGTCGATCCTAAGTGAGCATTCAGTTAGAGTGGTCTGGTAGGGCTAATATACGTTGTTAAATAAGTACATATGTAGTAGAAACCATTGCAAAATAAAAACTACCACACTTAGATAATTTATTTTGTACAACATGTACATAAGAAGTTCTTTTTCTGATTAGCTGATATTTTGTGTCATTCTTTACTTTCTCTGGAGCTTCAAAATTCTCCTTAGGAATTCTTAAAGTCCTGAAATTAGAGTAAACACAGATACAGGTTGCCAAAGTAGCAAAAGCCTTTGTATATAGGACATTCTAATTAGAAAACTTTTACTTTCTGTATTGTACAAAGAAAGAGAGGCACCATTGTCAGTTTTTATTGTGCTGTCACGTATTTCATACTGAAATGTCATCATCTAAGGTGCTTGGGGCCGTGAAAAATGACACAGACTCCAGATACATCGTGCAGAGATGTACAGAGCATGAGATCTGTCATGTAGAACAATTAGTAAAGATTCTGAAACTTGGTTTCTCACCTCAGCACCTCCACTGATTGAATTGTAATTTTGAATTTCTTGACTTTCCTTCCTATCCTTCCAGAAATTCTAAATTATTATGTGTATTACCTATTGTACAACCTTGCAGGAGCAATTAAGTCAATTGTGTTTATAAAAGTCTTGGAGCTAGTCAACCCACTCTGCTATAAAGAATATCATAATTTGTACGTGCATGAAAATGCTTTTTTTTATTTTTTATAATTTTTTAAATGTTTATTTTTGACAGAGAGAGAGAGACAGAGAGAGAGAATGAGCAGGGGAGGGGTAGAGAGAGAGAGAGAGAGAGAGAGAGAGAAAATCTGAAGCAGGCTCCAGGCTCTGAGCTGTCAGCAGAGTCTGACATGGGGCTCGAACTCACAGACCGTGAGATCATGACCTGAGCCGAAGTCGGACGCTCAACCAACTGAGCCACCCGGGCGCCCCTGATAATGCTTTTATGAAGAGTCAGATACATCTCAAGCCATGGAATTCATAATTAGTTGACTCTTCCCAGCTAATGTGAACATATTACATCAAGCCCCACCGCTATCTTGTACCCACACCGCCATCAATAAATAAATCTTTTGGGGCATCTGGGTGGCTCAGTCGGTTGTGTCAGACTTCGGCTCAGGTCATGATCTTATAGTCCGTGAGTTCAGCCCCGCCTCGGGCTCTGTGCTGACAGCTCAGAGCCTGGAGCCTGCTTCAGATTCTGTGTGTCTCCCTCTCTCTCTGCCCCTCCCCTGCTCATGCTCTGTCTCTCTCTGTCGAAAATAAACATTAACCAAAAAATAAAAACAAACAAACAAACCCCTTGGAATAATAAATAAATGATTTTTATTTATAAAATTTATATTATATTATTATATAAACTATAGTATTTATATTTTTTTTTTCTTTTTTTTTTTTTTATTATTATTTTTTTTTTAACGTTTATTTATTTTCGAGACAGAGAGAGACAGAGCATGAACGGGGGAGGGGCAGAGAGAGAGGGAGACACAGAATCAGAAGCAGGCTCCAGGCTCCGAGCCATCAGCCCAGAGCCCGATGCGGGGCTCGAACTCACGGACCGTGAGATCGTGACCTGAGTTGAAGTCGGATGCTTAACCGACTGAGCCACCCAGGCGCCCCTATAGTATTTATATTATAATTTATTTCTAAAACAATATATAGCTTCTAGCACATTTAGTTAGATTTAAGTCCTGACAGATGAAAGACTGAACAAGACGTCTCTCCTGAATATTGTTAGGGACTAGAAGCAGTTCACCTTATTTAATACAGTGTTTAAATCTATGTAACCACTTGACGGTATAATAGTAACAACTCAGAGTAGCCTCTGAGTTAATATTGCCTAAAACTACTTGAATGGCAGTTTTATAATAAATAAGTAAGTAAATAAATAAACAAACAAACACCTATTCTTTATCTAATGATTTTGACACAGTGTGGAAAGACTGGTGACTTTTGATTGCTGGCCCTTTCAGCCTAAAATTAAGCTGTTGTAGATGTCACGTGCAAGTTGAGTATTTCATAACCATGGCTCATCGCTTAACTCTCCCCTCTATGTTTTCTTTCTCAAGCACCATATGTAAAGGTGTATCTGTTAGATAATGGAGTCTGCATAGCCAAAAAGAAAACAAAGGTGGCAAGAAAAACGCTGGAACCCCTTTACCAGCAGCTATTATCTTTTGAAGAAAGTCCCCAAGGGAAGGTTTTACAGGTATTTACTGAATTGTTTATCCCCTACATAAGAAAGTATTTTCATGGAGTCAAACCTTGCACCCCCATATCTTCTTATTGCCTTCTTTTCAGTTGCCCACACTCGAAATTCTCGGAAGCGTCACAACAGTGGCTGGTGCTATAAAGCCACAGATGCTGTTGTTTCTTTCACAGTGAACTAGAGACTTGCAAAGCCCCATCATACACAGACTCCGATCTCCCTGGACTGCTTATGATCGTAACACTCGAGTACACTTGTCCTCATGTACCTTTGGATTCTAGTAGTTAAAAACAACTATCCCAGCAATTAAAATACAACTCTTTAACTTAACGTTTGATATCCGCACATTAACTCAATGTATTTTAGTTTACAAGTTTTCACGTACATAATTATACTGACATTACTCTCCTTTGTATTTTGCCAACAGATCATTGTCTGGGGAGATTATGGCCGCATGGATCACAAATCCTTTATGGGAGTGGCCCAGATACTTTTAGATGAACTGGAGCTATCCAATATGGTGATTGGATGGTTCAAACTTTTCCCTCCTTCCTCCCTAGTAGATCCAACCTTGGCCCCTCTGACAAGAAGAGCTTCCCAATCATCTCTGGAAAGTTCAACCGGACCTTCTTACTCTCGTTCATAGCAGCTGTAAAACTGTTGTCATAGCAACCAGCGTTACAAAAAAATAAAAAAAAATCACAGGTCGCAAACCCTGGTAACACTGCATGCTTAATGTTGTGTCTTCTGAGCCTGTTTCTAGGGATACAAAGCGATCCTGTGTTCTCAGAGGAAGTTGCACACATTGTGCCCTAAAGATGGCCCTCAGGTGAAAGAGCAGTTTATGAAGAACTATCAGGTTTGGAGTTCAATAACACTCGAGTTTTGGTCCAATCTGAAGCCATGGATTAATCTCAAAGAATCAGTCAGTTTCATGCAACAAAAGCCCTTTTCAATGGCACCTTTATATTTTTATCGTTCCTTTTTCTTCATTTCTCTGACCCCAAAGCCCTGTTACGCCACAGAAATGGAGCTATACAGTCATTAAGCCATGTTACAAGTCAAGGAGTGAAGTCCTAGGAAGCATCAGGTGAAAAGCAAGAGACCAAAGAAGTGGTCCGGGACAGACGTCAGCCCTCCTCTGGAGTGTGACCAGCAGCAGCCAGTCCTGCGTGAACAGTGGCAGACTCAGAGCTCCGGCAGGCACGCCATTCACTAATGCCACGATGTGTTGGACTCTGAAAAACAAAATTCTGTGGCTACACTGTACTGAATGAAATTAAACTTTTTTTGCATGGACACAGATTAGCTGAATACTTAAATTATTTTCTTGGGGCTGCAACTTGCAAAAAAAAAAAAAAAAGAATAAAAATCAGCCATTTTCAACAATTTATATTATTTTTAAAAGTAAATTTCACTATTGCATGGTTTTAAAAACGGGAGAGAACGCAACGGGGTGGTACAAAGAGACACCATGTTTATTCTTTAAACTGATCATAGTCTGTGTTTTGGCAGACGTTACAAATGAGAATACTTTCTAGAAGATACTTAAAATTCTCTTTATGTGACAAATAAGCATAATATATTCAATTGATTTCCATGTTAAATATACAAACCTTATGAAGTTCAATATGTGCAAATTGTTCTCATCTTTCTTCCTCTTCTCTGTCTTACTTTTCCTCTTCACTCTTTTAATCTTTTGTTTTCTTTCTCCCTACCAGAGTGATTATGCTAAAAGATTACAAGTTTTTGACCTGATACTCCTTACACCCCATGTTTGATTCAGAGCTATAGATGCTTCTGAATTTATGAATTTCTCAAGGGGGGGAAAAAAAAAAACTAAGAGCTTTCTTTATTTCCAGCATGTTGAAAAGGATTTTGCAACATGACTTGGGAGTACATTAAAGTAAGTCAGCATGTATTTGATAAAGAAGATATTTGAACTTTTGCAGTTTATTGTACAGTGCATGGTACTTTTATTTTCACCTTCAAAGTTCAGTTTACAGGAAAACCCTACAATCATGTGGCCATTGTAATGTCTAATAAATTTGTTTTTAGCACCAGCATTATTCATACAGGGGTTAAAGTATTATTTCTAGAAGGTCTTAGGTTTTGTTTTTTAATTAATTAAAGCAATTTCTTTAGCCAATTTCCATTTACTATGTGAATAGAAACACTGCTAAAAATTTGGAGCCTGAAACACGGGGCTGTTTATTAATTCATTTTTCTGTAGTAAAATACAATTTTTCACAAATTATATTTCTAAAGAAATATAGTAAACATAAATATGCAACAGATAATTTTAAAGCTCCAATTTTTAGGTGACTCGAAGAAAGTCAATCTGCCGATTAATAGTTCTTTCACGCCATCACCAAAAGTCTACACCACAAATCCCCTAAGGTCAAACCCCTGCCTTTGGTTTTACAGACAGTTATTACCATTGGGTGGTGCTGCAAGGTCGAATTTCTCTTAAGTTTCCCTGTTGAGAGGAGAAGTCACTGGTTAACGTTAACAAACCACCCACACTTTCTGTTTCTTTATGTACACTTTGATAATGCATTCTTACAGGTCGATTTCAATTTCTTACAGCAACTTTTGAAATCCACATACATACCAGTTAAGGCCATGCACAAAAATTGCTTTCTTCTTCTTCTTTTTTTTTTTTTTTCCTTTCTAAATTCCATGCTGACCATTAAAAACTATCATGCTTGATATGGTGCAAAAGTTAAAATGAGTATCACTAAAAATGCCTTCTCTTTATGTGGTGCAATATGAAATACACCGAGACTGTGTCTTGACATTCTGAGATCTACGATGGACCCAGGTAAAGTTGTTAAAAGAACGAATAAGACTTTATGGAAATAATTTAGACACTTGTGTACCAGCAGCAATTGATTTAATAGACCTATAGTGTCTATACTCTCCCGTAGAATAAACGTTTACCATTTTCCTGATACTAAGATGCAGTCACGTAATCTTTTGTGCATATTCCTATATAAATTATTTCTAATTTTAATAAGAAGGACATGACTGTATGGGATATTTGTACATACTTGTCATTATGCAGTATTTATTTAAAAGTTGGTGTATTTTTTTTTTTTTTTTAATTTTCACATGTCTGCACTTCGACTTGTGGTTTAGTCATGTAAATAGCACTATTCCAGTGACCATTGCTGCCCTGTACATAGTATGTTTTCAAAGTAAAGGGAATTCCAGTTGGGGAAAAAAAAAAAAAAAAAAAGGCAGATTAGTCCTGTAATGAACACCAACTAATGTAAATCAAATTCATTCTGGTGATGGTATTTAACACTTTAAATAAAACATTTTCTTTACAGACGTTGTATGCACGGCTTTCTCTGGCTTCCCTTCTCCCCATCCCCAAGCCTGGTGCAGCTTTCCCTGAACTCATGCATCATTTCAAGACAACAAAATAATTTTATTTTCCTTCTCCGTGCCAGAAACAGATTGCTGGTCTTAGCAAATAGCCCTCAGTAGAGCATGTTTCCAAAGAGCCAAAGGATTTCTGCTCACATCATTAAAAAGTTGCTGCTTTAAAAAAAACAAACAAAACATTGTTATTCTATGGTGGGGGAAAGGTGGTTGTTCCAGACTGAAGTGCTTTCTGGTTAAATGACTCAGCAGCTCACAGAGTCTGTGAGTAAACTGAGATTTCTGAGTCAGCGTCACCTCCACGGATGGCAGAGTCCTGAAGAATCACAAGAGGCCATCTGCCATTCCTTGGGTGAAGGTGAGAAGAGTGACAGGGGCTTTACCCAGCTGTGTCAGTTCAGCTTTGTGGGGGTGAGGGGGGTGGTGCATTTTCAGCGGGGGAGACGCCGGTGGTAACAGGACGTGTAACAACCTGTCCAGAGACTGGCTTCTATGGTGTGGCTCTGGAGGCGAGGGTTTCTGCGAATCCTCCCAGGGCAGTTCCTTAAACTGGAAGAAAAAACCCCCAGCAGAGTTCTCTCGGAAGGCCCCCCGCCCTGCTGCCCGGCTCTAAATTTAAAAGCTGGCTTAATTAGTTAAAAATTCAAACCTAGTTTTCTCTCCATTCTTGGAAATAGCCATCTCTTCCCTTTCCAAGGACTCCCTTCGAGCTCAGTCCCCCATGCCTATCCCAGGTTATTTGTCATTACTCAATGTCCACCTCCTAGTCTAAGGAGCTATTTCCTTGCTACTCACACACTCCTATTATACCAATCCCCTTGCCTTTCTTGCATGCCCTCTCTTGAAAAGCCCTTCTGCTTTCTCAGAAATGATCCATGCTAGCCCCTCCCTACAGCTCAACTCCCTGCTCAGGACCGAGCTCCTCTTTAGCGGTTCTGACTAAACCCGAACAACGTGGCTGCCATTGACATCAGCACCTTCACTTTCCCGGGAACATGTGATCAAAGCTCCACAGTCCGCAATAAAGGACATGGTGGTCACGCTTGTAGGGGCTGAGAGAGGAATGGCCAAGCAATCACCAAAGCTGTCCGCCTGTATTGACTTAGTCCCAGAGTGTAAGTGACTGACTTCCACATTACAAACCAATTTGGGTTTTTTTTCTGGTTCCTGGCTCTGCCGCTTGCTTGATGTTCAGCCTTGACCATGTCATTTATATTCTCTGAGTCTCACTACCCCAAACTGCAAAATGACAATAGTAAAACTACCAGCTCATTGGGTCATCATAGGGATTGAATAAAACGATGTATATGGAACACAGCACCATGAGTGGTATAAAGTAAGTGCTCCCAAATGCTATTATTATGAGTATAAGTAATTGATCAGAATACCATTTCACTCTTTGCTGGTCTCACTGAAGGTGCAAGTCCTCTTAAGAAAACAAATTGTTTTGGGGCACCTGGGTGGCTCAGTCGGTTGAGCGTCTGACTTCGGCTCAGGTCATGATCTCACGGTTCATGGGTTTGAGCCCCGCGTCAGGCTCTGTGCGGACAGCTCAGAGCCTGGAGTCTGCTTCGGATTCTGTGTGTCTCCCTCTCTCTCTCTACTCCTCCCCCACTCATGCTCTGTCTCCCTCCCTCTCTATCTCAAAAACAAACATTAAAAAAAATAGTTTTCTCTGGACATTCAGGGCCAAACTGAGGGATCACCTGCTGGATTGGGGGGTAGCTCTGCTGAGCTCCTTGCAGACCACGTCTGATCTTCCCTGAAGAAGAAATGTACCCCCAGTGCATTCAGCTACCATCAAGGTTGCATTAAAGACCCCAACGAGAAATCTCAGGCAGCAAGGCAGCTCAGGGCCTTGTCAGAAGGTACAGCTAGGCAAACAGAGTTGGGCAGACATCCAAAAGACAGGACCTTAAAAATACCCTGGGAGAGTTCACTGGCTGGCTCTCTGTCCTGGAGAGTCAGTGATGGGACAGGAAGTCCCAGCCCCTGGAAGATAACATAACATGGGAGCAGGGTGACCTCAGAATCCTCATAGATCCTTGGGTTCCTTATTGTGCAGCCTCTTTGGTTGTTTCCTAGGCAAGAAATAGGTCAGACTTTTCTCTGCTTTTCACCTGCAGGGTCTGAGCTCCCCTCTGTCATGGGTCTGGCTGGGCTGCTGGGGACAACAGACTTTTGGGGTGGCCACCCAAGATCAATGAGGGCCCCCACAGACTACATTGCGTGATATGCTGGGGTACCCAAACCCTGACTGCTGATGACTTGGGCCCTATCTGAGAGTAATGAACAGCATGTGTTAGGCAAGGGCAAGAAACTATGTGTTAGGCAATCCTGAGCCTTCCTTAGCACATTTCAAGCTCTTGCTGGGGAAACTTTGAAAATTGTGATAAAAAGTATGCATTGCCTAGTTCATTCTTGATTTATTATAGCCAAGAACTTTGTGGGCTAACAGGCAAAAACCAACAACAACAAAAAAACAACAAAATCAATGCCTCGGTGGTAAGGGGGAGCAGCAGGATAGGGGGTGGACTCATCCTAAATATTCTGAGTTCTGATGAGTGCTGGGCACTCAAAGTTGACAGTCTAGTCAACCTCAGGGTATAAACTTAGTGCCTGAAGACTTACGGAAATAATGCCAGACTCACAAAACCAAAAATCTAGTTCTTTGGGCTTTCTCAGAAGAAGTGACAGGGTACAACAGGGCCTCAAGTCTTAAAATTATCTGAGAGACAGGCACTTCAGATACCCAGGAATCATTTCTCTTCCAAATGGACTGGTCCTCCGTCTCTAGATACTAACAGGCCCATCTTTTCTGTCTTCTATCTTTTCTATTGTCACAATAAATCATCTTTCTAGTCTCAGGTGTAAATACTGTGACCCTTCACTCCAAGCTGAACCTCAAACCCTATCACGCATTTTTCATGGTATGGAAGAGGAAATGGGCGTGGGAAGGGAAAGAGGGAAAGAAGAGTATAGAAAAGGAGGGGACCGAGAGAGAAAAACGCCCCAAAACAATTTAGCCCTTAACTAGCTTTGGTCTGTTTTCCCTGTCTGGAATGTAGTTCGTTTTCTCACACCTAGCTGGAGCGGGGCAGGTGAATGGGTGAATGTGAATGAGCACCAGAGACAAAATGGAAACAGAAATAAACACTTGGAGGCTTCCTTTAATGATATAGTTACATCCAGAGTCTTCCTGGGGAGCTGAGTACACCTTGAATGTGAAGGAGAAAGGTCGTGGCTTTTAAGAGGACACTCAGAGAGGAGACAGCCACCCTTCTGGGCAGGAGTTCAGTCTGAGGGACACAAACCGCACACACAGAGAGCAGGACCACAATGGCACCATGATGGAAAGGTCTCCCTCTTGGAACACAATAAGCAGCAGTGGGAGCACCTTGCAGTCGCTGCAAGAGGTCTGTTATCCTTCCTCTCTGCCTGTAGTATGGGATTATCAGAGCACTAGTCCGCCCAGCCAGAGGTCTTTTTCCTATCTGCGGGCTGGGCAGTTTATCAGCTGGATTTCAAACACAGCATTGTGCACTTATGGAACAGGTTCTCGGGACAGGGAACAGAGTAGGGCTCAGGGGTCCGAGGAATGTGAAGACAGGTCCCAGCAAGCACCAGTGCCCGTGGGAGACTGCCGATTGCAAGAACTTTTCAGGTCCTGGTATCCCAGGGCTCAAACACTACAGATTGCCACCTGCTCTTGTCTCCACTGTATAGCTGGTCTTCTTAATAATGACAACCCCAAAGAATACACTGCAGGGCAGTATAGTCTCTATATTTTATTTTTTAAATATGGTTTTATATATATATATATTTTTTAATTCTGTTCCTGCACTAATAACGCCATGGTGAATAAGACCTCATCCCAGACTGCAAAAGGACCTCTCTGAATATGACCAAAGTGTATTCTTCTGTACCTAAAATATGTCTGTTGCTAGATAAGATACGCACTAGACAGGAACAAAGAGGAAGATTTGGTTAATTTTCTTCAGAAAGTTTGCCTGAAGGAAGTGAGCTTTTCTGTTTATTGTTGACTTACTGTGTGTCAGTTTACTCATCTGCCGCAAAGGCAAGTAATGGCCACTTCAAAGGGCTGTTGGGAGTTAAAATGACAAAAGAAATGACCACTTCCAACACAGCCCAGGATACAATAAGTACGCAACCAAAGTCATTTCTTATATTAACCAGGAACTGCGTTCAGCACAGGATAACAGAGTCTCCAGTGAAAGTAGCTTATTTTTTCTTCAAGGTTGCTTCCTGGTTAGAAGATGGTAGCTGTGGCTCCTGCCATCACGTCTACGGTTCTAAGAGAGAAAAAAGAGGAAGAAGGAATAGTGAAGGGCACCAGTCAGGTGGGGAAAGGAAACAGCTTGAACGCTTGTCAAGAAGTTCTGCCCAAGACTTCAAGGCTTGGGGAGGCAGGGAATGCTCAATATTTAACCCTTAGGTATTGTGGTAGCTGTAGGATTTTTGTAGACGCTCTACCATATTGAGCAAGTTCCCTTTTAGTCTCAATTTGCTGAGAGTTTTTGTCACGAAGGGCTGGTAAATTTTGTCAAATGCCTTTTCTCCTTCTACTGAGATGTTTGTATTGTTTTTCACCCACACACTGTTACTATATGAATTACACTGATTGATTTTCCAATGGTAAGCCATTTAAAAATTTGGAAGGAAACCCAACTTGATCGTGATGTATTATTTTCTTTATATATTGCTGGAGTTGATTTATTATTTTGTTAAGGATTCTTGCATCTGTGTCCAGATATTGGTCTTTAATTTTCTTTCTTTGTGATACTTGTCAGGCTGTTATCTGGGAGATGATGGCCTCGTGAAAAAAATTAGTCAGCAAGTGTTTCCTCCTTTATTTTCTGAATAAATCTGTGTAAAACTGGCATTATTTCATAAATATTTGACAGAATTCACCAGTGAAACCATCTAGGCCTGGAATTTTCTTTGTGGGAAAGATTTGACTATCAGTTAAATTTGTTTAATAAATAAAAAGCTACTAGAATATCTTTCAGTTTGGGCTATGATTTCTAAGGAATCTGTTGACTTTATGTAAGTTGCCAAATGTTATTGTTATAAAGCTATTTACAATATTTTTTATCATCCTTTAAATGTTTGTAGCATTTAAAATAATGAGCCCTCTGGGGCGCCTGGGTGGCTCAGTCGGTTAAGCGTCCGACTTCGGCTCAGGTCATGATCTCACAGTCTGTGGGTTCGAGCCCCACGTCAGACTCTGTGCTGACAGCTCAGAGCCTGGAGCCTGCTTCCGATTCTGTGTCTCCCTCTCTCTCTGCCCCTCCCCTGCTCATGCTCTGTCTCTCTCTGTCACAAAAATAAAAACATTAAAAAAAAAAAATTAAAAAAAATAAAATAAAATAATGATCCCTCCTCTCTTACTCTTGGTATTGATAATTTTCTCTTTTTCTTAATCAGACTTACTAGGGGCTTATCAATTTTGTTTCTCTTTCCGACATACCACCTTTTGGCTTTGTTAATTTCCATATTCTTTGCTCTCTGTTTCACTGATTCCTGCTCTTCATTTCCCACTTTCTAATCACTTTGAATTTGATTTGTTCTTATTCTAGTTTCTTAAAGTAGAAGCCTAGATCATTGATTTTAAATCTTTCTTCTTCTCTAATATCCTTATAGTTATACATATCCTTTTACACCGTGCTGTGGCTTCATCCCTCACTGTTATTTAGGTAAAATGTTTTATCACACTTGGTGATTGCTATCTGCATCTGTACATCTTGCACTAATTCCAAATATTCGGGAATGTTCTCGGTATCTTATTGATTTTTTAAAAAAATTTTTTAACGTTTATTTATTTTTGAGACAGAGAGAGACAGAGCATGAGCAGGGGAGGGGCAGAGAGAGAGGGAGACACAGAATCCGAAGCAGGCTCCGGGCTCCGAGCTGTCAGCACAGAGCCCGACGCGGGGCTGGAACTCACAGACCATGAGATCATGGCCTGAGCTGAAGTAGGACGCCCACTGACTGAGCCACCCAGGTGCCCCTTATTATTGATTTCTAACATAATTCTAATTTGGCCAGAAAACAGACTCTAAGATATTGATCTTTTGATACCTGTGGGGACATATTTTATTGTCTAGCTTTTGCTTATCTTGGCAAACATTCCCAGTGCAATGGAAAATAACGTGCTTTCTGCAGGTGTTGGGTGTGGTGTTAGGGGTCTGCAAATATTAATCAGGTCAAGTTGGTTGATAGTATGGCTAAATCTCCATCAGTTACTGAGAGAGGGGTAATAAAATCTGCAGTTTCATGTAGGTGTGTCGATTTTCCCCTTTGATTCTCTCAGGGTTTTTTTTTCCCCCTCCTGTATTCTGAACCTCTGTTATTAATTGCATAACATGCATGATTGTTATGTCTTCTTGATGAATTAAACCGTTTATTACTATGCACTACCCTTTTATCACTGCTAATATTCCTTGTCTGCAATTTTACTTTGTGCTGGAATATTCATGCCAGCCTTCTTACTCTTACTGCTTCCATCTTTCTACTCCCAACCTGTCCCTGCTGATTTATTTAAATTGTGTTTCTGTCTCCTCCGGGCAGCTTTCGCTTTATAGTCTACTCTGATTGCTTCTTCCTTTTACTTGCAAGGTTTAATTCATTTACATTTAGTAGCACTATTAATATGGCCGGGTTTAAGCATCGCATCTTGGTATTTACTTCCAAGTTATCCTATCCTATTTATCTTTTCTTTTCCTGTCTTTTGAATTAATGTGTTTTTTAATATTCCATTTTAATTCCTCTATTTCCTCTGCATTGATATTTTTATGGCTGCTTCTAGATAGATGACAAATGAATTCTTCACTTACAACTGTCCACTTAGAGTTAATATTTCACGAGTGCACATAAAATATAAGAACCTTACAACAGCAAAATTCTATTGCTCTCGCCTATCCTTTTCACTCTTGTTATTTGTCTATGTGAGTCATGAAACACTGCAATGCAATGTCTTATTTTTGCTTTAAATAATCAGTTGTCTTTCAAACAAATTAGCAGTAGGAAAAAGATACTCTTTTATATTTTTCAAATAACATTTACTATTTTTTAAAAGTTTATTCATTTATTATTTCTCAAAAAGAGAGAGAGAGCATGTGCATGAGCACAAGTGAGAGAGGGGCAGAGAGACAGATGGAGACACAGAATCTGAAGAAGGCTCCAGGCTCTGAACTGTCAGCACTGAGCCAGACGTGGGGCTCGAACTCACAAACAGCAAGATCCTGACCTGACTTGAGCCGAAGTTGGATGCTGAACTGACTGAGCCAACCAGGTGCCCCAATATTTACTATTTCTGATTTTCTCTGTCCTGTAGATTCAACTTTCTGCCTAGTGTTCTTTCTTCTTAGCCTGGAGGCTTCCCTTAGCATTTCTTATCAGGCAGGTCTACTGTCAACAAATTCTCTAGGCTTTTGTTATTCTGAAAATAGCTTTATTTCACCTTAAATTTGAAGTATATTTTTTACTGAATAAAGCATTCTGTTGCTCAGTGTCTTTCCGTCTGTTGCAGAACTTCAAAGTTGTCATCTCATTGTTGTCAGACTCCATTCTTTATGATGAAAAGTCAGTCATAATTCATCCTTTTCTCTCCTTCTTTGTGGCTTCGTTTTAAAAAAAAATACGACTGCTTTCAAGGTTTTTCTCTTCACATTTGGTTTTCAGCAATTTGACTACATTTTCCTAGGTGTGCTTCTCTTTGTATTGAAATTATGGTTAAGTTACTGGTGGATTCTTTGGGTCCTGGCAGGCTGGTTCCATTCTTTGTTAGGGCAGGTCTGTTTCTGTTTTGAACTTAGCATTGGAGCACGGCCCTCGTTCCTAAGGCCTGGTCTTTCCCAAGTCACAACTGAAAGTGTAAAATTTTGGGGAGTTGTCTCTACTCTGGCTGGTCTAGAATTCCAACATCTTCTAGCATTAGAACGATAAGAATTAGAATTATCCCTGCAGCCCCAAATAATGGGGGATCAGAAGCATGATTAAACAGAGGAAGTAATTGGTAGGCAGATTTTTTAAAAGTAGGCATATAAGACTATAATTGTATCATAATCATGGTATAGTATTAAAGCTCTGCCAGGATGTTTTGAAAAAAATTTGAATTCAGAACCATCTTTCAGCTCCACACTGCCTGAGGTCCTGCCATATTTTAGTTCTCCCCTTCTTAGATGTCCAAGGGATTCTCCTAATCTCTCTTTTTTTTAAAATTTTTTTAACATTTATTTATTTTTGAGAGAAAGACAGAGCATGAGTGGGGGAGGGGCAGATAGAGAGGGAGACACAGAAGCCGAATCAGGCTCCAGGCTCTGAGCTGTCAGCACAGAGCCTGAGGTGGGGCTTGAACTCAGGAACAGCAAGATCGTGACCTGAGCCAAAGTCAGACACTTAACCGACTGAGCTACTCAGGGGCCCGTCTCCTAATCTGTTTATGTGATTTTGACATTAATCCCACTCCCCCTACTTAAGCTACTTTGAGTGGGTCTCTGTTTATTTAATCAAAAGGACAAGGTAAAACTGTAATTGTATCTCTCATGCGGAAGAATATTTGGTAAGCTATGACAACACTCCCTTCATCAAATCTGAGCCTTCTGTCACTGTAGGAAGAGACCTAATATATTAAGAACAGATGAGCAACCCAAAGCCCAGAGATATTTTCTGGCCATCCTGGGAATTTCTCAGCTCTCCTGACTTTAGTCAGATGATATAAAACAGTGGTTCTCAAATGAGCATGTGCATCAGAATCACCAGGAAGGCCTTGTTGAGTATTCAGGCCCCATTGCTACTGTTTCTGGATTGGCAGGTCTAAGAAAGGACTTAAGAAGTTGCATTTCTAACAAGTGCCCAGGTGATGCTGGCTGGGCACTACAGATTAAGAACTACTGATACGGAGACCTCTCAGAGCAAGTTTACATTTGTGTTTGTTTCCTATGTGTAGAGAGTCACCAGTCCCCTGTCACTCATTACTTTATAACATGATGTCATCCATATTCCCAGGGTGAGATGGGTAGGGGTGGCAGCTGAAATCTAAGAGCAAAGAGAGCATTATAAAGGGGTCATTTCGGGGCGCCTGGGTGGCTCAACCGGTGGAGCATCCGATTTTAATTCACGTCATGATCTCGTGGTTCATGGGTTCGAGCCCCACATCAGTCTATGGGCTGATAGCTCTGAGCCTGGAGCCTGCTTCAGATTCTGTCTCTCCCTGTCTCTCTGCCCCTCCCCCACTCGTGCTCTAGCTCTCTCTCTCTCTATTTCTCTCTCTTTCTCAAAAATAAATACACATTTTTAAAAAGTAAAAAAGAAAAAAAAGCCATTTCGTTAAGGATTTCCCGCTCCTCCCCCGCCCCCAAGAAATGACAATAGGGAGATTTAAAGGTTTTCACTTACTTTTCCAGTGTTTTGCTATGACTAAAGAATCATAAGTAGCATACAGTTGAAGTCTGGCAGTATTTCCTCAATATACTGTACAGGAAAAGCTAATGAAGGTGAGCTACAGATGTTTCTAATATTTGGATGGTTATTATCACCAGCAGTATATCTCTAATTCGTATAAAATGAAATTTCGTAACCCAGTGATGGTCTGTTTCTTATTGGCTACAACACTGGAAAACAATAATAAGACCAACTATTGCCTGAGGCTTAATATAGCTCTGTTTTGTCAAAATGTGAACCTCTCCTGTGACTTCTCTCAGTCACACAAATTTCATGTCCTGGTGCTTCTTCACTTAAAAAGGGTTTATGAAAAATCCCAAGTTGCTCTGTGGGGAAGCCACAGATACTCACTTCAGGAGAAAAGCTTGGTGTCCACTAAGGGAGATGAGACAGCTGCAGATATCACTATGACAGTAAAAAGTACAGCAGAACAAGAGCCCCAGGGGTCAGAGAAGAACCACTTTGGGTTGGAGTGATCAGAGAAGGTTCTGTGAAGAAAGTGGCATCTCTGCAGAATTGTGAAGGGAGACTTGAGTTTTGATAGTCACATACGGGAGGAAAACCACAGACCAGGAATTACTTCTGAGAGCACCAGAGACAAACCAGCCCAGGTTGTCTCCCATTTCTAGTGAGGTAAGTGGGCGAGTGCTCACGTAACATCCGTGCAAAGGAGTCCTGCGTGAGGGGGTGAGAAGGGAGAGAAAATAAGGTCTCAGATGCCAGAGCAAGGATTGAGAGTGTAGTCAGCAAACAATGGGGACATATTGAAGTTTTCAAGCAAAGGAACCATGTGGTCCAGATATTTACGTTTAGCACATTCATAAATGGCCAATGGCTAAGAAAGGATAGTTGATCATAACGTGAAGAGAATAGAGGCAGACAGAAGCAGTGAGATGACTCCAGCGGTGTAATAATCCAGGAACGAAGAGGCCACAGCTAGACCCGGGAGGCACCCATGGGAACAATAGAACAGGGACAAAATGAGGTAACTCATTACATAAAGTTTAGGTTTTCAGAAGAGTGTTGGTGCCATTAACTGAACTAGAAAAGTCAGGGAGAGAGGTATGTACTAAGGTTGGGGAGGAAAACGATGAGTTCGGGTATGGATACATTGGGCTTACATTTCTTTCAGTAAAGCCAGAGGGAAATTTTTTTTTTTTTTTTTTTTTGGTGTTTATTTTTGAGAGTGAGTACAAGCAGGGGAGGGGTATAGAGAAGGAGGTACAGACGATCTGAAGCGGGATCTGCTCTGACAGCAGGGAACCTGATGCAGGGCTCAAACCTGTGAGCTTACGAGGTCACGACCAGAGCCAAAGTCAGGTGCTTAACTGATTGAGCCACTCAGGTGCCCCAAGGCAGATCGAAATCCTTTTGAAGGCAGCCGGAGTTTGGGAAAAATCTCAGATTGAGCTGTTGTATGGGTCAGGCCGGGCCAGATGATGCTACAATTACCATCCTCAGGGAAATCCCAGGGGCTGGAAACAATGGTGCTTATTTTGTAATTCATTCGCTGCGGCCACTTTAATTTAGGAAGGGGACTCTGTTCATCCTAGTTACTCAGAGATTCGGTCTGATGGAGGCTCCATCTCAACATGTTCTCCGTGGTCACAGGGACTGGGAAAGGGGAACAGGAAGAACCAAGGGCTGGCTCATAAAACTGCTGCCCTGAAGTGACACATAACACTTTCCTTCACATCTCACTGACAGAAGTAAGTCACATGACCGGTCATTCCTCAAAGCGGATGCAGAAAAACAATCCTACATGTGCTTCAGGCAAAAGAACTGTGGGCTAGGAAGGCACAGCCCAGGAAGGGAAGGCTCTTGATGCCCCTGAGAGGACCAGGAGCCCCAGACCAAAGGGGCAGAGGCTAGTGCTGCCCCCGGCGGGGGGGGGGGGGGGGGGGGGGGGACACAGAAGAGGCAGGGCCCCATGGCAGAGCCACCCACCAGCCAGCCAGCAGAATGAGTAAGTGGGGGGTGGGGGGTGGGGGAGGTGGGCAGCTGGGTGATCTTGAAGCTGCAAAAACGGCTTGCTTGTGAGGTCACTGCCTAGACCTATTGCCCTGCCTGCCTTCCTGTGCCCAGAAAGGAAGGGGCTGTTGCCCCCTCCCAGCCACGTTTCCTCTCCTTTTCCCTCCTGTGGACTCTCCCATCATCCATGTGGCCTTCCTCTTAAGGCCAGATGAAGATGGTCCCTTGTGGTTTCCCAAGTTAGGTTTGTGATGTGAGACGCTTCTGCTCCTGCCCCTACCTCTCCTTCCCCACCCCTGCAGAAGGCAATTGCTAGTTTTCTTTCCCTATTCTTTTCCAAGTAGGTTTTGTTTACTCCCCAAATCCCTGAGCCAGATGTGGGGTGCTGACACTCACAACCCCTGAGTGCCCAGTCTTCTCCCTCCCCTTTCCACTGAGTTTTTAGTCTCCTGTGCTGTGCCTAGTGGCACCTGGGCTGGGGAGGACACTGCCCCTGTCTAGGTTTTTATAAATGTCAAGGGGTGCCTGGGTAGCTCAGTCGGTTAAATGTCCAACTTCGGCTAAGGTCACGATCTCATGTCTTGTGAGTTTGAGCCCCATGTCGGGCTCTGTGCTGTCAGCTCAGAGCCTGGAGCCTCCTTCAGATTCTGTGTCTCCCTCTCTCTCTGACCCTCATCAACTCATGCTCTTTCTCTGTCTCTCAGAAATGAATAAACGTTAAAAAAAAAAAATTTAAATGTCTTACTCAAGTTCAAACCTGCAGCTTGTGAATCAACTGTCTCTTTTCTGACTTGGTAGGCAAGTTTTGGACTTTGGAGAGAGGGGAGGTCTGTAATGTGAAACAACTTCTTGCCTTTTCTTCTCCTCCCATTGCTGTACATAACTTTTAACGGCCAAACCCCAGATTTGTACTTTTTTTTTTTTAACTGCTAAAGCCATTCTCTTCCACCTGGTTTTACTGTAACATTTTGAAAAGGACTAAATATTGTTCCTTAAAAAGAAGAAGAAGAAGAAGAAAAGAAAAAGGACTGCCATTTATGAATTGTTGCTCTAATTCCCATGAGTATCATCCAGATGACAAATGGTGAAGACCGAGCATTGGGGTGAATTTTGATGTAAGAGGAGAGAGAGGGAAAAGCAACCCTCTAAGGATAGAACCCCAGGGAATAGTCTTACTTGATAGGGCAGTAGGAAGAACACATATTTAGGGAGCAAAGTAAAAACATATAGAAAAGAAAAGGGCTCAGTTTAGTCTAGGGTCACATCCGTGAGAAGCATCTCAGGAAGATTCCCTATTGCCAGATCTGGAGATAAAGCAACTGAACGTGAGGAAAGGCCATTGGGTCTGACCTTGAAGGTGACCGTGGCTGACCTTCAAGAGAGCTGCTCCAGGGAGGCGATGGGGCCAGACCAGGGAAAGAGTGATCAAAAGTGGAGGTAGAACATTGGACTGTGAAAAAAAGGAAGGGAAATAAGATGGTTACTTGAGGTAGTTGCGAAATCGAAGCTGATTTGTTAAATCAAAGCTGACAGTTTTTTATTCATTTATTTAGCAAATATTTATTGTACATTTACTCTTGCCAAACACTGCTTTAGAAGCTGGCGAGAGACAGAACAAGATAAGTTTTCTGTTCCCATGGAGCTTATCTTCTGGTGGAGACAGACGTCCAATAAACAAGTGAGCAAAGAAATGAATGAGTGAAAAAGATCATTTCCAATTATATTTAGTTCTGATAAAATGAAATAAATTATATTTGGTTCTTCCTTTAAAGGAAGTGACCAAGTAGGTAGAGAGTGTGGGTTGAAGGGTATATCCTCAACTACTCAGGATTGGGCAACATATGAGCTGATGCCCAGAGGACAAGAAATACTGGCTATGCAAGGATTTGGAGCTAGAGTTTTTCTTTTCTTTTCTTTTCTTTTCTTTTCTTTTCTTTTCTTTTCTTTTCATGTTTATATCTTTTTGAGAGAGAGAGAGAATATGTATGTGTGTGAGTGGGGGGAAGGGCAGAGAGAAAGGGAGACAAAATCCCAGGCACGCTTCACAGTGTCTGCACAGAGCCTGACTAGGGACTCGAACTCATGAGTCGTGAGATCATGACTGAGCTGAAATCAAGAGTCAGATGCTTAACCGACTGAGCTACCCAGGCGCCCCTGGAGTTTTTCATGGTAGGCAGAAGTTGTGAAGGAAGGTTCTCATAGAAAGTAGAGATTAAATAGACAACTAAAAACGGCCGTGTGTGTGACTATCTAGAGTAAATAAAGGTTCTAGAAGGCACTTCTCAATGCGCAGGGCTCATTAGTTTAGAAGCATGCACCTTCTCCTTCAGTTAACTCTGCCACAGAACCTACTTCTGCTGCCTGGGAGAAGTTGCTAAGGGTACAGACCCCTTGAGGTGATTCTTTCCTCAGTGTTCTATATTGTGCCGGCCTTTTCTTCTTAAAGTATCTGAACCAGCCCTCACTGGCTTATGGTGAAGTGCCTTTTACACTTGCATTCTTTCTGGTTTCTTACGGCACGCATCAAACATTTGTGTAAGTGGGCGTAGGGTACATTTTCCTGGGTCCACTCTTCTACGCGTGTGGGGTTTGAAAAGAGAAACTTAAAGAAATCTCTGCAGAGCTCTCTGACCGGTCCCTGTGGCCTCAGGAGATGAGAGCAGTCACCACGGCCATTATGGTCTGAATGAAACTGCCACTGGGAATAAATGCACACATTTAAAAACCTTTTAATATTTTTAAAATTTATTTTTGAGAAACAGTGAGAGACAGAGCACAAGTGGGAGAGGGGCAAAGAGAAAAGGAGACACAGAATCCAAAGCAGGCTCCAGGCTCTGAGCTGTCAACAGAGAGCCTGATGGGGGCTTGAACCCACAAACAGTGAGATCGTGACCTGAGCTGAAGACAGATGCTTAATCGTCTGAGCTACCCAGGCACCTCTAAATTTTAAATTTGAGGTATGCTAGTTCAGTGCGATAATCTGCTGGAGGATTAATTTGTGTTAACTTATTTCTGTTTTTTCATATTCTTTGTTGTCCCCACTGCCCTCCCTGCTGGAACACAAGCTCCATGAGGGCAGGAATATCTGCCGGTTTTGTGCACTGATGTATCCCTAGTTGCTAGAACAGTGCCGACAGGAAGGAGGTGCTCAGTAAATACTGAGTGAATGCGTGTTGTTTCTCCCTGTTGTGACCCTGGCAGGAAGGCAGGCTTGCTTTCAGGCTAGAACTCAAAAGGCAGCCAAGTTTCTGTGTGAGCTATGAGTGCTGGTCTCAGCACTCGTTAGACTTTGTTCCGTTGGGATCAAAAGCCTTAGCCCTGACATCCAGAGAAAAGCCTGTGCTCAGAGCAGCAGACTGGAGACCAAGGAGGACAGGAGTGTGGAAAGGACCCTTCGCGGAGTCCTTCGAGAGGGGTGTCTCTTGTGGGATGCCAAGGAGGAAGAGTCCCTACCCATTCTGAGAGGAGAGGGTTAGAGTGTATTGTTTTGATTTCCACAAATGCAAAAGTTACAAAAAATGTCTTCAAGGCCGAAATGGGATGACGAGGTTGGGAGCGTGGCAGCCACAGCCAGCATGCACTTTTTCCAGACACGCTCTGTGCAGAGCCAAACATAAGTGCTTTGCAGTTATTTTGTCACCAAGGTCTCCAAACCATCCTGGAGGCAAATAGCATCCTCATTTTACAGACAGGTTGACTGCAGTACAGAGGGTGGTTTAATCTGGAGCTAGTGGTGACCAGCGTGGCCTGGAGAGGACCAGCTAGGGCTTTGGGGAACAAGGAATCATGAGGGATGGGGAGCAGGATTGCTGGGGCCGTAGAGACTCATCCCCGTGGCAGACAGGCTTACCAGCAATCATAAGTTGGGGCGGCAGAGGGCATGGCTCTGAGACACACGGGAGGGGCAGGGGAACTTATCCTAGGCTGTGGATCTCCTTGGTATTTCCCGTGACAGCTTTAATACAGCAGCAGTTAGGGGAAATCTTGGGGCGGGAGGGTAGGGAAGGCAAATTCGGCTTCCAGTACCCATGTCTGGGGAGGAAAATTGGCTTGCACTAGGGGTAGGAAGGTGCAGGTGCGAGAACCCAGGCCATTTCCTAGTTCACGCCCTGCATGCAGCCCCAAATTTCCAATAAGAGAGAAAGGAAAACAGAAGACAGTAATTGCCCGAAGTCTCTTCACTAAATCTCATTTAAAACAAAACAATTATGTGTGGTCATTGTGGGAATGAGATTGTTTCTCTTCAGGGCTGGGTGGAGCCAAGAACATACTTCAGGAGGGAAGAAAACCTGTTTTTCCCCAGGTTCTCCGAGGACCATCCTCCCGCCCCTGGGAGACAAGGAGGGTCTCAGGTTTCCCACTTTACTCCTGGGAGGAGCATCAGAGGAGCCTGCTTTGCACGGGCCTGTATTTGCCACACCCATGCCACAGGCACACTACTCCTCCCCAGGTAGGGGGGCAAATTCAGGGGGTTTGGCTCAGGATGCCAGCCGGGGTCCATTCTTTTGTCTTTATCATCCTTTCTTTGTGCCCCTCAGCCCTGGCTTGAAGGGTCAGCATCTTTGGGGCCAACGGTGTCACTCCTGGGCTCGGGCAGAAACCCTGCAGCTGTTTGTTGACTGACACTAGAGCTGAGTCTGGGAGGAGGCAGGGAATGACGAGGGTGTTCTGCCTCTTCTGCTCCGTGAGCACGGTGTGCGCTCGCTCGCAGAGCTAATGCCCTGTGACAGATGGATTCTGGGCCCGAGCCTCACGCTTGGCTGGTCCCTCCTGCGGAAAGGAGACTCAGCAGGGAAGCTGCTCCCAGAGAATTTATTTCCACGGGTTTGAAAAGCCACAGGGCCCTGGGAGCATCTGAAGACCAATGATTGAAGGAGATCAACATCACGTTTGCAGCTTTTCATTTCCCTCCCAGACAACCTGAACTGATGTGAAAACAGAAAATTGGTTCCCAGGGAGACAATGCTTAGGGGCAGATAAACCTGGTGGCCCCTTCCTCCTGTTTTCCATCTCTCCAAATCCTTGGCATGGGCACCGTACCACCTCTAGAACCATCCTCTGACCTTTATTAACTATCACGATGTCTCTCTTCTCTCATTCCCAGGGCCACCTATTACCGCACACCAACATTTACCAATCCCCTACTTTGTTCCGGGCAAATGAAAATGGCAACACCATCCTACCCGCTTGGGGACTTGGAGGGAGGCAGAGACTCATTACAGCGCTCATGGTGTATTAATATAAACTGCCTTGGAGTGTTTCTCCATCTTGTCTGCAGGCGTATATATGTATCTGTTCATTATGTAGATACATATATATAGATACATATATATATAGATACATATGAATTAGTTTCCCCATAAGACTATAAGCACTTTGAGCACAGGGCTTTATCTTATATGATAATTCACAGGGTGCAGAGTATAAAGTAAATGTATAATAATATAAGAAATTACATTATACATACACAATAAATAATATAATAACATCATAAAAATATAATAATTCCTTTTGAATTTGAATGAAAATGACTCTGGGGTGGTAGAGTGACAGAGCATTTTCTGGAAGAAAAACAGCAAGCTGTTTGTGTTTACTGCAACTAAGCATTCGTGGTTGGTTTCACCTGCAGTTTTGCCACTTAGAATAAAGCCCACCACTTATGCAGCTACAACAGAACAGAATCCTACTGCTGATCTCAGGAATACATTGTGGGCTGATAATTTACAGGCACGTTTTTTTCAAGGCAGCCAAATAGGCCAGTGAGAAGCAATGAGGAATAATCACAAAGGGAAAATAATTAAGTTGGGTTCCTATCTCATACCATACAACAAAATAAATTCCAAGTGGATTAAAGATGGAGCTGTAAAAACAAAACCTAGATAATTAGAATATCTCTCTGAATCTTGCAGCAAGAAAGGCCTTCCAAAACAAGGCAAAACCTGAAGCAAAAAAAAAACCCCAAACAAACAAACAAAAAAAAGGAAACATTGACAAATCTGAGCATATAAAATTAAAAACTTCTCTAGGATAGAAAGAAATAAGTTTTAAAGTCACCAAGTAGAAGCATATTATTCATACTAGATGATTAGTAAGAAAGGTGAATTTTTTAAAGGTAATCTGAAAGAGAAAAATGACATAACATGGGGCATCTGGGTGGCTCTGTCAGTTAAGCTCCCAACTTTGGCTCAGGTCCTGATCTTGTGATCTGTAGGTTCAGGTACCCCGTCAGGCTCTGTGCTGACAGCTCAGAGCCTGGAGCCTGCTTCGGATTCTGTGTCTCCCTCTCCCTCTGACCCTCCCCTGTTCATGCTCTGTCTCTCTCTCAAAAATAAGTAAACATTAAAAAATTTTTTTTAATTTAAAATTTGTTAAAAATTAAACAGAACATTTACAGAAGAAAATAAATGGCCAATAAGGGATGCCTTTAATTTTGTCTCCTAATATAAGCCTGTGTTTTTATCGCCAGTGGTCTGTTTTGGTCTCCATCAGAGCAAAATTCGTTTTGTTATGTGACTTCATAAAATAAAGCACCATTTTCCAATGAAAACCTTTTAGAAAGAAGTAAAGAATGTCATCCTTTTGAGGTATTTTACCTCCTTTCCTCATTCTGACCTGCTTAACAAGAGGAAAAGTTCATCAAGGTCTCAGCTTTGAGAGCCATCAATGGAAGATAAAAGTCTTGGCCCATCGTCACCACGGCAGAGCCTCCTATTCACTGCCACCAGCAAAGCCTCTGATTGTCACAGGGATCTGGCATCCTCAACGGTGATGAGCTAAACGTGTGTTCCCTGACGGCTGAGGGTAAACAAAGAGTTTATTTCAGTACCAGTGATGTTTCTGACATTCCTCTTTCAAAGGCGAGCTGACTTCAAATCACACATATTTTCTCCACACATAAAGATTTGAAGCCATTGTAGCCCCAGGCATTAGAGGTCTCACTTACCCTGTTAGTGGCTTTCTCTTCCTCTGACCCCGTTTCAGGGGTCCGCAGCCACCCCCAGAGCCAGGTGCTGCTTTGGTTGCCTGCACACAGAGACCCAAGGAAAAACGAGAAGCCTCGCTCCTCCAGGGGGCAATCAGAGTAGATGTATGTTTATAAGTCTATGAGAAGGGCTGGTGGGCAGCTGGGAAGAGAGATTCTGAGAAGCAGAGAGTGACTTGAGAGGGAACAGAAGCAACAGTGGTGCCACCTTTGGCTAAGAGCACCTGGAAAAGAGACTTCTCAGCAGAATAAATAAGAAGGCAGACAAGAGAAGGTGCCCGGACACATCACGGCAAAAGTGCACATATCAGAGGCAAAGACATCGTTAGTGAGGAGGAGAGATAACAAAACAAGGGGACACCTAGGCTGATGGCTGATTTAGCAGCAACAAGGAAGTCAGAAAACAGTAAGAAAATATCTGCAAACACTGAGATAAGATAACTGCCACCCTAGATTGAAATACTTAGCAGAACCACTTCTCAAGAACAAGGGCGAAATAAAGACATTTTCAGATAAACACTGAGGAGGTTGACCTCCAAACTCTCACTAGCAGAAATTCTAAAGGATGTACTATAAGGAAAGAGAGAGAGGAGAGAGAGAGAGAGAGAGAGAGAGAGAGAAAGAGATTCCAGAAGATCAAAAGGCAGGTCTGAGATAAGATTTTTTTTTCAATTCTAAATTTAAAATTCTAAAATTTTGAAATTCTAGAATTTTAAAAAATTCTAAATCCAGCTAACACTGATGTTATAAGAATAATATCTAAATAGTGAGGTCAAGAAAGGAGCTAATGCTTCTTCTGAAAATTGTAGGGGAGCCCTTCCTTGCCTCTTTCCAGCTTCTGGTGGTTTCCTGGCAATCTTTGGCGTTCCTTCACTCCTGGATCCATCCCTTTGACCTTCCTCATTCTCATCATCTTCCTGTGTCTAGATTTCCCTTTTATAAGAACACCAGTCAGGTTGGATTAGGGCCCACTCTGATCACCTCATGTCAACTTGACGACCTTTATAAAGGCTCTATTTTTAATAAGGTCACATTCTAAGGTACCAAAGGTTAGGATTTCAACATATCTTCTTGAGGGGGGAGGCTGGGGAGGGGAACAACCCATAACAACCTCAATCCTAACTGACGGTTTTAAACTCTAGACCTCACCCTTGGTTCTAGCTGTTAGCATCTTTGCTTTCCACCTTCCGTCCTTTCAAAGCTCCAAAGCCAAGGATGCCCTGTGGTTTTATCCTCCTACACGGCTTGTTATGGGCTAAACTGTGTCCTCCTAAAATCCATACACTGAAGCCTAAACCCCTCCATTCTCCAGAATGTGACTCTATTTGGAGATAGGGCCCTGAAAGCAGGGACGACCGAGTCAAAATGAGCCTGTTAGTGTGGGCTGTAATCCAATATGGCTGATGTCCTTGTAAAAGGAGGAAATTCGGACACCTGGAGAGACATCAGGGATGCACGCTGTTAAATAACAAAAATTCAACTGAATAAAATTTAAAGACCGAATTGGCTCTATTAATCAATTCATGAATCGGGCAGCATCCCATCTGGCAAGCAGAGGGGATTTCCAAGGAGTTGTACGGAATAGGAGGGTTTTATAGGAAGGAGGGTCAGGCAAGTAGTTATAAGCAAAAGAAAAGAAAGGATTGCTCCAGGAGGTCACCTTCCCTTAAGGGAAAGGGCAGCGGGGCTTATTAGGTGGATTATCTCATCTTCTTTGAGGGGTTGGAGGGCCTCTGTGATAGATGCCTCACTGAGGCTGATGGGAAAATTCCTGACTGACAGGTTGAGACTACATTTCTGGGGGATATTGAAACTGCAGTTAGGTTAGGTATTAAGTCCAGACTGATCACATGGCTTAAGTGATGTCATTTGGCGGCTGAGGTTTTCTTTTTAACAATAATCACAAAGGAAAGAATTTGTGAGGACACAGCGAGAAGGTGGCTATCTGCAAGCCAAGGACAGAAGAAACCAAACCTGCTGATGCCTTGATCTTGGACTTCTAGCCAAGAAAGGGGAAAAAATAAATTTCTGCCGTTTAAGCCACTGAGTCTGTGGCATTTTGTGATGGCAGTCCATGCAGACTAAAGCCCCTCCCCATGGCATTTGGCAATTCCCCTAAGCAGTATCCCCAGGCCTCACTCCCTCTTCCCCCACATGGGGTCTTTCTCAACTAACGTCCCTGAGAGTCAGTGTGTGGAGTCCAGGGAAGCGTCTTCCCAGGTAAGCAGGCAGGCGTGCTCCCCCCAGTGGTCTAGTGTGGCCTTGGTGCCCACAGCACCTGTGACTGTGGAGGGATGGATGCCAGCAGCTGGTGTGAGACTGTTCGTGGGCGCAGAGGGTGACAGGGAGGATGACCTGAACGTCAAGCAGATCGCTGAAGGAGAAGCTGACTGAAAAGCTCAGCTTAGGTCCAGATGTGGAGAAAGGAGGAACCCACCTTCCTAACCATCGTTGACTTCTCTGTTCCCACTGCATCTTTCTTTGACTTTGTCCTCTTTGGATTTCTCTTGGACACTGCTTCCTTTCCTTCCTTTCCTTGCTGGATATCCAGATGTTCCCCTGCCCCAGCGTGCATTCCTTCCTCTTCTGGCTGCACTCTTCCTGGCCTTTTTTTTTTTTTTTTTTTTTTTACAAAGTAACAAGAGTTAGCAGCAAAGAGCCTGGGCTTTGTGGACACAGGTGTGGGTGGATGAGCCTGACTTCAAGAGTTCATATCCTTGAGCTTTGGAGACTGGATACAAAGTAACAAACAAGAAAATTCTCAGGGCTTAGTGCTGAGGATTGACATGGGAGAGGAGATTGCAATTGATGGTTTTGGACTGGGTAGCTTTTGGTGCAGCTCTTGGAGGTGGGGGTGCAGGTAGTAATTGGCAATTTCTGATCTGCAACACTTATTAATCTGGCTGCAAAAGCACCAGATACACCAGAGGTTTGCCATTCTGGCTCTAAATTACAAAACCGTCAATAAGTTTTGCTTCTCTGTATCAGACAGATCAGAGCAGGTCACCAGACCAGGTTAGAAAATGAGTAACAAGTGCTCCCAGGTCCCATTTCCTTTGTCTATTTAGAAAGCACTTGTAGCCATCACAAAGCCTTCTTATCAGGCCTCTGATAAGGAAATGGGATGTTATGAAAGGCTGTTACCTAAGAAAACAAAAAAAACCAGGAGATACATATTTAACCTACCCTGGTAACATCTTTAAGTCCCAGGCCTGCAAGATCAACTGGAAGTGAGTTGGGACCCCAAAGCCAGACACTGTCCCTTAGACCCCAGCATTAAGTCCAGGGGAGCCTTTTCAGGTGGGGCACACGCTGGCCAGGGGCCAAGTGCCAGGTGGATGCAGCACCCCAAGTCTTGGGGGTGTCCTGTGGAGCTCTGGGGTAGCTCTTTGTGGGAGGGGCTCGGGGGAGGGAACTGGGGGGGGTGATATGGGGAAGCAGCTGGAACCTCAAGATCCAGCCCCCTCCAGCAGCACCCCTGACATGGCAGGAGAGAAGGTTTGGCTCTTGTCATTATGGTTTGTTCCAGGGCCAATGCACCGACCTTCGGGTCAGGAAGTGACTTCTTTGTCAATTGCTGCTTTTGAGGGGCCTGCCAGGATTTGAAATGAAGCAGCAGTTCTTCTAACATCCAGCCATAAATCTAAATCTTTTTTTTTTTTAACCCAAGCAAAATAGTGAGATAACTTGACATTTTGCAGGCTTAAATTTAGAACAGATTACAGAAATTGAATACCCACGTCATAAGCTGCTTCGTTTAAGCACAACACACATACCCAGACTCAGTTTCATGTGATTTGTGTCTTGACAGTGCTTCCTCTTCTGCCAAAATCTTAAAATCTTAAGGTGGCTAATGGATATCAGCCTGAGGATGAGGCAACCTGACCTCTAGTCCTAGCCCTTACTTAGCTGAGCAAAGGCGCCTCTCTGGGCCTCAGTGAACCCCTCTCTAAGATTCCATGGGGTGCAGTGGCCGGCTTTTGTGCCCAAAAGGCACAATCCCGAATGACTACAGATAGTGGTCACACCTCAGTGTCTAGGACGACGTGAATAGAAGATCTATGAGATTACCTTGGAATTTATGCCTCATAAGGATTTTTAATAATAGGTGCCACTCACCAAGTACTTCTCACGTGCTAGGCGCTATCAGAAACATGCTTTGCTTGTCTTATTTCTCCTAATTCTCATTACAACCTTGTGAGGTATCACCATTTTACCAGTGAGGAGACTAAAGCTCCGAGAGGTTAAGTAACTTGCCTAGGCTCACACAGTGCATACGGCTCTAAGCGGGGACTCAGGATACAAACCCAGGCATCTTAGGGCACTCCTCCTGCCTTGCAGCTTCTGGGTATCAACCCTGAGATCCTCCCACTGTCACTGAGCTGGAGGGATGAGAAACAGGAAGAGCTAGTGATCCTGGGCCAAAGATGGCTCCTCGTGGGGCCGACTGTCTCTGAGCCTGTCCCACAGCGACCTGTCTGGAGGGAGGAGCGATGGGTATAATGCAAAATGGTTGATTCGATTTAGAAAAAAAAAAAATCATCGCCCCATTACCATGAGCAATATAAAGTGTTTCAAGAAGTTCTCTTTTGAGAAAATCGCTGTAGATCTTAGAAAAATGAATCTAAAAGAAGAGAAAAAGAAAGGCCAAGGGATCCAATGATTTGAGTACGGATGTTCAGGTTTAAAGTATCCTTTGCCCTTTAAACACAACCTTTTACTCACCTTGACGGAAAGTCTCTGCTACTTTGGGATTGTCTCAATACTTCTCGCAAAGGCTGGCTGGGACTGTCAGGCAGGACCATCTGTGCGGGAACAAGGTTTCTTCCAAAGACCTGGTTTTGATTTTCTAGGAGCTGTACATGACATCATACACTTGAAAGAGGAACTTCTTCGCTTTTGCTTATCTTCTCTCCTTCTACTTAAATGGATGCCTGCCGATTTTTCTTCCAGTAGGACAGTGGGGAGGAGGGCTATTGGATAAGTCATTTCCTTTTTGTGGGCCACAGCTGCAGAACCCAAGAGGGGCAGAGATTCAGCCAGCCCTGTTTGCTGGTTTTGCCTGAAGCCGAAATATCCAGGCCAAAGCAGAAGGTGTAGTCAAAGCCACTGGGTCTAGTCTTTCCAGCCCTTTCTTCATTTTCTGTACTCAAAAGTTGTTAGAATCAAATTTGCCTAGCTTTTTGTGGGTTTCCTTTGTGGGTATCTGTTTGTACCCACGGCATGAATACACATGTCCCTCCGTAGTTTCTACGTACAACCTAATTGGAGACCAATTAAAAAGATGTACAAGGTGGGTGCCGTGAAGACGAGGAAAAGGGAGAGGGGAGAGGTTTGCCACAGAGGATTATGAGAGTCCCTGAACCTTGGAGCTTGCATTCAAATTAAGTTACCATCCAATGTTCAAGGAGACCAATTTACATAAATACATAACGAGGGTCATCTCTGTTGTTACAGCCGGACTGTTAAATAAGACCAAACTAGAGAATATTATTATTAAAATTTTTTTGATGTTTATTTATTTTTGAGATAGATAGAGAGAGCGCAAGGGAGGGGCAGAGAGAGAGGGTGACACAGAATGTGAAGCGGGTCCAGGCTCTGAGCTGTTGGCACAGAGCCCGACGCGGGCCTCGAACCCACAAACCTGAGCTGAAGTCAGACGCTTAACCAACTGAGCCAACCGGGTTCCCAGAGCATATTATTATTAACGGTAACAGCAATAACACCATTGATGGGGCACCTGTTCATGCCTAGCAGCACTGCTGTGCATGAGGTGCTGTCCCCATTGCGATGGCAGAACAGCAGACTCTGTCACATGTCAAGGGCACAGAGGGAGCAGGGCCGCAGGTCTGAATCCAGACTCCATGCTCATTGTCACCCCCTGATGAGGAAACCAGCACCAGCAAAGTGACTTACACATGTAAAATGTGCCACTGGGTAAGCAAAATGGCTTAATAACAGGCCCTGAGTCCCAGGACCGGGTTTGAGCAATTTCCTTTTCATGACTTTAGGAACACTGTGCCTCAGTTCTTTCATTTCTCCAGTTTTCATCCCAACAGACTCCTGTGGGCATGGGACGGGAAAATACAGGTGGAAGTTCTTTGGTAACTCCTCCTAGTGTGCATGGCATGTATAAGTGCCATGCACCCTCCCGCTGCCTGTTTTAACTACTGCTGAAGCCGGGCCTATTTGAACTGTTGGCCAATTGAGAAATAATGCTTCTAGGAGGTGGTGTAAAAGAGCATCAGCTTGAACCTCTGTATCCTGCAAAGAAGACGTGCGTCTCAGTCCCTGGCGTGGCAGCTCCTTGTTCCTCTGGTGCCGGCTCCGGCAGGATGCAGAGCATGTCTGGACTCCTAGCAGAACCTTCTGCAATGACGCTGCTATTTCCATCTCTATGAAGGAAGGCTCTGCTTCTCATCTGCTTCTCACCATCGTTTTCTCCCTTAAATCCCCATGAACAATGGTGAGGGATCCTGGACCCCCAGAACAAAGTTCCTCTGTGTATAGGAAGAGATATGCACAGAAATCGTTAAGACCTCTTCCTTGCTTGCCTCCCCTTCCGACCAAGGTGCAGGAAGAATTGTAAAGTGAGTTGCTGGTGCTTCAGAGCTGGGGTGCCCACCAGTGACCCTTGACAGCCTTGACCTCCCTTCTCACGCCAGCATGGGCCCCAGCAGACCCCACGGGACTGCCTGTGGGCCATTCCTCTCTGCTTAACTGGCCCAAGACCGTGGCAGAGTTCCAGAAGCTGTTGTGTTGTCAGGTTTCATAGAGCAGGCGCCCTGTCAAAGAATTGCAAAGAAATCTCTAAGCCGTCTTTCAGAAGAGATATTAAGCACCTCTGTGCCTCGAGCTATGCCCGTCACAGCCTAGCAGCCTTGATTAACGCTCTGGTGCTGAGATACTGTGCACCGAGTACTTCCTCTGCACCTGCCTCTGTGCTTGGTGCTTCTCCAGTGTTCTCTCCCGTCCTCTCACGTAGCTGGCAGGGAAGGCTGTATCTTCATCGTGCAAGCAAATTAATTCAGGCCCAAAGAAGTAAAGGGCAGCCAAACTGGACAGAGCTGGGACGAAAACTCGGGCCGACTCTTTCTGCTAAATCTTGTTCCAGTTCGGCAAGGCTGGGACTGGCATTAACACCCCAAAGCGGCCCGGCACCAGGCCAGTCCAGCCCACATGTCCGGTAACGGTAAGAATACCAGCTACCCTTCGTCAAACTCTTGTTATAGGTCTGACCCTGTGTTTTTACCGGTGCTGTGCATTCATTTTCATACCGACCCAATGACGTTGGCACCAGTGTTATCCCCACGTTAGGAAGCAAGGGCTCTGGGAACTCCAGTAACTTGAGCACAGGCCACGGCTGTAAGAAGTCAGACCCAGGCTGTGTGGCTGTGAGGCCCCTGCTCTGAACCGGCGTGCTCCATTACCCCGCCGGGTGGTTTTCCAACTGTCCTCAGAGGAGCTCCTCAAGCCTGCGGTGCCCCACATGGCAGGCGGGAGAGCTCGAAGACTGGCAGGAAAAGGAAAAGGCATATGGGGAAGGCCAGCTTGTGTCCGAGCCCTGCCATCTGTCCCTGTTAGTTTGATGGGGGCCCAGTTGCGACAGCATGTGCCAGGCACCAGGATGGTGTGCTCACGCTCACGGCAGTGTTCAACTCTCGGAACAACTTTATTGAGGAGGCGTGACCATCTCCACTCGACACAGCAGGAAGCGAAGGCTACCTAGACGAAGTGACTCTGCTGTGATCGCATAGCTCGCAAGTGGCAACGTCTGGGTGGCGATCCTGGCTCTAGGCTCTAGACAGTGTTGGAGGAATAGCTCTTCTGGCAGATGCTACTCGTTGATTGACTCGGAAGACGGTCCCACTCCTTTATCCTTTGTACTTCCGTTATAAAGGGCAGCTGCTGTCTTTCTCACCCCCTCGTCTGGTCACAGGACACGGTTCGGATCAGTGGGACGTCAGCAGAAGTCCATCGGGAGCTTCTAGGAAGGTCCTTGCTCTTTCTGATGAACAAAAGGCCGCTATTACTTCACCTTCTCCTGCCTTCTCTTCGTTATGATGGGGCCATGTGTCTTAACACCGACCATCTTGCAGCCTTGTCTGAAAGGCCAAGAGCAGCCGGCCCTGATGTCACTGGGCCAATAGGATTAAAGACTTCTTGGGATGTGCACCAAATACCTTCCTTTGTGAAGCCCCTGTGAATCTGATTTTCTCTCACTTGCAGCCCAGCACATTCTTGACTTGACACAGGTCCTCAGAGGTGAGAATGAGGCGGTAACCTTGTGATGCCTGGTCACGTTGCATCTACTGACTAGTAAGTACTGAGATATGAATTCGTGCTCTTACCTGGAGTGAAGCTCTTGGATATAATTATGAAATTTGGGGAATGACTAGACGCATGTGAATATGGCGTTTCATTCCCCCAAACTGAAATGCGTGAAGGGCAGATCACTGGGCAGGCATAGAACGTGAACTAAAATTGGCAGACTTTCAGAGAACAGAGTCCTCAAGGCCTGTGTTTCCTCTCTGTGACCCGTCTAAAGCCCATCAAACACCAGGGGAAATCTTCCTGGGAAGGGTGGAGGGGAGAGCAGCTGAGGATTGTGGAAGTCAAAGTTGGAGACCCCAAGAGATGCTTCCCAGGGAATTCCAAGAACTGTGGGGATATTGTGACTCTGCTTGACATGCTCCTTGCACCGTCACTCTCTCTCTCTCTCCAGTCTTTGGGTGTATCACCGCCAATTTAATGTGGGAGCCACGAGTTCAGAGTGCCTGGGTTCAAATCTCAGTTATGAACACAATTCCAATCATGAAACTTGCTCTCTATAAGGACACTGGTGAAGTTACTTAAACTCTCTATGCCTCTACTTCTCCATCTACAAAATGGGCTAACAATGCTTAGTTCATAGCATTATTACAAGGTGTAAGTTAGACAAGCCGTGTTATATGCATAACTCAGGACCTGGCATATGGTATATAATTGATAATGTGAGTCATTGTTAGCACCTTCAGTGAGAGCAGGTGCGTGTTCATGGTGCTTTTCTTGACCATTCATCACAGAGAAGGCCATCTTGCCTCCAACCCACTACTCTCCGCAGAAGCCCTGCTAGTATTCTCTTACATTGTTAACTCCCCTTGAGGTTAGAGAAGCAAGTGGCTGGGTAAGGAAAAGTCAGGATGTACATTGGCCAACATGCCAGTTGAAGGACCGGGCCAGTGGCCTTGACATTGCCAGTGCAAATCTTTTTATCTAACAGGGCAAACTACCATGGGTCAGGTCAAGACAAGAGCAAGGGTGCAAAGAGAGAGACAGCCTATAAGATAGGAAGGGGAGTAAGCTGGATACCTTCTGGAGACCCCTTTTGGCCTTATGATTTGGCGTAAATACATGATTGGCATAAAACTGAATGCCATAAATTTAGCTCTAAGTAAGATAGCATAGATTCCCCCCACCCCCATACACACACACCTAAGTCTGGGCAGTTTTCCTATTAGCCAAGAGAACAAAACATAAATCTCCCTCTGGATGCAAGTACTGGGCATACAACACACTCTGCTGTCTCCCCTGTTTCCAGAAAGGGTTGATGGATCCTTCCCCTCACATTTATTTTAGCCATTAGTGTGGCACAATAGAATTTCAACAAGACAGAAATAGAAGACAGAAAGGTTGATCCTGTCAAAAGCTCTTAATATAATTATGAGAGTCCAACCTCTGCATGCACCCGCCCCGCCCCCCCCCCCCCGCCCCAGGAATAATTAGGCTGTGAGTCGGTGGGAACTGAACCAGGGTGGGGGAGGGAAGGGACAGCAGGCTGAGAACATTGTGATTAGCGCAATGGCTGCTGCTTCTTTGCAGGAAGACGCTGGGAAGCTGCAGCCTTGTGGGCTCCCTGGGAATTCTGCAGGTTCATAAAAGCCTCTGTTAGAGCTTAGATCGTCCCAGGCAGCAATTAGTGGCTCTAATAGTTTCAGCGACGCCTTATGGCTGCTCCCACCCCCACCCTGAGCGCTTCGCATGCACAGACCCTTTGCTGAAGGTTAGTTATGGAGAAATAACACCCTTGTCACCCTCCCACCCACAGGGTCTGCCGAGGGTAGCCAGGAACATACCGGCCATGGCACCAGGCTCTGGGACTGATGGGAACTTCAGCGGCAGGCCCAGCCTGGGACATCCAGGCTACCAGTGGGAAAACAGAATTCCTTTTCCCTTGAACATTTGCTTTATGGTTAGGGTTTAATTTTCTCTTTGAAAGGCAGTCTATGGACTGAAAACAAGCCAGTCCCCAAAGTCCATTCGTGCTGTCTCTTCTCCAGCTTAATTTCCGTTCTAATGTTTATGTAGCTCCCACCTTGGTGTTAGGCATTAGTTATTCTAATTCTGCTATTATTCTCCCCCGGGGAAGAATTTGCTGTTTTGTCAGGGGCCTGTGCTGCTTCATTTCAGGGATTGGAGCAGAATTACAGAACTTAGGTATCGAAGGAGGGGACTCAGGAGGACCTTGACACCCTAGAAATGAGTTCTCCATGGCTTCATCTCCTCTCCCTCAGCCCCAGAGGTAGGCAGCCCTTTAGCTCTGCTGGCTGTCACCTGGGCTCCAGAATGTCCACTCTACACTGGTGGCCAAACGACAGAGAGCTGTGCTCTGTGCAAGAAACAGACACTGGTCCCTGAAACCTACTCCTTCATGATTCTGCGCCCATCCTCTGTCAACAGCAGGGCTGACTACAGCTTTAGGAGACACCTCAGTTTAGCCTTTTTGAAAGCACTCTCTGGAGTTGAGCCAGATTATCTTGGGTTTGGATCTCAGAACTGCTGCTTACCCGCTATGCAACCTTGGGCAATTTCTTCAACCTCCCTGTGCCTCGGTTTCCTTATCTATAAAACTGGGTACCAGCAGTACAGGGCCGTTGTCAGCCTGAGATGAGTGAATAGATATCAATTGCCCGGAAGATTTCAGGGTACACAGTCAGCATCAGAAAGTGATGGCTGTAATCTTTATTGCTGTTATTAGCACCTCCTGCTCAGGTCTGGACGCAGACTCTGGAGCTGCAGTTCCCAGTATGACCAGCAGGGTGCGCACTGCATCTCAGTGGCACAGGGTGTGGAGCTGCTGGCCATCCCTGCCTAGTCCGCCAGATGCTGACTGGTACCCACCTATCGGGTTCTGTCGGACCAACGCGTGCTTCCGTCTCTTCCATCCTCCCTCCAAACCGCCTGACCTGGTGACTCCTGCCTGGAATATGCCTTGTTTGAGGAGGGCAGACGGGCAGGAAGGAAATCATGGGAATTCTGACTCTCATCCTCAGAAGGGTTCAGTCACCGGGCCGAGCCCACTCGACTAGCGAGTGGCATTGCAGGGACTCATACCCATCTGGGCTTGACTCCCAAGGACACACTTGCTTCTCAGGCCCCGTGGGGTGATGGCCCTTTTGCCAGGGGCTGCTCTGTGCCATTCCAGGCTGCACGGTGGTGAGTGGAATGGACGATTCTGCCAACAAGTCTCTGAAGGCAGAAGTGAGGCTCTTTGATAACCACCAAAGGTGGGAGATGTTCCAGAAAGGAGAAGCTGGCCTATTTTAAAAGGCTTCAGAGAAGGAAATTCCCAGCCCTCTCCAGACGCAGGATGAGCTGCCACCTTCAGGCCAAGTGTGGATGACAGGGCCTCTTGCTCAAACGCTCAGCCACCAGTTTGATCCTTGTAGGACCCAACACCTCCCAGATCTGTGCCCCTGCCCACTGACAAGGGACCCCCAGGAGCAAACCATAGTCTGTGCCCTGCTGACTTCTTAGGTGGCCCTGCTTCTGGGCATGTTCAGATGAAGATTCTGTCCCCCACCCAATTAGGTCCCAGGCTGGAGCCGCATTGCCATCTCTCACAGTCCTCTGCATTTTCCTAACTTGTTCTGTGGCACATTGCCAGCTGCCCAAGGTAGTGGCTGTTGGGCATTCCAGGGCTCTGGGCCACACTTGGCCTCTGATGAGCTGGGCAGTGTCTGGTGAACCCTCGGAGTTCGGGTCTCCTGAAGGCTGGGCCCAGGCTGTGGAGTAGACAGAACTCCATGTCTGGAACTTGCCACCCAAACCTCCTCCTAGTGCCTTTCATGGCCCGGACTCTCCCATCGAAGAGGCCACAGCCTTTGCCAGTGATCCTTCCTCTGTTCAGGCTCTGGATCTGTCGTCGGTTTTAGGCTGAACTTCCCTAGATCGAAGGTACACCAGTGTTTTTCCTGGCAGACGAGGCAGTCCTAGGCTGATGTGAGAAGCTTCCAGTCTTTGGTGGCACTCACTTCCCAGCCATGGTCTCCTTGGGTCCTGTCGTTCCTGCAATCCTTGCCTGCCAGTCTTGGCAGATGTCAAGGATGTGGACCCCGATATCATTCCTCTGCCGTTCTGGAGTTAAGAGATCCATTTTCCCGAGGCCCCTACAGAAGAGGGGCGTGGTGAGGTATCGAGGACAGAGACTAGCTTTGGGATCAGATCTGGGGTCCAGAATGCGGGCACTGTGTAACCCTGTGCAGGGGATACTCTCAGGATGCTCCCGCCGCAGTAGGGAGAGTGGTCTCCCCGCCAACTGTCATTGTGTGATTGAGTGATGTCACAGGGGTGCCCGCCACCCAGAACACCGCACACATTCAGTCCTCCTTAGCTGCTTGCTAAATGGTCCACTGTTAAGCCCCTGACACCGGTGCTGCTGGTGAGCATGAGGCTGGCTGGCCGTGAGGCCCTGCTGAAAGACGCTGGGCCTGCCCAAGTCTGGGATAGACAGGAGAAAGTCACCTGGAGCCTAGGCAGTGCCTGAAAAGGATGGCAACGAACTTCAGGGTTCCCCTGAGCGGAAGAGAGAGGCATTGAGGGTCATTTGAGAAAGAAAGGGAAGAGGAGATAGGAAAAGAGGCACAAATGACTTGCCTGTTTTGCCATTTTGCTTACAGATGGCACATCCTCGGGAAAAGCCCGGATCCCAGAGTGTCCTGACCACCAACCCTGTGCAGCCCCCATCTCCCACTTTGCAGCCCGCTTATGTCCATTGCTCCAGGGCCTTGCCCTTTGTGGGGGGAACCGATTCCCTGCACTGGTCCATCCATCTGCTGGCAGAAAGATGCGGTCTGCTCAAGGCATTCTGGAGGTTCTGAGGACTGGGCATCCTGTAGAAGAATGAGGCAGGACTTTTAGCTAATGAGGCTCCTGGGGCACCTTGGAATCCCACCGCAGCCTTCTCTGTGGTTCACTTGACAACCAGAAGAGAACAGTGAGAAGATGGACAGAGATGTGTGTGGCCAAAAGATCTGGCTGCTGGCTACATGGATTCATCCTCCTGGATTTTGGAAGGTCTGCCGGCTGGAAGAGAGGCTGGTCCCACAGACGAGCCTGGTCCAACAAGCGTCCATCTGGCTGTGAGGCCCATGCTGCCACCTACAAAGGGAGGGAAGGTCTCCAGGAACAAGGCTGCTGAGCTGGGCAGGCATGCGGGGCAGCTGGGCAGGGCCGCAGTGGAGGCTGAACCAGCCAGCACCCGCTACCCCAATTCTGCCTGCTGAGTGCATCACAAACAAACTCATAGAGGAGGCGTGTTGGTGCCCTCCCAGTCCTACAGACATAATAAATCAGGAAATCTCCCTGATGCCTGAACTCCCCCACATGCCCTTTGATTTAATTATTCATAAGCACCCTCAATAACTACTGATCTCCAAGGCAGTGAATGAAGCTGCCCAGGGTTCTGCTGAAGGAGGTGAATGGGCGTGTGCTGCCCCACCCAGAGACCATTCTGAGCTGTCAGGCGCCAGTTCCCCCATTAGTACTCAAAGCTCAACTCCCTCCCATCAGTCATTTCTTGCCTTATCTTATCGATCCTTTTAATAGCAGGCGGTAACAATTTATTAGCAGTTTTCCAGAGTCCGTGCCTCCTGGTGAAATCTTTTTCCATCTTGAGAGCTGAAGTAATATTTCTCCTAAATCTGGCTCTCTTCAAGGCACCAAGGAAGGCCCGTCTGAGTGAGCCAGTGATGCCTACAGAGAAGGAACAATGAAATGAAGACATTTCCACTTTTCTTTTTGCTTATTTGTTAAAAGAATAATAATTTAATGGTTTCAAGTGAATAACTGTGTTGTGGGGTGGTGGGGGTGGTGGGGGACACCTACAGAGACCAGATGAAAAATGAGTCCCCTTTTAAGAGCAAAGAAGATATGAGAGGAGGGAGGCCCGCAGGCCATGCCCCTGTGGCCCAGCCTCCCTGCCCTGAGCTTGTGACTCAGGCTTTTGGTGCCTCAGTTTTACCCACAACAAAACTAGGGGAAGCAGAAGCCACTTCCCTGTCTCCTGACCCACAGTTGATTCATGACCCCTCTTCTCCTTGAGAATGAAGAACTTCGGGGAAAGCACTGAGGGCTGGCGGGAAGCGCCTGACAGGGAAGAGAAGTTTGCCAGGCAGCCCTTCTGGCTTCTCAGCGGCTGGCCTGAGCCAAGAAGCCATGAGGGACTGGGCCTGGGCAAGCGTCTGGGGCTGTGTAAATTCAAAGTGTTTATCCGGTTGACGGCCAAGAGGAACAGAGACCAAGATGAGACCAGGGACGAAGAAAGCCCCGGAGCAGATGAGTGCTTCAGGCTTTTGGGCCAGACTCACAAAGCTGCCTCTGCTTTGGAGCCAGAACTTACCCAAAGGGAGGGACTGGCGTCCCAAGGACTTTTACTGGCCCGAGGAGAGCCCTTGCTCTGCTCCTTGACCATCTCCCTGTGCGCCCCTCACCCCCTGCCACCTGGTGGCGGATCCCAGAGCTGATGTACACACCAACAGCCTGCTCCCCATGCACCATCACAGCCCGTGACAGTTCACCCACCTCTCCCTACCCAGCCCCGTTTGCAATAATAAAGGACAGTGAGCTCAAAGCAAAATGAAGGCTCAAAAAGGATACCTCACTCATTCAAGACCACACAGTGAGTAAATGGCTTGAAACGCTTTGAAATGCAGATCTATCTGCGTTATTATTTACTTGTTTCCCAATATTTATATTGTAGTAAATGATTGGCTTAATGCTTACATAAATATATCCATAAAATTCACATAGAACTTTAATATATTTAGAAAATTATACAATATACTAAGTTAGAATTTAATATCATTATTCTTTTATTATTGTAGGGGCGGTTATGTTATTTATTTTTTGAAGGAGGCAAAGTGCGTGCAATTCAACATTCAGAATATACCAAAGGAATGCAGTAAAATCTACCCCTCCTCCACCTGTTGGGATGAGCACTGGGTGTTGTATGGAAACCAATTTGACAAAAAATTTCAAATTAAAAACAAACAAAAAACCCCCAAATCTGTCTAAAAAAACAAAACACTACCCCTCCTCAATCTTTGTCCTGCAGTCACCCCCGTCCCTCCTCAGGGGCAGCCACAGTTAATTAGTTTGTTGTGTAGCCTTCCAGAAACAATGATACAGTTAAAATAATATACCCATAGAGTCTTTTACTCCTTTTTATACATATATCATTCTGCTTCTTATCTCTTTTTCCAGTTAGTATTTCTTAGAGATCATTCCATTTGAGTATATAAAGAACTGCCTCATTTCTATTTATAGCCCCATGGTACAAAGACACGGTAGTAAATTATGCATTAACCTCAAGAGGCAAATTCTTTTCTTCTCTCCTGTTTTATGCATTTATTTTAAAAGTTCCGTGTTCTCTCTAACTGATCTTTCCACTTGGTACCTAGATCTTCTGGTCTGGAGTAAATTTCCAGGGCTGGGAAGCAAGCTGGTTCTTGCTGGAGAATAACCAGAGACGGGGTGGTGGACCCCAGGGCCGACCTTACATGGCCTGCTATTTGGCAGGGTCCCTGTCCCATCTCAGTCTGGCAGCTTCACACACTGGAATCCCAACCTTCTGCGGGTTGGGTGCCCATACCATGGGGTTGGGTGCATCATTGCCTCCACCTGAAATTAAGAAGAATTTCTGGGATTATCCCACTATGTACAGAGCCCACGTTCTTAGGATCAGTAAGGTTCGAGATTATAAGTCTTACGGGTGTAGGGAGAAGATATTGGGAAATGCTGTAACTTTTGATGTCACTGAGACTTTTCAGTCATGGGGATTATGGTTTAATAAAATTTTTAAAAATAGGTTTTATTTTTTAAAGTGGTTTCAGGCTCACAGCAAAATGGAATGGAAAGTACAGAAAGTCTCCATATACCGCCTGCCTCCCACACAGGCACTGCCCCCCTCCACTATCAACATCCCCCAACAGGATGGAAAATTTACTACAATCAGGGAACCTACGGTGACACATCATAATCACCAAAGTTCATAGTTGACATTAGGGTTCATTCTTGGGGTTGTCCCTTCTATGGACTTGGACAAATGTATAATGAACTGTATCTACCAATACGGTATCACGCACAGTAGTTTCACTGCCCTGGAAATCCGCTGTGCTCTGCCTGTTCATGCCTTCTCCTCCTCAACTCCTGGCAACCACTGATCCTTTTACTGTCTCCATAGCTTTGCCTTTTTCAGAATGTCATATTGTTGGAAACATCAGATTGGTTTCTTTCCCTTAGTAATATGCCCTTCACGTTTTGACAATTATCAAAAAAGCTGCTTTGAACATCTGTGTGCACGTGTTTGTGAGACACAAGTTTTTAACCCCTTTGGGTAAATACCAAGGATATTGGCATGTCAGCTGCTGGATTTGATGGTAAGAGTATGTTAGTTCTGTAAGAAACTGCCAAACTGTCTTCCAAAGTGGCTGTGCCATTTTGCATTCCCACCATGAATGGATGAGAGCTGCCATAATAGAAATGGCTCTAGAGGTCATCTGATTTTACCCTGCCATCTTGGAAATGAAAACCAAAAGACAGCAGTTAAGTGACTCGCTCGAGAACACACAGCTTGACAGTCAATGGCAGAGACGTCTGTGATGACTAGAAAAAGAATTATAGCATTTCCTATCCTGGCTGCTGGACGTTATGCCATCAGACAGCTCATGTGGCTGAGGAAGCAAATACCAGGCAGCCTTTTGGTATGAGCTCAGGATGTTTACAGTAATTTCACCAATGGCAGCTGAAACACGGTCATCACAGTCAAATGCTGGGGTAAAATTTTAACAGATTCTGCTATTTGATAAAATAAATAACATAGTCATTCTCAATGAATACCAACACAATGGAAACATCCAGAAAGACATCCAGGAATGCAACTCTGGTGGGTGAGCTACAGCATGCCCCTGTCACAACAGCTATCTGCCTGTACTAACATTCTCCTTTTACATATTTGAGCTCTCCACCAGATTAGGAATGCCTCGAAGTTAGAGACGGTGGCCCATTCCTTCTAGAGCCCTGGTGACGAGCTTGGAATCTGGTGCATCGTTTGTTCTCAACAAACATCCGTTGGGCTGAAACTTGGAGGCATTAAAATATCACTCATTATTGTTCACAGAGTGTGAGGCAGCATCCTACCATTGTGCATCTCCTAGATCTCGTATTTTCACTTCAGTGTCTCTTCAGGAGGTGGTACTCTTACACAGTTGTGTCGCCTGCAGTTTGGGAGGTCACCATGTCACTAGATTGCCCTGGCCCCTGGCTGGAGCCTGGTAGGCCTGCCAGGCATGTAAGCAGTGAGGCTGAGAATAGAGATAGGAGCAGGTCATGAAATCCTCAAGAGTCACGGGAAGGAGTTTGAACTGTGACCTGTAGCAATGGGGACCAGGGATGCGTGTTAAAAAGGGTGTTCTACTGACCAGAGGAATAGAATAGAAAGTTCGGAAATAGACGTCTCGTGAATTTTTTGTATGATGAAGCCGACATTTCCAATCAGTAGAGTATGGATTGATTATTTAATAAATAATATTGGGCTAATAGGTGAGTTTCATTAAAAAGCAATAATAGATCCCGTGGTAGACAGATTTATAACGCACCCCTTTTCACCCCCTGTCCATGTCTTAATCCCCACAACCCGTGAATGTGGTACTTTTAAGGGCAAACACATGTGATCAAATTCAGGATTTTGAGACTGGAAAATGAGCCTGGTTTATCCAAGCAGGTCCAATGTAGTCACGAGGGTTATAGGAGGAAGCAGGGGGGTCAAATTCAGACGGAGATGTGAAAATGGAAGCGGAGGTCAGAGTGGTGCAATGGCTGGCTTTGAAGATCAAGGGCACACTAGCCAAAGAACGTGGGCAGCTGCAAAAAGCAAGGACACAGATTCTTCCCTAGAGCAACCGGAAAGAGAAAGAGCCCTGCTGACACCTGGATTCCAACCCTGTTAGACCCGTTTTAGACTTCTGACCTTCGGAGCTGTAAGAGAATACATTTGTGTTCTTTTAAGCCACTGAATTTACGGATGGAGTTTGCAAGTTGTTACAGCATCAGTAGAAAATCTCCCTGGGGCGCCTGGGTGGCTGACTTCGACTCAGGTCACGATCTCCCGGCTCATGAGTTCAAACCCCTTGCGCTCCGTGCTGACAGCTCAGAGCCTGAAGCCTGCTTCGGATTCTGTGTCTCCCTCTCTCTCTGACCCTCCCCCGCTCATGCTCTGTCTCTCTCTTTCTCTCAAGCATAAAAACATTAAAGAAATTTTTAGAAAATCAATATAGTTTCCTATTTTATAAGTTATCAAATAAATATTAGACAGATTAAATATTTAAATGGAAGCACCACCTATACACACAAACAAAACAAAACTTATAAGGGGAGTTGAATTTTCTTTCTTCAAAGACAAAGACTGATAGCAATTTTAAAAACTTCTGTGTATAGGGCGCCTGGGTGGCTCAGTCAGTTGAGTGTCTCTTGATTTTGGCTCAGGGCATGATCCCAGGGTCATAGGATGAGCTTCATGCTGAGTGTAGAGCCTGCTTAAGATTCTCTCTCTCTCTCTCTCTCTCTTTGCCCCTCTCCCCCATTCACACACACTCTCTCTCTCTCTAAAATAAAATAAACAACTACAAACTTCTGTATGCAAAAAAAAAAAAACCTTAAAAATCAAATTAGAATGCAAATTACAAAGTGGAAAATTATTTGAGGTATATAAAATGGACAGAGAATTATCTTTGAATGGTAATTATCTTTGAAGGGTGATGTTCTACAATGAATGTGAATTATTGTCTCATAAAAGAAGATACATATTTTAACAGAAATTCTATTACTGTGGCAATTGTATTAAAAATGAATTAAGAGACAAGTACAGGCACTTCACCAAAGAAGATACAGGGATGGCAAATTAGAACATGAAAAGATGCTCCACATCATTGGTCCCTGGTCAAATGCAAATTAAAACCATAATGAAATACCACTGCACAGCAATCAGAGTGGGTTAAATTAAATAGACAGACCATACCAAGTGCTGGCAAGGACCTAGAAAACTGGAATTCTCACACTCAGCTAGAAACAATGTGAAAGTGCACACTTTAGAAAACTGTGGCTATTTCTTTTTTTTTTTTTAATTTTTTAAAAAATTTCTTTATTTTTTGACAGAGACAGAGTGTGAGCACGAGCGGGGGAGGGGCAGAGAGAGGGGGAGACATAGAATCCGAAGCAGGCTCCAGGCTCCAAGCTGTCAGCACAGAGCCCGACACGGGGCTCGAACTCACGAACTGTGAGATCATGACCTGGGCCGAAGTCGGACGCTCAACCGACTGAGCCACCCAGGCGCCCCATCTTTGGCTATTTTTTAAAAGTTAGTCATACACCTACTATATGATATGGTTATTCCACTCCTAGGTATTTTCATAAAAGAAATGAAATCGCATGCTCATACAGAGACTTATGTTCAAATGTTCATAGTGGTTTTATTTTTAATAGCCCCGAAGTGGAAACAACCCAAATTTCCACCAGGAGGTTTATGGATAAACGAATGACAGTATGTCCATACGTAGGAACACTAATCAGCAATGAAAAGGGATGGTACATGCAACAATGTGGATAAATATCAAAATAATTACACAGCATGGAAAGAGCCAGACCAAAAAGAAAGCACAATACATGCTGTAGGGGTCCATCCATGCATTTCTAGAAAATAAAAACTAATCTGCAGTGACAGAAAGCAGAACAGAGGAGGTCTGAGGATGGGGTGGAGTGGGGAGGGAGAGTGTGCAGGGGTGCAATGGTGTCCCAGGGAACTTTGGGGGAGATAGGTATGTTCACTATCTTGGTTGTGATGATGATTTGGGGAGTATACACGTATGTTGGAGCTTATCAAATTATACATTTTAAATATGTGCTGCTTGTGATATGTCAGTGATACCTTGATAAAGTGGTGTTTAAAAGCGGCTGGACCTTGAAAAGAGATGTAAGAAACTTAAGTGTCTATTGCTAAGTGAAGGAAGCCAATCTGAAAAGGCTACCTACTGTGATTCCGACTATATGACATTCTGGAAAAGGTAAAACCATGGAGACAATAAAAAGATCTGTGGTTGCGGAGGTGAGGGTGAGAGAGAGATCCACAGGCAGGCACGCAAAGATTTTCAGGGCAATAGAACTATTCTGCATGACTGAATATCCCCTATAACGGTGGGCACCAGTCATTACACATCTGTCCAAACCCAGTGAATATACGACGGCAAGAGTGATTTGTAATAAAAACTATGGACTTCGAGTGACTATGATGTCTCAATGCAGGCTTGTTGTGGTACACTTTCCGCTCTGGTGTGCAATGTTGATAACGAGGGTGGTTGTACATGCGTGGGGACGGGGAGTATATGAGAAGTCCCTGTACCTTCTTCAGTTCAGTTTTTCTTTGAACCTAAAACTGCTCTAGAAGATAAAACTTATCAAAAAAAGTGGCTTGAGCCATTGGGATATTTGTTATCTCTCATATCAGGGACCCTGTGGGTGGAGGTGGGGAAGCAGCTACAGTACAGAAATGAGGGTGAAACATTGCAAAACTTCCATATTGACATAGCAGGAATGATCCAGATCTTTATTGTAAAGGATAGGACTTGGATGACCTCGGAGAAACACTTGGGAATATCACTCTGAGATTAAAAGGAGAGAGTTTTGGAGCAGAGACCACATAACAGGACTCGAGGGACAAAATTCTTTCATTGTCCGTTCAACGTAGGAAAATTACTACCTCTAACGGGTTGGTCAGGAAAGACTACAGCCATTTTTAAGGGGCTAAAAACCACTAGCTGGACAAAATGACAACACTTGTCTAGGCAAGGCCTTGTAGTCTCACAAAACACCCACTCCCTGTCTTGTTCTCCGGAGATTCCTGGGCTCGATGAATCACAGGTCTGAAGTGAACCTCATATTTCCCATGCTTCCTGACTCATCAACACTAAAATTGCCTCTGGGGCAGAGATTCCAGATGGCAGGAGAAAGAATGTTAGATGCTCCTGACCTTAGGGTCATACAGGAGCTTCAGCAGTGGCTGACTGCTCCTTGTCCGACACTTCAGGCGGAATCCTAGAGATGCCCATGGTCACCAGGCCCTGGAGTAGGAAGTTTGTTGCACACCAGGCCTCCCTCAACCATTGCTGTTCTGAAGCTATTTATCTCAGGAGTACAGAGACTCTCAAATTGTTCAGTCCACTAACTGCAGACTTTCAAAGTCATGAAGGAACATTGGAGCTGATTCAGGTTAAAGTTCCCAGCTGAGCGTAGCTTTCCCATTGTCTGAGTTTCCTGAAAGCCCAGGAAAGAAATCTTGCAGCAACAGCTGAATGTCAGCATTCCAGCCCCTCAACCTTAAGTGGCACCCACTTTTAGGTGTCTCCAACGTCTGAACCCAATTGGCTGCTCTCATTCCAAGGCTTGGGCACTGCTGGGGGGCTCAGTGCTTCCCCTTAATGGCTCCTGGGGGCTGGGGGCACATTGCTTTCCTTCTCCCAGTGCTTCTTCAGGCAGCTGCTCCCAGATGTGCTTTCCACAATTTGACAACCCATCTCCCCTCCCTTCTCTGAGAGCAGAAGGCCCCCTCTCCTCCTTCCCCAAGGGGATTGAGCCCATCCTCAGCTTTCCTTCTTTTCTCCTCATCTTACCTGCTCCTGTCTTCATTCTCCTTTGTGAGGTTGATATCTACATTTTCTCTGTTCTCCAAAAACCAAAACCACTGCTTCTCAACTATTATCTACTCCCCTCTCCATTTCCATACCCAAGACTGCTACAAAGTAACCCTGGGCTTGCCCTTCCTGTCCTTGCCTGTGGCTCACTCCCAGCCCTCTAGTGACATGGCTCTTCCAAGAGCACAGTGACCTCCTAATCACCAAAGTCTAGGGCCATTTCCTGGGCTCCATTCTTCTTCCCGCATTCATGATCTCCAGACTGCCTCTGGTTCTCCATTCCCTGACCCATCCCTTTCTTGGGGCCCCCAGTGTTGCTTCTGGATTATCCACATCAGGCATCCATGCTACAGTCCAGACCTTCTTACTCAAATGAAAGCATCTTGCCTCAATGGCCCGCTTCACTTTCAGGACTGAGTCGGCTCCCTGACATGAAGTCTGTTAAGGATATGATTCTGGCAGGCTTATCTCCTTCATTTGTGCCTGCTTGCCCCAACCTCCTTAACTACAGTCACATCCCGATTTTTGCAACTCTATCATTTGTCTCCATGCATTTATTTGCATGTGCCACTTTGTTTTTCTCCTGTCTAGAAGCCTCCCTACCCACCACCCTTCCCAAGGTTAAGACTTATTTCTCAGCCTCGCTGGAGGCAGGTATGTTCTTGAAGCGTTGTCTGAATGTGTTCTGTGAGCTTGATGAGTCAACAGAAGCCCTAGCCCTTTGAGTTTTACGATGGTACTCTGCAGCCCAGCACACCATAAACCTATCCCCTCATTCTGCTTTCTCTGTTTACACTGTCTCCCTCTGAAAATCCATTTGGCCTCAGAGCTTGCAAATCAATTAGACAGAAATGCCCCGGTTGCTATGTTGCAAGCACTCGCCTGGCTAATTCTCAGCTCTCTATACCTCATGTCTTCTCCTGAGCCAGGGACCACATTCCTGGCTGTTCACAGGATGGATATTTCCATCCGGACATCTTTGTGGAATCATATTTTTCTAGCCACATTCCTCCATGCTCTTTGTGGTTCAGGTGGAAATTTTTGATCATCACTGATTCCTTTCTTTTCTCTCCTCTAGATACCAATTCTGTCCATTCATTCTCTCCAGCCTAAACAAACAACAAACAAAGCTCTCTGTTTTGTCTTTCTTTCCTTTCCGTAATTCAGATCTGGTTGTGATGGTTAATTTTCTGGGTCAGTTTGGCTAGTGTCCAGATAGTTGGTCTGATGTTGATATAAGGGTATTTTTGTTTTAGAGGAGATTAACATTTAAGTGAGTAAATATTGAGTAAAGTGGATTACCCTCTATAATGTGTATGGGCCTCATCCAATCAGTTGAAGGCCTTAAGAGGGAAAAAGGATGAGGTTCTCAAAGAAAGCAGGAATTCTACCTACAATTCACCTTTGGACTCAAGTTGCAACATCACCTCTTCTCTGGGGCTCTCATCTGCTGGCTCACCCTACCGATTTTGTACTTGTCAGCCCCCGTAACTATGTGGGTCAATTCCTTAAAATAAACCTCTTTCTCTCTCCACACACACACTCCCCGTATTGGCTCCATTTCTCCGGACAAACCTGACTAATAATACACTGGTCCTACCTCCTAACTCAGCTCCCTGCCCCAGTACCCATTTCTCTTCAATGCACTCCAGTGATGCTCACTGATTTTTTTTGTAATATTAATTTGCTCACATTTACAGAATCCCTGTTGTTCATGATGGATGGCTATGTCTCCTAAGCATCATATGTTTGGGTATTTTCACCATGATATTTGACCTGAGTTTTCAGTGACCCATCCATATACTTGTTTAGTTTATGTTTTTCAGTTTATATCAGTCCTTCTACATTTTGGCAGGAATCTTGAATTTTAAGGTAAAAGCTTCTCCAGTTATATTATGGGTCTAGATCAAAAGGTGAAAAACAATTTTGTAGAAAGGTTTTGAGGTTTCCTTAACTCCCTCAAGCCACACAAGCTGATCCTTTTGGAAGCTAAATTTCCAAAATGGAAAGATTGAGAGGCGTTACACAGACAGTTACACCTGTCTTGGGTCATCAACGCAGAGATGGCCCCTTCATGCCTCTGGGACTGTGGATGGTAGACTGGAGGGTGAAGTTTGTCACTAGTCCCTGTGCTGGGCCTGGGGTGGGGAGAATTAGAGTAAAGGGAGAAGAGGACAGAGGAAGATGACCCTCCAAATTTTCATAACTCACCCTCCGTTGTTTGAGAATGCCTTATTTCATTATTTGCTAGAATTGATTTCTGGAACATCTATTCTGAGGAAAATACGGGAAAGAAATATGGAGTTCCTTTGCATCAATTATCCCCTTTGTCAATATTATGACTTAGTCTCCTTGTGGAGGAAATAAAGATGCTGATTCATGGTGATGTGACCCTCTTGTTACTTCTGGTTCCTTTTTTCCTATTGTATATCAAAACTCAGAGTCCATGGGAAGGGTATTTTCGCACTTAGAGAAGAACCTGAGAGGAACCTGTAAGTAAACTTTCAGAATATTTTGTTCTTGGAATTGCTTAAGAAAAAATTTTTTAATGTTTATTTATATTTGAGAGAGAGAGAGAGAGAGCACGAGTAGGGGAGGGGCAGAGAGAGAGAGGGAGACACAGAATCCGAAGTAGGTTCCAGGCTCTGAGCTGTCAGCACAGAGCCTGACGTGGGGCTCGAACTCACGGACCGTGAGATCGTGACCTGAGCTGAAGTCGGACGCTTAACTGACGGAGCCACCCAGGTGCCCCTGGAATTGCTTTTTTTAATGAAAAAAAAAAAAATTAGTAAATTGGAATATACAATTGAGACCAGAGGATACTTTAAGCTCCTCCTCTGCCCCAGAGAGTTTATCTGTGTACAGAAATACCAGAAAGAAGTCTTTATTAATGCGGGCCGGAGGGATCTGAATACCCTCATCTGGGGACTACCACAGCATGATAACCCTCTTACTAGAGCAGCTTGGGTAAATTTGCCCATTCCCCAGGTTTTGAAGAATTGATCCCTGTTAGCCGAGCCTCTGGGGGGTGGTGAGGAGCAGGGCTGTCCCGGACCTGTGTGGAAAGCTGCCAGGCCTCACTGACAATGCCCCGCACAATGACAGACTGAATTGTTCCCTAAATGCTCTTCTGTTTACCTGGTAGCTTTCATTAATCTTTTCTTTCTTGTGTGAAGGTTGCTTTCAGGGAGGAAGGCATTTGCTAGCTTTCCCAAGGCAAGAACGATTAAAAGGAATGAGGAATTCACTCCACCTCAGAAGGAGGCCTCTGTGACTGCTGGAGCGATTTTGGCAGTCTGAGAGAACAGTATGTTACCAAACAAATTATAAGTTTCCAAGAATTTAGGAAGGAAGGAAGGAAGGAAGGAAGGGAGATCGGGAGGGAGGGAGGAAGGAAGTGTTAGTCAAGAAATCCTCCATTCTTCCTTTGTCCCATTTACAGGTGCTGGGCTGGAAAACGCCAGCCCCCAGAGCCAGCTCTGTGGCTCTCTTGTGCCTCTCATTTCAGACTGTCGGGCTAGCAGCAATGTTAGAATTCATTTAGCCCAAGGGAGCTGTGGTCCTGAGAAGCGAAGTGACCTACCCAAGGTCACACAACTCGTCCTGGGTGGAAGCAGGCGAGGCCACAGTTCTCCCATCTCCCTGCCCTGTGCTCTTTTCCTATTCCACTATGACCTTTAACCTTTGTCCCAACTTCCTTTCAGTCCTAAAGATGAGAGAGAGGTTGGTGGGTAGATAGGTTCCCCCCGGGGGGTTAGCAAAGCCGGCTGGAGGAGCACAGAAAGACTAGAAGGATCATTAGTCTGGATTTCCTTTTCCCCAGGGTGTCTGCAGAATGCATCTGAGCTTGTGACGCATAAGCCGTTGGCTTCTGCATGGGAGCAGGGTCAGAATGAGTTGATCTCACTTAATGGAAATTTGGGGATGTCAGACAAGGCAAGCATTCCACGTAGGGAAAGAGGGGAGCAGGACAATTGCCTAGATCTTGATCTGCAGCTCTTTCCACAAGGAAGTCACCTCACCACCTTGATTTCTCCTGCACTCACAGTGAGGTTTCTGTCTGTCAGCCCCAGAGCAGCACTGGCGAAATGCATCTCCGATATCCCCCAATCTAGAAAGCTCCTAGGATAGGCCATTTCTTTGGAGGAGGCTCTAGTCATTATGTCATGGCTGCATTTGTCCTGGCTGCTGCCTGGGCTTTGCACGTGAAGCAAGGATGCGGTACAGCTCCAGAGTTGATCTGCGCTCAAAGAATGGTGCTCAGGAATGTTGGCCCCCCTGATTCCCCCACGAAGTGGATGAGCAGGGCTCCGAGGTGGGGGACCGGGGGCCTGTGCTGCTGCCTCTGGCATTCGACACCCCCTGGGGAAAACAGCCAGGGCCACTGTGTATGCACCTCACAGCCCATGCTTGCTATGCGGGGTTGATGGAGAAGCCTGGCCCTTCTGTTTCCCATGGCAACAGCTCAGCTCTGCGTGAAAGCAGATAAGTGTGGGCTCAGGCTGGCTACACAAACTGCATGGGCTGCCTGGCTCTCAGCTTGGACCGGGGGCTCCTCATCACCAGCCCTATTTCCTTCCTCGTCCCCGCCCACCCAGCCCCACAAAAATTGCTTTAACCCATGAAAGAGAGGTGGGGCTTCAGTGATGCTCTCCTGTGGACTCTAACTGTGGTTTTCCCACCCAGGGTGTGGCGCACACTGTAGTTTAGGGATGAAGGCAGGAAAGCGGTAATTGCTCTTGGGATATTGCTGTTGGTAAAAGCAAGAAGCAGGTACTCTGTCCTGGGGAGACAAGGATGTTGAGTCAGGCAATAAACATTATCGATAATGGAGGCAAAACAAAGAGAAATTGCAGGTTAAAAGGACCAGGTTAGCCTTTTAGCAGCTCCCACAAGAAGCAATGGAGAGAGGGAGGGAGGGGCTCCATCGGGTAAGCACCGACAGAGGGAAGGGAATAGAGTTAGAGATCTTTGGGGAAAATAAATATTCCCAAGGCATAGAGAAAAACCTTTATGCATGAGACTGGAAACTGGCCTACAGCATGATTTTAAAATGTCCCAGGGGATAAAACGAAGGAGAGGAGGAAGAATAAGGTTAAGGAGGGAGGCAGAGCAGAGAGGAAGGAGCAGTGAGGATTCCCCAAAGACCAAGACTCGCAAACTGACAGTCAGTGGCTGAAAAGCAGCTAGAGTATTTAAAAAGTTTTTATGTGTGTATGTATATACACACACATATATATATACTATATATACACACACACACACACACACACACATATATATATATATACATACACACACACACACACACACACATATATATACACGTATCAGGAGATGTTACCCCCAAGAGTCTATATTTCTGGCTTCTTTTGGAAAAAAAAAACAAAACAACAGCAGAAAATTTGGCAACACTGGGACTCCATACAGGCTTGAAAAAAATCTGTTGGTTTGGAGGCTACTGTACCTATAACTGTAACTGGGGCCTGGGCTCTCTGGCCCCCAAGACCTACTGCCCATTGCTCTATACCCCTCACCCCAAGAAATGCCTGTGCCTCCTGATTTCCTTTATTCTTTACAGTGCTTGTCTGACCCTTGTAAGTATTTAAAATGCTGAGGGCTATCCACACTGCCCTGATTTTCCGGCACAGGACAGCCCGACCCTGCGACGTGCCCCGCCGCCCCCCCCCCCCCCCCCCCCCGCTCCCCAGCCCAACAGAAAGTGTGGGCACCTGCACTGAACCTACCTCTCAGCTCCCTGATCCTGGGAGAGAACGATGGACCTGCGGCCTTGACCTCAGACCGGGATGGGCCTGACACCAAATGGGCTCGTTCAGGGGAGGAGTGAGCCTGAGCTTAACGCTGGCCGGAATAGTCTCTAAGGAAAACATGGAGTAGGACACAGCTGAGCAAAAGTGCCGGCCCGGGGAAAAGAGATCCGCAGTCAGCTCTGGAGGGTCCGCTGGGCATGTGCTGGCAGAGGGGGAGGGGGCTACCAGATGCAGACAACAGTGCGAGGAGAGCTGACACCAGCACTGTGAAATCCACATTTCTGGATGCATGCGCGATTAGGGTTCTGGGAATGTATTTCAAACAAATTTAGAAACTACTCCTTGGGGCACCTGGGTGGCCCAGTCGGGTGAGCGTCTGACTTCGGCTCAGGTCATGACCTCACAGTTGGTGAGTTCGAGCCCCGCGTCGGACTCTGTGCTGACAGCTCAGAGCCTGGAGCCTGCTTCGGATTCTGTGTCTCCCTCTGTCTCTGCCTCTCCCCTACTCATGCTCTGTCTCTGTCTCTCTCTCTCTCTCTCTCTTTCTCTCTCTCTCTCTGAAAAACAAAGATAAACGTTAAAAAAAAAAAAAAGAAACTACTCCTTTAAGACTGTTTTAAGAGAGTCTAGGAAGCTGCCCATCTTGAACCCTCAGTGGCGCTTAAATGCGGGTCAGAATTCCAGTTCATCCACTTATCAGCTGTGTGACCTTGGGCAAGTTATTTAACCTCTCTGAGCCTCAGTTCTCTCATCTAAAATATATAACTATAATAATATCTATAATATCTAGAGCCATGAAGATTAGAAATAAGGTACATCAGATGCAAAAACAGTGACCAGGCACTTGGTGGACAAATTGAGAGACATTACCTATTATTGTTGTTATTTTGCTAAGCCTGGGAGGCACAAGCAACAGTTTGTCCACTTTTCTATTTATGTGTGTTGGGGTGCCTGAGGGCAAACTTGGTATATGGGAAAATTTTTTTTTTCTTTTTTTCTTTTTTTTGGCATGTGGGAAATTTTAACTCCATTACCCAGGAACACCGGTAAGGATTTTGAAACAGAGTTCGCAAAGAGTCAGAAGTGAGATGCTGATGTGATGGGAAAAGTGGGGGAGAACTGGGGTCTCCTCCCCCCCCCCCCAGCTCTGTCTCCATTGCCAGGACAGCCTCAGCCAGTCCCTTCGCCTCGTTGGATTTTGTTTCCTCATCTGTGGAAATCAGCTGGCAAGGTGTCAATCATCTAGAGCTGTGCCCTTCAGTACCATGACACCAGCGACACGGGACTATTTAAATTTGAATTATTAAAATTAAATCAAGTTAAAAATTCAACTCCTCAGTCACACTGGCTCTATTTCAAGTGTTCAATCATCGCATATGGCTAGTGCTGTGTTGGACAGCACAGATACAGCACATTTCCCTCATCACAGAAAGTGCTATCAGACAGGGCGGAATTCAAGAGCTTGCTACCCAGTGCCTGTCCTCAGATAAGCAGCATCAGCCACCTGGGAACTTGCCAGAAAGGCAAAGTCTCAGGCGCCATTCTAGACCTTTAGGACCAAAATCTGCATTGTAACAAGGCTGCCCCAGTGATCATAGACTCAAGTTTAAGATGCCCTGATCTGTAAGATTCCTTTTGGCTCTCAAAATGAAATTTAGGAATCTGGGTCTCTGCTTGACAAAGTCTATGGGAAAGAAAGGAGCAACTGACTTCTCCAAATCTGGATTCCCAGATTTGCCTCAAAGGGAAGAATTGGGGCCATCCAAGGAAACTTTAACAGGACAATCATACCTCTGCAGAAGAGGAAGGGAATCAGCAGACTTCTAAAGGAGCCATGGAAACAGCGGTCCTGGGAAGGCAGTGCAATCCCACTCCTGTCGCTATGCCTCCCTTGAACTTGGGGCATCCAGTTGGTGCTTGAAGACCTTCAGAGAATAGAAGTTCTCAAGTTCTCAATTTTTTTTTTTTTTTTTTTTTTTTTTGTGGCCACCAAAAAAAAAAACAAGAAATGGGCTGCATTTACTGGGCACTTTCTGTCCTGGTCGTCTTAAGGGGCTTGCTAAAACTTTCCTCGTCCAACTACACCAGAAAGGAGCTCAGGTGGAACTGATATTCAAGTAGGGAAAATGAGAAACAGATTGGGGAAGAAATCAAGGCCACGTTCAACAATGACAGGAAGGGCAGACTGGACACCAGCTTCTGGACATGCGGTCCCAAGCCCAGGTCTGTGGCTTAAACTGTAAAATAAGAGAGGAGACACTCAATCCTCTCACTGCAGAAAGTTTTGGTGTCTTTTGGTGATGTGCTGTTTTCAGTACAAAAATAAGGAGGATAATATTAAATCTGTTGCTCATTAAGAAAACATGTGCCTCTTACAGGACAAAATTGCAGCTGTATATCTTATTTAATTGTTATTAGTTTGTATCGCCCAATGTTAAACTTTTAATGTGTCCGTAAATCTGTTTCTTACTGTCAGAGAAATATCTGTATTAGGAACACACTGTGCAAGAATGAAGACGAGAGAAGGGAAATATGAATCCAAAATACACATTATTAATTTTGTAGGAAGCCAGGAGAAGGGTGCCTCACGAAGCATATTAGAAAAAAAAGCCAAAACAGCTGGGATTTCTGATTTGCTTGAGAGAAAAACCTGCTGAATCGAGACACAGCCTTACAGGGCCAACTATCTTCGGTAGGGGGAAAAGTGAGCAGGTAGAAATGGGTTTGTGATACACAGGTCAACTCTTAAACATGACGTCACTGGCAGAACGTGTCATGCTTTTCCAGCAGACACACAATGAGCTGAGTGTCCTGTCACATAAGCTGGAGTCATGGAATCTGGCCATGGCGTGGGATGCAGGGAGCTGGACCGGGAGGCAGGGAGAGCAGGTCTGGACTCCACCACCGACTCTCTGGGTGCTCTGAGGCTCGGATTTCCACGAGCCTCTGAGCCTCGGCTTCTGTGTGAAATGCAAAGAGCATTTGTCTTTGGGGGCTTCAGGGAGAGAGATGCTTTACATAAAGTGAACGGAATGGGCCATTAATCCCTATTAGTGGATCATTTAGACAAATAAAGGTTTAGGGGTCAAACCCAAAGCTATGGCAAAGAAAGTGAACAGGGACATGGCTGCGAGGAGGGACAGCACTTCCGACCTGCTCTGATGCATCGTGTCCTGCCCACCTGCTCACCGCTGACAGCAGCTGTCCTCCCGTCCAGCCCACGACGCAGCTGACTCTGGCTGGCAGTGCTGGGGAAGATTCGGGGGCACAGGAGCCCTTTGGTGATTTCCAGGGGTCAAAACAGAGTGGGAGAGGGGTCAGTGCATGGAAGAACGACCAACCTCCAAACCAGCTTCCAAACTGAAAGGAGGCAAGCGTGCAGGAGGAAAGACCTCCGTCCTTTTGCTGGTCCCTGTTCTAACAGCTATTCCAATTCCCCTCTGGACAGGGTGAGAATATCCTCTTATGTGGGATTCCGAATCTCTAAAAAGGCCAGTCCCACATGGTAATCACCCTTCTTCAACACTTCATTTCTCTCCAGGTCTCTTTTCTGTGCCGAGCGTTTCCCCTCACGTGACGGGAGCCGTATGCCCTCTACATTATTGTAGGAGAAACATCCACAGGTTTGTTCCTAACTTGCCTCTTTGTCCATCTCATTTCCACTCTTCATCAACTTCATTCAGCCTGAACACAAAAAGAATCGTTCCTTTTCCTTGAATTGCTCGGTTCATGCCCACTAGCCAATACCTGGGCACCTCTCACACACTGAGTATAATCCTGGCTCAAACATTGTCCAGCTATTCCAGAAATCCAGCCCCAGCTTATCTGATGTGAGAAGGGATGTATTTGATGGTGTTTGTTTTTTTTTAAGTTTACTTATTATTTTGAGAGAGAGAGAGAGAGAGCACGTGCACACATGCATAAATTGAGGAGGGACAGAGAAGGGGAGAGAGAGAGAGAGAGAGAGAGAGAGAGAGAGAATTCCAAGCAGGCCCCACACCATCAGTGCAGAGCTGAATTCGGGGCTCAATCTCATGACCATGAGATCGTGACCTGAGCTGAAATCAAGAGTCAGATGCTTAACTGAGCCACCCAGGCGCCCTTATTTGACAGTGTTTAAAAACTGATCAATATCTTCTTTAAAATCCCACACATACCGTATGCTCTCTTTAGATACTTTCATGCCAATCAAGGAAGAAACGTCTCAAATTGATTTTATATCATTCCAAATGAACCCAAGACCATCTGAGTGCATCACAGACCTGAAGATGCATGACTGACAGGGTGGCAGCAGGCTCATTAGCACCTTCATTTTAATCCTGCCAGATCTGGGAATAAAGACAAGGTGATCCGTTCAGTGACAAAACATTCTTATTTCCCTTGCAAGATTCTCAGAGAGCAACTGCCCTCAGAGGGTAAGGGCGGGCTGGAGGGTGTGGGTAAGACACAACTGTTACAGGGCAGAGACACAATGGCTTCAGTCCGGCGGCTCATTTAGGTTTGGGTGCCCTTGGTACGCTTTCTGGTCTGCAAGATTAGGGCAGAAAAAAATAGATGACTATCAAAAAGTGATCTTATATAACGCAATGTGTTGAAATTTTAGCCTATTCATCAGCCTAGGGTTTATTTCCATTATTAAGATCCATGATACAGTATTGCTGTTTTTATCAATTCACAACCAGCGCCTGAGAAAGCAGCACAGAATTCGGTGACTTAAGATAAATAAGCATTTCTTACTACTCAAGTAGCTGTGCTCAGCTGATGGGCTGCCTGGTGACTGGCTGGTCTAGGAGGGCCCCCTTCAGGTGTTTGGCAGTTGATTGGCTATTGGCTGGCTATTGGTTAGAGCCAAATCTGGTGAGATGGGCTCATTCACGTCCCCCCACACCCAAGCTGTCCATGTCCTAAGGCCCAGAGCCTGTTAATATGTTATTTTACATAGTGATAGGGTCTCTACATATGGGATTAAGCTAAGGACCTTGAGATGGGGAGATGATCCAGGTTCATCTGGGTGGGCCCAATATAATCACAGGGATCCTTCTAAAGGGAGGCAAGAGAATCCGAGTCCCAAAAGGATATAAGGATGGCAGCAGAGGTCTGAGAGGAAAGAAGGTGCAACATTGCTGGCTTTGAAATGGAGGAGAGTCCAAGAGCTTCCAGTTGCTGGAAAGGGTGAGAAATGGATTCTTCCCTGGAGCCTCCAGAAGGAACATTAGCTCTCTGGACTCATTTTAGACTTCTGACTTGCAGAACTGTAAGAGAATAAATATGTGTTTCTATAAACCACTAAGCTTGTGGCAATTGGTTGCAGGAGACTAACATCCCTGGACCTGTTAAAAAGTCAGTAGTAAGGTTCCAAGGGAGAAGAAGTGGATCATAGACTCAGGACTGGCACACTGTCACTTCTGCTGCGTTCTATGGATCAAAGACATCACAAAGCCATTCCAAATTCAAGGGCTGGAGAAATAGACTCACCCACCTCTTATTGGATTCTGTTTCTCCCACCTCTTGACGGGAGAAGCTGTAAAGTGGCATTTAAAGGGATGAGGAGGGGTGCCTAGGTGGCTCTGTTGGTTAAGCATCTGACCCTCGATCTCAGCTCAGGTCCTGATCTCAGGGTTATAAGTTCAAACCCCACATTGGGCTCTGTGTTGGCTCTTCACTGGGCATGAAGCCTACTTTAAAAAAGGGGGTGGTGGTGGGGGTGTGGAGGTAGAGATGGGTAAAGAATTACGGCCATTTTTTGCAACCAATCTACCCCCATGTCCTTTACACAGTGACAGAGGACATTCAAAAGCAGTGCCTGACCCTGGTTTCTTTTTGATTTCCAGGGACACAAGGAGCATGGGTGTCTTTACCTCAGGCGCTGATATCTTCCTAGGTCTCTGGGGGATGTATGTGTCTCCAAGAAGCCCTGGATGGATGGACTTTATCCAACATTTGGGAGTTTGCTCTTTTGTTGCTCTCATTTCAGTGGGCCTCTTGTCTATGGCCTTTTCCGGGTGTCTGTCCACATTTATCGCCTTTAGCTCCTCCTGGATGGTCACTTGTGTTCTGCTTTGCTGCTCCAAGCATGCACGATGTTTCATTCTCCTCTTCTTCCTTTCCTGTGGCCTGCGGGAGGGCAGGAATGCTTTGATTGCAGCTGGCACAGGGATAGTAATCTTAGGACACGTGGAAAATATTTTTCATAACTTCAAAGGTCTCCTGGACAGTATGACTTGCAACCTAAGGGCCAAGAGCTTTTCCATACATTTTCCACTTTTGAAAAAATATATTGAAGCCATTCAGTGGATTTATGGCCTTGCCACTCACCTAAGTCTATTTGATGACCTTATTTCTTGGAACCAGACTCTGGCCGTCTCTCTTTTCAGTCCCAGCCAAGCCCTGGAGGCACAGCTAAATGACACCAAAGGCCAAGTCCTGGGTGTCTTGTACCAGATGGTGACGGCAACAGAGGTATTGTCCTCCCTGGGACAGCAGCTCCTTGCCCTAGCAGGGCTTTTGCTGGTGCTACTTGGCACTGGCCTCTTCATGAGGCGATTTTTGGACCCTTGTGGTTGGAAGTTTGAAAATATCTTCATCACTAAACAATTTGTTCGGTTCGATGAAATGGAGAGGCAACTACAGAGGCCCTGTGTCCTCCCACTGAATAAGAAGGAAAGGAAGAAACATGTTGTCATCCCATCTTTCTGGCCGTCTCCTAAAGAGAGGAAGAACCTGGGGCTGTTTTTCCTCCCCATTCTTACCCACCTCTACATCTGGGTGCTGTTTGCGGCCATAGATTATCTTCTGTATCAGCTCATTTTCTCAGTGGGCAAACATTTCCAAGGCTTGCCAGGGCTGGAGGTCCACCTGAAACTGCACAGAGAGGTAAGCGTTCACAGGTGCTTCTTGCGATGCGTCCCGGCTATTTGCTGGCTTGCTTTGAAAAAGATCATGAACCTCCCAGAGCAGGGCACTGCCTTATTCACCTTGGGATTCCCATGATGGCACAGCATCTGGCATGTAGAAGGAGCCCAACAATTGTTGGTTAAGTTGACTTGAAATCCTGTTGTTAGAGTATGATGTCATCCTGAAAATCTTTGGTCACCGTTTCAGTTTCCTGTGGCTGCTCTAACAAATTGACCCAAACTGGGTGGTTTGAAAGAACAAAAATTTATTCTCTTATAGTTCTGGGGGTAACAAGTCCAAAATCAGTACCACTGAGCTGAAATTAAGTGCGAGCAGGGCCACAATCACTTTGGACTCTAGGGAAGAATCTACTTGTTTCTTCTTTTTTTTTTTTTTTTTTTTTCAACGCTTTTTAATTTATTTTTGGGACAGAGAGAGACAGAGCATGAATGGGGGAGGGGCAGAGAGAGAGGGAGACACAGAATCGGAAACAGGCTCCAGGCTCCGAGCCATCAGCCCAGAGCCCGACGCGGGGCTCGAACTCACGGACCGCGAGATCGTGACCTGGCTGAAGTCGGATGCTTAACCGACTGCGCCACCCAGGCGCCCCGTCTACTTGTTGCTTCTTACAGCGTCTGGTGGCTTGTTGGCTTTTCTTGGCTGTGGCTGCAACCCCCATGTTCACTTATGTCTTCACATTGTCTTCTCTGTGTGTGTAAAATCTCTCTCTGCTTTCCTCTTACAGGATGAATGTGATTGTATTAAGGCTCACTGAGATAATCAGGGTAAATTCTCCATCTCGAGATCTTTATCTTGGTCACTACTGCAACGTCCCTTTTTTCCAAATAAAGTAACATGTATAGGTTTCAGGCCTTAGGATCTTATATCTCTGGAGGGAGGGAATTTTTTAGCTTTCTATAGTTAGCAAACACTGAACTGGGAGAATAGGTGTCTCTGATATGGGACATAAAGTTGGTTCTCAAGCAAGAGTACCTGGCATGAACCTAGAGTCTGTCTTCCTCTCTCCCTTGGACCTGTGCAGGTAGACTTTGAGCAACTTCTGTGAATGAGAACTTCTTTTCTTTGCATCTTGAGTCCGTATGCAACATAGGAGGCCTGTCAATGCATCAGCAGAGCATTTAAGAGGATGATCGCTGAAAAATGGGCTCCTAAGTAACCAGATATTATGGCTGGTGCTAGTATATGATAACACCCCCTAAAAAAGAAAAGAAAAGAAAAGAAAAGAAAAGAAAAGAAAAGAAAAGAAAAGAAAAGAGCTACCTTGGTTTTTTAGGTCAGTGGTTCTCAACCTTAAGTGTGACCTGAGCCGAAATCAAGGGTCAGATGCTTGAGCCACCCAAGTGTCCCGGGGAGAGTACTTTTAATAAACACTCCATGGGATTTCAAAGTAGGTGGTCTATAGAGACCATATTTTGAGAAAATTTGGTGCAGGTGCCAAAAGCAAGGACCTTCTAAGTCAGTGATTATCTGCCATAGCCACACGGTGCCTTCACTGTGGACCTGAACAAGCCAACAAACACCCGGGAATCAGATTTAAGTGGATTGGGGTGAGGCCTGGGTGAGGGATTTTTAAAAACTCTCCAAGCAGTTCTGACGTGCGGCCAAGATTGAGAACCACTGTTCTAAACTCTGCCCAAAAGAAGGGAGCTGAAAGCCATTGGATGGATCTATGACAATCTTAATTGGTCAAGATAGTGTGTTTCTCTGAGCTGGTGCCCCCTGAGTCTCAGGGAATCTGCCTTTCTCTCCTTCGTTCTTGTTCCTCTTGGCAGCTGTGTCCCAAGCAAGAAGACCATGAGTTTTGTGCCTCCCACCTTTTTTCTTTTCCATTTTTCTGTGGGGAAGTTTGTGATTATGTGGGCATGTCAGAGGATGTGGGTATTGTCAGACATTGTCTTGATTTTTTCTAAACCCAGAGGTTGTGAAGCTGAGCTAGGTAGGACATGCGTGTTTATGTGCATGTATGTGTGTGTACATGCGTGTGTGAGTGTGTGTATGTGGGCGTGAGTGTTGCTCATGGTGGGGTAGATTGCGCCAGCCTGGGCTAGTGAAAACACCAATAGCTGTCTGCACATGTCTGATTTTCCCTTGTTTTTGGTCAAGCTACAGTCCCGGAAATCTTAGAAGGAAACGGCAGAAAGGATGCCTGCAAGGCCTCCTTTGAAGCCCCACTCTTCCACGGGCTCTCTTTATCTGGGGAACTGGGGTCTTCTGGTAGCATCCACACTTTTCTTCCCAGCTTCCTCTGGCTCAGCAGGTAGGTCGACTCCACCCCCTCTAATCCTGGGCTGCTTCTCAGAGTTGATTACCCTGAGCATTCTGCTGCCCCTGAAGAATTCAGTTAATTACAAGATCTCTGTTGCTCTAGATATCTGGAGCAGGGGGAATAATGGAAGCGGTGTCTCCAGTGAAAGCTAAACTAACTCTTCAGACATGCTTAATCCTGGGGGTGGCAGGGAAAAGGGTCTCTCCCTTCCCCTCCCCCAGCCCATTCTCCTTTGTCTTTTTTCCTTGCTCGGTTCTTCCTCTCCCCTCTTCTCTTTTTGCTTCTCTCTCACATTTCTCCCTCAGCCAATACCCATGCCTGCTTTGTGAATTCTCACCATTTTAGACAGAATGAGAAAAAGGCAAGTTCTGCCTTCCAAAAAAAGCCCAGAAGCTTTCCAATGACAATGTCCTGACAAATACATTTTTGGGCATCACAGGGTACTGGAGATGCAAAGATGTCTAAGCTTTGCCAGCTGCCATTGCACACTCACATCCTGGTGGGGGAGGCCGCCACCCTCTCGCATAGCGACAGCAGGGCGGTGGGTGCTGGGGCAGGTGTGGGTACGAGACTGCTGTGGGGGCTCCTCGCAAACTCTCTCCTGCCGTGCCTGGGAGACTGCCATCAGCCACTGGCTCCAGGGACCTGCAGTGTCCTGCCCTTATCCCGGGATGCCCTTGGTGGCCATGGGTCCCTCTGTTGCTGCAGGTTGAGCAGGAAGAGAAACATCGCCTCAGGGTTTTGCTAATATTTCTCTCCCACTTTCATATGATTTTAAATAAGTCTTTTAAGTAGAGAAGAAAGAAGGGAAATGACCCAAAGGGAGCTAGCTGGATGGGTGGGCATCATAAGTAAAAGTAGCCAGCATTGTTAACTTATTGAGCATGTATTGTGCACAGCATTTGTCTGTATTAGCTTTTCAGGACTGTCTGATACCAGAGCGGATCCTCGGTCCATTACTCAATGCTGTCTTGGCAAATTGTTTACTTATGAGAGGTAAACACATTTTAAAGCATCAGGGTACCATTTAGCATATTGCTCAGCATTTTGAGAGAATTCATTTGTCTTCCACATTACCCTCCACCAACCCTGTACAAAAATGTTGACTCAATCTTTATGAAACCCCGAGTCCCAAATGCAAAATCCCCAGTTAGATTCCTAGATTAAGTAACTTCTTCCAAGACCGGACACCCGCTGCTTTCTTATTGCAGGATTTCTCATCACTGACTCACTCGATGTGTTTGTTTCTTCACTAGTATTAAAAAGAGCACATGCTTTGCTCTGGGGACTGAAATCTCTATATTTAATTGTAGGCGAACTGTCTTTTTAATAAGAGAAAATGAAAGGCAACAGAAAGGCTTTTCATTGCTTAGGCACAGTGGTGGAGAAATTACAGATTTGACTTGACATCTATAGAGACGCCCCAGGTTTGAAGTTTCCAGAGTCTTCACAGGTACTGGGACAGCTCAAGGTGCACTCTGTTCTCTAGGTGTGGTTGTGTTCTTTTGGAGAAGTCGTTTCCCTCTTCCTGCCCGCCCCTGCCCCCCCAGCTCTGGGGTGCTGCAGTGATAATAACTTACTAAGTACTCCAGTTTGTAAGGTTAACGCTCCATCCCCAAGGTGCTTAATTTACACTGGGAGTAGTTTGTTCATGGGCAGGATCTGCTCCATTAATTCCTGTTTTACCAAATTAGAAAACAAATCCACCGAGAGATTAAATGACTTTCTCAGGTCAGGGAAAACAAAGTGCTGAATCAGCACACACTTTTGCTGGTGGCTTGGCTGGGCGGCACGATGTCATCTTTTGCCCTCTGTTGTCAGTCCACTGAGGGCAACTGGTTTGTACTCTTGCCTTCAAGCAGAAAGGAACACATTCCCCCCGAGCATCCAGCAGAGATGAGACAACGTCCTGTCTGAGACCTCTACACAAAGGGTTTAAAGCCACCTTCAGCAAATACTATTCTTAGTATTCTTACGCTAAGAATAATTCCCTGCCCCCAATGTCTAGGAGGTTGATTTAGAACATAATTTAATGCTTCTGCATCTTTGTGACCTCGTGGTCTGCCGTCGGGGTATTTGTCAAGATGGGGAGGATATGGTGGGGTCTTAAGGGGCTATGCTCCCAAAAAAAGGCTCCTGCAGTTAAGCTAAAAACATCTTTCATCAGTCCCATGTTTCCTAGCGTGTAGAAACAGGTGTTCCATAAAACTGGGTTATGTGGTCAAATGTGTGAGGAGAAGTGTTGGCTGAAGTGAAATGGATTTCTCTGCCTTCTTCTCAGAGACTTCAACAGGCTCATGGGGATCCTGACTCTCCAAAGAAAGGACAGAGTAGACAAACTTATCTGATACGTTTTCTCTCAAGGAAATCTATATTTCCACAAACCCGCTTTAGAAAAACACTGCAACCGCTGCAAAGAACACTCGGCCCTTGTCTTTGCTCCCATGCTAGCACACGAAAGGAGCTGCTCCAGTCCAAGACCCTGCATGGTTCACGCTAAATGCTATGCATTGCAGGGCAGGATTGAGCAAGACAAGGACTGAGGGCAAAAATGGCATGGATCTTAAGGGTCTTATTCTTTCATTTTAGGAGCAAGGAACTCAAGACATCATACATGACTCTTCCTTTAACATATCTCTGTTTGAACCCACCTGCATCCCCGAGCCAAAGCTCCTTCTGTCTAAGACCTGGGTTCCTCTCAGCATTATTCTTGTGATACTAGTGGTGCTGGGACTGCTGTCCTCCATCCTGACGCAGCTTAAAATCTTGGTGTCCGCGTCCTTCTACCCCACCGTGCAGACGGAGCGCGTCCGGCACCTGCATGTGAAGCTCCTGAAGAAGAGAGCAAAGCAGGCACTGGGAGGAGGAAACAGTAAACAGAATCTCTACTTTACAAAGGCAAGGCAAGCCAAGATGGCGATGTAATCTGTAATGAAGGAGACTTTGGGTTTGAAGGGCCAGTGGACTTGCAAAGCACTCTTCAATTTCATGTTAGGGTTCACACCCCTAGCAATAGATAGGACACCAGGGGGAGAAAATTAATAGATATGTGTGGCTAAGGCTCTTCGCTTCATGCTTTTGAATAGGCCAGATGGGTCTGCAAGATATTTTTCAAAACGCTGATATTTTTTTAAATTTTTTTTAACGTTTATTTATTTTTGAGACAGAGAGAGACAGAGCATGAACGGGGGAGAGTCAGAGAGAGGGAGACACAGAATCTGAAATAGGCTCCAGGCTCTGAGCTGTCAGCACAGAGCCCGACGCGGGGCTCGAACTCACGGACCGCGAGATCATGACCTGAGCTGAAGTCAGCCACTTAACCGACTGAGCCGCCCACGTGCCCCAACGCTGATTTCAAGTAGGTACAGTCAGCCACAAGGTAGAGAGGCTACTGGGAAGGCCCTCTGCAATTATTATTAAAGGACCATGCCCAGTAAGAGCGATTTATCACGTCGAGGACAAATAAATAACAGAGGGAACTATCTACTACAGCTTGGTAAACTTCAAAGAATTTGTTCATGCTCCAGCATTAAAGTATATGTATGATGTACATATGATGAAGAGGATTTCTATAGGCATAACATATATGTATATTTATGCATAGATATGATAATGACTTCCTACACATAAAATGAATGCTCATCGAAGGTTTTGTTTAACTTATTAATTAATGAAGAGACGGTAAGAAATTCCAACCAATTCAAAGAACAGTTCAAAGGACACACACACACACACACACACACATATATATATATGCCACCAGGAATACCCAAATGAATGTGCTTACTAGATGCAAAACTGGCTTCTTCCACAAGGTGGATGGGAGAATTAATTGCACTTTACAGGGTGAAAGTCATTTCACGTGTCCGTGGACAAGAATCATTCCCATTGTTGCTATCAGCTCCCGACAGCTGGGAATGGGGAAATGGCTTAGAAACAATGAAAGGCTAAGGTAACCCACAAGGATAAGTTTCTGGCCATTTCCAAGTCTCTTTTTTTTCTCCTTTTTATAATGGCACAAGACCATTTTATTTCTTTATTTTTTGGGTAAGTTTATTCATTTATTTTGAGAGAGACAGAGACAGCCCAAGTGTGAGAGGGGCAGAGACAGAGGGAGAGAGAGAGAATCCCAAGCAGGCTCTGCGCTGCCAGCACAGAGCCCAGTGTGGGACTCAAACCCACAAAGCGGTGAGATCATAACTTGAGCCGACACCAAGAGTCAAACGCTTAACCGACTGAGCCACGTAGGCGCCCTTGGCCATTTCCAAGTCTTTTGCATGTTTTTCTGATGCCAGCAGCCCACAATGAGAAGTTTATGTCAGAGGCATCTGAAATGACTCTAATGCTCATTCATCGATCTTTTTGTCTCTTCAGATTCACTTTTGGCTTCCAGTCCTGAAAATGATCAGGAAGAAACCAGTGGGCATTGCAGGTGAAGACAATCCATGAGAGACGCCAAGCAGCTCCTCGGCCACACTGCTCCAGCAATTCTCCTCAGGTCTGCTGATGGCAGGTCCCTATTTTTGCCCAACAGCAGAGAACTGTGTTGCGTGATTCCTCGGGTGTTTGAGTTTGCGGACCAAACCACTTTTCTTCATAAGGCCGAAGGGCTACCAGGCTAATGGCTTTGTCATCTGTCTTCCAAAGCACATGATTTGGACGCTGTCACGGTGTAACAGAATTATAACCAGACCCCTGGAGGATGAGCCTCAGCATGGAGTAATATTCAAAGAAAAAAAAAACACAGAACAAATATTAGAAAAAAATCAATATTTCTACTGCTGACTTATAGGCAAATGCCAAGGAGAACATAACACATATAATGCCAGGAAAATATCTTTAACCTCTTCTGTCCCTTCTCTGCCCTTTTAAATATCTCTCATAGCTATTCACTATATACAGAACTATCTCCCTTTCCCCTGTTCCTATTCAAAAAAACAAATCCTTTTTTTGAAACCCATATCTAGCAGCTCCTAATTTCTCCTTACCACTACCTGGGCTCCTACTCTCTTCTTTCCTGGATCACTTGTTTTTTTCCCCTCTTTTACCAAATCCTCTATCTGGTATTTATGACAGTGTTGCCTCAGGAGCACATGCTTCCAAATCACAGGAAATACTTGTTAAATTGCCCATCTTGAGCCACTTTCTCCCACGCTCAATGTAGACTATACAGTATATAGAGGCCTATTTCCTCTAAACTCCAAACACCCATGAGGGAAAGAAAACCTCCTGAAATATTGATTCCATTATCTTGAAAGCTTTTATTTTGAAAACTTTTCAGACTTACCGAAAAGTTGTAAAATAGTGGAGTTCCATTTACCTTCATCCATCATCCCCAGTGTTAACATCTTATAGAAGTGTAGTATAATTATACAAATTTAGTAAACCATCTTGAAAAAAAATGGATAATGAGCAGAACTTATTGAGTTCATGCCAGTTGTCCCACTAATATTCCTTTTCTGGTCCCTGATTCAATACAGGCTCCCACAGTGCATTTAGCTTCTTAGTCTCCTCCAGTCAGGGACAGTTCTTCAGTCTTTTTCTTTTATGACCTCGGCACTTTTGAAAAGTATTGGCCAGTAATTTTGAAAAACGTTGTTTGACTTGGGTTTGCTGACGTTTCCTTGTGTACTTTCTCCAGATAATGTATTTTCAGCAAGAGCACTACAGAAGTCATGATGTGGTCTCCTCGGTGCCCCCTTGTACCAGGGAGCACATGGTGTTGACATGTCTCATTACTGATGAGATTACCTTTCATCGTTTAGTTAAGATGAAGTCTGCCAGATTTTTCCACGGTAAAATTACTGTTTTTCCCTTTGTAATTAATAAGTATACTGTGGGGAAATACTTAGGCTATGCAAACATCCTGTTTCTCATCATATATTGTTAGCATCTGTCGATGCAGAACCACAGTGTGGCCAAAAAGTGATTTTCTTTTTTCATAATATCTTCTATATTTCTTCACTGGAATTTTACACTATCCTTAGAAAGAAACATTTTTTTCAAAGCCTAAACTTTGTTTCGGGCACCAGAGCAGGTATTTTCTTTCTTTCTTTCTTTCTTTCTTTCTTTCTTTCTTTCTTTCTTTCTTTCTTTCTTTCTTTCTTTCTTTCTTCTTTCACAGTTAAATGGAGATGCTATGTATTATTTTTTTAATCTTCATTATTTTATTTTATGTTTATTTATGTTTTTTTATTTTTTTTAAATATGATTTGTTGTCAAATTGGCTTACATGCAACACCCAGTGCTCATCCCAACAAGTGCCCCCTCAATGCCCATCACCCACTTTCCCCTCCCTCCCAACCCCCATCAACCCTCAGTTTGTTCTCTGTATTTAAAAGTCTCTTATGGTTTGCCTCCCTCCCTGTTTGTTTGTAACTATTTTTCCCCTTCCCTTCCCCCATGGTCTTCTGTTAAGTTTCTCAAGATCCACATATGAGTGAAAGCATATGATGTCTTTCTCTGACTGACTTACTTCACTTAGCATATTACCCTCCAGTCCCATCCACATTGCTGCAAATGGCCAGATTTCATTCTTTCTCATTGCCAAGTAGTATTCCATTGTATTTATAAACTACATCTTCTTTATGCATTCATCAGTTGATGGACATTGGGCTCTTTGCATAATTTGGCTATTGTTGAAAGCACAGAGCAGGTATTTTCCATAAATGGCTCATTTATGTTTCCCAATTCTGTGAGGTAGGTATTATTATTTCCATTTTATGGGTCAGAAAACTCACCCTCAGAGACCCTGACTTTAGCTGGCTGCGGGTAGGGCCTCAGCACTGGCTTGTTTAAAGCTCCCAGGTGATTTTAATGGACAGCCAAGACTGAGAACCATGATTCCAGAAGGTTTACAGATTGAAGGTCTTTCAACTCAGGTATTCAACTGTGCGATTTCACGAACAGAAGGAGCCTACATGAAAAATGTGTCTGATTCAACATTTCCCAAAGTGTGTTCCTCGGACCACACCAGTCTCTCAGTTGTCCCATAAAAAGAGTTACATGAGTTAGTAAATCCATACCATCTGCCTTCTAACTGTGAAGACTCGTAAAGGATGTTGGCACAACGCAAACACTTGAGAAACCCTATAATAAAGAAGTCTCTTTAAACCCCATTTCACTCAGAATGTCCCCCAAATTATTAAACCTTGGAATAACTTGCAATATCTACAAGAAACGTGTAGGACCAGTTCCGCAGCCCCCGCGCCGGCAATTGCTGATGTAATCGGCATGACTTCCAACCAAAAAAGGATTTGAGAAGGTGAAGGTGCATTTGCGGTTTTGATTTATTTAAATCAAATCATCCAATTATTTTGTACTTTGTTGTGTTTTCTAAATAAACAAATGTATATATTAACAAATGGATACAATATGTGAATTTCTGTATTCATTTTACATTTATTCCTCCTACGGAGAAATCCGTTCCATATTAACAGAGGCAAAGAATGAACTGCCAGATTTTTAGAAGGAATCGGATGCTTTTGTGCTTCTAAATTCTGTTAATTAACTAACTTACTTATTCTACCTAAGAGCATCACCACCAACTAGAACAAACATTCAAACAGCCCACATGGAAGGTACTGATGATACCCAAACAGTTCACTTGGTCCCTGCCTTTGAGGTGCCTTCAATCTAGTCAGGAAGACGGACAGATCTTAGACAATAAATAACAATACGCACTAGGCTTAGGAAGTGCCAAAGGCACAGGGCAGGTGGGTACCTTTAGGGTACCATGGCCAAGTTCTCTGCCCTGGCCTGTTATGAACGCCTGGTTTACCAAGATTACTAAATCGGTCCTAATTTCCTTGAAACCAAAGTTACCTTCCTGAAGTCAGCATAATCCCTGTTGTTTCCAATGCACTGTGATTTTGAACAGTGCACAAGCCTGGAGAGTGGCCCTGCTGTCTTTATCTGTTAGGTGTTTGCCCTTATTCTGAAATGCCTGTCCCTATTGGAAGGACAGACTGGCAAGGAGGTGCTGTCACAAAGCGCAATTTGATCCTGAAAACAAGATTTAGACTTGCTCATTAGGGCCAGCGTAACTGGGATATAAAATGCTTATTTAATTACAGCCTATCCACTTTAGATTTCAATGAACGGTTAGTTAAATTTCTTGAGACATCTATTGTGAAATGTGCCCTGTTAATCTCATGCAGGTGGAAAGATACTGCCCAAAGTAATTGAATAGCCCTTCCATTTTTGCCTCTAATTGTAATGGCTTACAGAAGATATTGCATCACGGTCAAAGTCAGTATTTCTCATCTCACGAGTCCCAGCATGATGCCATATTTTGTCAAGGTCTTTCAAGTGTCATTCTGATGTCCTCATTGGTTTCGCATTTGTTGTTGGTCGTGTCTCTCTGAGTGAGATACACTAATTCTAAACACCTTTGCGGTAATAGATCTTGTTTATTGTTCTACTTGGCAGGTTAAACATTATCTTTTGATTCAATGTCTGCTGCTTTCTTAGGACCTCATCAATCCTAATTATAACATGGGACATATTGAAGTCTTTGCACATCATATATTTTTGTCTTAATTCACTTAAGAGAAAGAAATAAACCTATCTCATTCTATGAAACTGAGAACTAGCTTCCTCACACAAAGTCATTCATAGCGAAAAGACCATTGAGGTCAATTATCTTAGTTAATTTATGCAATGAAAGAGAGAGGAACCGGTTAAAGAAATGAATGTGAGGGGCGCCTGGGTGGCTCAGTCGGTTAAACCTCCGACTTCGGCTCAGGTCATGATCTCACAGTTCCTGAGTTCGAGCCCCGCGTAGGGCTCTGTGCTGACAGCTCAGAGCCTGGAGCCTGCTTCACATTCTGTGTCTCCCTCTCTCTCTGCCCCTTCCCTTCTCATGCTGTGTCTCTCTCTGTCTCAAAAATAAACATTAAAAAAAAATTTAGAAAAAAAAATGAATGTGAACTGAGTGTGGCCATACATATATTTAAAAGCCTGTTTTATTAGGCTAACATAATCCTCAAACAGCAGGGAGGAAAAATTTAAATTAATGGATGGCTGAGACCAACAAACTTTTGGGGTTCTAAATCTTTTCTTGTTTTAATCCCTAATGGTTTCAGTGACATTCTTAAAAGCAGGAAAGGAAAGAAAGATGAAAAACAGGGTACAGGGGATACGAGGCTTTTCTCATCTAAGTTCTGACTGTCTATGCACCTCACTTTTACAATCAGAAAGCAGAGGAAATCAGGGTTGGATTTGTCATTTGAGGAATTTTATGCAAATGCAAATGGAAAGCGAACAAGGCAATGACAGAAATAAAAGTGTAACCAGTCAGATAACTACAATGAAGGCAGAAAGTGCACTACTTTACTGGATACTGAGGAAATACTAGTGTGGTGTGTAAGGCGCCCCTGCCCCCAGCCTCATACAGCAAAGATGCGGAACAATGTACCTACGACCCATAGCCTGGGGCTCAGGAAGAGGATGGGCTTAGAAACACACAGGAGGAAAGGAAAGGACTCTAACAAAGATACAGACGTCCATCCAGTCATTACCCAGCGCAAAGGTTCCCAAAGCTGGCTGCTCATCAAAATTGCCTCCAGAGGTTACAAAAATAATAATAAAATTACAGACTTCCAAACCTAAACTCAGATACACTGACTGGAGATTTGGGGAGGGTCCTGGGAGTCTGTATTCTCAGGGATTTCATGGAATGGAGCAGATGATCAGGCAGATAGGGGTACCACTGTTCTAGAGAACTGTGGCGAGCTTTGGACAGGATGGAATGCTGAATGAATAAGAACACATCTATGTGGTATCGATGTCATCAGTTGTGTGACATGCACACAGAACTTCCGTTCTACCTGTTGCTGAAAGACCTATTAATCCATCAAGATTTTTTACAAAAAGCATAACACAAAAACAAACAACAACAAAGGGGTTTCAACCAGGCTTGATACACAACAGGGATCGGCAGACATCTTTTGTGAAGGGACTGTGATTCAATAAAACTTTATTTGCAAAACCAAGCAACAAGCTGGATTTGCCTGCCTAATAATACAGGAAGACTTTTTAGAAATGCATGAGTTGATGCAGGACGTGATGCAATGGGGACTCCAAGTCAAAAAAACAAATGGGTTCAAAATCCCTCTTACCACCAAGTAGCTAGATGACTTTGCAAAATTCACTTCACCTTTCTGAGCTGAATTTTGTCATCTATAAAGATGAATGAGCTGGGCTACAGAATCTCTGAGGAAGCTGCCCTCCCTTGGTCTCTGATTCTTTGCGAGACCGCAGTCTCCTGGAGAGAATCACCAATATGCTGTCACCAAAATTCCAGCATTTGTTTCTTCGTTCATGGTTGATCAGTGAATCATAAAGAACAACAGAAGCTCTCAGGTCATAAGTATGATTTATCTGATGAAAAAGGGAAAAGATAGCATTTGGTCAAAATAAACGTTATTTTCTCCAGACACAAAGAAGCAAACAGAACAGTTATTAAAATTTAAATGTCATACGCAAGTTCATACAGTTTAAAGTCAGACTCCCCTGTTAGTGGCTGAAGATCTGAAAATTGAAAGCCCTGCTTTGTCAAAGCAGGCAGTGCTCACTCTAACTGTGGTATATTAATTAGGGAGTGAGAGAAATCATCGATCAAAATGTTTTTCCAAAAGGAAACCATTGTGGAGATATGTTTGTACTAAATAAAGGCATTATGTTTTGCAAGTGGAAATGCTAATGCAGACAAGAAAATAAATAAGACATCATTTTAAAACAAGATGCACAGAAAAAGAGTGTTGAATTAGAAATCAGGACTGATTTCTAATTCTGTCTCTGCTACTACCTAGCTCAGCCAGGCCACTTCCCTCTCTTGGCACTATTCAGTCCTTCATAGACAACATCATAATAGCCCTTAGTAGGGCTCATTACTGAGCCCTTAATAGGTACCAGATACCGTTTTGGGTGTGTTAGAAGAAGCTAAAGCACAGAGAGGCTAAGTAAGTGGCTCTGGAAGCAGTATTTGAACCTAATTGCTCTCTGCAGTGTTGCCTCCCAAAGCATGGCTTTCATGGGTCCCTTCCCAGCTCAGAGACCCGGATCCACACTTCCTGTGAGTTCACACTCCCCCCACCAGGCATTCAAGCTCCTTCTCCTCTGATCCCAACATGTTTCCCCACTGTATTCCTTGTTCCGCCTCTGCCCAACACCTTCCTTTATTAAAAAGCTCTCCCTGCCTGGCCCCGGGAAAGTGTCACCTGATTCCCCTGCAGAGCTGTGCTCTCCAGGATCTTCTCTCCCCATTCCCTGCCCTGCTTTCTCCTGCCTTTGAAGCCCTACCTGAGCCCTGCCTCTGAAGGAGGGAGCACAGTCAGAAGAGCATGGGTGGGGGTCACGTGAATGGGCCCATGTCCCAGCTCTGTCACAAACTCCATACGGGAACTGGGAAATGTCATTTAAACTCTCTTGGCCTCAAGTTCTTGATAAATTGAGTGCTGGACTCCATTTGAACATTTCAAACTTGTGAACTATTGTTCTTTGAAATGGTAGATCCCTTCCCCTAGTTCACTCCTTAGATCACAGATTCCCAGGCCAGTACACCAGGATGCCTTGCTTGAAGGAGAGGCGGGTGACCTGAAGCCACTGTCACTCCTCTTGCCCACCTTAGCAGTCTCTGAGGCACCTGAGGGATCTGCAGAAGAGAGCAGGAAGACACCAGTGTGGCTTTAGTCATTCATGCACAACCTCTACATTTTTGTGGCATATTGGTGGAGGTTATACTCTATCATTTACTTAAATGTTCTTTAAATCAATTCAGCATTTTTACTTAAACAAGTTCATTCTGAAAAGAAGCTTTATAAGCACCATTGCAAGTGGAAAACAGTATTATCTTCCAAAGTATAAAGTACCATATGCACACACACACCATATACATTATTTGTTATATACACAGATTATATACATATACATTATGCACAGAGTATATACATTTCATATATACATATATGAACTATACATACTACTACATATAGAAACATACATATATATATAAGCTTTCTCTATATATAGTTTATATATATATAAACTATACATACTACACATACACACACACACACACACACACACACACACAGAGAGAGAGAGAAAACAAAGCAATAATATTACTGCATTACTCTAGCAAGGTATTTGCCTTGCAAAGCCAGCAGCCTACTTACTCTGTGTGTTAAATGGCTTGTAGACCCCATGCGAGGGGTCATGCTAGGGACTAGGGTATTTATACACCAACTCCTACCAGTTGCCGGTTGGGGCTGCTGCTGCTTTTGGGTGGTTTTCATTCCTTGGCACGCTGGCTTTCCTCGGTTATGAAAAAAGCCCCCGGGCAAAGGGACACAGAGATTGGCAGCTGGCGGTCAGTTGGAGAGCACTGAAGCTGGGGGGGGGGGGGGGGTTGGAGCAGGGCCCTCACAGCATCTGCAACAGCTCCGTCTCAGTAAAAAGCCCTGCCATTGTCACCATGTGGTTCTTGCTTACAAAGCATTGAGAACCCTTCACTCTCATTCCTGAGTCCTTTTCTCCAATAAAAGACGTATTCCTGGCACAGGGATATTTATACAACTAGAAAATACTTTTGCTGAAAAATCGGCATAATTCTCCATGTTACCTACTGAAAAAGAGTTGTCGCTATGGAGTACAAAAGTGTCACGGGATCACTAATTCAGCTTGAATTAAATGAATAGTTTCCTCTGAATGTCTGCATCATTCAACCATGAAATCCTAGACAACTTCCAGAAAGTGGTGGCCCAGAACACCCTGATCTCACTCAGAATACTATTTATAAGAATGCCCTGTGTGCAGTAGTCTTTACAGACTTTTTTCCCCTTCTCAAATGTTCTTTCGCCTATGTAGATGGCATTTATGCAATTCAGAGAAAGGCACCGCAACAGGATTAGTCAGCAACGAGCCCTCTGACGCAGCTTCTGTGATCTAGTTAAAAATAGGAAAGAGGATGTTTTGCATAAGTCATCACCATTGTGCAGGATCAGAGAATTGCCCACTTTTTTTGGTTTCCACATCCTGTTACTTTATCCAAAAATAGATGAAAAGTCCGTCCCGTCCCCTGGATTTCTGGACGAGACCTTTGCTTCTGTGACGTAGGCTCCCTGGGCCTTCTTGTCTTCAGGTTCCTTCCCTTCACCCTCTGCCATTTCCAATTCTGCCTCTCAGCCGCAGGCTCAGGACCCCTGCCTTTCTTCCCCTCTCCCAGGGGTTGTGAACTCCAGGGCCCAGAGGGGCCAGGTGGGGGATATCAGCTGTGAAGCCCGCCAGGTGGGCAGGTACACCAGCCTGTGGCCCATCTGACATGAAGGAGCTCTTCCTTAGTTTCTCACAGACCAACTGACTTTTCCCGGAGCAGCCAGCAACCTAGAGTGCCATGGGAACTCACCTGACCCTTAGGTGTTAGAAACAAATTTAAATACTAATTTTAAAAACTAGAATAAAGGTCAAAGCATGAGTTTGTGGTTTGTCATCTCTGTTCCATATATTCTCCTTTGTGGGTTGCCAGCTAGAAAGTGGGGTTCTACAAAATCTACATCCATAGGTCTTTCTCCAGTTCTTGGTCTCTAATTTGGATTACGAGAGGGGCCTTGGATTCTGATTTTGGCTCCACCCCTTTGCTAGCCGTGGAACTCTGGTTGACCGCTTCATCTCTCTGGGCCCCAAGTGGCCTTGTCTGTAGGATGTGGCACTTGGAGCCAATGATTATGAGGGCTCTGCCAAGCTTTATTAGCCTGTGAGTCTGACAGACCCTCCTCTTCACCTCCTCTTTCTTGCTTTTCTTGATCTTGAATTCCCTACCACACTCAGTGACCCAAAAGTTTTTCAGATTTCCTCAGCCTAGGAGTCAGCCTTGTTTGTAACTCTGCTTCCGTGCAATGTCCGACCAAGTCTACTGCTGCCACATCCCTTAAATTTCCCTTCTGACCAGTGCTGACTGCTCCTATCATTTCCCTACCAAACCAGTGGATTTGGATCCATCCCTGCTTGAGCTTCTCCATCACCCCCAGCTCTAGAACTCTTTCTCCAAAGACAAAAAATAAAAAAAAATAAGTTTAAAAGCATTTTGTTCAGCAATTTTCCCTGGAAGAACATTTAATGGCCATTTATAACCTGCATTACTTATCACATCCAACCTCCAAGTTGCTTTGCCGCCCTCGCAGGCTAATGAAGCCACTCAAGCAGCCACATTTAATTCATTAGCTGGGCACCAGAGGAGGGTCCGGCAGGCTGTGGTGCGGTCAGGGGTGGTTCACAAGTAGCCTCTCTTTGGGATATCACGCAGTCACACTCTAGGAAGAGCTGTAAATATTTAGGTAGTATCTCAAATCTAAGTGTCTAATGCATTATGGGTAATAATGTTACCAATGTCAGGGGAGAAAGAAATCACTGCATTTTTTTCCCCTTATGTCCAAAAGTACAGAAAGTATTCTCTTCTAAGAACCAAATGGGCAAATTCCCATCTATCCTTGGGGGAAGCTGAACATTGGAGGCAAAACGATGACAACATTTGAGAGCAAACCTCTCACCTCTTTCTAGTTTTCTGGTTGGTGAGTGTATTGTTTGCTAGGGCTGCTATAACAAATTATCACAAACTGAGTGCCTTAAAACAACAGAAATGTACACTCTCGCAGCTAGAAGCTGAATAAAGTCTCTACAGAAGAATCCTTCCTTGTCTCTTCTACCTTCTGGGTGGTTGCTGGCAATCTTCTGCATTCCTTGGCTTATGGTAGCTTAACTCCACTTTCTCTTCTGTCTTCACACTGACAGGTTTCTTTCCTATTCTCGCTTATTATAGGAACAGCCGTCATTGGGCTAGGGCCCACCATAATCCACTATGATCTCATTTTCATTTGATGATACCTTCAGAGACTCAATTCCAAATAAGGTCACGTTCAGGGTGTCGGGGATTAAGGACTGAAACGTATTTTTGAAGGGGACACGGATCAACCCAGTACGACAAAGACTTTCACTTTCCGTATAAGAATTACACCACGCACAGTATACAGTACCACGTCTTTAGACAATGTTTTTTTCTAAATTGGTCATAGCACAACTGCACAGTTAGGATGAACTTTGCATATCCGCTGGTGCACTTTAGCTCTAAATGCAGGCATGGAAAGAGCAGGGGCAATCAAAACTGGATTTTCGGGGCGCCTGGGTGGCGCAGTCGGTTGAGCGTCCGACTTCAGCCAGGTCACGATCTCGCGGTCCGTGAGTTCGAGCCCCGCGTCGGGCTCTGGGCTGATGGCTCGGAGCCTGGAGCCTGTTTCCGATTCTGTGTCTCCCTCTCTCTCTGCCCCTCCCCCGTTCATGCTCTGTCTCTCTCTGTCCCAAAAATAAATAAAAAATGTTAAAAAAAAAAAAACAAACAAAAAACTGGATTTTCAATGCACAGAGGCAAGCTGTTCTAAGGAACTTGGGTTTATACCCTAGCCACAATGAATGTTCTGCTGTGTAGAGTCCCACAGAGCTTTGAGGAAAGGATCCGGGTGGAAGATCTTGGCAATGCACTGAGCTGAGCCATGAGAGGCCTAGTAAGTGGGAGATACCGAATGTGGGAATCAATATGGTGCTTCATGGGAAGGTGAGGAAGAGTGGTGATGGGCCCCAACTGAGAAATGGGACTAGCTGTTGGACCAAGGACAAGCCTACCCTCACTGGCTGCAAGTGGTGATTGCATGGCAGAAATTCTGCCAGCGGATGTGAAAATCCATGTCAAAAAGAAAGGTAGAACTTGAACTGGCAGTAGCGGGCACCACCTCGGTGTTTCTTGAGTCTTACAAGTTTACAGCTGAGAAAAAAGCTACGGGCAAGCCACACTCTGTGAGTAGAGCAAGATGGATTCTAATAATGGGTCAGATAGAGCCTTCTTCATTAAAGTGATGAAAACCATGTCAGGAGCCTTAAAAACAGAAATGGATGGGTCTAATAAAAATGACACGGTAACATAAAATTAAATGTGCACTGTGACTCTTGTTCCTCTATTTTCTTGAGTTAGTGTTCATATTCGTCAGTACTGAGGGCGAGACTGCTGGCAATTATAATCATGACAACGACCAGCAGGGGGCAGAGTCCCCAGATGTAGGTGAAAACGTGAGAGCCAGACATTATGTTGGGAGCCACATGCTTCTCCCGGAGACTCTTTCCAGGGCTGGCATACACTATGTGCGGAGGAAACAGTTTTGAAAAGAGTCAGTGAAAACGGCTGACAAGGAAACTTAATTTTTTGGCACAGAAGTTGTGGAGAAATTTTATATTTCTAGTTGGAAAAAAAAAAGTCATACCATAATGTGTTTAAGTGCATTTTTTAAGTTAATTCTGAGAAGACAATGTTCCCTTAATGAAAGACATTCTGTATCAGGACAGGATGTAAACACGGCTGGGAACTGAATAAGGTACAGCAAAGGCTAGTAACTAGAGAGGGGTTGGGTATAGCTTAATGAAGAAGCACGTTGCCATGGAAACAAGCCACTAAGTGGACCGCAGCCATCTTGAATGCAGACACCCTATAAAGAGAAAGGAAGGAGACTGGAGACATGCCAGATGGCCAAGAGTTCTCAGGAGGGACACTGAGGGTAGTCCTGGCATTAGCTATATGGCACTAGAAAAGAGCCTAAGGCAGTCAAAAGCCACCAAAAGAGGGAATAAAAATTCCAAGCTCGTTGGGAATCTTGAATTTGGCCTTATTCATTTGCTGTTCATCTATCTGTCGGTTCATTCCAACGAACACTGGCTGAGTGCCTTCCATAGGCCAGGCACTGTACTAGGTAGCGAGGCTACAGAGAGGAATGAGATATGTCCCACCTCTCAAGGATCCTGCTATCCCAACCTGCTGTCTGGAGGAGCAAGACCTAAACACAGTCCTCCTTTCTCTCTCCCAGGCATCAAGCCTCCCGGAGCCCTGCAGTTCTGGTTCTGTTCCAGGGTGACTGCCAGGTCTCCTTCCTGCCAAGTGGCATCCTTGCCACCTTGCCTAGGATTCCAGCTCCTTCAGAACTGGTTTTCTTGGCCTCTGACCACAGCCGTCAGCTGCCTCTGCCCAGACATCGGTTGCTCATTCTGACCTCCTCCCACCGCCTCTTGCTGGGCTTTCTCAGAACCTGCCTGGAGTGTCCAACTCATTTCACTTCCTGGACCACCCAGCCCTGCGTGTCTTCTCCACAGGTCCTCGGGCACGGTCATCACCTCGGCAAGGCACACCTATTCCTGTCTCTGGCTTTTGCATGTGACCTTCAACATGGATGGTACAGTGACTCACGAAATCATAAGCTCACAGCATAAGCTGTTTCCTCAACCGCTTTCCCCTGCATGTCAGGGAACAAATCCTCCAGCTTCCTCCAGTAGCACCCAGCAACACCTCTTCCTCCTCTGGTGCCACTGCCAGACTTCCTGTTCAGTGTCTCCACCATCGGCTCAAAAGTGCCCTTCCGTGCCTGCTGTGATCTCACCGATCTATTTGTAAATCCCCGCGGCCTTTATAATCTCTCTCTCAGTCTGAATCATTTTTAACCACAAACCAACCTTCCAGAGTGTGTTTTTGAGCGTGACACTGATATCACAATCCTATTGTACTCATGACATACATGAAGTTTCACTGTTCACAAACTTCACTTGGAGCAGTTCTTCTGGCAACGCAGTAATGTAAGCAGGGCAGGTGTTATCATGTCCATTTCACGGATCCAGAAATTGAGGGTCAGAGAAGTGCTGCAGCTTTCCCCAGGCCACACACTGAAAGCTCTGAGCCCTGGGCCCTGAGTCTTCGTCCACACCATGGCTCACTGTGATTCTCAGGGTGCTTCCTTGTGTGAAGCCAGTGTCCTCCGAAGAATCTGAATAAACAGAAACAGCGACTTGTGCCTTCATTTTCCCCTTTCCCTTTAGATCCGGTGGCATAATTGTAGATCCTAAGATTTAGGAAGCTCCATTCTTCCTTTGTTGCCTACAAAGCGGGGGGGGGGGGGGGGGGGGGGTGGATAACCAAAGCAAACCCTATACAAGAAAACCCTTTTCTCAGGAACTCTAGAAATGGCAGCGCCGCGTGCAGAGTATCCGTGCACACTCCCCAGAAGCCTAGCGATTCTCAGACTCCTCTCCCTGTAGCGTTTTTATCACAAGCTCCCCGAGGGCCGCGTCGACATCTTCCTAACGTGCTGTAAAGCTCTCTCCCTCCAGGCGGGCCTGTGCAGAGCCAGTAAATATTGATTGGGGAGGGGGGGGGCAGGGGGGAGGCCGGGCGCGGGGAGCGGGGCAGCGTGTTCCTTTAGAAAGCAAGCCAGCCGTCTTGTTACTAGAATTCCCAGGGCAAGAGAATTATTTACAGCGAGCCTGGCCAAACGGTGTAAAGCAACTCAGGGTATTGTAAACCACTTAAGAAAAGAAGGCAGAACCGGGCGGGGCGGGGCGCGGGGAGTAAATGAGTCCCGGGACGGCGGCCTGCGGCGAGGGGAGTCTAGAAAGCTCTGGCGCGGGAGGCCCCGCCAGCCGCGCTCCCCCTGCCGCACCCCGCCGCGCTTCCTCCCCACTTCCCCCCCCCCACCACCACCACCCCGCGGGGGCTGCACCCGCCTGGGCTGCGGCGGCGCCTCGCTCGGCGGGCCGTGCCGGGCGCCCCCGCGGGCCGTGTGGGAGGCGGCGCTGTCCCGCCCGGTTTCCTGCAGCCGCGTCCCGGCGGGCCCTGCATGACTCAGGGAGATGGCGCTGCCGGGAGAATTTGCTACCGATCGCGCACTCCCCGCGGGCTGCTGTGTGTGCACCGTCTCAGCCGCACCTCCCCGCAGACTTGTGCAGGTGCTGCCGCCTCCATTACGTAGGAGGAAACTGAGGCTCAGACCCGGGAAGTTTCTTGTCAACGATCTTCCCGCCGGTGAACGCTGGTTGTCTGACTCCAAAAACCTGTGCCCTTCACCTACTCTAAAAACGTGCTTTTACCGGGCATCTGATGGGTTTCAAAGATTTCACATTTTATCTTGTGTGTGCCTCGCAACCAGCCTATGACATGGACTGGATGAATGTTCTCCGTTGAAATGGAGGTTCAGAGAGGCCTCAAGCCGCTCAGCTGGAAAGGGACAGACAAGGGCGACCAGCACAGGCCCTTGGACACTGAGCCCAGGAGCCTGTTCACAGTAAATCTAACTCTGTGGTCATGTCTCATGACCATGAGCCAAGTCACTGGGAGGTTCCATCTCACAGGGGTTCAGCCTGGGGAGTGGGTGGATTGTGGACCACTGGAGAGGTGATAAGGATGAAGCATGTGGACCCAATGCCTGGCACAGACAGCTGATCCAGAAGTTCTCCTGGAATTAACAAATGAATTTATCGCCAGGATGCTTATTACAACTTTGCCCTAACCCAACTGTTAACATAACCAGCTCTGGTTCTAATAGTGTTTTCATAGTGACGGTTGCTGAGTCCTAATCTCTGGCCATTTCGCAGTCTGTCACCTATCATCTGCAAGGATTTGGTTTCTTACCTCTGGGGGGACAGCTGAGGGTGTTGCAGCCGGGCTCCTTAAAGTAAGCCATTGTCATGAGGACACCTGCTGTTCCACCCCTCTCTCCATCTTGCCTCCTAACTTTCCAACCAGCAAAACTCCCAAATCCCTCACTTACATGAATCAGTGTATTTTGAAAACGGTCACATGTGCCTCCTTTTTTTTTAGTGTTTTCTTGTGGTAAAATAATACAACATAAAATTGACTGTTGTAACCATTTTAAAGTGTACAATTTAGTGGCTTTTCGTACTCATAAAGCTGTGCAACCAACACAACTTTCTAATTTCAGAACATTTTTATCATCCCCCCCAAAGAGATCTCAGACCCACGAAGCAGTCGTCTGAAAGGGTGAGTTTGAGCAAACTGAGTCACCAGTTACACACTCCTGTTAGGCACGGGTAGGGGCGGCCACAAGAGTGTGTAACTGGTGACTTGGTTTGATCAAACTCCAACCTTTTAGAGGCTCTTTCAAGACAAGGACTCTGCTGGGGACAGTGCTATGGGATATTAGAACTCCAAAGTCTTCCAGAATACTCATGGCTGGCAGTTGTCAGAATTGTATACTGTGTGCCTTAGAAACTCAGAGAGCAGCCAGCGAAAGTCAAGAATTGCTTGGGGGCTTGGAATGCCATAGCAACAGGGGGCACTAACCATTGACTTATTGCCACCACTCCTCCCAGCACCACACATAACAAGACATAAAAGGACCCACAGTCCTAGAGAAGGAAGGGTTAATTCTATCCTCAAGAGGTCTCAAAATATTCAGTTAATTACACCGATTCTGTTTCATTATGATTCATTGCTAACATATGTGTATGCAACAAGCTTTTCCTGACTCCTACTATGTTCCAGGTGCTGTGTTAGACACTGGGAACAGCGATGAATTTACCCATTGAGGTGCTGGTTGCTATGAGGGATAGAAGGGAAGCAAAAGATCTGTCTCTTGGTTCTTTCTGGGTGTGGGCTGAATAGAACGGCAGTGTGGCTCAAGGTTTGCAGCATCTGGAGGAGGCTTCAGGAGGGGGTGCTGAGGAAGAGAGGCTTGCACAGAAGATTGAGAAGATTGGGAAGGGCTTGCTGGAGCTACAGGGGGATCTTTGCCATCCTCCTGCCGCCGCCACAGTCCTTCCCACACTGTACTGATGTCCTTGTCTGTCTAGGCTCAGGGGCTTCATTATATGCTGGCACGTAGTTCAGTGCCTGGCACATGTCACCAAAAAAACATTAAAGCTTTCTGCAACAAGAGGACTGAGTGCATTCTCTGCTATGTTACAGCTCAAGCTGCAGAGTAGGGCTTTGGACCACGTGCTCAGAGGCTGGTGTTCAACCTGTCCTTTCCATCACTGCATGCGGCCTTGATGTCTTTTCCATTCTCGGTTCCTCATTTTCCCTACTTGAATAAAACCCTGCCTGAGCTCCTTCCTGGTGAGGTTTAACAAAAGGAAATGTAGCACGTACCTTAAGGCTCTTTGTTAAATTAATTGGGGAATTAATCAATACAATGTCATTGAAGACAATAGAAATGTGAGTTTCAACAAGAGAATGTTTGTGTCGCCTAATAGGGTGAGTGGGCTGTCTTGGGATGCGGTGACTGGCGAACACTGGGGACAAGGCTTGGTCCAGCTATTGTGGGTGGATCCAAGAATGCAAGGTTTTGAGGAGTGGATTTAAAGTGAGAATGTAAATACGGGTTCCTCTTCCAAACTGGGCTGGGAAGAAAAGACCACTAGAATCAAAATAGCTTGAGTCAAAAATAAATTGGTCAAGAAATTTCTGTAAGATTGGAGGAACTTGGGACGCCTGGGTGGCTCAGTCGGTTGAGCGTCCAACTTTGGCTCAGGTCACGTTCTCATGGTGTGTGAGTTCGAGCCCCGCATCAGGCTCTGTGCTGACAGCTCAGGGCCTGGAGCCTGCTTCAGATTCTGTGTCTCTGTCTCTTTCTGCCCCTGCCCGCTCACGCTCTGTCTCTCTCTCTCTCTCTCTCTCAAAAATAAATAACAATTAAACAAACAAACAAAAAAATGAAGGAGAAACTTAAGCATACTTGTAGGCAAAAGGGAAGGCACAATAATAGTAATTGCTGACATTTACTGAAGGTTTATCATATGTTAGACGTCGATTGAAATATTTTCATTTAAGCCTCCCAACAATCCAATGAGGGAGACAAAATACTTTCAGCATTTGAGAGTTGATGACACTGTGGCACAGCGATTCAGTGATTTGCCCAAAGCCACACAGGTGGGGCTGCGTGGACGACAGGAGGCAGGATGGTCAGAAACTGCACCAGGTGAGGGGGAGAAGGTGGGTGCAGACGAGAGAAGACAATGGACGTGGTTGCTGAGAAGGCTCAACTGATTAACCGGCTCCCGAGGTTCCATTATTACCCTAGACTGGACTGCAGTTTGGGGATCATTAGACTGGAATTGATTTTCTAACGCCGAAACAAGACTCCTATTGTCCTGTGATCTGAGCTCGGTCATCAGAGCTACGGCAACTGCCCAATATTTAACCGGAGAGAGAGGGGAGAAGGGATTCAGACCGTAGGAGAAGGAGACAGTTGCTTTGTGACTGCACTCTACCAAGCCCAGCTCATTCATAAAGGGGTGATTTCATATTCCTGGAGCCTAGCACGTTACCGGCACCAAGTAAAAGCCAGCGAACATGTGCTGCGGAGACAAATGAGTGAAGTGCTCAGTACAGTACCGTGCGGTTACGTCACAGAGAAGAGCCCAGAGCCTTCTGCACGTCAGACGCGACACCGGGCCTTCACATCCACCGTGTCACGTATAAAAATGTATTTAGTTATTTATACCCACCTCATTTCAGAAGAGGCTTGAAGAAATACCGTCTCACTTCATCCTCTCACCGTTGCTCGGGTGCTGGTGTTACGATTATTTGTATTTCCAGATCACAAAATGGAGGCAGAATCAGTGGCCCAGTACTTTGGGTTATCTTGAGGCACTGGTGATTTGAGATCTTTTATGTGGGTCATGTCTGTAGGGTCAGTTGGTACTGCCCAGAAGCTAGAGTTTCTAAGCCAGAGAATTCGCCTTTAGATTTTGTTCTTGTAGTAAGTTAAGAGTCTGCCACAGCTGGGGCGCCTGGGTGGCTCAGTCGGTTAAGCGTCCGATGTCAGCTCGGGTTGTAATCTCTGGTCGTGATCTCACGGTTCGTGATCTCACGGTTCGTGAGTTCGAGCCCCGTGTCGGGCTCTGTGCTGACAGCTCATAGATTCTGTGACTCCCTCTCTCTCTGCCCTCCCCCCCCGACTCTCTCTCCCTCTCTCAAAAATAAATAAACATTAAAAAGATTAAAAAAAAGAAAAAGAGTGCCACAGCAGAGCTTTTGAATCTTACCATTGACGATAGGGCCCCTATTCTCAGGTGACTGACTAGCTATAGACTTCAGGAAATAAATTTCCTGATAATAATCACGGCCAGAGCTGACTTCTACTGAATACCTACTGGGTGTTGCCATTGTGCTAAGGGATTTCTTTACATTATCTCTTTTAAGCCTGAGGTAGACACCGTGACGACTCCAATTTAAAGGTAAGGAAACAAGCTATTCTGTTTGGAGGCGTCTGCAAATTGAAATCTCGGGCGCTGCTTTCTCCTCTAGTACGTGCAACGGTCTCTTTGATCTTTCCACTTGGATAGCTCACTAGCATCTCAGACATAACGTGGCCAAACCCCAGCCTCTGCTCTGTCTCTCAAATCTGGTGAGGTCGTGTTTTGGCTGAAGACCCTTCAGAGGCTTCTGGTTGCTTGTTCTGGCTCCTGCCTCCCTCTCGAGTGCTCTCTTTCTCTCTGTCTCTCTCTCCCTCTCCCACCAGATATCTCAGCCTTTGCTCCTTTATTCATACTTCCGGGTCCTTGCCCTCCCCAGCCCCAGCCACACACACTAGTCTCTGCAGACTCCTCCTGCCCTGTGTTGCCTGCTTATATTCTTACTTCTGGTCTCAGCTCATCAGTCACCTTCTCTGGGAAGCCCTCCCTGATCATTCTCCAAGTCATGAAATCTTTCCTCTCAGGTTCTTGTTTCACTGTATACCTCTTCTTTGTAGTGCTTGGAACAGTTACAAATTTAGGATGGTTTGTGATTATTTGACCAATCTCTGTTTTTCTCAGGAGGGCAGGGACTGTATCTGCTTTTACTCACAATTTTATCTTTGGTGCCAATATCTGGCGCATGAGGAATACTCAATAAATGTTAGTTGCCCAAGGGCATGAGCCAGGAGTGGGACCTAGGGCAATATAGCCTGGAGGGCTTTATTTCCTCATCTTGCTTATGGGGGCGCTAAAAGGTCTTTCTGGCTTTAAGTCTCTATGATGCTTTCATTTCCTGTCTGAATGAAGTTTAAGTCTGATGTTGAATGTTATGAAGATTTCATCCAGCAAACAGCTCTCTCTCTCTCTCTCTCTCTCTCTCTCTTTCTATTCTAATACAAGTTTTGAGGCATAAACACCCAGAGTTTAAGTTTGGTTTTTGTGAAAATAAAATTTCAACACATTTATGACTTTGGAAGGACTAGTTGCAGAAATGTATTCATTTCATTTATTGGTGACATCTCATTCCCCAATAATTAACTCAAATAATATGTTCTATGAGACAGAAAGATGTATGTTTAGGTGGCTCATGGGAAAATTTGAAGGGAAAACAGTAAGGCTTATTTCTCAAGTGGCTTCATAAATTACTGAAGCAAAAGCAACACTCACCTGCCCCTCAGCGGCTAACAACGTAGTCACTTTTCGGAGAGCCAATCGAAGTAAAGAGGAGGATGAGCAGTCCACCAATCACTACGGGGCTGCTTTTGCACAAGCGTTTCTTTCATCTCTCAGTTTTAGTTGTGCGACTGTGCTATTGAGCAGCAATGGCCATGAACTGTGACCCGGAGGAGGCCAGAAGCTCCTACAATGGCATTAGATGGCTTCATTCTACCTTGATGTAGAACACTAAAGCAGTCGAGCGCAAAGAAATGACAGTAGCTAATGCTGACTGAGGATTTACAGCGTTAAGTGTTTATGCCTTAACCCATTTAATTCTCCCCCAAATCTTGCAGGTAAGCATTTATATTCCCCCCATTTTACAGATGGAACATATGAGGCCAGGAGAATTTAGGTAATTTGCCAGACTATACAGGTAGTGACGGAGGCAAGTTTTGAAACTCAGTCCATTTGATTCCGGAGCCCCCGTTCTTGAATGCTTCCGTACACAGCCAGTGTACCCACCTCCTCTGTGGGAAGATGAAGTCAAGGAGGCTTGGAGCCGAGTGTCATTTGCGGGAGCCACACAGGTAAAAGGGCAGAGCTGGTACTGACACCGGGTTTCTAATGTCAACCCCACGCTGCATCATGCAAGGTGTCCCATCAGGCAGAGGCACCGACGGATGTGAGCAATCCCAGGAGTGGTAGGGCCAGGTTAACCCTGCTTCAGGTGTCTTTCCCCATGGCTGGAAGGGCCAGCCCAGGGGAGCTCCCACGGGTCCCTGGCACGGGGAGAGGCAGCCCACTCAGGACACCGGGAGGAGTGTCCATGAGTCACTCGCTGGCCTGTGCTTCCCACCTGTGCTCTTGACTTCAGGTTCAAGGAGGAAAGACAACAAATCAGGATTCAATTCTTTTCAACAAAATGAACAAAAGAAAGATAACCCAACCTTCTGGCTGCTCCAAGAGAAATGTCCTTATGTAGGATGCTAGAGTTCTTAGAAAGAATTGAATCTAATTCCATGAGAACAGCCATTGATTTCTGAAAATCCTGTCTTCTGCTCCTCCTGTGTTATGTATTATTAGTTAGGGAGAGTCTAGCACTATCTAGGGGTGAGGTGATGCACTTTCACCAGGACTGTCTTGGGCGGTTCAGAAACCGTTTACCGAGAAGACGTAACGCACATTGGGAACCCCCTCCCAGGTCATCCCCTGACGTTATCTAGGAACTGAGAAGTTATAATTAACGTACCTCGGTTTCACCACGTATAAAATGGAGGTAACCACAGTCCCCTCCTCAGAGTGATGTCGGAAGGATGGTGTGAACTAATACTCGTAAAGTATGTAGAGCCTTGGGGCACCCGGGTGGCTCAGTCAGTTATGTGTCCAACTTCAGGTCACGATCTTGTGGTTCGTGAGTTCCAACCCCGCATCGGGCTCTCTGCTGTCAGCACAGAGCCCGCTCTGGATCCTTTCCCCCTCTCTCTGCCCCTGCCCAGCTCTCACTCTCTTTCAAAAATAAATGAACATTAAAAACAGATTATTAAAGTACATAAGGTCTTCATAGGTAGACTCTTAATGACTGATAGCTGCCTTGATTTTTTCTGAGCTTTAATGAGGTTCAGACAACTGTACATCATCCAGGGGTGAGTTCCTTTGAAAATCTTGACTAAGGAATACACTATCATGGTCAATTGGAGTCAAGTGGGCTGGGATTCACATCCTGGGTCACCCACTGACCAGCGAAGTGCCTTTGGGCAATTATTTAACTTCTCTGAGGCTTTGTTTTCTCATCTGTTCAGTCAGGGTGATAATAGCATCTATCTCATAGGGCTGCCGACAGAATGGAGTGACAGCATGTATACAGAGAGCTTAGCACTGGTCCAGACATCTAATAAGGGCCAGACAAATATTAAGAATCTACTGAGCACATTTATAGGTTTCATTATGGAAAAAATCAAAGGTCCTGTATTCTTGTGGAGACTACATACTATTTTTAGGCAAAGAGCAGTCTTTAGAAAGCGTGTTGATGCTTCCCTACTCCAAGGGCTTGTTACGTAAAGCCGACTGCCCCCTGAGGAGCCTCGAGGGCCAGTGCAAGGTGTACTTCCAAGGCTGACAGTTGAGCTCACCTGTGATTTTGTTGTTCTGTTCCCCTTTTTAAAACATACTCCTTTCTTTCCTCTGGCAGACAGGAGTGTCTTCAAAAACGCAGGATTTGAAATCCTTTTTCTTCAGAAAGTCTTTCCCAATTTAGACAGTTTCCTCTAAATCCCCCCAGCTATGGTACGATAATTTCAACTTACCAAGCCCATCATGAAGGCCCACCCTGTGGAAATCACTGTGCTGGTGCTGTCTGGGACCCAAGCTGTGAAGAACTTGTCCCTGTCCTCAAGGAACTGACAATTACCATGCGGCTGCAAATATTTTGCACAGTAAGTATAACATAATTATTTGGTCATATTAGATTATCTTGCAGGCTTCAATAAAACATGGGCACATATATTTCAAAACCGGCCATTTATATTTTTAGAAGCTCCCTCGACACATAGTGGATGCAGTCCTGACCTCTGAACACAACCAATAATTTGCTGTAGTGTGAATTTTCATTTGTGAGTTCTTTCTCTTGGTATCTTTTGTCTTTTATTCTCAAGATGAATTCACTGAGCCCCTCACTGTGCCACTCAGTGTGCAGTTGAGGGACAATGGCAGCCTGAACTAAGGGATTTTGTTCAGTGTTCTATAAACAGTGGGTGTTTACTAAATGATAGATCCGTTCTTGTTGTCTTAAAAACCTGTCTACAGATATTCAAAAAGAAGGAAAAGGAGAGAGTGGGTTTGACAAAAAGAAATCTAAATTAATCGATTAGGGGCTTGAGGGGGTTCCGTAGCAGGTAGCTGGGAAAGAAGGTAAAGAGGAGAGTTAAAGTTGGTATGGAGGAGGGGCAAGGAGCAGCGGGCAAATCTGACCTTCCACTGGTGGAGAGCCAGAGGCTTTACACTTACCCTCTCAATTCATATTTTCAAAGAACCTCTGCAAAGGAGGTGTTTATTATTACTACCTTACCAAGAAAGAAACTGAGGCTCAGGAAAGTCAAGGGTCTCAATCAACTGGTACGAATTCAGCTTTTGTGACTTTAAGGACTGTGACATGCCCACGATCCTTCCCCTAGAGGATGCTGCCTCCCCTGTCCAGTGGGCAGGCATAGGGGAGAGGAATGTTGGGAGAAGAGGGTACCAGCTGCAGCTGCAGAAGCGCACATCGGGACCTGTTGGACCTGCAGGGGGCGCTTGAGAGCCAGTCTCCACCCATCCTCATTTTTCAGCTTGTGCCCCTTGTTCACGCGGTGCCTGCTGGGAGCTACCAAGCCTTTTGACCTCTGAGCTCTCTGCAGACCCCTGCTGTGCCCTCTGTAACTGCCTCCTAGTCTAGGCTTCCATGCTCCTGAGGCTGCCAAAGCGGCCGGCTTCTTTCGAAGCCTGGTGAGCTTCCTTCCCACAGAGACAGCAAGGTCAAGACTTAGACAATCTCTGGGTGTTAATTCGTCATGTGGCACAGAAATCGTAGCAAGCTTGTGCAGACCATACAGTACAGGCTTCCTGATCCTTGCAGCAGCCTCAGGTGTTAGGCTGATACTATCTTATCTTATACATGAAGATACCGAGGCTCAGTTAGACCGATGAAACTGCACAGTGAAAAGGAGCTCAGCCTCATTAGCACAACTTTTCACTTAGAGAACAATTTGCCAGTATTGAAGTAAGGGGAGGATGTGCACACTGTAAGACCCACCAGCCCCACTCTTCTGCACCACAGGCATGTTCCCTGGAGGAGCTCGAATTGCGTCCCAGGAAACCTGCACAGAAATGCGTGTAGCAGCATCGTTTGTGATAGCAAAACAATGGAAACAGCGTAAATGCCTGTCAAGAGGACAATGGGTCAATAGACTGTGGTGTGGTTACATGACGGAAATTATGTTGCTAAAATGGATCATGAGAGCTAGACCAATCAAAACAACTCCCAAACACCTTGGCTGTAAAAGAAAAAAAAAAAAAGCAGGAATCAATACCATAGGCACTAGAAAACAAACAAAAAACCCCCAATACATACTATATAACGTTTCTATAAGATTTAACCCCATACAGCACAATGCTTAGAGATATGGGCAGGTATCGCAAAGGTATGGAAGATGTGCGTGGGAATAAAACTCCAGATTCAGAGCTCTGGTTACCTTGGGGCAGGTAGGAGACGTGGAAATGGCACTTGCACTGTATCGGTAAAGTTTTATTTCTTAAATGGGATGGTAGGTACATAGGTGTGGTTATGTTAATTGTTTTGCTTTTTGTATGTTTTAATAAACTCATATTTTAATTTTAAAAATGGAATGCTACTCATTCCATCTATTTTTTGCACAGACCTTGAAAATGCAATTGTTTAGTGACAAAGGGACCTCGCTTTGTATACCAGAGGCAATCCTGAAAAACATGGTATTAAATATTAATAGCTTGAATCATGTTTTCTTATGGCTTTATAATATTAGTTAGAATTACATTTCTGCAAAAATATTCATGACAAGTCTCATAAAACCAACAAAGGGATCCCCACATTCATTTCAAATGACTTTGTTGACACAGATTTCATTCTCCAAAAAAGGATCTATCAAACAGACAATGAATCTGTACTCTTCATTTATTTTTTGTAAATGCTTATTTATTTTTGAGAGAGAGAGTATGAGCAGGGGAGGGGCAGAGAGAGAGGGAGACAGAGGATCCGAAGTGGGCTCAGGGCAGACAGTCGGGTCCTATGTGGGGCTGGCACTCACGAACCCCCGAGATCGTGACCTGAGCCAAAGTTGGATGCTCAACAACTGAGCCACCCAGCACCCCCCGCCCCACCCCAGGTACTCTTCATTTAAAGCAAGCTTACACTCAAATACTCCCATCCAGGTACTGACCAGGTCCGACCCTGCTTAGCTTCCGTGATCAGACGAGATTGGGTGAGTTCATGGTGGTATGGCCATAGACTAAAATACTCCACAAAGTTTGTCCCTATTTTGTTCAGACTTCTTACTAACTTCATCTCTCTCAATTGAGGAACGTAGCAGGAACTCCTTCGTTTCCTCCTTTATTTAAAAATTAATAAATATGCATAGAATGCTCATCAATTTCCAGGCACTCTGCTAAATGCTGGGGAAATGATCTGAACCGGACAGGCCCTGCCCTGAATGAGCATTCAGTTTCCGGGAGGAGAAGTCATGTAAAGCAGTGATTATAGCACACTGACACAGGCACTGTGACTGGGCGTAAGCTGGGCTCTGGTAAGGACGAATATGACCCAACGTGACCTCTCATGTTGGATCTGAAAAAGCCTCTAAGAAGGGGTGATATTTAGGCCGAAGACTGAAGGATGAGTGGGAGCTGGCTTCCAGGTGAGAAAGCAATTTCACTATTTCTTTTCAGAGGATTCAGACATTTTATTGAGGGGTTTCCATTGTCAACCAAAGCAGAGGAGAATACTAATCAAATATTTTAAGGTACCTCTACCCTGACAAAAAAGACCCATGATTCTTCTTCAGGTGTAGCTCACCGTCATTTTTTCCTGTGTGTTCAAAACAAATTAGAATTGGATAAACTGGATTCCTATCACCCTTTGTCAAAGGTGTGGGTACACTCCTGATCTAAGTTAAGTCAGGGGCAGAAGTATCTGCAGTGAGAGCATAATTGCCCTGATTTTACCCCATGTTTTAAAAATTCCTCTTGACCTAGTTACTTAGGAGAAGAAATAGAAGCTCAGCTTCTCTGCATACACAGAAGGATCACAGGACACACCCGGAAGCATAGGGGAGGGAAGGTATCACTGTAACATCTTTCAGCCATGCTGATTCTTGTTAATTCCTCCAAATCCTGCACTCATCAGTGTGATTGGATAATTTGGTTCAGACTTAATCTAAGGTTGAGTATCCAATTTAATTACATGAGGTTTGTTCAGGGATCCGATTTCCAGGAGTTACTGAAACAGATGTCACAGAGGAAATTGTGCTTTTGAATCGAAACCAACCTCTCAGGCTCTCAACCCTGTAAGTTAGAAGATACACATGACCCAGAAAACAGGATATAAAATGCAGATCTCAATGTTTATTAATTAGAATAGGATGTAAAACCACAGAGTTTGCTATTTTTAAACAAATGGTAGCCATTAAAACAACCTTAAACAAGAAAGTGATTTTTAAAATTTCAAAGCAAGAAATCCAGTACAAGCAAAGATGTCATTTTAAAGTATCATCAATGAATTTTCACATGGACTTTCCATCACAATAATAGTCATTTATATCTTCCATCTTACGCAGCAACAAAGTCACAGTGAGAAAGACAGCAATTGCTTCTGAAAGGAAATCAAAGAGGCCTTGAGCGATTATTTTTTCAAAAGCATCTTGGGGAGTTGAAATGAGGCCTGTTTCTCCACGGGCTGACGACACTTAACAGTGATGGGAACAGCAGAATTCTTTTCTCTGATTTTACCTTTGAACAGAACAAAAGGAACTCAGTATAACATTCTCCCTCATCAAGAGATGCAGAACTCAAGCCTAACCCCCAAGAAATGCTCTAATCAAAGTAAACACTAATCCTGCTCCTATAAATGATGTTAATAGCACGTTATAGCATTCAACAGAATCTCTCCCTCTTGCTAATCTTCCTCTGAATTTTTAACACAATATTCCTGGATTGGAAAAAGAATTCCAATAGTCAGGAAATGACAAAAAACTTGAAGCTTCGGCTGCATAGCATTGTTAAAGACAGCACTCCATAATAAAGAGAATATAACCCAGAGTACACAGGACCTCATGATTCAAGTCATGGGGTTTAGGGAAGTACAGGTTGTCCTAGTGTAAAAATGTGCAACTCCTAAGTGGGTATGTATAAAAGTAGTCCTTTGACAGTGTCCCAATTAGCACAAACACCTATCCCCGTTTACCATGTCGACGCCTCGTATAAGTCTTTTGCAGATCACTATGTGTTGAAACAGCCAAAAACATCACAAATTAAAAAAAAAAATTTAGAGCCCAATAAAATTTAAAGCTGGCAAAACATGCAGATTTCATGAAGCCAGTGGAAGTGGTGTTGGAGAGAGGCTGCCAGAGCAGGATCAGAAAATAATAGGAAAGAAAGAAAGAAAGAAAGAAAGAAAGAAAGAAAGAAAGAAAGAAAGAAAGAAAGAAAGAAAGAAAGAAAGAAAAGGAGGGAAGGAAGAAAGGAAGGAAGGAAGGAAGGAAGGGAGGGAGAGAGGGAGGGAGGAAAGAAAGGAGGAAGGGAGACAGAGGGAGGGAGGGAGGGAGGGAGGGAGGGAGGGAGGAAGGAAGGAAGGAAAGAGGGAGAAAGGAAGGAACAGGAAGGGAAGGGAAGAGAAGGGAGGGAGGAAGGAAGAAGGAAGGAAAGAAATTGACAAGAATGGTGATAATAGATACTTGAAAAAAAAAGAAAGATCTGGGTATCAAAAGACTAAGAGAAAACTGAGGAAGCAATGAAATATTTTTTCAAAATGACCATATCTACAATACTATTCCAAGAATTAAGTGTGCAATAAAGTACATCAAAGACTATCAAATAATTTTCCTGAAAAATTATACACCCAAAAGCAACATTTGATTTATTTTTTTCATTCATTCTAAGTTCTAGAACATAATTGCATTTACAATACGAAGATTTGTTTTCTAGATAAGATCCTAATTAAATAGTTTATAAATTTTGACCACAAAATTACACTGTTTTAAGACGTGTCAAATTTCCTCACTAACAGGTCCCTCTGTATGCTACCCGTCTATTTGCCTCTTGCTCATATTTGATACTTCAAGGCTTTGCTGAATGTTTCCTAACATCTCAGAGAATAAATCTCGAAATAGACCAAGGCCTTCTTCAATCTGCAGGCTCAACTAAGTGTTCTGTGTTAAGAGGTCTTTTATCAGTCTTCCCTTGGCTAACCTGTCCTTGAGTCTTTTGTCACTTTGAAGCCTTTGACATTGACCTTGGACTCTTCAAAAGCTTATGAAGACAGAGCTGCTGATTTCATGCAGGAATACTTTCTCTGCCCACCGTCCCTTACCCACAGCACCCAGCTCAGGGGTGGGCCTGTTTCCTGGTCCCTGCTGCGACGTCTTCTTTTGTCTCTCTAGTTTTCAGTGTGACGACTTCTCCCTTGTAGGGTTCACGCTCCACAGGGGTAGGTGTGCAAGTCTGAAACAGAACAGTTCATTTTCCTCTTGTGGTTTACTGATTTCCTGAATTCAAAGCTAAGCGCAGCTCCCTTAATGAGCAAAACGAATCTTAGCGAGAGCAAAACGAATCTTGCTAATTGACCTCTCATGTGCCTCCCGCCCCTTGCCCTTTCACTGAAGTTCCTGGCAACCTCAAGTACCTGAGCTGTGCCCCACTCTTTGCTGGCACTAATCTGTGTCCAACAAAGACCCAGGAAGCACGCTCTGATTGTCCTTTCACTGAAACTTAAATTGGAGCCTCTACCCCATCCCCACACCTTTCTGGTTGTATTAACCACCTCATGGTCCTTCGGACATTCTACCTTTCCTTCTCATTTCAATCTTAGACATCTATATTCCTAGACCGCTTTGTGGTACCTCTCCTAAGACTCTGAGCATTTTCTTCTGAGTCTAGCAATCTGTGTATGTGTTTTCTCATTTTCTCACTTGCCCCTGTGTGTAACAGGCTGTCCACAGAATCTCACATCTCTAACTACACCTCTCGGGTGGCCCGCTGAGAGCAGAACCCGCCGGCTGGATTCAGCTTGAGTTAATTCAGTGCTTGCTCAGAGTTTAGAAATCTGGACTGGATAAACAAAGGCATTCACAAGAAATAAGTCACACTGTTTATAAACATGGACACAAATTCACTGGCAAGTCAAGAGGCAGCAAGCCACAGTGATTAAGGGCATGGGCTCTGAAACCAGACTGTTTGGGCATGTTCCTGAACACTGTATTCCTGCTGCCTCAGTTTAAGCTGGGAATAGTAACAGCACCAGCTTCTGGGTATGGTTGGGAGACGATTAAAAATAAGTAAATCATTTAGAATAATGCCTAGTGTAGAATAAGCTCTTAATAAATAAGTATGTGTGTACACATAAGTATGTAGATCCCCCCTCCAATAACATTTGCCTTGTTTTGACCACCAAAACCAATATACTGTGGTGATCAACAATGTGAGCTCTGCCAGACACCGGCCCTATGTTTGAGTTCTAGCTTTGCCATAAAGGCCAGATGAGCCTACTCACTCATCTAGAAAACGGAGGGAATGAAAGCCATCTCCCAGATACAAAGCGTTACCTTCCTTCATTTTATGGATATTTATTGAACACACACAGTCCCAGATATTTTGCCAGGCCAGAGGACAAAACAAAGAGCAACACAGAGACCGTCCCTACAGTTGTGACATTTGAAGTGTAGTGTCAGGGTACACACAGAGCACTTAGGGGGTGGGAGGGGGGGACCCCTGCCCTCCGCTCACCAGTCCCAGCCTCTGTCCGTTTTCTGTGTCTGGTTGGATGCTTTGCTGGACTTTCATCTTGACTATCTCTGTCCTTTACTTTGCCCTGGATCCTGTTGTCATCTTGAGGAACATCGACACCAAGAAATGAAGGACCAACTTCCTATTTCTGCCACCCAGCCCCTGGACCTTGTGTTACCTGGAGCTAAGCCACACCTGAAACTTACATCTACTTACTGTCCCACTCTATGACCTTTCAGGGAGGTCTTCATGTTTTTTCCTCTCCTGGTTTACTTTCCAAGTCAGACTGTATGATGTATCACTTAAACTTTGGCTGACCATATAATTGAATCCAAACACGACTGAGACTGTAAAGGGAACTAAACATAATTAACGGGCATCATCAGAACTGGCTAATAACAGGGTGCCTGGATGGCTCAGTCGGTTAAGCGACTTGGTTTTGGCTCAGGTCATGATCACACGGTTCGTGGGTTCAAGCCCTGCATCAGGCTCTGCACTGACAGCATGGAGTCTGCTTTGGATTCTCTCTCCCTCTCTCCCTGCCCCTCCCCCACTTGTATGTGTGCTCTTTGTTTCTCTCAAAAATAAATAAATAAACTTTGAAAAAAAGAACTAGCTAGGAAAACCAGGATTCATGTCCATATGTTGCCTAAAATCGGAAGGGTCTTTCCTTTCTCTCTTTTCTGTTAGCACTGGCACTCAGTAAAACCTGTGGCCAGGCTTTTCCACAGCTAAGATCCCCTGGAAAAAGTGACATAAGTGGGCAGATCTTGGTGTCACCTGCCTTCATGCTGCGTGCCCTTCATCAGCCCCACTCTGTCTCCCTCTTCACCCAACAGTTCCTTTGAAACTTCACTGCTTGTGGTTTTCAGCTATTACTTTTTTGTCTCTCCTGGACTCGTTCCTGGGAAGGGGTGGCTAAAAGCAGTGATTTAAGCAGAGCCATCACGCCCAGGCACAGTCCTCCTCATTCAGGGGTGGGCTTGCTTCACAACCTGATCAGTCCCTTGGAGGATCCTTCCCTGACCCCAGCTGCAGACCTGGTGGGGATCACGAGACTCAACAGATGACCAGGGTCCTTCCCAGATCCTCCCGCCAGGGCTAGACCTTGCCCATGCTGGCATTACCACCTCCTTGGCCTAAATATCTCTGATTTATCTTCTCTCACTCAAGTCCAGAGGATTGTCCGTCCAGGATGCTTTAGCCCTCCCTGACACATCCACCACCCTGTTTACCATGGTTTCCTGTAATTATCTGTTTACTCATCTATCCCTTCCAGCAGATTCGGGGCTGGGGTACTGCTCTGTTTTTCCATAACAAGTACTCAATACACAGTTGATCAATTTCTGCCCAGGGTATGATGGGAAGGAGATCCCCATCTGAGCTTTGTCTCCTCCTTGTGTGGGTCATCCTGGCCTGGGGTAACTCCGTTTCCCTCACACTCCTTTGCTGTGTTTCGCCATTTATCTGTTCTCTAGGCTTCCCTTCCTCTTTGGCCGACTGTCTCCTGTGGGCAGGCCTCGGCTCACCTGGTTGTCCACGAACCACCTTCTGGCTGCTCAGTCACTTCACTAGCAGTGCCACTAGGCCCCTCGTAGCCTTGCTGGTCACTCTGGTCACAGTGGCCACCGTGTATCTCTGACCTGACTGGCCAGGTCTAATCTGCACGTGGTCCTGCTCTGTATCTGCCTCTGAGGCTCTGGGTAGGCAGGGCACGATTTCCCGCCAGAACTGCCGTGGGGCATTAACCACCCCTGCCCACGCCGCCACCTCAGAGACAAACCGGCCCTTTCTGGGGAGGCTTTGCTGCTCCACACTTCACAGCCTTCCGCTTTGATAGATGATTTGACAGAAATCAAAGACAATTCAAGTTCTGGTCCCAAGCCTCCCAGTACTCTCACCTTGTAAAATCTTCTTATCCTTAGAGGTGGGTTACATAAACTCTTTAATGTTAGCCCCACATCTTGTTCATCTTTGTACTGCCTATTGCCCCTGGTATTGCACTCCGTCTATTTCAGAACCTCAGTAGATATTCACTGCGACAAAACAGAGAGTGATGGCACTCGTCCTGCAAAATCTCAAGCCGTCACTGTGTTATTCAGAAGTTCAGTTGCACATGTGTTTTCTCAGTAGACCCAACCTACAAGTCTTGTTACTTCTCTCTAGTGACAATAACAGATCTCCATCTGAAGTGTGAAGTGCCCTGCCCTGACATGGCCCCTAGCGTCTGGTGAGACCAATGTGTCATGCTCATGGGTTACCCTAAGTGGTGGGGTCCAAAATAAAGTGGGTTTCGTTCCCTAGGATCTCAGATGAGTACAGTGATTAACACGGACTCTGTCCTGAGTCTCCCAGCTAAACCCATACCTAATTCTTCGCGGACATTTATGGAAAAGCCGGACAAAGAAGCAGAGGGCTCTGGATTGAACAAAGAGGGCAGGTCTCTTCTCTGCTTGCCTTCTCTCCTCCATGTTCTCCTGGTTTTCTTCCTACCTCACCGGCCCCTTTCTCAGGCTCCTTTGCTGGCTCCTCTGCTCCTCAACCTCTGAAGGTTGGCAGTCCCAGAGCTCCATCTGAAGCCCCCTTTCTTCTTCTCGGTGGCCTCAGACTTATGGTTTTAAATCTACATATTGCGATTCCCAAATTTTAATTGCAGCCCTGATCTCTCCTAATCTCCAGACTCCTTTGTTCAAGTGGCTAATAGACCTCATCGCAGGAGGATGTAATAAGGGTCTCCAGCAAAATTGGAACTTAGGCACAAGGAACTGTAGGTGAAATGGAAATAGGATTTAAGGTCTTTGAGAACGAACACTGGTGTTATATTACGCCTGTATCCCCAGGGCCTAGGATAGTACCTGGTGCTCGAGAAATATTTGTTAAATGAAAGGTTTCTCAACTGTAGGACTTCTTAGAACTTTTGTATGATATTGGGCAATAGAATCAGTCTGAGAGCAGCATTATCTAAAATTATGTGACACCTTTCTCAAGGTGCACCTCAAGAGACTAGTGTCCTAAAGAGAGAGAGAGAGAAAGAGAGAGAGAGAGAGAAACTAGTGTGAGACTAGTGTCCTGAGAACGCACCTTCAGAAGGGTGAACTGGGTTGTGGCATCTGTTCCCCTCAGTACAGGTGGGTCAAAATCCAATGATTTCACCCACCACCAGATCTTTCCATCCTGATGATATCACAATCCAATAAAGTGGCTCGAGTGTAAAACTGTGTGAGAGGCTCTCTTAGGTAATATAGGGATCACAGATGGCACCTCGTCTGGCAGGGTGCTGGTGGCTTGCATTGGTAAAGTTCAAGGTTTACAGCATTTAACGATGACTGTCATTATGATGAGTTAATAGACAAAAAAGAGAACTATATCACAATGTGCAGCACTATGAATAAATATGAATCGCAATCATTATTATTATACCCGGGTAAATGCTTTTTGGTTAGCTGACCAGGGGAAACAGGAAGTTGTAAGTGGATAGAAAATGTAATTGTATTGTTTGCAGAGAGTTGTGTGCTGGGATGCTAGCTTTTCTGAGACTAGGAAGACCAACGGAGAAGAATCCTGGGCCCCAGAGGAAGTTCTGATATCATGCCAAACATGGAGACTAAGAAACTAAAATATCAATTGAGACAACAGAATTTCCAGATTCCAAACAGCAGGTACTGATCCAATACTTAGCAGTCCAAATGAGCAGCAAATGAAGTCCATGCCTGTCTGGTGAACACTCAGCACACATTGAACTGAGCCCTTCAGGGCTGTGAATCCCTAGGGCACGAAGAACCCCTAGGTTCATTAGAGATGACCTGTAACAGTGAAAACCTGCATTTTGAAAATCTTTTGCAATCCACCAATTATTTCCTTTTAACCTTCAACATATCTGCTGAGCTATTTCTCAAGGACAATGTGACAAAGCTGGGCCCTCTCATTTCAGGGATGGTTCCTCTGGTAATAAGTTTGCCAGCCTGAGGGTAAGTGAACGCCATGTACAGGAAGGCAGACTAGTGGGGTGACATTCTGAGGATGGGGGCAGGTGGCTTTGTGTGTGGGGGGGGAGTAAACTTCCTGATCAGTACACTGCAGCAATAGAGGCTAAGGGGATTGGCTTTGGAGGTAGAAAAATCTGGGTCTGGGTTCTAAGGCGGCCACTTAGTAGCTATGTGACCTTAAGCCTCTGATTCTGGGACACCTTGTGGCTCAGTCAGTTAAGGGTCAAACTCTTGATTTCGGTTTAGGTCATGATCTCATGGTTTTGTGAGTTCAAGCCCCATGTCGGCCTCTGCACTCATAGTGCGGAGCATGCTTGGAATTCTCTCCCTCTCTCTCTCTCTTTCTGCCCCTCCTCCGCTCATGTTGTCTCAGCCTCTCTCAAAATAAGTAAATAAACTTAAAAAAATGCCTCAGTTTCTTACTTTATAAAATTGGAATACCACTACTTGCCTCAGAAGGTTGTAAGGATTAAACTATGCCAGGCACATAATTGGTTATCAATAAATATTTACTGAATAAATGCTGAGTGGTTAAAGCGCAAAAAGAGAGTATTTAGGAAGTCCCCGTATACAGTGGTGCACTGGTCAATGTCAACAACCAGCGCTGCCTTCCCTTTTCTCAGCAGCCCCCCCAAAGCCCTGATTTATAGCACCTGCCTATTTCTGGGGTGTAAATGCTCCCACCACAGCAGATTTCAGGCTACTGAAGTGATGTCACTGAATGAGGAGCTGGGAAGAGGCACACACAAATGTCTCTCATGAACCAAAATGAGCCGACTCCAACGGAGGTATCACCTTTGATTATTATTAACAATCAATCTGAGGAAATGAGGATACGTGACAGTTACCGACATCCCTTAAATTATTTTCTCTGAGCTACCACATTGAGAAAGACGTTTGACAAACTGTTCCTTCAGAAGTGGAGAACACTCATTTCAAGGACCAGATCAGCCATCCATTCAATTTTATCTTATCTAAAAGGCAAATTATGCTTATTGTTGCAAAGCTTTAAAAGTTTCAAAGCTTTGGCACAACTCTGAAGCCATGCATTGCTCCGTGAAGCTATTCCTGTTTCTCTATAAAATGCAATGTGACCCCGATTTCCCAGAATAGATTGGGTTGCTTAATACTGAAAAAAGAGAAAAAGAGATGACTTAAAGCAACTCTGTACTTCCAAATTTGGGTGAAAATTACAAGTCTAAACACACAAAAAATTCTAGAAAAAGTAATTCATTTGAGTTTCACGAGCTATATTTTTGGGGGTAAGGAATTAACAGTATGTAAGTTGATTTTATTCTTTCCAGATGCTCTTGAACATCTAAGTTGTGTTACTCTTTTTTTTTTCTCCTTCCTTCATCCCCCAAGAGTCACTTAAGTGACTTTTTATAAAATACTGTAATATATATTTTATTATGTTATATTTATCAAATAGTTTGATGCCTCATCTTCTGATTTAAATTTTTTTCCCTTAAGGATCAGCTGCTTAAATGTTAAAATAAATAAAGAAACAATTCCCAAAAGCTGTCAAATTGGATAAAAATGTTGTTTCTTTCCTTTGAAATTCCTTACTGTATCTGATAACAGTGGTAGGTGCCTGGCATGATGCTGGTAACTTTTGTTAAGTAATAAACTCATGGACAAGAATCAAGCTCACAGATAATTCCACAATTTGGGATGAGTCAGGGGGCAATCTCCTGGGTAAGTTGATTTAAAATTTTTTCTAAGACCTCTAAAACTATAGTCTTTGCTCTTTCTATTTGCAGTTTTTTTTTATTTTTAAAATTTTTTTAATGTTTATTTTTTACAGAGAGAGACAGAGCATGAGTGGGGGAGGGGCAGAAACAGAGGGAAAAAGAGGATCTGAAGCGGGTTCCAAACTGTCAGCACAGAGCCCGATGCAGGGCCCAAACTCATGAACCGCAAGATCATGACCTGAGCCGAAGTGGGATGCTTAACCCACCGAGCCCTCCAGATGCCCCTGCAGTTTGTTTATGCATCAAATTCTTACTATGTACCAAGTCCTGGGCATGAGAATATACGATGGTGTCCTTAAGGAACCAACACTCCAGCCAAGTCAGCCAAGTTATGGAGCAGGCAAACGCTGATGTGTCTCTACCACAGAAGGGTAAGGGATGCATTTTCTTACTTTTCTGCTTGCCTTCAAACTCCTATCCTTACAAAAATAACCAGAATATTTTAAATGGAAACCAAAGCAAGAGCTCTAATAACCTAATGTCAATTTAAAACTAGAATGCCTAACAACTCTCTTTATTAACCTTAGTGTGATATTTTTCTTCTATGAAATTATCTTTGCTTCATGGAGAGAAAAAAATGTTTGAAATGTCTCCAGGCAGCCTTCAAACCTCATTTTATCCATTTTCTTTGATATTTTTCCCACACCACCATTTTCCAAAATAATGAGTTTCCCCACACTTTGAGTTTCACAATCACTTTCTTCTCTTTTCTTGATGTATGGAGGTCCCATGATGCAGCGGGAATCAGAAAGGCCATGTTACAAATCCTGGCTCTTATGTTTACTTACTGCTTATCACAGGGAAGTTATTTAATCTTGCTGAGACTCAGCTTTCTATTTTGTAAAATGAGGTTGATAATATCTACCATATGACTTGTTATGCAGGTTGAGTAAAATAATGACTGTAAACCATCTAGTACGGTGCCTGGCAGATAGTAAGTGCTCAGAATAGCACATGACAATAATGATAACAGCTATCACCTATTGTTACTGCAAAAACAATAATGCCCTTGAACGCCTTAAAAGTTGGTGATATCAGGGGTGCCTGGGTGGTTCAGTAGGTTCAGCACCCCACTCCAGCTCAGGTCATGAATCTCACAGTCCGTGGGTTCAAGCCCCGCATTGGGCTCTGTGCTGACAGCTCAGAGCCTGGAGCCTGCTTCAGATTCTGTGTCTCCCTTTCTCTCTGCCCTTCCCCCACTCACGCTCCATCTCTCTGTGTTTCAAAAATAAATAAACAATAAAAATTTTTAAAAAAAGGAAAAAAAAGTTGGTGATATCAGAAGAAAATATTAAGAAACTAAGATGACTCACAAACAAAGTGAACTCTTGAAAAGGGAAGTTGATAAGAATTTTGCCAACAAACCCTAAAATGACAATTTGGAAAGGAGAATTGATGACGCCAGTCATTTGGTGATCTCTGCTGCCTCAAACATTTTCTCTACAAGAAGACAACTTAGGTAACGTCAGCCATTTAAATACAGTCTATCAGGCGTTCCCGGTTAGTCTAGAGCCCCTGTTGGAGAGCATTGGCACTGATGCTGTCTTGAATCCAATTCACATGTGACCTAACCTATCACCCAGTTCTGCTGATTCTGCCTCCTTATGGTTCCCTAACCCAATCCCTTTCTGCTCATACCTTGGATTACTATTACAGCTTCGTGAATGCATTAGCCGCCAACAATGTCTCCAATTCAGATTAGTTTTTGAGAGACTATTGTTTTCCAAACCAAATGCTGAATCATTTGTCTCCCATTAACTCATTTAACTCAATGTTTATGATTTACAATATCGTTCATTGCTCACCTGTACAGTTTTTGGAGTCAGACAACCAGAGTTTATGTTCTGGCCCTGCCATATACGAGCTGTATGACCTGGATCAGTGTCTTAATTTCTAAAGCTTGTTTCCTAATCTTTAAAATGGGGGAAAATAATAGTTCCTTCCCTCACAGAATTTTACAGTGAAAGAACTCATGCCCTGACTTGCATTCAGTTAGCATCAGTAAATGTTAGTATTGCTATTATCTATCACACACGTGGTCAGAAACACAGGGGATTCTTACAGTCACTATCTACCTGGTACCTGTCAATGTCAACATTTACAAATTAACCCTAGCAAAATGAACTGTAATCTTAAACATTTTGACTAAAATACAGTATATAAAGAACTATGGCACCCTGAGAATTTAAAACATTCTAGAGTGCCTGTTTACTTAATCAAAGCTTTAGGAAGTGTTAAAAGAAAAACACCAAACAAAACAGGATGAATCCTGTATAAGGGACTCTGAGAATCCACAAGTAAAAAATTTCTCACAAGACATAAGAGGAAAAATCAAACAGACTACATGATCCAAATGGAATGCATTGAAAAACAGCCAGAGAACTTTGGAAAAATAGAAATTTATTTTAAAATGGAAAGAAGAGAGAGAAGCCTTAGAATTGATCCAAGGGTTTCAAACTCTACTGTCTCTAGGCCAGATGAGGAACACAGTGAGTGAAGCCTACTGAGTAAAAACCAGAAAGGCAGTCTTAGAAGATCTCGGGCATCCAGCCATGTCCTATTGTCCTCACGTGGGGTCGAGGGCACAGGTTGCCTCCCTGACACCCCAAGTTTAGCAATTTATATGGTTTTCATTTGAAATTTTCTGACATGTTAGTGTATTTAGTAAAATGAATTTTTAAAACAGTGTAAAGTAAACAAAGGTATAAAAACCCATGATACATTAAGAACAAATGTTTCTTTTATACATTTATTACAAACAAAGATTTAGGGAAACTTTGTCATAGATTTGGTCATCAAAAGAGGAAAACAAAGAGACAGAAATAACATTTGACCCATACTATGTGCCTTATATTTAAAACTCTTATTTCAGTCTTAGCAATTTGTTAAGGAGGAAATGTTGCCTTTCTCTAGATCAGACAACTGAGCAGAAGGATGAGAGATCTTGCTGTTGGCCACATAGCTAGGAAATGGAAGGGCAAGGTAGAATTCATATTTAGATCTACCTGCTCAAAACTCCACCACTGCTCTCATGGCCATTAAAATGAGCTTTCATACATTCAACTATAAGGAGTGTAATTTTTTGAAGCACCATTCATTGCTAAGCACCATTCATTGCTGAGCTCCAAACTCCACCTCCATTTTGCACACAGGCCACGCCTCCCATAGCTGCTCCCAGCCAATGACAGCATGCCATGTAGCTGGTTGACAGGAGACTTGGTTCAAGGGCTGCCCAAGGCCTTGCTCAACCTATCTTAGATTGAATGGTAGACTAGGATGCTTCCTTTCTTTTTTCTCGGTCCTTCACCAGAGTCAGACTTGAATTTCAGTCTGAAGGCTCTCCCAGCACTTTCTGACTCCTTCCAATCTTCTCACACAGGTGTTATCCCTAATAAAAACATGAGTATCTGCTTCCTAGAGGACGCCGACTAACGCAATTGCCAAAACTCCCCAGAGACCCTGAATCTGCCTGGGGAAAAGTGACTTGGTCCATGAGGAAACCCTTGGTAGATATACCTATCTTCAAGGGAAAATGCATACATCCAATAATGATTCTCTCTTAGAAAACTGGAATTTAGCTGGAACCTCTCCTCTCAATCCTGACTCCCAAGAAAGTGTTAAGGCGAGCATATGTGAAAACGCCAAAAACAACATCCAGAAACAGGTGACGGTTCAGCCCCCGGTAATAACCTATTTCTGCACAACTCACCTGGTCTCGCTGCTTGATCCGTTTGTAAATATACTCAGCAAATGGTTTGCGAGGAATAAACTTTCCATCTCCTGCTGTGACACTAAGAACTCCAGCTTCGTACACCACTTTGCCTCTGGAAATGGTCACAAGGGGCACCCCGTGGCAAACCATGCCCTCGAAGATATTGAAGTTAACAGCCTGATGATGAGTTCTTGCCGAAATAGTCCTGTTTGTAAAGACAAAGACCCTCCACATCATCACCAGCTCACCTGACAAATATAAAATATTCAAAGAATGACTTTAGAAGAAAATTTAGCAACTCTATTAAGCCATATTAAGCTTTATCATTTGAACAAGTGACTTCAAGAATAGAACATAGCATTAACATTTCATTACAAAGTAATTACATTTTCTGAGAGAAAGACCCAATAGATCACTCCTTATGGTGATTAATGAGGATGAAGTGGGTGAAAGGAAGATATTGTCTCTCACGGTTAGATTTTTAAATTAATTTTTACAACACGCATGAGTCTGATGAACACACTGATTCAGTACCCACCCAGCTTTACAGAAGTGTAACTTTTGGCAGGTGCATCTGAGGCTTCTTCATTCCCACTCCCCAAATCCCATCCCTGTCCCTCCTTTCCCAGACGGAATCAGAAATTGGTGGTTGTCAAATTGAACTTGGTCGTTATCAAGGAAAATTGTATGTGGAATTTCTTTCCCTTGTCTGAGGCAAAACTTGAAAAATTTGAGATGATAAAAATAACAAAGCATGTTAGAATATAATCACTTAGCAGGGTCTATGTCATCTATTTGTATATTCATCATTATTCTTAGTAGTTTATTAGTACGTTCAGTCTTATACAATATGATCGATGACTTCCAGGCTGGATCCTTGAAAGTTGAGTGACTTCTTCCCTAAATCTCATTTGGTGGAAAGGGGCGGGGGTGGGGGGAGTGATCTGGCAGCAGTGAATAACATGAGCATCATCTGAATTCTGTACAAGTCTCTATAAGCCCTCTCAAGATGGATTGAGAGAAGTTCTTTGCTAAAATCCCCAAGGCTGGGTCGAAGGAACAGTAGCCCAAGGCTCCCCCAACCCTAATCTGGAAGGATGGAGCTCAGAGATTCAGAGCTTTTGTGTGCTGCCACCCTAGAAATGAACGAGATGGTGCTGGCCTGGATATTGGGTTTCCAACCCTAACATGTCCAAACAGAATTCTTGATTTTCAATGTCTCCCACAACACTCCCACTCAAGTTTGCTTCTCCCTTCAGTTTCTCAACTCAGTAAATGATACTACCATCTGCCTTTCCTCCTCCCTCAAGATATCATTAAGCCTATTGGTTCTACCTCCCCAAAAATAAATAAAGAAATCCCAAACCTGCCCGCTTTGGTAGCTCTCCACTGTTCCCACCCAAGTCCCATGCCACCATCATCTCTCATCTGGACGACCCAACACCTCCTACAGCCCTCTTTGTTTCCCCTGTTACCTTCATACACTCCTCACCACTGTCCACAAAGAGGGGCCTTAAGAACCAACTGACTGATAGAAAAGTTGAAAAGATCACAATGAATAAGAGGTAGATACAAACACAGTAACAATAATTTCAAACACTAAGGAGGAGGGGGGCTACTGATCAAATAGTGATGTTTGATAGGAAATAGGAAAATGAATAAAATATTTAAAGGGTTACTAAGAATAGGATGAGTTATGATGAGTTATGAGTTGGTGATGAAAGATACAAACTCAAGATAAATCTAAGGAACAATATAAAGGAGCTTCAAACCTGCAGGTTAAAGTGTTTTTACGACCATCACAGTCTCTTTGTGATACTTCCATAGTCTGTCTGGGCTGTGGTTTCCTAAGTATCAGTTACACTGATGGCAGAAACTCTCCGGCTTGCTTTGTAAAATGTTACATAAAAATGTCTGGACGAATGCATTAGTAAGTCTACTAAATGGAGGAAGTAAAATGCATAAAAATTCATGCTGAAATGGTTCCTGAAATACAAGAATGGGAGGCAAAAAAGGGGAAGCCCTAAATCATAAAAGTCTATTTTCCCGATGGGAAATTAAAAATTACTGACGCTCTTAGGGAAATAATCTAAGAGAAGAAATAAGCTCTATACACAAAGACTGTCATTGCAGTACTGCCTAAACTATTCAAAATCTGAAGCATAACAATTTTCTAATGACTATCTGGTGGAATATTGGGCATCTATGAAAGCCTACAATTAAGAATATGATAGGGAAGCAAATAAAATGATAATTACATAATAATAAATGGAAAAAAGTTATACAAAGCATGTATATTATATCTACAAGGAAAATACATATGCAGGTAGACAAATACAAAAGGAAATACACAAAGTAAAGTGTTTTTGTGGGCTGGGAATAAATGAATATGCAAAAAAAAAAGAAACAAATATGAAAGCAAAAGGTCTGTGACAGCAAAATGTCAAATCAGATTTCTCTGCCTCAGACAAATAAAGATCATGACCTTGACTTTCTCAAGGGTTATAAGAGAAAGAAGACAATTAGGCAGCATCTAAGTGATTCTTTATAATAAGGCATTATGTAAATGAGGTGCAATTAACACAAAATGTAAATTCTAGGCAGTATCACCAGCAGCAAAAAGAATGTGCTTCCACTTTTACATCGGAAGGTGTCTGACAGGGTGTCATTCCTCGCCCAACTCTTGCCTTCCAGCCAGAGCTGCAATTCTCCAGTCTTTTAGGAACCTTCACACTTATGGATCTTGATGCATGCAGTTCTCGTCACTCTGATTACCCTCCTCCCTGTTCACATCTGTTCCCCTCCCTTCCCTAAGACTCCACTCAAGAATCCCGGTGCCATGTCGATTACATTTCAATAAAGCAGGTGGTGGAGGGTGGCGGTGGGAAGAGAATCCTGACCCCGATGACCCCCAGCAAAACCGAGTATCTTCCTCTGTGGCTTAGCCCTATCTGAATGCTAAATGATCCAATGATCTCTTGACAAGACCCTCTCTTCCTACTTAGTGCACACTTTAAGACTGAGTCCATGTCGTTTCATCCCCAGCACACAGTAGGTGCTTAATAAATATGTATGAAATGACCAAAAAGAATCGCCACGATTTTCCTCCTGTGTGTTTTATTTCCTGCCTCCATCAACCTCTAGGACGTGACTGTGTTTTGGAAATAGACCACCACATTACATGAGATAGAAACATCTAATCCCAGAGTTTCATTGTTTACTTAACATTTCTGGTGAGCTGTACCAGTTCATTAGCAACACATAAATAAATGCATAAGGTAAATTGTTATAATTATCATTGTTAATTGCATCTTATCAAGTCATATGAAACGCTTGCTCATCCATACCTAGCAATATTTAGCGATGCCAATATTACCGACAGTTATAAATTCACAGGTAACTATTGTCACCCCACATCCTTGTTGATAATGCTGGATTAGAGCTGTGTGAGAGCTTGCCCAAGGGTCACTCAGTTTGATAATGAATGAACCTCTAACAGGACAGAATAACTCTCACTTAAGAATACTGGTATATTTGTAATGCTGCCATAAGAAGGTTAAAAAAAATTGCGGTGCATTTCAATATTTCATTGTTTTAAAGAAAAATAGAATTCAATATCATCACAAGATTTATAAAATTATTACAAAATGTATCTAAAATCTATTCACCACCAGTGCAGTATGGGAGATGTGGTCCATTAATGGAATGAACACAAGTTCCAAGTCACACAATTGCCTTTGGGAGGATACCTGTTGTTCCTTTGAACATGCTCCCTTAAAGGCAGAGACCCTCTGTTAAGGCAAAAGCCAAGAACATGCCTTCCCAGCCTCCTTTGCAGCTGGGGCCCAGTTATGAGATCTTGCCTCCTCCAAAATAGTGCCCCAGCACCAGACTTTGCATGCGAGCTGGTGACTCAGGATGCAGGTGTCACAGGAACTCATGTTGGTGAGGGTGGAGACAGATAAATCCTGCTTTTAGGGCCAGCTGTGACAGAAGTTTAGCAGCAGAGTCCAACCTTGTTTCATTGGAGCCATCCATGGGAACTGTGCCCAGGGGCAGGACCGTGGCTCTCTCTTGCCCTGTGGTAGGCCTAGAGCATTGGTCCTGGTTGTATAGCCTCTTAGCCTGGTCCTCTGGTCCTTCTGGAGATTCTCTGAGCCACTCAGTGTCCCTTAATACGTTTCCCTTTTGTTTAACTATCTAGAGTAGATTTCTCCTGGTTGCAGTAAGAACTTTGCCAGATACATCTTTTTCTTTCAATATTTGCAGTGTATTTCTGGGACTTTTAGAAAAATCGTTTGTGGTAATCTCAAAAGTATAAAACTGAGGCCTTTCTTGAGCATGAAGCCTGAGCCCAACTGCCCTTCAGGTCTTGTCTCTGTAACAGATCCTGAGCAGAGGTGAGCATTAAGCACTGTCTCTTCAAGTCTAACTCAGGCCACTGCCCTGCAAGACACAGGAGCAGACCCGTTCGTCCTAGAACTTTATGGAAAAATAATGAAATATTCCCTAGGTTTTCATAAGTTGCTCAAAGGGGCTCCCTCAGATGCAGCCCAAGCCCAGGTGTGAAAGACAAAGTCAGACTCATTTATCCTCCCTTACAAAGCTGGCGGATCTCATGTCACCTGGTGGGCTGGCAGTGCGTGGAACACTGAGAGACCATTTTGGAAGAAAGCAAGAATGCAGGTACCCAGAATCTGGCTAAAAGAGAGATTGAGTCAATGGACTCATTCATCATCGTTGTAAGGTTCAGCAACACTGTGAGATAAATTGGAGCAGGTGTCATGGAAGTTGGAGGTGCATTTGGCTCTTAAGTGGGCCACACAAATAATCCCGTCCTGAGAAATGCAGGGTAGCAAGCACTGTAATTTTGTCCCTTGGCTTTCATTCTCCCTTCCTCTGGTGTCAGCACCCCCATTTTTCTTTAAGCCATCTCTCTCCCTCATTAGAGATAATCTGGTAAGACAGTTAGATATGGTGCCCTGTTCTTACCTAACCAAGGGATGGGCAATTGCCTTTTGTTTCCTAGTAACCTGAATCATTGGCAGAGTGACCAAAAAAATTAAAAGTGATTGGTGGGCACAATCCTCATTGCAAACCAATTCATGCTACAGGCTGTCCATGGCTGCCCCGGGCTCCACCATTCCAGAGCCGGCAGCATTGACTGTTCTTTTGGTCTGTAAGCTCCTCATAGCCTTCCCACAGAGTGTGCCTTTGCCTAAGTGACAGCAAGTTGGTCACTATGATTTGCAGCCAAATATCCCGACTGATAAAGACTTTGTCCCTTGGAGAGTAATTCCCTTAACAAAGAGCCCATGGATATCTCTGAGGCAAAGTTCAAAAATTCTGTGATTCAGAAGGAACCTAGAAGCTACGTTCAACCAAATGTGTCTGCAGAACAGATGCAGATGTGGGACAATGCTCTGATTCCATTTGTAAGCAAAACCAAAGAGCTGCAAGATTTATCATCAAATATTTTTTCAAATTTAACAATATGCCAGGTAGCTCAGGAGACTAGCGTTTGTGAGAAATCTCTTCTCTGTAATTACTGATTGGATGGCTAGGCTGTTGGCCCGTCTGGGTGGTGACAGGAAGGGTAGGAATGATTAAAACTTTCCCAGCTGGTAAGGGAGGATGGGGTTCCTGGGCCTTTGCCTCTTCATTAGCAGACTCACAGGAAGGGTGTTCTCAGTGGTCACTCTGCCCCGAGGGAAAAGCTGCTCTTTGTCAAGTTCGCTTTGAGCCTGTATCAAAGGGCACGTCTCTCTGCAGAGGGGTGTCAAGGTTGTCTTACTGAGTCCCAATTATACACATCTCCAAGGCTCAAGCGGACAGGGAAGCAGAAGCCCTGAAGATAACATTAAGCTATTTTCCAACTTAGTCAATAACTTTGATACCACTCACATCACAGCTGCGGAAAAACATTCTGTCCCTTTGCAAATAGCTTTCTATCAAAGAGCCGCGTGCGGTTATAGATGAGAAAATCACTGAAGCAAAGCCTGCAGGAGACTGCAGCCCCGTCGATGTGCATTCAGAGAGAACACTGGAGAGGAAGAGAATTTCTGAGAGCAACGTGGGTCTTCTTGGCCCCAGAGAAATGACTTGTTTATTTTGTTACATTTTCTCCAACTCAGCCATTCTGTCTGTGGCACGAGTGCATTCTTATCAGGTCACCATGAGAGCCCAAAAAAGTTTTTAAAAGTCTCATCAGGTCGCTTGGCAGCTTCTTTAAAAATACACCTCATCTCTTTACATTGGGTTATATGACACCTCATGTATCACATGAAAGAATAATCATCGTTAGATCTCAACATTGTGAAGTAAGTGCTATTATTACTCCCGTGCAATTAAGTGAGGAAGATGAGATGCAAAAAGGTTTATATAATTCACCCCACACTGCACAGTTCATGTAGGTCAGGTGAGATAAAACGTTGAGGTCTTAGCCTCTAGACAATATTGCCCTTGAAAGCTTTATGGGAAGCCACCTAGACAGCAGGCAATCAACGAAAGCATTTTTTCATCAACCAGAAAACAAATGAGAAGCAACTTGTTCCATACATCCTGATGATTCTTAGTTTGTTTTCCATTTAGCATCAAGGGATTCAGTATGCTATTAAAAAAGTTCTTAAACCAAAATTGGCCGGTCATTCTCAATGTGATCATGATAGAAGATATTTTTTTGACATGTGTTCCAACTGTCTGTTTCAAACTACCTCTTCTGTCAATTTCTTGGACCTGACAAGTTATATAAATGGGGGGCAAAGCAGCCACATCTCTGGAAATGCTAAACGGTGCTACTTCAAGTACATTGTCATTATTAAGCAAAATTGCTGCTCACTGCACCCATCAATCTTCCACCCTCTATTCAGACTTTTCCACCTGCCTCCCACAGAAGAGAAAATGGGAATTGCTTCAGCCACGTTATTAAATCTAAATTGGACAATAACTTGGAACTGTATTGGTGCTCAATGGATGACAAGACATTTAATGCAAGTTCACAAAAACTCCCCAACATTGACTTAAAGAAATAAACCCACAAGGTAGCCCTGCTATTTTGTCTTTGAAGTTATATCGTATAGGTCACAAATGGTGGTGTGGATCGTGGTTAGAGAGACTGAATTTGAACACTGGAAAGTTGACCTTGGAAGTAGGTATCACATCTTTCACCTCCTGTGTCTCACACAGCACTGAGCAAATAGAAGGCATTTTATATACACATTTGTTTATCTGAAAATAACTTATTAGTAAATTTCTATATTATTACTTAACATAAATATTTCATGTCCTATACACTAGTTTTCAGAAGGTGGGCAACTGAAAATAATTTAGTGTCTTAAAGGAACAGGAACTGAATGTGAATCAGCAAAAGCTAGCATGATTCTAGGAAGTATGTTCCATGAATATTAAACAGATACATGCTTATAGGTGAGATATGATTATTAGCTTTTGCAAGCAAGGCTGTTGCCCTAACATATTGGTCAGAGTTAAAAATAACTTTCTGAGGTGGTGTGCGGACTTGGGCTTGTAATTACATTGTCCCCATGCTGGGAAGTTGCCTTGCCCTTGCCTGATGACATTGTTTGACAGACTATCTATGGGCACAACCTGGGCAGAAACAAGATGTTGGTTTTCTACGCAGGAATATACTGGCTACAATTCACACAATATCCTTCTTGAAAAGTCAGAGTAGGCCCAGTGCTTATGATGTTCAGCTATAATGCTATATTTTAGGGAGAGAAAGGAATGCCTGGAATATAGAGAAAAGACAGCTGAGTTCTCCAAAGGGATGGAAAAGAGAAGGCTGGGTAAGCGAAATGTCTGGGGGACTTTTAAACTTACTCTTTTTTTTTTTTTTTGAAAGGAAGATGACCTATTTTCCCTCCATCCCTATCGAGGGGAATAAAAAGAGGTAGGAAGCATAAACACGGGAAGATGAAATATAGTTTGACACTGGAAAATCACTGCTTGACAACGGAGAGTGAGGTGTGTTCGGGAAGAAGGGAGGCAAAAGCCGTGGCTAGGTGAGAACACCGTGAAGGCAGGCTGCCACAGACCTGGGTGATACCCCGGCAAGAGTCAGAGAGAATTTCCAGCTCTGCAATCTGAAGAAGGGCAGCCTGGCCTCCAGGATTTCTGGGAAGGTGATGAGGCAAGCATAATGTTGCATGATTCTATTCCTGAGTCATTTCAATTAGGGGCTCTCAGAAATGCCAAACTTGTCAAACACATGACCTCACAATAACCATAACAGATACTGATGGACTTTTTACTCTGTGATAGACGTAGAAAGCATCATTTCATTTAATCCTCACAGTAAGGCTATGATATTGACATATTTATTATTATCCCTGTTTTATGGGTAAGAAAAACTGAGTGTGGAAGAGGTTACATTGCCTACGACCCAGCTAGCGTATGGCCAAGGCAGATCTGGAACTTAGGTCTGTGGAGTAAAAAGGCTTCCCATTAATGATGGAAAGCAGCTCGTTTTAACCACAGTGCAGGGTCTACAAGTTCTTTTGGAAGTGGCCTGAGACAATCAGTCAATAACTATGCAGAGAGCATGGTACCCGCACTATGCTTATCTATTTCTGCTGCGGCCAGCAAGTTTTACTTAACCTTGACTGCTTTTGAATTGATGGAGCTACTTAGGATCCAACTGTCTAAATGGAATTTCTTTAGAATGTTCTAGACTTGAATGTCATTCAGTTGTCAATAACAAAGTCATCTTTTCCATCATTTCTTGATTCACTGTGTAAGACTGTGCTGTGGAAAAATACGGACCAAGAGTCAATGAGTTACCAAAGTCTTCCTCAGTTGTCATTGTGTGAACTGGAGGTCTAGAATGTCCATCAGAGGATATCAGTGTTCAGTGAGAGGAGTCTTAATCTCCAAAAGTCTGAATCAGGGGTTGGAAAATTATAACTTGCAGGTCAAATCAGGCCCACGGTCTGTTTTTGTAAATAAAGTTTTATTGGAACACAGCCATGTTCACTCATTTGTGTATTATCTGTGGCTGCTTTTGTACTACAATGGCAGAATTGAATAGCGGAAACAGAGACCCTCTGGCCCATGAAGCCTAAAACATTTGCTCTGTGACCCTTTATAAAAGGAGTTTGCCGACCCCTCCTCTAAATGCCTCCAGTGACAACAACAACAACAACAACAAACAAAACATCAGGCCCTTGAGAGATTTGCAAGACCTAAAACCTTGGCAAGGGAGAGAGCTACAAAAAAAAAAAAAAAAAAAAGATGAGAGGCGAAGAGAGAGAGAAAGAGAGAGGGAGAGAGAAAAGAAGGGGCAAAAAATAAAAACAAAGAAATAATTAAGAGAGTGTAAAGGAAGACAAGAAACATGACCCAAGAGTTGTGGGGCAGAGCGACGCCAGTGACCATCCCAGCAAGTTCCAGATTTCATCACTGCCCATTAAGCATCTGCTGTATTCCAGGTACTTCCATGCGCGCTGCCTCACTTAATCTCTCAACGACCCATGTTATTATCCTTGTTGACCAGATGAGGAAATGGAGACTGAGAGGTGAGGAACTTGCCTGAGAAGCGGCGAGGCCAGAAATAAAACACAAGCAGGCTGATCCCCCGCTCCTCTCTCTCTCCCACACCCCAGGCCATCAGTGACCACTCCCCTGATCAGAGGAGGAAAGCACTACGTTTCTTCACTCATTAAAATGTATCAGAACACTTGGAATTTTAACAGACATCATCTGCCTTCCATCTGGGCCAGAACATGGAGGCAGCTAATCAGTCATCTAGTTCAGCCATGGTGCACGCCAGCAGTCCAACGACCCTTTGAGAATAGAGGACTTTGGAAGTGCTGCCAGAGTGAGAAGCACAGCCCCGGAGTCCCAATTGGCAATGAGGTTGTATAGTTCAAACGTGGCCCGACCCAAAAGGCACCTGTTTTCTAGGAAGCACTGTCGGGTCACAGAGGCAGGCTCCAGGGCTAATGTCATCACTACAATGTCATCTCTGTCCCCTGGAGCAGGCGAGAGGCTCAGAATGCAAGGCGGTGATGATGCTGGGAAGCTGGGGCGAGTCGGCCAGTGAAACGGACTCAGCAGCAACACCCAGCACGCCTAAGGGCAAACTCAGCCAGTAAGGAGGCAGGGACCACTGGCACCCCAGGAGGGCCTGACCAGCTCTCTGCCGCTGCAGGCACACCCAAACCCTCTGACTGGAGCACACCGGGGTAAGAACTGCTAACATTCCCAGGATGCCTGTTTGTCGGATGAGGAAACCGAAGTAAACCAAGGAGGAAATTGAAGCAAACCGAGGTCAGGCAACTCGGCCCAGGTTACACTGCCATTCTGTGGAGAAGCCACATTTTGAAGCCAGGAGGTCTGACTCCAGAGGCCAAGACTCACCTCTAGGCTGCAGTGCCCCTTCCCTTCCCTGCCCTCTCAGGAGGCTGGAGCTTTGCAGTGCTTAAGAGATTGGACTTGAGTCAACCAGGCCTGCTCTGAATCCCAGCTCTGCCCTTTCCAGCTGTACGATTTGGGGCAAATAACTAACCTTTTTAAACCTCAGTGTCTTCACCTTGAAACAGATACCCACACTGACAATGGCATCTAGGCCTCACAGGACGGGGATGGAACTGAAGCAGAAACCACCTTGCGGCTCTGGTTATCTGCAGGCTCCTCTCCCAGCGTGAGGTGCCACCATAGCTGCGCCCACTTGGATCTTCTTTCAGCAGCTCTGACTCCTGTGTGTCCAGTCCTATGGCCAAAGGCAGACCTGCACACCACACTGCCAAGGGCGGAGGTCACGAGAACAGGATGGTTTCACTCCATCCTCCCCGCGGGGCCCAGCTCCTACTATGGCTCCATCCTGTCATTGCTTTGCCTGCTTTACCCCATCTGGCCCTCACAAATGGCCTGCCCTCTGGACTTCAGGCTCCAGCATCAGACACAAAGACAGCAGCCTTGAGACACTGTCCAACCAGCTCCTACAATTGTGGAAGGTGAAATTATATATACATACACGTATTGTACGTGCATGTGGTGAATGTCCATATCTATCTGTATATGTATGTGTGCATATGTATATATACACACACATACACATCCTTATATACATATGCCTATATGTGCATTGGTGTGTTTGTACAAGTATCTATGTCTATATCTATCTCCAGGTGGTCCTACTTCTCTGTTTGAGCCCTGACTGATGTATCTTGGGTGGGTTACTTCCGGGATAGTTTCTTGCCAGGATCTCTTTTCCTTTTTGCTATCTGAAAGCATTCACCTTTGACATTTTCATCGGGTCTTCTTACATCTACTGATAGCGCCTCAGTGGCTAGGAGTCATGGCCAAGTCATCTATGGTGAGTGTGGTGATGATAAATAATGCAGCTTCTATTTACTTACACGTAAATGACGCTTACACGTCAAACCATACGCTAGCATCTTTTCATAGATTATTTCACTTAATCCTCCTTACAGCCCTGTAGAAGCCAGCTGTTTTTAATACCTGGTTTATAAATGAAGAAATTGAGGCCCAGGAAAGCTGAGTAGCTCACATAATATCATAAGTAAGAGTCAAATACTATATATTGCCTCTCACTTAACCACTATATATTGCCTCTCACTGTAAGAGATCCATCCAGGACCCAGGCCTTGAATGAAACCCACATTTATATGAAATTTTACACCATCTTCTTCCAGAAATACTAAAGCACTTTGAAAGGAAAACACAATGTGAAGTAGGATAATTAGGGTTAAAAACAGAACGGAAAAACTGTATGAAAGAATATGGTACCAGACTCTTGGGTGGGTAGTTGAATATATGTCTATACATGAGATTATACTCAGCAGCATAAATTTCTATGCAAAATGCTTCCCCCAAAATAGTCACCCAAAGAATGAATCAATTTTAAGGAATACAGTCATGTTTTCTTTTAGACTTTGTGTACAATTAATTCCCATAGGTGCCAGAAAACAACAAATGAATCACGTGAGGACTCAGAGGTTCCATGTATTTAGGAACTAAAAATGCTCTCATATGAAAAACAAAACAACAGCCGGGGTCTTTTGTCATATTGCTGAAAGCCATACTTGGGTCATTAAGCTCTTCTTGTCTCTGGTTTATCACTTAAGTAAATGAGGTAAGAATTGCTAATTAGGCTTACAATGCTACCATACCTAAAGTTAGGTTCTAAGAAATGAGTTTCATAAGCCCAGAACTGTGAGGCCACTATTTCAAAGTTCTGACCTACCAACGTATCTACAGTTCTATTCACTCTGGTTTGAGGCAAAAAAGAAAAGGAAATGAAGAAGTCATCGTGGTGGAACAATGTAGAAAATCCCTTTCCGTCTTTGTGTTTCTCTTATATTCACCCGTTTAACATAAATTTATTTATTACCTGCATACTAATTGATTCCCAACATGTATCTACTGATTACCAATTTATTGATTGATTCCATGTCATGTACTGTTCTAGGCCATGGGGATGCAGCAGGGAAGAAAACAGACAAATCCTCACCTGAATGGTGCTCACACTCCTTGTCATGCCTATTTCTGAATGTGCAAGGACCTGCTTGTTATAAATGTGATTCTAACATACGAACAAGGTCAACTTTTTAATAACAATAATACACACACACACACACACACACACACACAATGCTTTACAGTTTCCATGAAACACTTCCCCATAGACACAGCATTTATTCCTCAAAAGAACTTTGGGGAGTTTGCAAGAAATATGACAGACCATTTAAATAAAGAGACAAATAATATAACTTTACCAAAAGAAAAATGAACAAAGGGCATGAACAGACATTTCTCTATAAGAAAAAAAAAAGCAATGACTAATACACATGAAAAAGCATTCAACTTTCCTAGTGCTCAAAAATATGCAATTTGTAGCTGAAAGGTAATAATTTTTACTTGCAAAAATAACAAGAAGAAAAGGGAAAAAAAGATTGTATCCGGAGCTGGTGAGGAACTATGAGGTGGTAACCACATATGCAGAAAGCCCTTAAAAGCACATACACTCTGATACAATAACTCTGCTTTCAGTAATCTGGCCCATAGAAATAATCCCAAATCTAGATTTAAAGTAGCAGAAAAATGAAAGTGAAAACTGTCAAAGTTATTCAAGTGTATGAAACCTGGATAAAGGGCCTAACACAAAGTCATTAGAGAGAGAGACTTTCCTGGAGAAGTCAGACATTCAAAAATACTGAACAGCTCTGTGCCATGTGACATCTAAGGGGTTCCCACTGAAATTGCAGTTACAATTGTGCCTCGTTGACATGCCAGTTACAAATTCAATGTGCAGAGGAGGATATGTATAAGCAGTGACTGACAAAACAAACTGGAATTCTGAGGCTATGGTTGATTTCTCTAAGCTTTTTTCCCTCTAGGATCCCATATTATAAAAGTCATTTACTTTGATGCCTCCCTGCTAGTTTGTAAATCTCTCATGGCTATCTTTTGTATGTGATAATGATAATAATGATATTAATGTCTCTTAGAGTTTTGCTATATGCCATGCTTCTATTGAAGGTATTATCTCCTTCCAATGACCTGCAGAGCTTGGTATTATTATTAGCATATCTACATTTTACTGACAGGAAACTGAGCCTCAGAGAGGTAAGGAACTTGTCCAAGGTCATTCAGACAGTATTGGCAGAGTTGAGATTTGAATCCAGTGACCCAGTTCTGCTCTGGATCCCATGCCCCTTAGCCACTGAGCCACACGTCCTGATCTATTACTTTATACAATAGTTATGTGGAGTACTTTTTTTTCTCTGTCCACTTAAGTCCTGAGTTACATTAGAGGAAGACATTTCTCGTTTAGCTTTGAGCACAGTATATGGCACCCAGTTGGCACTCAATAAATGCTTGGGTCATAAAGCAACAAAGCTACAGTTGACTCTTCCACTTCATTCGATTTCCAGTTTTTCACCAAGTTGTCAGGGAAAAGTTTTCCTTCTGGGGGAAAAAAAACCACCTTAAATCAGTTCCACTTTTGTTGTCATCATCTTGTATGAGGCTTTATCCCTGCAAATCGGACTTCACCAACAGTCTCCTGACCATTCTCTCAGACTCCAACCAGTCCTGCACACTCATTACCCTAAAGTCATCGAGCTTTCCCAAGTGATGAGCCCAGATGCAAGATTGAAACCCTCAGATCCCATGGTGACCAGGTCGGGGTAGAGCTCCGAGGCTAGTCACTGGTGGCCAAAAGCACCTTCCCAGGTGACAGGCAAGCAGTCCTGGTGTAGGGTTAGGTTGAAGGATTTTTTGGGATGTAGGACTTCCAGTGCTAAACCTGGGAAAGTTCTGGCCAAACCAAGACAAGTTGATTATGTTACATTCTCCTCACAGTCTCCAAATTCCTTTCACTACCACATACCCTACAAATAAAACCAGTTTCTACTTATGCCATGTAAAAATCAGGAAGCACAGAATAACACCAGCATTCTTCACAGAGCTAGAACAAACAATCCTAAAATCTGTATGGAACCAGAAAAGACCCTGAATAGCCAAAGTAATGTTGAAAAAGAAAACCAAAGCTGGAGGCATCACACTCTTGGACTTTAAGCTGTTTTACAAAGCTGTAATCATCAAAATTGCATGGCACTGGCACAAAAACAGACACTCAGATCAATGGAACAGAACAGAGAGCCCAGAAATGGACCCACAAATTTATGTCCAACTAATCTTTGACAAAGCAGGAAAGATTATCCAATGGAAACAAGATAGTCTCTTCAGCAAATGGTGTTGGGAAAACTGGACAGTGACATGCAGAAGAATGAACCTGGACCACTTTCTTACACCACGCACAAGAATAAGCTCAAAATGCATGAAAGACCTAAATGTGGAGACAGGAAACCATCAAAATACTAGAGAAGAAAACCTCTTTAACCTTGGCCGCAGCAACTTCCTAGTAGACATGTCTCCAGAGGCAAGGGAAATAAAAGCAAAAATGAACTATTGGTACCTCATCAAGATAAAAAAAAACCAAAAACAAACCAAAAAAACCCCTTCTGCACAGTGAAGGAAACAGTCAACAAAACTAAAAGGCAACCAATGGAATGGGAGTAGATATTTGCAAATGACATATCAGATAAAGGGTTAGTATCCAAAATCTATATAGAACTTACCAAACCCAACACTTGAAAAACAAATAATCCAGTGAAGAAATGTGCACAAGACGTGAACAGACACTTTTCCAAAGAAGACATCTAGATGGCTAATAGACACATGAAAAGATGCTCAACATCTTTCAAAGACACAATGAGATACCACCTTACTCCAGTCAGAATGGCTAAAATTAACAACTCAGGAAACAACAGATGTTGGCAAGAATGTGGAGAAAGGGGAACCCTTTTGCTCTGTGGTGGGAATGCAAACTGGTACAGCCACTCTGGAAAACAGTATGGAGGTTCCTCAAAAAATTAAAAATAGAACTCCCTATGACCCAGCAATTGCACTACGAGGTGTTTATCCAAAGGATATAGGAGTTTTGAAGGGGCACATGCACCCCAGTGTTTATAGCAGCACTATCCACAATAGCCAAAGTATGGAAAGGAGCCCAAATGCCCATCGATGGATGAATGGATAAAGGAGAGATATGTTATACACACACACACACACACACACACACACACACACACACAACGGAATACTACTCGGTGATCAAAAAGAATGAAATCTTGTCATTTGCAACAACGTGGATGGAACTAGAGTGTATTTTGCTAAGTGAAATAAGTCAGTCAGAGAAAGACAAATATACGATTTCACCCATACGTGGAATTTAAGAAACACCACAGATAAACATAGGGGAAGGGAAGGAAAAATAAGATAAAAACAGAGAGGGAGGCAAACCATAAGAGATTGTTAATTACAGAGAACAAACTGAGGGTTGCTAGAGGGGAGGTAGGTAGGCGGATGGGCTAAGTAGGTGATGGGCATTAAGGAGGGCACTTGTTGGGATGAGCACTGGGTGTCATACGTAAGTGATGAATCCCTGGATTCTACTCCTGCCTGAAACCAATACTACATTGCATGTTAACTAACCTGAAAAAAAAAGATGCAGATCAATTCAATCCTCATTCAAAGACATTCAATGGTGCTCTCTGCCGCAGGAAATCTATACTTCAACTAACATTCAAAGCCTTTGGCAGTCGGGCCAGGAGAGATCTTATCTTCAACTACCTGCCATCCTGACCCCTCTGCCCAGGCTCTCTGGTCCCTCGATCGCCCCTTGAATGTCTCTTTTCAATTTCCCCTTATTTAGCCCTGACTTCTTCATCTGGATAGCTTTATTGCCCCCGTCTATTTACCCAGAGCCACCTCAGGGGTTCAGTTAATTCAAAGTCTTTTCACGAGCCCAACCCAGCCTTCTGCGAGGTCTTGATGACCTCAAGTCAGGACAATTATTTTGACTCTTCCTTTGTGGAGGAGTGAAGCACACCAGACCCTGGTCACTTCTTGAACTGATGTGTTGAGCTGTTAATATTTTCCTCTTCCAAGAGTTATCGCTTCCCACACGAACCTCTTGTCTGCCCAAGCAGAATACAGCTTCTTTGATGGTAGGTATGGCACCTTATTTATGACCCCCATGGCACTCAGCAATGCCATTTCTTACACAGAGTGAGGGTGCAATAAATATATGTTTAAAGATAATTGATTACTACTGTCTTTCTTCCCCCACCACAGGAGGAATTCCACAACACTTGCACACAGATAAATGCTCCAATTTTTGTGTGTGTGGGGGTAAATTGCCTTCTCATTATTCTGCCTCCAGAATCTTAGCTTTCCTTAAATGCCTGGTAGAAGAATGGAACTGAGAGCAAAGTATGAACATTTCCCTCTGCTGGATGATGAGTATTGGCAAAACCACAGTGTGGAGGGATGGGGAGAAGGAAGACAGGAAGAAAATATCACAGAAAGGTAAAGAGGCATGCCTCGTGGCCCAGTCAGTTCACTGTACCATCTCAGATCAGGTCATGATTTTACAGTTCATGAGTTCGAGCCCCACATCAGGCTCCCTGCCATCACCACGGAGCCCACCTTGGAACCTCTGTCCCCTTCTCTCTTTGCCTCTCCCCCGCGTGCACGGGCACACGCGCGCGCTCTCTCTCTCTCTCAAAAATAAATAAAACATTTGAAAAAAAAAGAAATGTAAAGAAACGATTTTAATGAAATTTTGGAGAGACATAGAGCGTGCCAAACATAGGAAAAGACACAGAGAAAAGATGGCGAGGAAAGTGCTTCACACAGGAAATAAAGAAAACAAAAATAAAGCTGTCTATATTAGAGTATGGCCAGAGAAACAGGTGCAAAAGGGCCCAACACAAAGGCCAAGCTCTGCCCGGCGAGGGGCGGCCCGCCTGAGCCCCTCCAGAAGAGTGCTCCTGGGGGGCTCTGCACAGATGGCGGGCTTCACGTGCCTGTCTGGGGAGGCCCCTCATCGCCCAGACAGCACGCAGCCCCAGTTACAGGCCTGAAGGCAGGCACACTACACCGATGGAAAATTTCCTTCAGGCAACATAATCTCGGCATAAAAAACAATATTGATCCATTTGCCTCCCGGCCAAAAAGAAATCAAGTTAGACAAAGGAAATTAGGCAATAGGTTTAATATGACTCCAACTGCAATGGCAAAATCAACGTAACGTACCCTGACTCTCCTTCCTGAGCTCTCTCTGGTTTGCACAGGCCACTCTTTGGGGTGCGGGTGTGGGGGGGTGGCACTGAGAGGTGCTCGCAGGCACATGGGTATCTTTGAAACGAACAGGTCAACTGTCCTCTCATGTCCAAAGAATCCCGCTGCCAGCAAAACGTGCTGGGGAGTGATGTCCAGGAGTGCTGGCAGATTTACAGGGACCCATGTCACACACCGGCCAAGTGTGTGCTCGTCACCGAGGACAGAGCATGCAATCTGCTGCCCTGCAGAACACTGAGGTAGCTCTGACCTTGGATTCACAGGCAGACGGGCAGCTCACTCAGCACACCCAGCTCATCACTCTGCATTTATATATGGTGAGAGAGAGGAAATCTTTCTGGAAGTGACAGCTAATACCTGGAATGTTGGACTCACAACTCAAAAATCAGTGACTGCAGCTAGAAATAAAGCCATCACCTCTCTACTAGCCCTGCATGTGCTACCGTGGGTAAAAAGTGAGATTATACTTCATTTGCTTTGTCTTCAGCTGCCTCCTGGGCTCTCTGGAGCATGGCAGGGGCCCAATATACTGTTCTTAATAACTGAGCAAATGAATGTGGGACAAGATAAAATATAATGGGGACAAATGGAAAATTCTGCATTTAGTTACAAAAATCAAGCCATTTCATATGCTTCTACTGGCAAAATTTGACAGCATTTGATGCCAAGGAAATCAGGGACTAGATGCTTGTCCTTGAGAAGCTCTGACACATGTACATAAGGATGTACACAGTGTCTGGGATAGTGAGAGACTGCAAATGACCTAAATGTCCTTGAGCAAGAGAATATATAATTAATTATGCTGTATTCATAGACAGAACACTATATAGCAGTGAAACTGAATGAAAAACCTACGTATTTCGACATGGATAAGTCCCAGAAAGACAGTACTGAGAACACTGCACAATAATACACATAGTGCAATAAATTCATATAAAGCTAAAAATACACAAAATTATATAATTATATATATGTATATATATGTGTATATATATGTATATATATGTATGTATATATGTATGTATATATATGTATATATATATGTATACATATATATACATATACATGTATACGTATATATATGTGTGTATGTGTATATATATATATATATATATATATATATATATATATATAAAACAGCTTGGGACTGCATCTGTATATAGTAAAAATAGAAAGAAATGCATGGGAGTAATAAACATCAAATACAGGACCCAAGGTGGTTGTTGGGAGTGAATACAAGGGCATTATTTTTTGTACTTTCTCTTTATATTAAATTTTGCATCTTCTAAAAATTATGGTCATTATAAATTACTGTCTCTTCAAGTGGACTTAAAAGTATAATATAGAAAAAATCCATTTAATATAATCCTAGTCATTTTAACATAAACATCAGAGACGAAGACCCAATACAAGTTTTTAAATTAGCGACTGCACAAATGTGATAAAATATTGGAACTTCATGCAATGGTTTACATTTCGCTGTTTGTTTGTTTTTTTAAGTTTTTTTATTTATATTGAGAGAGAGATAAAGCATGAGCAGGGAGGAGCAGAGAGAGAGAGAGAGGAGAGAGAGAATCCCAAGCAGGCTCCATGCTGTCAGTGCAGAGCTGGACAGGGCTTGATATCACGAGAGGTGATATCGTGACCTGAGCCGAAACCAGGAGTTGGACACTTAACCGACTAAGCCACCTAGGTGCGCCCCGCATTTCACTGTTTTTAACCTGCAAATGGCAATTTCATAAGGTGTTATTGCAAAAAAATGTAACAAAGGAAATGCAAAGTTTTACATTTAGTATAAAACTAATTAGCTCACATGTTCCTGCTCTGGTGCTATTCCAGGCAGAATCATGTGCAGTTCTGAGACTCACATCTTTGTAGGACAGGGACAAGTGTGTGTCAAGAGAAGGGTGAATAGAAGTGTGGTCAGGACATTGGGAGTCTGCTAATCAAGGACCTAAGGATCTACTGAGGAACTGAGAAAGCTTATTTGGTGATGGGAAAGCTTACTGGAGGCCAATGACTTTCTCTAAATGTTTGAATGAATGAACTATCTTATGAGAGCACAGATATATTCTGCATAGTTCCAGAGGCAAACAGTTGAGGAGCACAACAGAGGTAATTTTTAATGGAACCAAAGGAAGAACATCTTAACAGTTATAGCTATCCCAGAGAGAACTGAATGGTTTAGTTAGGTAGTAACTTCTCTAAAAATAGTAGTAATCAAGCAAGGCCATAGAGAACTCTGAGGAGTTAGCTGGATATTATGAGTTCCAAAGCCCTCTCCAATTCTATGAGAACCAGTGGTTCTCAAACTTGGGTGTGCATCAGAATCCCCTGGGGTATTTGTTAAAACCCACGGAGTTTCTGAGGCAACAGGTCTGGGTGGTACTTGAGAATTTGCATTTCTAATAAATTCCTAAATGATGTTGAAGTTGCTGGTCTTTGAGAACATGTGCTCTTAAAAAGAAGAGGTAGATAAGCTTCAGTTAAATTTTTTGGAGTTTTTTTTTTTTTCCAAGCCATTAGAAAAGACTGCCTCTCCCTACACCACTCACTGCCTCCAAATAGACTTCCACAGTGGTCCTCTTCTGATGGGAAGGGCATATTTAAATGGATGCTTTCTCCAAAGTCCTTTGTAAAAAGCCATGGCTCTTTGCTGTGCCTTAAGAATATAAGGACCCTGGGATTCTCTCCAGGTACTGACATTATATTTCTTTTGATCCATTTTCATTTCGTCTTCTGTTTCCTCCATAGCCAAGATTCCCATGTTTTTAAGATAAGTGGCCAGAATTAAGAGTGAGTCTGGGCCAAAACCAGAATTGTTTGACCCACAAAAAGATCCAACCTAGCTTAGGCCATATTCCTGGCCAGATCTGGCAATGCTGCTGGCCACTGAGTCTGGAATGCATCTTGGCCAAGCACTGCTTTGGGGAAGGAGAAGGTAGAAGTGCCAAGAATTCTCTGGTTTGTTTGTTTGTTTAACTCAAAGGGAAGAAATGTAAGACCAATCTTAAACCAGTTCAAGGAACAGATAATAAACAAAGCCTAACCAAAATTTTTAAATCACACATTTGTTCATTGGCCCAAGACCATTATTAGTATCTGGTTTATTCATTCAACAAATAATTACTGAGTTCCTAGATGTGGTCTCCTGGCACTGCTTTGAGACTTAGGGATGCAGCTGTAAATAAGAGGGACAAATGCCAAAGACAGGAAAATAGATAATATATGTTGGGCAGGAAGAACAATATAGCAGGTGCTTAGTTGGAAGAGCCTATGCCTTTCACACAACCCCCTCCCCTTGATGCTTATTCTTTTCCAAATCCTAATGCTTAAAATAAACTGTGCTTACTCTGGCAAAGGCAAATGATCAATGATAGAATGGGTTACTGTGATCTGTTCCTAAGCTGATTTTCTTTTATAATTAGGAAAAAATGCCACTAATAGTAGTGAAGTCCCTGGAAATCATTTTCTAGTTCACTTGAAAAGTTCAGTTGCATAAGAACATGTTTAAATAAACAAGTTGGAATAAACAGTGGTTAAAATTTTACCCATCTGTAATCAGCAAAACTAGGGTTTTTTTTAATGCGTAGTCAAAGCCTTTTTTTTTTTGAAGCACAAAGGTGTTTTTTTTAAAGCCTCTTCCGAAGGCCACAGAATAAATGTTAGGTGATTTGTTGGAATGGTTTCACAGCAAACAACTTTTCAAAGGAGTCACCTCTGGGGCCACTGAAGAGTTCTGCTTTAATCAGGTTATCTCAGCCAGAAGAACTCATCCAAGCTTCTCCATTTTAGTCATTCTTGGTGAAAATTAGAAGTGTGCATGAAGTACAAGAGATGGACTTTCACATGAAATAGAATTCTAGTGACTTTTGGTCATGTCTGAATTAGGTCACTACTGCAAGGACTTGTGAATCACAACTGGAGCTGATCACAGCTTCCACTTATTCAATAAATTGACTGCCACTGACCACCTACCACTACATCGTCAGCAGGTAAGCCAAGAACCGCTGAACATTAATCATGTACTAAGCGCTTTAATTATTTTGTGTTTTGTTTTTTCATTATACTATCTTAGATACGCATGACAATGCTATAAAATAAATATCACCACCATCATCATCATCGTCATCCCCATTTTACAAATAAAGAGACTGAAATTCAGAAAAATTAGGTCACAATTCCCAAGGTCCCGTCTAGTTACTAAGAGGCAGGGTAGGAGTTAAACCCCAAAGCCTTTCTCTTTACACTCTCCTTCTGCTCCTGCCCCCCAAGGAACCAGGAAGATGGGCAGGATTTTGTGTGGATTAGCAAAAGACAATTATTCCTCAAGATACTGTGCCATGATCCGTGGGAAAATGACCATAAGTACTACATACAGCTATGGTCACTGCTATGACCGTAGCATGTGAAGGGTGCCCCTGGAGTGGTGCAAAGCACAGCCTGCACAACCTTAACCTGACGCCATGAATGTATGCGAGGCAACACAGTGAAAAATCATGGCATAAACTGCCATTTCCACCTGCATGCCTGGTCTGAGACCTGGGCCCCCACTCTTTCCTCCCACACATATGCACTGCCATGGTGTGCGTTTGGGAACCGAGGGAGGAGTTAGTCATAAACACTCTTAGAAACGGGCGTTAAAAGCAGAGTCATCAGGCTGACCGACGCTTATAAGCAGAAACGCAGCTGCTGTGTTCATGTGCACATCTGTGCAAGTATGTGTGTGTGTGCAGACTTCTTTTGAGGAGCAGGAAGACTAAAGGTCAAATCATACACAGTGTGCAACTTCAGGGGAAAATGCCTAAGGTTTCCGTGAAACAGTCACTGATAATATAGCTATAATCATAAGCCGCCACTATTTGCCAACGGGCACCTTACTCCTTATCTCTTCTTTGTCCCCACACCCACAGCCCAATTACCCAAGGATGAAATAGCCATTCTCACCCCACTTTCCTGCACACACAACGCCCCCTCCAGAATCCAGGGGGCACTTTCACAGGCGGCAAGTTATTCCTCTTCACTGAATATACAGTAAAATTCATTCATCTCTATCGTTGCTGAGAAAGGGAAGGAAATTAAGCAGGAAGGACAGCACAATGCCTTTACGAATGGTGTATTCAAGGTCAAAGCCTACTATAATTGAGTTAAAAAATAATAAATGAAAATAGCTGTGAGCAAAATATGCCTGCTTTGCAGAATACGGTCCAGCTAGAAGTCTTCATTAAATGTTCCAGTGCGCACAATGTGTTAGCTATGCGTATGTGTGCTGGAGATTCTGCGAGATATCCTGTAGCTCATAAATACTGAAAAGGGACAGTTGCCATAGTAACTAAGTGCTATTTAATGAATACCGAAGAACCGAAGCTCATAGGATAGTCTTAAATTGCCGGAACGTGAGTTACTGCTGCTGCTGGGAGCTTGCAAGTAACTTACGTGCCATCCTCTCTAACACGATTTTTTAACAAGTTGGCTGATTTGACTGGTCTCTGTCTTGACCACATGACACGGCCAGATTCTCTCTTGACTCCGCATGAAAATCCTACCCCTGGTTTCTTCCCCTTGACTCTAAGTACCAAAACATTCTACAGAAACGAGCCATACATTTAGATAAGGAATGTGTCCTGAAATTGGAATCTTTGACCCGAGTAGTGACGCGTTGGGACACATACCTCTGTCACAAGCAATAGACACTGGTTCAGTGAGCCATCAAGCTGAATACAGCAGATTCTTTTTACTTCTGGAAAAGGTGGACGCTCCATATGCACCAAATGCAGTTTGTTTTTATTGTGCAATGACACAGAAGAACCACCGCAGTTGATTTTTGTGAGAACTTTGTACAGGCTAGTAACATCTTAGGTCATCTTGCATTAGGATGTCCAAACCTTCTCTACAGACCCCCAATTCCCTCTCACCATCCATCCCACATGTCAGATTTCTCATCCTGGAATCATCGGGCTTTTCACAGGTTTAAAAAAAAAAACAACACAAAAAACATGGCTGCACTGCCTTTTCTTGGCTCTGGTCGCCCTCGGTAACTATAATGCGGCTCATTTTTAAGGTTACAGATTGTGTCGCAAGCATACTTACTTCTACATGCCATTAATAAATAATGAGAATTTAGAGAAAGGGGGAAACATCTATGTACCATGAAGCCAAAAATCATTAGCAAACACATCCATTCTCCAGAGGCTGGCTTGTTCTTGCATAACCAACACCTCAACTGGCCTCGTTGGGTCTCAGTGTGGGCTGTGGGGGCCCCCTTCAGGGTCTGGGGTGAAATGCATGCTGCTCTCATTTGAGATGCTAACTAGTCAGCTGGGCAATTGTTTTTGCTAAAACCTTTCAAGAAAATTTCAAAGGAAAATTCTGGCCAACCTCTAATGGTGTGGTCAGACAGAAAGCCCTCACATCACCAGGCTTCAGCTAATATTTAAACCAGGTAGGTAAAATAAAAGGCAGTGTCATTCAAGAAAAAAAAAAAACAAAACCTACAGATAGATCCATTTTATTCATTGGATTCAACAATGCTTTCCACCAGATGAGCTCTGTTTATAATTGCCTCTGTCTGTAATGAACAACATGAAAGCTGGAGACAGGCAGCCCATGACCCCCTCACCTCCCTACTTGCTTCCACGACCTGAACCTGTTCTCTTTCTCACATAAGTTAAGGCCAGCCTTAACTGTCTCCTCCCAGACTCCCCCAGCACTGCCTTGGTTTACCTTGTCTCCATGTTTAGTCTTGACACTCAGGGCCAATGTGGTCCCATGCCAATGACAGTGCTAAGGTGAGAATGATCTTTGAACTTCTTGCTCCTGATATTCTTAACCCATTCCTGCTAAGACTGAGAGTATTTGACTTTGTATCTCATCCCCTCTCCTTCCACTGCCAGCTTCCTAAAAGCAGGGCCTGGCTCTGACACAGTCTGGACCCTCGTGTCTGGCTCATGGTGGTGCTCCCATGATGAGTGGCCGTGGGAATGAAGAAATGCAGTAAGGAAACTGTATTCACTTCATTTTCTTCTCTATAAGAGCTGCTTAACAAGCTAATTGCTCCCAACTTCAAAAATGAAAAAGACACAGAGAAAATAAGACCAGTGAAGCAATTCTTCCTCCTCTCCTTGGGAGATCCTTTCTACTCACATTCACCTTCATTCATTCAACAATCATTTATTGATAACTTGCAATAAGTTAAAAGCATAAGGTGAGGAAATGCTGCTCTTTGTACTTTTCCTTTCACTGTAATCGTTGCTGAATAGAATCTTTCCAACTTTCCCTCATGTCATTTCTTTATTTTTCACCAGTTACCTTAAGATATAATTGACACAGGGGTGCCTGGGTGGCTCAGCTGGTTAAGCATCAACTCTTGGTTTTGGCTCAGGTCATGATCTCCCAGTTCCTGAGTTCGAGCTCCACATTGGGCTCTGCTCTGACAGCACGGAGCCTGCTTGAGATTCTCTCTCTGCCCCTCCTCTGCCTGCATTCTCAATCTCTCTCTCAACATAAATAAACATGAAAAAATGTATAACTGACATGTAACATAGTATGAATTTAAGGTGACTTGATACACTTACATAGTGCAAAACGCTTACCACCAAGCATGAGCTGACCCCACCATCCTGTAACATAATTGCCACTTCCTTTTCATGGTAAGAACGTTTAAGATCTACTCTCTTGGGAACTTTAAGTGTATAAGGCACTTGCAGCCATTTCTTAATTACACGAATCTTGCATGCAGTGTGGAAGGCTGGATCCATCTTGCTTGCCCGTTCAACATTTATTGTGCTTCTACTCTGTGCTGAACTGGGCCAGGCCCTGAAGATATAGAATCAATTAAGACATAAAACTAGAGGGGTGCCTGGGTGGCTCAGTCAGTTAAGCATCCAACTCTTGATTTCAGCTCAGGTCATGATCTCACAGTTCATGGGATTGAGCTCCAAGTTGGGTTCTGAGCTGACAGCTCAGAGTCTCCTTGGGGTTCTGTCTTTCCCTCTCTCTCTGCCCCAACCCACTCGTGTTCGCTCTCTCTCTCTCTCTCTCAAAATAAACTTATAAAACCACATAAAACTAGAGCATAATTCTCCACTCCCTAAGTGTGAGCTGTGCAGTGACTTCCTTCTACAAAGTACAATATGGGAGGGGGGAAAATGAGTAAATTGTACAGCCAGCAGATCCAGGCCAACATCAGCAGTGACAGTCGTGTTGATAGCATATATCCTTCAAAGGATGGGATGAAAATGGCACTCTATACCCATAACCCAAGGCTAATAATGAGAAAAACACCAGAAAAACCGTAATAGAGAGACATTCTACAAAATGCCTGACCAGTACTCCTCAAAACTTTCAAGGTCATCAAAAACAAGTTGGAGAAACTCATGGACCACTGGAGCCTAAGGAACCATGATGACTGAATGCCATGTGGTATCCTAGATGGGATCCGGAATAGGAAAAAGGAAATTAGGTAAAATCTAAGGAAGCCTCAAAGTATGGGCTCTAATTAATAGTAAAATATCAGTATTGGTTTATTAATTATAACAAATACACCAGAGGGATATAAGATAATAATAACGGAAACCGAGTGTGGGGTATATGGGAACTCTCTGTGCTAGCTTTGCAATTTTTATGTAAATCTAAAGCTATTCTGAAATAAAACATTGATCTTAAAGACTGAATTCTACTTCAAGAATGTTAATGAGGGAGAAAGACAGCGAGTAAGGACTGTGGTCTGGTACTGTACGTGGGTGTGCAGGATTCAGTGAGCTCAGTCTGCAAGGTGGGAAGAGGCAGACGCAGACAGGGGCAGGGCAGCAGCTAAGGATAGTGGGAAGCTACGGGTGCTGTACGGGCAGTTAGAGAAGGCTAAAAATATTGTTGTGCACCAGAAAGGTCCTCGTTGAGGTCATCAGCATAAATTTTGGTCAGGAACAGCCAGCCCAGATGAGCAACTTTCTCATAACAACCAGGCCAGGAATAGAGGGAGCCGGAGCTATGACTGACCTAGATAAGGAATCCGCATACCATTCCCACAAAATTCTCTCTTTTGATAGGAAGCACAATAAACACACTTTCTCTTTGTTCAAATATTCTTGCAGATTCGTTATTCTGTGAAGCTCCCTCTTCAAACACCCCTTCTCTCCTGTTTCCCACATTCTGCAATTTTCACATTGAAAAGGATGAATAATGATAGTGCAAAAAAAAATGGGGGGGGGTGGCTTACAGAAAATTCTTAAACTAAAGGGTTGGAGAAGCAAGGAGAAGTCAAAGAAATCCAAAGGGGGCTGGATCATTTCAGTATATCCTGCCAAGTAAAGATAACATTTCCCCATTTTTTAAAAGGACAGCAAAATGCAAAAGAAAAGCAAATGAACAAACAAACGTCTCCAGTTTTTAAAAAGAATCTGAGGGTCAGAGAACCCAGTGGTTCACCGACCTCCCTGGTCACCTCAGGAGAACAGCCGTGACCACCTGAAAATGAAGACTGAAGCAAGAAACGACACCAGCTAAACTAGATAAATAGGAAGTAACCAAAACAACACAAATCTTGTCTCTGTGGAGTGCCTTCTTGATTTACAACACATTTTTGCATAAATTATCTCATGGGATTCTAACAAAAAATCTTACGAGGTAGGCTTAACAATTATTAATAATCTCATTTTACAAATGAGACAGAGGCTATTCAGGAACCCTAACTAACCTGCCTGGGTCCCCAGCTTGGCACTGATGGAGCTGTGACCAGCACCTACTCAGCAGGCTCTTAGGCTGCGCTGTTTTTAAAAGTTTTTTTTTTTTTTAATGTTTTATTTTATTTTTGAGAGACAGAGACAGAGTGTGAGCAGGGGAAGGGCAGAGAGAGAGAGTGGGAGAGGGAGACACAGAATCCAAAGCAGGCTCCAAGCTCCAAGCTGTCAGCACAGAGCCCGACGCGGGGTTCGAACCCACAAACTCTGAGATCGTGACCCGAGCTGCAGTTGGATGCTTAACCGACTGAGCCACCCAGGCACCCCTGTGTTGTTTCTATGTAGCCCTGTGCCCAGGCATGCGCAGTAAGCAGACGTAGGTAAAGAGGACATTGAGCTAATAATTAAACGCCAATATGTATCTTTATCTCAAAAGATTTGTATATGAAAATGTAAATAGTTAATTTCCTGCTATCATGACCGCTATAAAGTGAAGGACAAACATCAAATAAGAAAATTAAAGACTTGATAAGAGAGATAGAAAGAAACTTAAAAGCACAGAAACTTTTTAGTTTGACCTTAGGCTAGAAATGAGGGGCAGCAAGCAGGTAATATATAGACCTGAAAAAATAAGAAGTAAACATCTGGCTCATTAAGCGCTATTCTGCAACAACTGAATAGGAAAGGAAGGACAAAACAATGTTACAGAAATCAGCAACTAAAAGTTGTGCGAAAGTGCTCTAAATTTATATCGTCTGAAAACATGACTCAAAGAGACATAATCACAGCCTATAAATATCCACCGAGCAACAATATATGTGGAAATAAAGTAAGTGAATTATTCACACCCATAGGTTTGGATCATTTCTCTTTGTCCAGTTGTCTAAGGAAGACAATGCTCTACCCCTGAGCTGGTGTCACCCTCACAGATTAAAACAGCCAAGGATATGCTTAAGGTGAATCCTGCCAGAGAGAGCCAGGTGCAGGGTTAAAAAGAACCACAGGAATGGCCTCCCATGGTTCTTCACTCTGTTAGACACTGGATCACTCAATTGATGATTTTCATTTCTCCCTCACTTTTGAAAATGAATACAGAATAGAATCAAATCCAGGAAGTCTCTTCGTGACTGGACCACTTGATTGGAAGAAAAAACGGAACATGAACAAACAAGTATGGTATAAAGTGCTCTCTGCTTTGGCATTAGGAGATAGCATGGTACCAAATCTCCTGAAAGACCTAAAAGTTTGCAAAGTCAAAGACACTGGATCAAGGATCCCTGTATCAAACCTGTCATGGACGCCCTTGTGCTAAGGTCTTCCCATTGCCGTAAGGGGGAGTCCCGTTTGTTTTACCTTGAGATCACGTTTTAGATACAAAAATATGTTTTTAAACCACGGAGAACTGTGCAAATAGAAATGGTTGCAAATTAATATCATTATTAGGACTCGCCCAGATGCAATGCTTCAAAAACACCATTTCTCACAAATATTTTTCTGCATGATAGTGTTCTTCCTTTTGAAATTTTCGAGGTTTCCTGATTAAGTCTCATCATCTCCATAAGCCACAAATCATTTCAAAAGACCTATCTGTCCCAGTACTTGGGGGCAATCAAAACCGTTTGAATCACAGCAGAAATGATGCTGGGCGGGTCCCTGCTGGGTGTACAAGAGCGTGAGTAGAGTGACATTTAAGACACCAGGAGCTCTCTAAACACAGCATGCTCAATTTGTCCGCAAACCAACCCAAGACCAAGCAATTTTTTTCCCTTTGTCTCCCCAAGGACATTTTTTTTTTCTAGTCTAGTAGAGAAGCTGCTCCAAATGTGAGTTTATTTGTCATCATTTCTTCTGCGTAGAGAGGGGCCTAGATGATTTGACAACCAGATATTTTGTCCTTAAGTAAGCAATAGTTCCTTGTTAATATCATAGCAACAAAGACCCTGAGTTGTTCCTCGTTGGCATCTTAGGACATCGTCTTAAATAAGATGTTCGTACCACCATGCCCTGCACTGCTTGACTGTAAACCAGAAACAAGATGGTACACATTCAGTACAGGCTGCTTGCAATGACTATGGATGGCCAGTGGTGTGAACTGGTGCTTGGGTTCTGAGGGAATCCCCAGAGAGTGCTAAACTAAAAAAGACAAGCCTTTTCTACAGGAATACCTGGTGCTTATTTTTTAAGCTCATAGCAATGGTAGCTCTCATGCTTCTCAGTCTTCTTTTCCCCAGCGGGTAGTCCAGGAGCCTTTCAACTGAAGCTGGGTCTTTGTGACAACAGCACCTCCAAGAAACTAAAGACTTCTGCTTAGTACAACATATAAACCCAGTAGACTTTGAATAAATGCCATTCAGTGGGGGTAGAAGGTGTATATATCCCTATTTACACACATGCACACACATACAATATTAAAGTAGGTGGGGTTTTCTCCATTACAAATGCAAAGGCTATAGAAAACACAAATTGGGATGCAGGTTTTGTCTCTGCTGATGTCTTACAAGGAGAAATTACCAGAGCTTTGGCCTCTGTTGAATGCTTTCCTGAGTTGGTGGAATTTGTGAAATCTGCAATATTAACATAGAATTACAGAAATAGGAAACAAAAAGCTGGAGTCTACTGGGAATGACAAGCTCAAGATGAAATCAACTGGAAAATCTGGCTAACTAAAAGTGACATCCTTTGTGCTGGAATTTTTCTATCTGAAAGCTTCAAAAAGGCTATAATTATTTTGGGTTTTCAATTCAGCCCTTTCCAAACTAAGCCTTCTAGTTTCTTCATTGCGCCATACCGTCCCTCCATGTGAACTCAGGTGTCTGCCAAGCTTACCATTGAAGCGGTAAATTCATACTGGTTTTATACCCAGATGCATTATCCAAGGAATGGTAAGCAACACAACTTTTTTGTCCTCTGTGTCCAGGAAAACAAAGGGATATTTGTACATCAAAACTTTTATCTTGTGCACAGGCTCAAAATACAGGCTAAATAAGTCACCCACAAGAAGAGTCTGATTAAGACCAATAAATCATTTCTTTGCAAGTTAGCGCTTCTTCTCCCTGGAGAAGCTAAGGAATACAAGAACTTAGACCTACCTTGTGGCTTTTGGGTCCCAAATCACAATGTCTGCATCTGATCCCACCGCGATTCTTCCTTTTCTTGGATAGAGATTAAAGACTTTAGCTGCATTTGTGCTGGTAACTGCCACAAATCGATTTTCGTCCATTTTGCCACTATGCTGTAAAACAATCCAAGAGAGAATATGCATTTGCTTTAATGACCATATGCTTAAAAACCTCCTATCAATTAAGGTGCAAGATTTGTCTCTTAAAACTCAACAGAACTGTAGTTAATTTCTTATATTGGGGAGCATAACACATCTGTGGATACTGGTAGGTCTTAAATTATCACAATGATAATGATGGGGATGATGGGGTAACACATGGAAGCCTGAAGACAACTTTTCAAAAACCTGTCAGTTTAACGCCCACCCCCCACTAATTGCCCCCATCCTTCCCAGAATCACACAGACAACAGCTAAATGTTAGCAATAGTGGTTTCAATTTTTGTTTGGAGTTTACTACTGCCACCCACTACAATTTTAATCTGGCTTGTTTATTGCAGACCTAAAATGTATGAGATGATCATGTAGACAATACGAAGAATATGATAGAGTTAAATTAATACAGACCTTTAAATCAGTGGCAACACTTCTAGAAAGAGGAAAAAATCAATTCAAGAGGTTAAATTTTGCGCTATTGAAATGTACATGAACCAATAATCATGGACAGTCTACTATAAAAGATTTTCATATGAACAAACTTTGGATAAATGTGGTCTCTCTAAACTGATATGATTTGTTTTTTTTTAATGTTGAGAGTTTATCCCTATGCACATTTATATGGTTAGAAGCATTCTTAAGGGTTATTTAATTATCAGTGTGTCAATGTTTCACAAAATGATGAAGAACCACATCCTGAGAGTAATATTCCCATGAGCAAACCCCCTTAATGTTTCATAAAATAACAGTTCCTGGATGCTATTAAGAAATAGTCTATCACTTTGAAGTCATTTATGCACTTGACGTAGTATGAAAGTTTGCTGTAATGCACATACTCATCGTAATAGCACAAGTTCAGAGAAAAAGGTTGAAACTTCAGCAAGAAAATCTATGCAAACAGGAAGAGCAGAAGAGTCATCTGGGTTGATTAGAGTTTGGGTAGAGGTGAAAAGGGCTGAAAAGATGATTAGCAGAAGATAGGGCTGTCAAGATGTTTTGAAGATCCTCACATGTAAATTAATTGTTCAAATATCATCCCATAAATAATGGAGGATATTGAAGGATTTTGGAGAAGAAAGCATGAATAGTCCTTTGGCTTTGGAAGGCAGCTCTGGTCCTAAACTATAGCATAGGCCGTAGCAAATGAGAGACCGGCAGCAGGGGCACCAGCTGTGAGACTACTGCAATAGTCCAAACAAGGGACGGGACTCAAACTAGAGTAGTAAACACGAAGATAAAAATAAGGAGACATGTTAGAAATAGAATTGACAAGAACTGGTAAATAATTAAGAGTTAGACATGAATGGTATGTGGAGGGGATTCTGAGGTGTGAGATATGGTTAATATGTCATCTAAGGGAGGGTTTCTGAGAGATGGGTGAGAATGGTGTGACAATGGTGGCCCCAGGTGTAACCAGGCAAGTCTCCCCCTGCTGATCTTTACGACTGCACATGTCAAATGGCTGGACAGGTTGACATATGGACATTTAGCCACTTGATTCTTCTCCATGCTCAGGGAGAACATTTTAAATTGTGGGTATTTACAATAATCTCTTGTTCTAGACTTTGGATTATTATTTATGTGACTTTACACAGAAGTTTCAAAAATATGATATTCAACGGTCCTCAAAAAGAGACATCCACAAAAATTTCATGAAAAAGAAAAATTTCTCCTTTATTATGAACATAAGAAAAATCCTTCATGTATTTTCAGTCATTCCAAGTGTTTACACCAATGACACATGAGGAACTGGGATTCAAAACCATGAGAAATCAAGTAGAAGGGCTATAACATTTCACTGACTTGGAGAGTAATCCTTCTGGTACCCAGTCTAAATTTACCTCCTAATGTCTGCATAATGATGCAATGTATCTTCTGAACTAAATTATGTGAGAAGAAAATTATTTCTTATTGTTACCCTGGAGGAATGGGGTGGCCGTGGTCATGGTGCTGCATTCCGAGTCTCCACTGTAATAAAAACCATCAAAAAGCCTTTCTCTGACAGTTTGCAACACTCTGATCCTGAAACAAGCCAGATCCTGGTTACAGAGTTCAGCAAAACAAGCTGGGTCCCATGAAACTCACCACGCCTTTTTCCCATATTACTGACATCCGGTCCTCAACACCATTCACCCCATTGGGAATCTTCGTGAAATCATCCTTCCCAAGAGCTTTCTGGCAGGTGTTGAAAGTGCAGTGGTCAGTTCCTGTTGTGGTTAGATCACCACTGGAAAAGAAGAACACACCAGAGTGTGCGATAAATACATAAAAGACGTCAAGAGGAAACTACCAGAACTTTCCGGTTCTCCTGATGCTCCTCAACTGAAAGTCAGAAAACTGCAGTGGAGAACGAGAAGCTGTTTCAAGTATGTGTTTCATCCATACTCATCTCTATTCTAGGAAGTGCTTTTAGAAAATAAGACCCTTACAAGAAGCCTGATGCACCATCACGTGCAGGCCAGAAAAACTGGTTCCAGGCTCCCTCACTTGTAGGTTCTGTGGTTATGAGTTTGTTCAATGCTCAGTTTCTTATCTAGAAATTAGTGATGACATGTACTAGATGACAATTATATTAGGGTCACTGGCAATAACGTAAAGGAAAATTCCTTGTGAGTAGAGCCTTACACAAAGATGAGCCTCAGTGACCCACATGGACAGAGGCAGCTCCTGCCCAAATGGCAATGTTGTGATGGGCAGACATGTGACAACTGGCTGAGGATGTTCGTGTCACCAGCAACAGATAGCCTGCTTTGACTTGCGAATAATCTCAGAGATGTACCTATACAGGCACATCTGGTTCTTGGGTTACAGCAGCACAGAAAAATATTCAAGAATATGTGAATGATAGAAACAAAGCACAGTGAAGAGACCCGGTTCTATGCGGGATAGAAAGGGCAAGGAAACAATTAGAAGAGAGTCAAACTTCAGTAAAAATTATCTGATTTCTCTGCGTCCAGGAGAGATTTTGACACCATATCATAATTAAGCCACTGCTCGTTGGTCTCAGGTAAGGGAGTCCCCAGCACCTATCATGTCAAGTAGAGCAGGACACTGGAGGTCGATGGAAGGTCAGATGGTGGACAAGATGTCCTACATCCAAATCTGAGACTCATCTAACACCTTATTTTGGCAAAACACTTCACACCCATCTGCTCAAAGATTACTTAGCCAATAGATTCATGAGGAAGTCAGGCGTTGATGGGTCTGGTCGCAGGGGTGGGCCCATAACATGGTGGGCTGCATGGTGCCAGTCTTGATGCCAGTAGTGAGTGCCATCTGTGCCGAGACTTGCCGCTATGGGTTCTCCATAGACCACTTTCCCTGGAAATTTCAAAGGACGCATTCAGTACTTTAATTTGCTCTCAAGAGAACCATCTGACAAACATAAATATTAGTCTTCTCTGCGCTAGTGAGGGATGATAGGAATCCCAAACTAGAATTTACCTTTTGTGAACAGGATTTAAAAATTAAAACTACTGTTTGGGCACCTGGGTGGCTCAGTCGGGTAAGCGTCCAACTTCGGCTCAGGTCTTGATCTCGCAGTTTGTGTGTTTAAGCCCCGTACCGGGCTCTCTGCTATCAGCACAGAGCCCGTTTCAGATCTTCTGTCTCCCTATCTCTCTGCCCCTTCCCCATTCATGCGCACTCTCTCTCTCGCTCTCTCAAAAATAAACATTAAAAAAAAAAAAAAGAATGATACCTGGTTTAAAAAAAAAAAATTAAAGCTACTGCTTATTGAGCATCTACTATGTTCCAGTCAATGTCCATGCGTGTTGTGGTAGACGATTATATGCTCTCACTGATACTAGGCTTGACCACATGGCTTACTTTGGCCAATTAAACATGAATGGAAGTAACATGGGCTGCTTCCAAGCAGAAGCTGTTAAAGCCACAGTGAGTTTTCTTTCTGACCTTAGACTATCAGAGACTGCTTCTTCAGTTGTCCCTCAGGATGAAGAGAATATGGAACAGAGGTAGAGCCGACCAATGACGGACACGAGTATGAATGAGAAATAAATCTCTGCAGTTATAAACCATTGATATTTTAGATGTATCTGTTAGTGCAGCATGATCTAGCAAATGCTGGCTGATATGTGTGCCATTCTAATGAAAGGATCTCAAAACCCTACCGGGGAAGTGCTATCATTATCTCCATTAAAAGATGAAGAAAAAGCTTGTCTTTTAAGTAGCTTCTGTTATTATAACAGAAGTGAAATGACTTCTGCACAGTTGCATTACATGTACTCCACATGCCGTCAATGAAGTGGAGGAGTCAGGATCTGAATCTGGGCATTTTTCACTCCTAACTTCTGTGCTATACCCCTGATGACAATTACCACATGGTCATATGGAGTTTAACCACAGTATATCTCTACTGCAAATACACTGAGAATCCCTTCACACCCTTGAGAAAAAAACAAAAAACAAAAAACCTCCTCCAAAAACTTACGTTAAATAGAAAGAACACTCAGATAATATAATTGTAGCCAGCAATGCATATTCTAAAAATCATGCAAATGAGGCCATCAAAAGCAAACGGTGTTAGAAAAGCTAATAGTGCAGAGTAAATTTGAATTTAAAATCAGAATCCTATCTCTGATTAGCATTTGTTGGAATAATAGATACACCGACATCAAGCTGATCATCCCCAAGCAGCCACAGAGGTGAACGCAGAGTAAACAGATCCTGGCACACCTAACTAGCTCACTCTGGCTAGTCAGTCACCGGATTTCAGCTCAAATCCTCGATATAGAACTGAAATTAACTCATTTCTTCAGAGAGTACTGACAGCGGATGGCCACCAGCTGCTTTCGTCGCGTACTACTAGAATGTAGCATCCTATTACCTCCCAAATCATCTCTTCCCGGTTTCCTCTTGCAAACCACGAAACAAGGCTTACTGAAGCCTAACAAACCTTGCTTCTTAAGTAACCAAGTACCAAACATGGTCAATAAAAGTTATGCCCCAAGATAGCCATGGCTAAGATCTTTCACTTTCATCACACACACACACACACACATACACACACACACACACACATACACACAGCACACACACATGCTGAATCCCACCCCCATCCTCTTTCCTACTGCCCTGCTCCCAGGAAAGAAGAAATGCCACTTGTATCTCGTTCTGGTGTGTAGAACAAGAAGCGATCCTTTTTCATGTGAACTAAGAGGTAATGTACTATTTGCTGGAGGGATAGAAAGATGGACCCAATATCTGACTTGCAGGCATGTAGTGACCTTCCTATCCCAAGAGAACATACAGATGCTCAGACACTGAAAAACTCAGAGACTTGATCTGCAATCAGTTTACAAACTGTCAACTCAGGATTTTCCGTGGTGCTTCATCATGTGGGAACGATTCTTATCACATGCTCTATTCAATCATTTGGCCCATCAAGGTGAGATGGGAACACAGTTTCAAAGTTCTACAAATTTATTAGCTCTCAGGAAAAATTAAAAGCGTCAGCAACTAGCAGGAGTCTGCCAGGACTGTTTTGAAACCAGATGACATGTAATCTCCTTGGAAGGCTTTAACACCTTTAAAATGTGACAGGCCACTGTGTTGGTATACATAACAAACTCTTCATTAACTGGGCTATTTCCAACTGTCTCCCCATTCATTAAGCATCTGCAAATATATTAAAAAATTAAATAAAAGGTAAAAATTCCTAACTACTCTACCTATTTCACAATGGTTCTAAGACATTAACAACAACAACAACAACAACAACAACAACAAAACAGATAGTATGCAAGAAGTAAAAAAGGGAAGGAAAATGAAGGGACTGGGTAGTTCGTAAATTGGAGAATCACACTAGATAATTCAGCATAATTGTGGGCTTTATTAGATTTAGGCCAAAAATAAAATAAGAAAAATAAAAATATCTAACATCTTATAGCACTGCAAAATACAGTTGGAAATTCACGTATCTCATTTGGCTTTCACAGCAACCCTCAAGCTGGTGTGACAGATAAAGCATCTGATGCTCAATGAGACTAACTAATTTGCCCAAGTCACACAGGTAGTAAATGATAACCAGAATTAGAATCCTAGTATTTTGACTTATCGTACATACACATTGCGTTACCAGGAAAAGTGTTATTCTTCATTTCTTGGTTAAGAGCATGTGTTTTTAAATGTTTAAATCAACCACAAGCTCTTTGTGGTTGTGGCTGGGAAATTTTCCAATTTCATTTACTGGTGTCATTTACTACGCTTAGCAGGTTGGTAATGAAAAGTGCTATATCTGTCCTAGTCTGGTGCTCTCCTGATTACATTTGAGGCACATGGTTTCAACAACTCTCCGGAGATAGGGCATCTTCGTCATTGATCTCCTCCCACTGTGTCAGCAAGGTTCACATTGTATCATTCCCTATCTACCCATACAGGTTCTCTCTTTCTTTCTCCATCGTTTGGCCCCAAACCAAAAAAGTCTCTGCACTTATGATGCTATCTCCTACGTTAAGGACTTCTGCCCTCTAAGAGATTCTAAAGATTTCCAAATGATGAAACGTGTCAAGGCATTTATCAGATGAAAGTGATAGAGCAGATGTTCACACCTTGTCTAGATTTGTGAATAGCACTTAGTCAAGTCCAAAGATCTGTTATAAAAGGTTGGAAAATGCAGAGAAGCCAGCACAGGTGGCCCGGAGTAGAAGCACTGGCTACCAACAGAAAGCCAAGCACATCTATAAAACTATTTTTTCCTAGCAAGAAGGATAGAGTAGAACATTTCTGGGCTCGGTTTTGGTTCAAAATATTACATTTACACAGAAAGGAAAACACTGAGAAGGAAAACACGTAGAAGCAACATAATAGAGTAGATCACACAGATTTGGGTTCAAATCCTGATTTTGCTACTTTTTAGACGGCGACCGTATGCAAGATGACTGATTGTTCTTAGTCTCAGTTTTTCTCCTCTATGAAGTGGGGTCACAATGTCTCTCCAGTGTGGCAATTTTGTGAGGATCAAATACATCAATATATATGAAAGTACTTAGCATCTTCTTGGGACTCTGGGTTCACTTCATGTTATGGGCTGAATTGTGCCCCTTGCCAAAATTCAAATGGTAAAGTCCTAACCTTCAGTATGTCACAATGTGATTGTATTTGGAGGGTCCTTTATAAAGGTAATTAAGTTCAAATGAGGTCATTAGGGTAAGCCCTAATCCAATATGAGAGGGGTCTTCTAAGAAGAGGAAATTTGGACACAGATACATACAGAGGGAAGACACTGTGAAGGCACAGGGAGAAGATAGTCATCTACAGACAAAGGACAGAGGTCCGCAGTACATCCTTTGCTGCCCTCAGAACCAACCCTGTCAACACTTTGATCTTCTAATCTCTGATACTGTAAGAAAATTCGTTTCTGTCGCTTAAACTGCCCAATCTGTGGTACTTTGTTACTGCAGCAAATACATTCCACAAATGTTAGTTTCCTTATGGTTACACAATTCTTTTTAAAAAGTGTTTTAAAATGGCCAATCTTCAACTACTTTGCAGTTGGTCGTAAGGTAGATCACCTTGCTCTAAATTTAAAGGCCAAGGGAGTGTTTAGATGTTCACGTACAAAAAAAGAAAGCCTGAGATTCAGATCGCCTTGATTGAGCTGCATATTAATCCTTCCTTAGGAACAGCACGGGTTACTAAGCATCAGTAAAACATGCTTGTGATAAGATAACAAGATCTGACTTACTCTTGTTCAGCTCTAACAAACAGCGGTCAACTCAAACACAGAGAGAAAGGCCCCTGGATGGACCTTCCTCCCCATCTTTTAAAACACAAAAGGAATATGGCTGGGCAGGGGGAGGAGAGGTAAATAACCCAGAGTTTAAATAAAGACAGAGTTTAAATAAAGTGGAAAATAAGACATTTAAAACCTCTCTGTAATAGAAGTTTATATTTTACAGCAATAAACTTGGAAAGTAAAGCTTTCTCCAATAAGGAAAGCCAAATCACATCAAACAAACAAAAAACCCCCAACCACAGTGTAGCCCAGTTCACCATAAGTTACTTGAGGATCAAAATTAACTTCATCATTTTTGCAAATCCAATGCCTAGAGCCCTGTGACTAGCATATATCTGGTGTCCAATAATTTGGTTTTCTTTACGTAAAAAGTATAAAGAAAACATTTTATTAACAAATTCAGATGAGAGTCCTATTTGTACCCTATAGTCAGGAATATGGATACAAAATAGAGTTGAACTCTATTGAGACGAGTTAAACTGGAAACTAAAAAAAGGGATTAAAAATTTCAGTCATAGTTGGGAAATAAATTATAACAGATATCCATAAGTAGAACATCAAGTAAGTTCTGAGAGAAGTCACCACCATTACAAATAAAGCACCAGAAAAACAGTGAATCCATGTTCTATTGGAAAGGGAGGGGAAGGTAAACGATATATTTTTTTTGAAAGGCCATTAATAATTCCAGATGCCAATATATGGAGAAAAGGAACGTGTATAACCAAAGCTACTCAAACCAAAATAAAAAGTGTCACTGAAGCCAATGGCACATATTGACACATACACTATTTGGACAAAGACTGCAGTGAGTGAAAGCGGTCTGGGGCCGGGCAGATGGGAACTTCTATATGTGACACAAATCCAGCTGGTTGGTCCAACTTTATGTGTGGGGTATGAAGCAAGGGCAGCAGATTCTGCTTCTAAAAGAAAAAAGGATATCATTCTAGGTACAGCCTTCTGGTTCCCTTACCTCGTTTTTGCAAAAGTGGTTTCTCACACGAAGGATGAGAACTAACCTAGTTCTGGTTACTCAATTTAGAGGAACTAAGACTAGAAATAAGCATGAAATTTAAATTCCTCGCAAACTGTCAAAAGCAACTCCAATTTCAATGGCTTGCCCATGACATTCTTATTCTTTTTCCTGTAACCCGCTTTTTGCTTTTTATCGCAAGTGTTAAAAGAAAACATCAAGGTATGAACAAAGGGAAACCTCAGGCTTCAAGTTAAAGTTGGTGGACCGAATGTGCATTTCTATCTCTTTCTTCCCAGTTCACACCCAAAACCTGGCAAAGCTGTACAAGAGATGGCCCATACCCACAACTGCTCTGAGAATGAAGGAGGGACCGGGGCTGGCCAGAAGTCTGGGTAGATTTTAGGAAGACAGAAAGCGGAGAGATGGCAATAGCTTTATGAAGAAAAGTAGAGGGAGCCTCCACTATAGCTTGAACTCAAAGTAGAGGAAGTCATGGTGAGCATTTTTCCCAGGGTGGGAAGGGCACTTGGCACCTCTTTCTCTTCTCCTTCTGGAATGGCCATAACGTGAATGTTATTTTTGGTTCTTTCACTGTGTTCCATAATGCCTGTTGGCTTTCTTCACTCTTTCATTCTTTTTTTCCTCTTTAGTCTTCCCACTGGGTAATGTCCCAGGTTCTATCATCCAGCCCTTGATTCTTTCCTCTGCCTGGTCGAGTCTACTTCTGAAACTCCCTGTTGAACTCTTCAGTTCAATTGTTCTATTTTATTAACTCTAAGATTTTTGGGTTTTGTTTGTTTTTTGATGGTTGCTATTGCCTTCATCAAATGTTTTGTTCATGCCCTGTTTTCCTAATTTCATTTAGTTGCCCGTCTGTTTCTTGTAGTTCACTAAACTTCCTTAATAGGATTATTCTGAATTCTTTGTCTGACATTTCATAGGTCTCCATTTTTGTTAAGGTCAATTGTTGGAGCTTTATTAGTTTCCTTTGATGGTATCATATTTACCCAATTTTTTTGTGATCTTTGATTTCTTATGTTGGTAGTCTGCATATTAGAGTAATTGGGGTCCTCTTCCAGACCTTACAGGGTTGCTTTGACAGAGACAATTCACCAGTCCGCTCAGTTTGGGTTTCTGAGTGTGTCTGCTGGTAATGAGTCTGGGCCAGTGGGGGCCAGCTATTAAGGTCTATTTTTGGCTGACGCAACTGTTTGGGTTCTGGGGACAGGGATGGGGTGTGCCACTGGCTGAGGACAGTTGGTTGGATAAGACTGCTGGCTTGGTTCTCTACCCAAGTGAGGCTGTAGGATGGGCTCTGTGGTTGGCCTGAAATCTGTGGTCAGCCTTCCTAGATGGTCAGGATACTATATTCAGAAGCCAGTGGAACTACGACTTAGCTTCCCTGCCCTGGCAGGGCAGCAGGCCTGGACTCGAGGCCATTACAGCTCATTGTCTGAGGGCCCAAATCAAGCCTGGGTGTGCGCTGAATTCTCTGTCAGGTGAGGCTACTGGTTTTACTCTGCAGGTGGGGGAAGCCACTGGCTGTGCTCTCTGTTCAAGTGCCACTGTAAGGCTGTTGAATGGGCAGAGCACCTTCCTGTGTGCTCTGGTTAAGCTTTCTGGTTAGACAGGCTAAAGACTGTATTCAGTGACAAGTGGGGCTATAAGTGAGATTCCTTGGCCAGGCACAGGGGGCAAAGTAGCCCTAAAACTGGTAAAGATTTCTGTTTGCTGCCTTAACTCATGCCATACTGCACCCCACATTCCCTGGCCAAACAGTGCCATTCATCGGCTTTGCTCCGCAAACTATTGCTTCTGTCTGCTCTTCTCTTGGTCTGAGAGCTGCTGGACCACAGAGCTTGCAGATGTTTTCTTCGCCATTCCTCTTGCCAGATGAGACCAGAAGACACTCTCCACAGTGGGTGGGGTTCTGTCACAGCCCCACTGCCTGCGCAGGAGATGTTGGGGCCACTCGAAGCTATTCTCAATTTCCCAAACAGGCTCTCTGGTTGCAAGGGGCCAGGAGCTACCCTCAGCCTTGGCTATGAATTAATCCCCTGCCTATGCACAGCATGGGGAGCCTCCATGCGTGGTACTGGCTCAGGTCTACCTGTCTTCCTCTCAGCTTGAGCACTGCTGGGCCACACAGCTTCCAGGAGCTGCTGCCAGCCTGTCCCGTCAGGCAGGGTTGGAAGGCAGTCCCTCAGCAGGTGGAGTTGTGACTCAGCTCCTTGCCTGGGCATGAGCAAACTGGGCTCTAGGGTCAGCAAACCTCCTTGCTTACAGATCTAAATCAGGAAGATCTGCACCCCACAGAGGTCTGTGGTCAGAGTCAGAGTGTGCCCCCAACTTGGTTGTACAGATGAGTCAAGCTGCTGTTTGGGACTATTACTTGGGTACTGCAGGTATGAATTCTCTGTCAAGATCTGAGTGCTGGCTGCTGCAGCCCTTCCCTTCTTTACCACAGTCAGATTCCCAATGGGGGGGCCCTGCAGAGTCCCCTGAAATCCTCTTTTCCCCCTGGAGGAACCAGAGGCCCAGGGAGACCTCTACTCATTGTCTCTACTGCACTGGCCTGGGAGTGGCACAATGCGGTCAACATGTAGCCACTTTTCTTACTCTTGTTTTTTTTTTTTTTTTTTTTTAACATTTATTTATTTTTGAGACAGAGAGAGACAGACCATGAACGGGGGAGGGTCAGAGAGAAGGAGACACAGAATCTGAAACAGGTTCCAGGCTCTGAGCGGTCAGCACAGAGCCCGATGGGGGGCTCGAACTCACGGACCGCGAGATCACGACCTGAGCCGAAGTCAGACGCTTAACCGACTGAGCCACCCAGGTGCCCTTTCTTTTCTTACTCTTGTAACGCAGTCTGTCTTGGTCTGTGAGGTGCACGGGGTGCTTCAGCCTCAGCCCTGTGTTCTGGGATTCTCTCAGTGGCGTCTTATCTTTGAATAGATGTTAGCTGTTCTCGTGAGGGGGAGCGAAATCAGGAATGTTGCCATCTTGGTGCCGTCACTCCAACTACGTGTTTCTCTTTTAATAATGATAAAAAATGACACACTGATGATAACACTTTAAATAAAAACTTCAATGGAAGGCCAAACACCAAAGCCAATTAAATACGAACCTGATATCTGTATTTCCAAACTCTGTAAATCAATTTCTTCTTGAACAGAGTGGAGAAAATGGGAAAAAATTGCGGCTTTGGGGTCAGATGGACGTGGGCCTGAATTCCAGGTTTAACACCTACTAGTAAGTGATATTGGGCATAATTTACCAAACTTTTCCAAGCCTCAATTTTATCAGTCACAAAACTGATAAAACTTAGCTCAAGCATTGTTATGATAATTTAAAAAGATAGCATATATCAAAATGCATTAATGACAAAACATATAGCAAAACAGGAAATGATTTAAGACATCAAAATATGTGCCAGGGACATATTAAGCACTCAACAAGTAATGTTGGTTGTTATATCATCATTGACCATCATGTTGCTCTCTTCTGGGTAGATAATTGGCAATTTAATAATAATACCCAACTTAATAGCATTGTACTGTTAGGCTACTACAATAAAGAATTAATAATTGGATCTCGTTCGTGCTTCCTGGAGCAGTGATTCTCAAACTTTATTATGCATATGAATCACCTGGGGTTGCAGTTATAAGTGTACATTCTGATTCAGTGGGTCTGGGATGGGCTCCAAGGCTCCGAATTTCTAAAGAGCTCTCAGGGGATGCTGATGCTGCATTCTAGGGACCACACTCTGATGGTAAGGCCCTGGTGATAGAATGGGCTGGCAAAGGTATTTACAGATAGGAAGTGTTCATAGCATAAATCTATAGGCTGAATTGTTTCTTATTTAAACATGATAACAATGAATAGATGTGTATTGTTCTTTTGTGTTCGGAAATTATGTTAGATAATAAATGAATAAAAGGTCAGTGTGGTCCAAAAGTGCTTGTCGCTCTATACTCCCCAGGAACCTGCCCTTGGGTTGACTGATACAGTCACTATGTGAACAGTTTAGCATCATTCATGTCCAACCCACTCCCTTCTCCCTCTGGGTTCCTGCTTGATCACATGTGAGAGGTCGCATGCCGGGGGGGGGAACCCTCTTATGCCAATTTATTCTGGACTTTTGCTGCTTCTGACAGTGGTGCAATAGAGGATTTTCACAAGTGTTACTACAGTAAGTCTGACCCAGCTAAAATATCTGGGTTGACGTTTTAGATATCTCATTTACAACCCCTTTGGAAAGGGATTTACCAGTATCCAAAAAGTACGTCTGAGCATTTACCCTTTGAACCAGGAGTCTTACTTTTAGGACTCTACTCTGAGGATTCTCTTCTGTGGCACAGACTAATGGCGTCCCACAGATGTCCGTGTCCTCATCCCTAAAACCTGTGAATAGGTTATCCTACATGGCAAAAAGGACTTTGCAGATGTGATTAAATTAAGAACTTTGAAATAAGGACTTTATCCCGGATTAAACGGGTGGGTTCAATGTAATCCAAGGGTCCTTGAAATAGAAGAGAGGGGCAGAGGAGGAGAGCAGAATGATGCAATGTTCTCCACCCACCACTGCAGCTTTGGAGGTGGAGCAAGGGAAGTATGAACCAAGGAATGCGGGTGGTCTCTGGAAGCTAGAAAAGGCAAGGAAAGGGATTCTCCCCCTGGAGAGTCCGGGAGCCTCCGGGAGCTCCGGGAGAGAGTAAGCATGGCTGACAGCTTGGTTGTGGCACAGTGAGACGTATGTTAGACTTCCGACCTCCAGAACTGTAAGAGAACACATTCGTGTTGTCTTAAACTATGAAGCTTGTGACAATCTTTTATGGCAGCAACAGAAAACTAATATACCGTCCACATATAAAATAGCACACGCATAAGTCCACCACTGTGGTTTCATACGAAAGAGCTAAAGACTGACAACAGCTCACGTATCCATCAGTAGGGGAGTAGTTGAGCAGATACAGCGACATACTCTGCACCTGTAGGAAAGAATGATGAAACTCTCCATACCTAAGGTGAGCTGACCTTTAGGACCTATTTTCAAGTAGGGAAAAAAAGCAAAATACAGAACACGAGGTATACTATTTTACCTCTCAAGTAGGAAAGAAAAGAGAAATAGGAATATGCATATACTCTTTTTTAATAAAGAAACACGTTAGAGGTAGGTCGGCAAAAAAATAATAAAAATAATTACTAATGGGGATATAGGATGAAGGTGCTAGGGAAGGAAGCAGGACTTCTCTGAGAATACTTTTCTTAAATTTATAATTTTGGCTTTTGGACCATGTCAATGTTTTGCATATTCAAAAAATAAAATTCAATTTAAAATTTACAATAAAATGAAAATGCCCACAGTTAAGTTTAATAGTTTTCTGCCTGTGATTTATTCCAAAACGTTTTCTAGACTTTTACTCTGTGCCTAAGGGAATTCTATCCCAGTACAAAATGTATCCCTTAGATCAAGAAACTGTTTCCTGACAGAACCGTCAAAATTGCAGCTTGATAGTGGATTCAGATTGACAATTTCCACCGACTTTGCTATTTTTTAAATCATATTCTGACATTATGGACCTGACTGACAGGAAGGACAGGGTACATGATTTACAAAGCAAAGAATTACAGAACAACCAATTCCATAGAGTTGGCAACAGAGCCACCTGGTGGCAGAAACTAGCACTGTACCTTTAAAACCGCAGTGCTTTCTTTTTGAACTGCTGTGCTCTTTTATACTGAAATTCTATTGGGGAAGCGAGCAGGGAGAGGTAACCAGAAACGGTTGGTAGCCCCTATTAAGAGCGCCTGTGTGGGGCGCCTGGGTGGCGCAGTCGGTTGAGCGTCCGACTTCGGCCAGGTCACGATCTCGCGGTCCGTGGGTTCGAGCCCCGCGTCGGGTTCTGGGCTGATGGCTCGGAGCCTGGAGCCTGTTTCCGATTCTGTGTCTCCCTGTCTCTCTGCCCCTCCCCCGTTCATGCTCTGTCTCTCTCTGTCCCAAAAATAAATTAAAAACCGTTGAAAAAAAATTTAAATAAATAAATAAAAAATAAAAATAAAAAAAAAAGAGCGCCTGTGTGAAACTGAGTTTACTCTTCACACAAGATATCAATGGATTACATTGCACAAAAATCCTGATTGAACCTTCATGTGATAAGAAGCAATTTTGGCAAAACTAATTTTAGAGTTAAAGACATGTCAAACCTATTCTCACAATCCATATTTTAAAAATTCGGTCGGTTTCAGTGTTGAGAAAAACAACAACAAAGAGCCAGGAGGATTTATAAGACTATTTCTGATTTCCTGGTTTTTAAAAGTGAGATGGAGGGGCGCCTGGTTGGCTCAGTCGGTTAAGCAGCCGACTTCGGCTCAGGTCATGATCTTGCGGTCCGTGAGTTCGAGCCCCGCGTCGGGCTCTGTGCTGACAGCTCAGAGCCTGGAGCCTGCTTCCGATTCTGTGTCTCCCTCTCTCTGACCCTCTCCCGTTCATGCTCTGTCTCTCTCTGTCTCAAAAATAAATAAAAGTTAAAAAAAAAAAACTATTAAAAAAAATAAAAATAAAAAAAAGTGAGATGGCAAAACCACTAGCACATCTTAGGAAGGTCTATTATTTTATATGGAAGGGGGAAGGACTTGGTTTTAAAACCTTAGAACAGGGGCGCCTGGGTGGCTCAGTTGGTTAAGTGTCTGACTCTTGATTTTGGCTCAGATCATGATCTCATGGTTTGTGAGCTTGAGCCCTGCATCGGCCTCTGTTTTGTTAGTATGGAATGTGCTTGGGATTCTTTCTCTCTCTCTCTCTCTCTCTCTCTCTGCCCCTCTCCTGCTCACACTCTCTCTCTCAAAATAAACTTTAAAAAATTAAAAAATTAAATTAAGTTGTAAAATAATTGTCATACAAACACTATTTGGATAATTGCTTTAATAGCTACAACACCCAAGGTGCTATCAGACAAATCAACTCAACTCTAAAGATATTTGCTGAGCAACTACTCTGTACCCGGCACCGTCCTGATTCAGGTCCTAGGAGGGATAGCGGTGATGCCCCAGAGACAGGTAAGGTTCTTTAAAGTTAACTGAAGAGTCTGCATTCAGCCATCAGATTAAAAAGTGGGCTGCAGATTAAAGAGGGGGGACATACGGCTGAAGGAAAGGTCTTGAGGCTCCAAGGACGGTAGAGAAATGACCCAAGGCAGAGAAGCAGTCATGAAGATGAACAAAAAGAAGGGCAAAAGTGGACATGCGTGAGATGGAGGAAAACAGAAAGGATGCTAATAAAAAGGGAGGAAGAAAAGCTGCGGAAATTCACCTGCAACCTTCTCATAAGCAAAGCAGGGGCTGCAGTCGATCTACGTCCCTCTTCAGCTACTACTGAGTTACAAGTGAGGTTCTCGCTCGGGAATTACCGTCTCTCCTCGCATCGGCTATCACCTTTGCTGCAGATTTGCTCATCACGTGCACGATGTAGAGAGGGCAGTTCACAGCGCTGGCTATGGTGATGGCTCTCAGTGTGGCCTCTGCCTCCACTGCTTCCGGGCGGCACAGCTCATGGCCCTCAGGGCCTGTTATCCCCAATGCCAGCATCTTCTTTGCTCCCTAGAGAGACAGCAGAGACAGACACATGTGCAAGGAAGGTTTACTAATGACAGCTACCATTATCTTATTGCAAATTAAGTACACGGCCAGGCTTTCAGACCTGTTAGGAAGAGGGGTAGGAGTGTGTGTGTGTGTGTGTGTGTGTGTGGTGTGTATATTTGGGAAATATAATTTTAACACTCTGAGAGTATATGTTAGTTTTTCATACACACATTTCACAATTACATTATTTTGACTGAAAAGCTAAAAAAGAAATGAGGCTAATTCTAGTCCCAGTCTTATGACTGGTTTAGTATAAAATAAAAGTAAAACCAAATATTCTAACCCCCAATATTATTAAAGTGTCTTATGTCACATTATTGCAATTAGTTGTGCTTTTTGCTGAATCATAGTCCTCACTGCCCTCTGTTCCACTCACCAAATGATACTGGACCGTCATTTGCCCTCTCCAAAATATTACTTCTTCCTTACAAAAAAGGCAGGAAATCAACACTGTGACTGTTGGTAAATGGTAAAATGACTGGCCAGGTGTCACACTGAGGAAGCAGAAGAGTACCATTTAAACTCTGGTCTACTTGAGTTTACGGCTCATGCCCATTTCTCATGATCCCTGACTGCCTCACGGCCACCCAGCCTCACTCTCACCGACTTAAATGGGAACCGAGCCTAGGAGGGGAAAAAAAATCAGCTAATATGAAGGGTAAGAGACAGCTCTTAAAATCCTGCAGATGGTGTCCCTTCGGGCATTAAGAATGGAACTCACAGAAGAAATAAATAACATCTAGATTCCTCCAGAGCACATTTTAATACCCAGTTTCTGAAAAGAGTGGGGCTTTAAACAGCACTTAACACACTGCTTAAGTCATCAGATCCCGCTGATGTCCACACTTTGGCATTCTGAACCAGCAGGAGGAGCTACTTCAAAAAAAGAAGGAAAAAAAAAAAAGAAAAGAAAGTGCTAGGACAGACAAAGACAATTGTTTGTTTGAGAAACATGTTTGGGGTCTGATAACTGAGTTGAAAAAGGGAAATCTTCATTCCCTTCATATACCACCTGAGTAAAAGTCAGAGCATAGAGTTAAGTAAACTGAGTCAAGGGTTTCCAAGCCACTGAACATTAGTTTCTGGATCTCCATTCTTCCAATGCACAGAATGAGTTCACCTACTTGGGTCCCATTGTCTTCAGCTTCAGTCGTGGCCATTCTCATTTGTGGTGAAGCTCTGGGATGCTTACCTCTGCAATCAGGTCTCCGTTTTCCGCGTGGACTTGAGCAATTGCTCCGATCTCCTTGCACTGAGAGAAGGCGGCATACAGCTCCTCGTCCCTCACCATGTACAGGTCTTTATAGGCCATAAACATCTTGAAAGAGTTCACACCTTTGTCTTGGGTAAGGATTTTCATTTCTTCTTTAACCTAAAGGGGAGCAGTAGCCAAACACACACACACACACACACACACACACACAGTCACACTTTATTATTATTTTTTAAAATGTTTTATTTATTCTTAAGAGAAAGAGACAGGGCATGAGTGAGGGAGAGGCACAGCGAGAGAGGGACACAGAATCCGAAGCAGACTCCAGCCTCTGAGCTGTCAGCGCAGAGCCCGATGTGGGGCTCGAATTCACCAACCGTGAGATCACGACCTGAGCCAAAGTCGGACACTCAACCGACTGAGCCACCCAGGCGCCCCATACAATGTCACACTTTAAATAATAATATTTATTATTATTATTTTATTTTATTTTTAATTTTATTTAAATTATTTAAATTAAATTAAATTTATTTTATTTTTTATTATTTTATTATTTATAAATTATTGTTTTGTTATTATTTATTAATAATAATAAATTTCAAATTTATTTCAACGTTCTCTTCCACGTTCAAAATGCTGCATTCAGAAGAGAATTAAGTAAAGTAGGGACAACAGTCTAATTCCAGAAAACAAATGCAGTTAAGGCCTTGAACTCCCCCCACAGGTGAGACCTCACTTCATCTGATGAATATTACTGGTATGATACTTTTAAATCGGGAGAGAGTTCATAGTTTTCCCAAAGTACTGCACGTCTTTACTTGTATGTAAAATTCTCAGCATCCATCTCCTGATGGGAGGAAATTATTTTAGAAAATGAAAACAAAGCCACTTGGCAGTAACAGAAGCAATCGTGTCTCCAGGAGGAATCGAAGCTCAGGTAAGGTAAAGCTTTGGGCTCAGATCTGAAACCCACAGGATGGGCTCTCTGAAGGAGCAGGTAGACGTGCACTGAGCCACAGGCAGCTGCTAGGAGGTGAGAGACTCTGGACCGGTCGGAATCCTCAGGAGCCTTCAGGGGTGCCAAAGGTAAAAGACAAGATCAAAACAAGCTTAGTAACCGCCGTGCGGGTCCAGTTGGAGTCTCGATAAAAACTAATAACGTCAAAGAAAAAATTGGTGGATTTGAGCCAGTAAAATTGTTTGAATTTCTGTATGTTCACACACATATGCACGCACACACACACACACACACACACACACACACACGCCAAAACACGTTCTAGGCATAGGATTATTGTTCTTAGTTGTTATCCATCAACTTAAGAGAAGCTCTAACGGTCCAGGTAAAAAATATTACCAACAATTCAAACAGTAAACACGAATGACTAAAAACATGAAAAAATGTTAACCTTTCTGCTGATTAAAAAGTGCAAAATAGGGGAGCCTAGGTGGCTCAGTCGGTTAAGCGTCCGACTTCGGCTCAGGTCATGATCTCGCGGTCCGTGAGTTCGAGCCCCGTGTCGGGCTCTGTGCTGACAGCTCAGAGCCTGGAGCCTGCTTCTGATTCTGTGTCTCCCTCTCTCTCTGACCCTCCTCTGTTCATGCTCTGTCTCTCTCTGTCTCAAAAATAAATAAACATTTTTAAAAATTTTTTAAAAAGTGCAAAATAAAACAATGCAATTTTTTCTACTGAATCAGCAAAGTTTATAAATGACTCTATTACATATTAAATTACTCACTCCCAATGTTCTTTATTTCCTTACTAATTTTTCTTACTTTTCTCTATGGTGCTTTATCGTCCGGCACATTATGTATTTACTGGTTAACGCCTTCCCCCACTAGAATTTCAGCCCCATGAAGAACTGGAAATAACACTGAAATGCTGACATGGTCATCACTGAAGTGATGGAATGAGCTCTAGGATATGTTAAGGAACAACAGCAAGGGGCAGAGCATGATACAAAGTGCCTCGGGTTTGTTTGTTTTGTTTTTGTTTTACTTTTCTACAGTGTCAAACTTTCTACTGTGAGTCTATTATTTTCACGGTCAGAAAAAAAAATGCCTTAAACATTTCGCATATGCACACGTGGACTTCCATATGCAGGCGCCAAACCTTAGCCTTGCCGTTCCAACAATGTGGTACGTAAACTAGCCACACTGGCATCGGCTGGGAGTTTGCTGGAAATGCAGATTCTCAGGCTTGCCCCAGACCTGCTGCTATGGGTTGACTTGTGCACCCCCTTAACGTTCACATGTTGTTTAAGTCCTACCCCCGTACTTCAAAAGGTGACCTTCTGGAAACAGGGGCACTGCCAATCTAATCAGTGGAGACGAGGCCATTTGGGTGGGCCTAATCCAGTATGTTGGTGTCTTCATAAAAGGGGGAAACGTGAACACAGATGTGCACACAGGGAGAACGCCCCGTGAAGGTGAGAGCAGAAGCTGGGGTGCTGCTTCTACAAATCAAGGAACAGCCGAGATTACCAGCGAAGCATGAGAAGCCAGGGAGAGGCATGTGCCAGGTTCTCCCTCACAGTCCCCAGAAGGAAGCAACAGCCCTCCAACACCTTGATCTCAGGCTTCTTGTCTCCAGGAGGCTGAGACAGCGAATTTCTAAGCCGCTCAGTGTGTGGTTCTTTGTCCCAGCAGCCCTAACAAACTAATATGTTTACTGAACATAATCTGTAGTTAGACAATTTCTCCAGGTAAGCATTTGCATATTAAAGTGTGAGAAACACTGCTGAGGGCAAACATCCTCACCTTGACTCTGTCTTATAAAACAGGGGTGAGGGGGGTGCCTGGAAGGCTCAGTCGGTTGAGCATCTGACTTCAGCTCAGGTCATGGTATCACAGTTCATGGATTTGAGCCCTGAGTTGAGCTCTGTACTGACATCTCAGAGCCTGTTTGGGATTCTCTGTCTCCCTCTCTCTCTACCCCCCTCCCCCCACTCACACACGCATTCTCTCTCTCTCTCTGTCTCTCTCAAAAATAAATATTGAAAAAAAGAAAATAAAATGTTTAAAAAAAATGAGAGTGGGGGGAAGGAAAGAAGGAGAGAAAGAGGAAGGAAGGGAGAAAGGCGGAAAGCCAAAAGACCCTAATAGCACAAAAGAGACTAGATTCATCACTTAGAATGGTGTTCTTGGAGAAAAATTAACTTTTGCTGTGGACTATAAACCTTGCTATTATGTTTGCTGAGCTATCTGTTAAAGATTGATTACTAGTTTTATATTAATTTGGTGCCTGAAGCCCAACTTTTAGGGGGAAGTGGGGACATAAGTTACAGGGTAACTTCAAATAAAGTCACCCTCCTGAGCCCTCCCTGGTAAAAGGATTTCTGAATTAGGTCCATGTTGGCAACTGAGGGGCTCATGGGTGGCTCAGTTGGTTAAGCACCTGCCTTCAGCTCAGGTCATGATCTCACGGTTCGTGAGTTCGAGTACCTCATCAGGCTCTGTGCTGACAGCTCAGAGCCTGGAGCCTGCTTCAGATTCTGTGTCTCCCTCTCTGCCCCTCCTCCACTTATACTCTGTCTCTCTCAAAAATAAATAAAACATTAAAAATTATTAAAAAAACATGTTGGCAATTGAAATTCAAGTAAAAATTTCTTCCAAAGTATGCATACATGTTTTTAATGAGGAGAAATAAACATATTTTAACATCTCTCAAAACTATCTTTTCTATCTGAATTATGTTGTCATTTCTGCCATGGCCTAAATGATCAGCAGATAGGGAGGGCTGGCTTTAGCTCTGCTATGAAATGATCTGACCTGGTGTTGATGTTAGTGGAAGAGACCAGGAATAGCCCAGGTTAGAATACAGCTGTGAGATGACCTTCATAACCTTCCTGGTCTGTCCCTTCCCTGGTTTTCCCCTGATATTAAACATTTCTGACTGAAGTTCTATTCTGTGGGAAAATACTGCCTAAAAGAGCCTGGAGGTGTTAAAATTGAGTTCAGTACTTTAAAAAATTACAGTTAACAATGTTACAATTCATGGATTACATATCATGAAAGGCTATTGTGAATGACTATAAAGGATTTATCCTATCATCTTTATACGCTTTAAACATTTTTTTTAGTTTTTCAAATTGATAACTCTTCACAGGACTCCAAATTCAAAAGGTAAAAAGAATATGCAAGGAAAAGCCCCCCCTCTAATTCTGACTTCCAGTCATCCAGGAAGCAACCGATATCACCAATTTCTTACGTGTTAACGTTTGTTTCTTTTTTTAATAACTAAAACAAATGTTTTAGCTTATTTTTTGAGAGAGAGAGCAAGGAAGGAGCAGAGAGTGAGGGAGACAGAGAATCCCAAGCAGGCTCCACACTGTCAGCACAGAGCATGACTCGGAACTTGAACCCAAGAAACCTGAGATCATGTCCTGAGGCAAAATCCAACGCTTAACCAACTGAGCCATGAAGGTGCCCCTGTTTCTTTCTTTCCTTCTTTTTTTAAATGTTTATTTATTTATTTTGAGAGAGAGAGAGAGAGAGAGAGAGAGAGAGAGTCTCAGGCGCCCCTGGCACTACCAGTTTCTTGATCTTGTACGGAGCAAGGATTAGGGGACTACATGGAAGAAATGGACCCCTCATTGGTTCACCTGGTCACTCCACCATGTCACTGCCACGTGAAGACTGTAGTCACAGCAGACTTTGGGATCAGCCCAGCTTCGCCAGGTCTCGAAGGCCTTGATGAGGGAACCGCCCTTCTGAGGAATGGCAAAATCAATGATCATGGTGGTGCCTCCTGCCAAGGCAGCCTGGAATCACAAGAGGGTTTCAACAGTTAGCCATCAATTTTTCAGCCGAGTCATTTATCTCCTTGAACGCTATGCGTTTGCAAGCACTTGTGGGTCCACGAAATTGCACAACGCTGCTGCCTGTTTAAAAGACCCAGAGGGACATGAATAGACTTTCCATAAATTAAAGTTTGAAGTGCTAAAATTGCTGGACTTGCTTCCGTAAAAAGAACGCCATGTCTGGTGAGAAGAAAATGGCTGTGGCCCAAACAAAACAGAGTAAGGATTGCAAGGAAAAACCGAAATGGAAAAATGGAGAAGACTCAAAACTTTTTCTTCTCAAGAAGACCGTATTCATCACTGCGAAAATCCCAATGCATCAGCATCAGTCTCAGTGAACTGTATCTCCAACTGCCTCGTGCTCCACACAGAATCCTGGAGACTCACGTGATGCCTGCTTCGCCTACATTCCCCACGACCAACTGGGGACCCTTCGTCTTTCCTTAACTCCCGACTGTCCCCTCTAATCCATCCCCCTGGTCCTGGTCCAGCCTCTTCTCCTCCTTCAGCTTGATCTTTATATCCCACCCCCTCCACAGACTCCTTGGTGCAACTGGAAGCACATTCCACAAATGTGACCACTTGACTCCAAAGGTTAAAACCAAATGCTTTTAACCACCTCTGGACTGAAGTTGAGTCTTCTCAACATGGTCTACGAGGCCCCACATGATCTGCCTCAACTCATATTTTCCTCGGCACATTACATCATATGACATTGCCTTATCACTAAATTTAAACGTAAGTTGCTTAACCAAGCGTCTTTGATGAACTACTGAAATTGATTTTACTTAAGCTACAATCACAGGGTGGTTAATGTGCTTTAAGTGTTGCGGTCAAACAAGGTAGGTGAAGAAAACAAACGTAGCCAGGAAGTATGGTGGTGCAGTAAAGGCACTGGCCAAGGAGGCTGACAGACTTCAGAGCATAGAGGTTAGATTCAGCACCTGTCATCTGCGGTACCTGAGAGGCCAAGAGCCCCTCTCCCAGGTCCCTCCAATTGCACCCCCATCAGCCTCCCTGCAAAGCCGCCCAGACTCCATGTGTCCCCCCTGGTTTGCTGGCTCTCATCTTACTTCAATAGATTTTTTTTTCCTAAGTCACTTGGCCCCACTCCAATTCTTTTTGCTCTGAAAAATCTCACTTTTTGTACAGAAGCCTATACTTTGTCTCCACCTTTAGATAACAGTGCCTTATTCTTGGCAAACAATACACATTTGCATTTCTTAAGAAATCACTATTGGTGTAATGACAATACTAGGAAAAAAATCCTCAAGCTCTGTCTGTATTTTTACTTGAATGCAGATTAATCTTCTTGCCGTCTTCCTTCCTAACGTGTCTTCCCAGTGCGATGAGGATATCCCTTGAGGATGAAGGGCATCTTTCTAACAGAAATGCTGTTAATTCAAGTGTTAGAAGAAAAGTACTTTTTTTAGTGCCTACTGAACTACAAAATCAAGCTTAAAGAACTATCCTTTCCATTCTTTCCATATTAAAAGTCTTCCACATTCAGGATGTAGGCAAACTAGATATGATGCTGGTGGAAATAAAATAAATGGTGTAGCTACCTTGGAAAGCAGTGTGACACTTTTTCAGAAAGTTAAACATAGAGTTACCATGTGAGTCAGTAATTCTAATCCTAGGCATCTATGGGTGGGAAATAAAAACATGTCCACACAAAACCCTGTACACAAATATTCAGAGCAGCAATATTTATAATAGCCCCAAACCGGAACCAACCCACGTGTCCATAACGGATGGATCGACAGCAGAATGCAGCATGTGAACGCTGTGGAATATTATTCGGCCATAAAGAGGAAGCACTGACACATGCTGCGATGTGCATGAACGTTGCAAACGTTACGCTCGGTGAGAGAAGCCAGTCACAGATCATGTAGTATATGATTCCACTTGTACACAATATCCAGGAGAGGCAAATGCTTAGAGACAGTAAGGAGAACAGTGGTTGCCTTGGGCTGGAGGGGTTGAGTCGAGGTGCCAGCTCACAGGCACGGGGCTTGTTTTTGGGCTGATAAAAATGCTCTAACTTTGGTTGTGGTGATGGTTGCATAATTCCAGGAATATACTAGAAACCACTGACCTTAAATGTACACCTTAAATGGCTGAATTGTATCATATATGAATTATGTCTTAGTGAAATTATTACCAAAAAAAAAAAAAAAAGTTTACTACATGTAAGCTATGGAATGAGAGGGGTGGGAGGGCCCACAAATAATCAGACAGAGGTGCTCCCATTCGGTGTTTATAGACTGCAGCAGGCGATGGAAATAAGAATAAATAATTATGATAAAATACTCAGTTTGTAATACCAGGTAGCAAGTATATTTCTACAATAAATGGTAGTCTAGAAATTGCTAAGGGGAGGTAAAAATCGCTAAGCTCCTTGGAAGAGGTCCCGGGGAAAGACTACTGGGAATTCAGAAGAGGGAAGGATGAACAGAGGCCAGAGGAGGCATGGATTTAAATTAGCATTAGGACACACACGTGAAGTTGCCAGCCGGCTAATAATATCTAACTGGCAGTGTGTACTTCTAATGTGCCAGGAACTACTGACGTTCTGGATGTTCTAACTTTTGTAATCCTCTCACCAGATCTGCAGCAGGGAATATTATCAGCCCCTGTCTAGGGTGGAGGGAACCCAACACAGCACTACCAAATAACTTGACAGAGGCCGGACTGGAGTCAGGTCATCAGGTGCCAGGGCCTGTGCTCTGAGGAACAGCCAACAGCATGGGGGATGCTCTGAGGAAGGGCCCGTGAGGAAGAGCCAGCCCCTCAGCAGAAACTGGTAAGGGGCAGAATTAAGACCTGGACTAGGGTTGGAGCAAAGCGTTGGTTCCGACAAGAGGAAGGCTGCACCGTCAGCAGGGGTGGCGGGAGTCCGTGAGCTGATTCTGACAGGGATGGCTGATGGTGGCAGATGAGGGGACACCGGAGGGAGGCAGCTCTGGCGAGTGTGGTGTGCAACATCCTGAGTGTGAAGTGCTTGGGCACATGTGGACTTTGTGTATTTGCACACAGAAGGAAACACAGACCTGACACTGAAGGCAGGGGAGAGTTGGGGCAGTCACCTTGGAGAGGATGCCAGAGGGGTCCTGAGGTTGGCCGAAACGACCCCAGGAGAGAGAAGTGACACAGGATAATCTAAATCATAATACCTGTTCCGGAACATTCCAACACTTAGCACAAAAGCAACAGTACCATGCCCAGACAACCATTTACAGTGGCTGTTTCTGGGTGGGCATAATTGCAGGTTGCTTTAATTTCCCTCTAGTTAAATTTTATTTTTAATATTTGCTAACTTTTCTATAACAAAGCACAAGCTTTATAAGAAGAAAACAAGACTTCATGGACAGATGATAAAAATACATGCACATGCTAGGTAATTACATGGAGACTGTAGATGGTCTTCTTGCCAGACTGTAGATGTGATAGTCAAAGGACCATTTACTAAAACAACAGCAGACCAAAAGTCCTGGGGTTACAATTTGAAAGCTCCCCAATCAGGATTCTTCACACCTGCCCCACCTCCCTCATTACCCAGGAGCAGGAAAGGGAACGGAGAACCACCCTTTACCTCTTCTTTGTTGCTTCTGGTTCTGTTTCTCCTCCACTCTCTTTCTCCCTGTCCTCCCCCCAAAATGGGAACAAATTTTGAGAAACCCTAGTGAATGGGAAAGGGTGTGGGAAGATGTATGGACAACAAAATCTACCTGTTACCAAACCACCGGGGGGCATGAGCCACTGGCCTCCGGGATCCCCCTGCCACCCTGGGTCCTGGCAAACAGGCGCCAGCCACTGTGCACCCCAGCCTCCTCTGAACCTCTTTTTTTAAAAAAATAATGTTTTACTTATTTTTGAGAGACAGAGCGCAAGTGAGGGAGGGGCAGAAAGAGAGAGAGGGCAGAGGATCTAAAATGTGCTGACAGCAGCCAGCCCGATGCGAGGCTCGAACTCATGAACCGTGAAGTCATGACCTGAGCCAAGTCAGACCCTCAACCGACCGAGCCTCTTTTCTCCCCTCATCTCCTGATCTCCCTGGTCTGTCTGGTTACCCATGCTCCTTTCACTGCCCAAAGGGATCTCAAATCCTTGAATATTATTTCAAGACCTGAAATGGCCCTTCCTTGTTCTACTGGATCTGGGGAGTCACGTGTGTGCCAGAACTGAGGATGTACAATCCCAAGTAGAGGTAAAGGAGATGTGCTCCTCCTAGGAGGTATTTGCCTCTTCATTTTTATTTATTTTTTTGGCGAGAGAGAGAAAGAGCAGGGGAGGGGGCAGAGAGAGAAAGGGAGAGAATCTTAAACAGGCTCCACACTAAGCAAGGAATCCGCCACGGGGCTCAATCCCACAACCCTGGGGTCATGACCTGAGCTGCAATCAAGAGTCTAAGGCTCAACCCACTGAGCCACCCAGGCACCCCACTATTTGCCTGTTCAAAGAAGGGCTTGTGAATGCCCAGGCCTGGGTTAAGCATCTTATTATACACATTAGCCCGTTTAATTAAGCCTTTCTACAGTCTGGAACAGGTAGGAGTTGTTTTTCTTACTTCACAGTTGAGGATATGGGGGCTCAGAGATGTCGTATGATTCTCCAAGGCAACACGGAGGGGCACAGGACTCTGAGGGGTAAGTCTGACATTCAGCCTGCTCTGGGCCTCGGCCCTACGCCGGCTGGTTCACCTGAGCCACTCTTCCGTAGAGTGCGATCTGATTTCCAGCCAGTTGCTCTGGTCATCAGTGAATCATTACTTGGAGAGAGGCACAGGTTGATAAAACGAATCAAGCACTTAAGAAACCAAAAGGCTTACGAAACAAAACAACTGTCAAACTGTGAATTGGAAATCCACAAATGCAACAGAACTTTATTTAGCTCACTAGATGTTCGTCACTGTGACAATCACTGTGGAAGTAATACGTCCCTAGAAGGTCTACAAGGAAGGGCCCCACACTGCTGCTGCTTCCCCTTCACAGACCTATTGCCCCTGGAATAATCTCCTTGATTCAACAAACCGACCGGTCAGAACATCACATTCCCAGCCCACCTCAGGTAGCCACAGCGTCTGTTTAACTGCTTTTATCATTGGAGGCTTTTAGGTTCACGTCACAGATGTTCAGGGTTTACCTAACATTTGAGGAATGGAGAGAGTTTAGGCAGGGGAGGGAGAACCCGTAGAGGGTGAAAATTTCTCTCATATTTCTGTGTGAACCTCAACTGTCTCCTTCGTTTTTGCTGCTGATAGACTTCACGCCACTTTTATTTGTCAGAGAGCCAAACAAAATGTATTTACCTTATCTAATCTTGGCTCATAAATCAATTCTTTCAGCTCCTAATTACTTTGGCTGTTCTCCCTTGAAAACCTTCCAATTTATCTAAAGCCTTCTTCAAGGGTGGGGGGGGGGGTGGAGGAGAGCATGTGCTGTATCAGGTGCAAATGTGATAGAACATAAATTGAGATAAACTCCAACAGCGGGGTCACAATATTATATAACACAAGATTCTATTTAAGAATGTATTAGGTTGTATATCACTATTGAAGGCATCCCAAGCATCGTCTTCCTTTTGATGGTGTCACCAAATTTTCATTTCTAAGCTCATCCTGGAACCAATGAGTTTGTCTTATGAAAATCAATCATAGGACCTGCTTAATCAACCCAAGTAAAGCAGAAGGAGATGGAAGAGGGCAATTTGAGCCTTAGGGAAGGGGGCTGAATTCTCAGCTTTCCTATAGTCACTAAGACGTATGAAAACAAACTTCAGGATCCCAATTTATGTTCCGATTCCAGAAGCCCATTTGGCTTTGTAAAGATGTCCTCCGCACTGCCGCTCCGTGCCCGGCTCCTTGTCTCCCCAAGTCCGAAATATTAGCCACACCATCATCGTCCATCCAATTGTGCAAACCAGACTGAAGAGTCACCCTTCGCATTTTTCTCTCTTCTTCTCAACATTGCCAGAGCCAACCCATTGGCAAGCCCAGCTCTTCCCCAGGCTGCCTCCTACATCGCCCGTGAATCTCCTTACTTCTTGCGTCTATACCTCCACTGCCCAGTGCCACCTACATCCTCTGACTGGACTAGAGCAGTAGCCTCTTCACTGTCACCTTGTCCCTAGCCATGCTCACCACTTCTGATCTTATATTGATTTCCCTTTTGCTCTTACGATGGAGAAAACACAATTATTACACATCCCATAAGGCTGAAGCTTTAGCTGACTCCTCTGTTTGCTATTGAGTCACCTCCCTTCCAACCCATTTGACCCATTTCAATGACACTGTTCCTCCCTCTCCTTGGAGAGCTCTGAGCTCCGTTCTACCTCAGAGAGAGATGTCACTCCTGCTCTCTCCTCCCCAGCCCCTCCTCTACTTGGTCCAGTGACTCTTAACCCTGGGAACACACCAGCATCATCTAGGGAAATTTATCCCATCCCTCAGAGATCCTGACTGGATGGATGTAGTTTCAACTCTGTATGTTCTGTGCCTATTACAGTGCCTGGTACACAAATATTCTTTAAATGTTTAAGGGAATGTTAAAAAGAAAAGCACAGGCCCAAGAGGGAGTCACTAATGCTAGCTAGGCCAAGTCACCAAACCAGAGTTTAATACCTAACCTTACCGCAATCTCAGCTCTGCCTCAGAAATGTAGTCAGGAATTTCCTGGTTGGCACCAATGAGGTAATCTGTCATCTGGATCCTCTCCATCCCCCAAAGTAAGATGAGGTAATCTTCAGGATAAGACCCTCTGCCCTTCCCCCTAAGAGAGAGTGACCTTTCAGGAACCAATCCTTTCTTTTCTTTTGCTAAATAATTTCCCTCTCCACTCTCCTTCCTATAAAAACCTTCTATTTTGTAAACTACTTGGAGCTTCTTTCTACCTGACAGATGGGATGCTGCCCGATTCATGAATCGCTTAATAAAGCCAATTAGATCTTCAAATTTACTCAGCTGAATTTCTGTTCTTTAACAGGAGAAAGGAAGGGAGGGATCAATGAATTTCCTCCAGTAGCTATGAGATGGAGTAATTATGATGATTCACTTTTCCAATAGCAAAATGAGAAAGCAGTGTAATTTGCATGTTAATGTGACATTTCATTTCTTAAAAATATTGCTAGCCCTGGCCATGGAGCTTTCTGGATCCTTCTATGAACATGTTAATGTGGAATGTAGACTGAGCGAATATGAAAGCTGAATGCTCAGTTTTCTCCAAAGCTCATCACCTAATCAGTGTTAATTAACAGATTAGAATCTATATTGGCCTCAAATGACTTTCTTTCTTTCTTGCTTTCTTTCTTTCTTTCTTTCTTTCTTTCTTTCTTTCTTTCTTTTTTCTTTCTCCCTCTCTCTCTTTCATTCTTTTGAGAGAGAGTACACAAGGGCAGGGGAGGGACAGAGAGAGGGAGAGAGAGAGAGAATCCCAAGTGGGCTCTGCACCATCAGTGCAGAACCTGATGTAGAGCTTGATTTCACGACTGCACCATGAGGTCATGACCTAAGCTGAGATCAAGAGCTGGATGCTTAACCAAATGTGCCACCCAGGCACCCCAAGTGATTTCTTGTTTTATAAAAAAGATTACACTTTGTTGTACTTTAACTTTTAAGGTCTTTGTTTTTATGTGTGAACAGATCCTCAGGATTCGGGAATTCATGAGTATCACCATATCAATTTCTCTAGTACTTGCAATGAAACATAACTGAAGAACTGAAGTGTCCTCCCTCAATTTGTTACTTGACCTATGACAGGAGAAGCACAAAGTGGAAGCGAGCAGTAGACTCTGGGCAGCTGCTCTCTTATCTGCTAAATAACTTGCTCAGAAACATAGTTTGTGATGCAGCAAGCCATCAGGACTGGTGACCTGGTGAAAGGGAAAATGCCAGACCTTAAGCATTCACTCAAAAAAAGTCACAATCATCAAAGTTAAGCCCACAAGCTCAAAGTCTACTGTATATAATTTATTATGAAGGCCAACATACATTAGAGCCCCATATACCTCTAGTCTGTCTGCCATTGGGAACAGAGAGCATGGTTTTCATCTCTACCCCAGCCACAGTGCCAGCCACTTTGTGGGTTTCCAAGAAATATTGTTGGCTGAAATAATAAAATCTAATCATCAACTTGAAAAATCCTTAGTTTAGGATCATTCCATTTTAAATTGTGGTGCCAGGGTCCAGAGTATGCCCCTGTGGCATAAAAATCATTTTGAGCTGAAGTTATTTAAGAATAGGTGTGTGAGAGTGTGTGTCTGTGTGTGTGCGAATACCCTTATCTGCCTAAAAGCAAAGCCTCCCAAAACTCAACTGTAATAAATCCCCTTCTAGGAAGTTTCACCACCAGGGAAGATTGACTCTTAACACCTGAGACTAGAAACTTGCACCACACCTCAATAGACCTTGTCACAAACCATCATATTTCCCACCGATTTTCTTAAGAGCCCATCTGTTTTTCCTAAAAGTCATTTGTTTCCCCATCAGTGTCCTCTCTATTCCCCCTCTTCTCTTATTAAGAAGTCATTTATGTTCCCATACATGCCCTCTCCTTTCCTCTCCCCTGTTAAGGTGGTATATAAACCCCAAATTCTAACCACCTCTTGGGTCACATTTTTCTGTGAACCTGCATATACCTGAATTTTAAAGATCTGTCTTTTCTCTTGTTAATGTGTCTTTTGTCAGTTAATTTGCATGTCCCAGTTACTAAACATAAGAGGATATAGGAAAACTTTTTCCTTCCTGACAGTAGCATCATGGAAACCTTGATTTACACACTACTTCTGTTGGACATTAAAAACCCTCAGGCAAATGAGGAGGAAACATGCAGTGGAACTGAAAAGCAGGGAGAACTCAAGTATGAAAACTGTAAGAAGGCAAGTCCTAGATTCTGTCAAGTTCAGCGAAAGAATTCCTAACACACAACACCCTTAATGGGGCCCTATTTAACATCAAGCGGTTTCTAATTAATCTTTGAGATTTTTTTTCTTCCTCTGATTAGTGCAAAGATTAACTTTGTAATCAGTAAAGAGCTACTCGAGAAAATCACAGAATTATAAACTCTTAGAGCTGGAGCATGCAAGCTATTAGCACAGGAAGAGCATTCAAAGCTCAGCTTCACCAGCAATGAAAAAAAAGCTCATTTAAAAACATTAAGAAATTCTGTTTTTCCTATTAAATTGGCATTGATTTTTTTGTTTAAGGCAGTAGTTACAATTAACCAGGATTCAGTGAAATGAGAATTGTATGCGTTGCTCATGGGAGCATGAACTGATCTGGGAATATGTATTAAACTCCTTTAAGATCAATCTAAGACTCTTTGGTCCAGTCATTTCACTCTGAAGGGTGATTTCTAAGTCAATTATCAAGAATCCGTATGATAATTTATGTCCCAACATTGTTACACAAGCAAAAAAACAAAAAACAAACAAACAAAAAACAAACAAAAAAAACCCCAAGAACCCAGAAACCACCAAAATGTCAACCACTGAGAAGACAGGAAGGGAGCTTTTAACAGTTTATGAAACAGGATGAAAAACGGGTAGCGTAGTTGAAGGAAGGATGAATTGGTTCGGAACATGCTGAGTGCAAAGTGCTTGTGGGACACTGAGGTTGTGATATCCTCAGACAGGCGGAAATAGAAACCTGATGCACAGAGACAAGAACACAGAGAGAGGGGCGCCTGGGTGGCGCAGTCGGTTAAGCGTCCGACTTCAGCCAGGTCACGATCTCGCGGTCTGTGAGTTCGAGCCCCGCGTCAGGCTCTGGGCTGACGGCTCGGAGCCTGGAGCCTGTTTCCGATTCTGTGTCTCCCTCTCTCTCTCTGCCCCTCCCCCGTTCATGCTCTGTCTCTCTCTGTCCCAAAAATAAATAAAAAAAACGTTGAAAAAAAAAAAAAAAGAACACAGAGAGAAAGCTGTGAGGCTTAGCCTTGGCGAGGACAACAGGGCCCCGGAAATCACATTCTCCAACGGCAGTTAAGGTTCTGGGGGAAATGTGTAATGAATGAGGCTGTCTCCAGAGAGCACACAAAATTTAGTAGAAGGAAAAATGTGCGCCCCAAAGAGAAAACCGTGAAAATACGGGAAGCAAGACGTTAAACATTATAGGTGATTGAAAACCGTGAAAATACGGGAAGCAAGATGTTAAACATTATAGGTGATTGAAATATTATTTTTCTTTACGTTCAACTGTATTTTCCTTTTTTTAAAAAAAGGCAGTTATTCAAGCAATATATATTGAGCAACTATAACGCTCCAGCATTTTCCTGAGGGCTGGATAATGAATAATATATATTGTTTTCATTACTTTCACTTTTTTTTTTTAATTGAGATTGTTCTTCCAACCAAGGCATCATAATATAGATAAGGAAATGTTAACAACTCTGAGAGAAGAAGTGACTTGCCCAAGGTCACACGGTCAGCCCACACAGCTTCCAAAGCCCAGCCTGGAGCTCCCACAAGCAACAGAGAAAGGGATCTGACTTGCGACCAAGTTTTCTGAAGTGCAGTTCTACAACGTGAAGAAATTCTATAAATACACCACACACGCATGCTTAATCATACACCTTCCACTGCCTTATTATAAGCAATCATCTTGATGGCAATTTACCAAAAAGCCCCAGAGCAAAGCGTAATTTCCTTTCTTGACAGTTTTGAAGACTTTTGTCCTACAAAAGAAAAAGAAAAAGGTGTTCTGTGTGTTTTCCCAATTAAAAAAAAAAAAAAAGATCCTTATACCAGCTACTGATGCTGCCAGATTTTTAATGTGAGCCCACCCACTCCAAGCTGCATATGTCTGAATATCTATATCTATATCTATATCTATCTATCTATCTATCTATCTATCTATCTATCTATCTGGAAACTGGCCAGGCTTTCATAATTTACTCTCTTATCACAGGATATAGTAAAAGCAAACTCGTAATTCCTTCAACTTTACCTAACTCACAATATCCATTTGCATTTAAAAAATCCCATTGTTTTTCCTCATGGATATTGAATATTGGAAAACCACTGTACATCTAGTATATTTCAACAAAATGAAATATGATTTCTTTAAGCAGAAAATTATTTCCATTAGTTACATCACATAGAAAGCTTTTACCTGTAATTAAATAAATCAATTCTAGGCTTGAAACCCAACCTATGCCATAAATTAGACTTACAAAATATGTAACCTTTGGTTGACCTATATTTCATTTTTTAAATTGGGCCCCATCACAATCTGGTGACCAATAAATAGAATACCATGAACAGTATCCCTTCTATGTGTTAGATATTATAAATGATCTGCCTGGTGCATGCAGAAAGTAAAAAGCTATTGGTCTTAACATTTGGGGCCCATCTCTGAAAGCATAATATATCATTTCTACTTTACAGCTTTCTGTATGCAAGGTACCCATTTCTTACCCTTAGAAATGATGCAGCCATAAATTCAAGTACAAATGCCTCACAAACCTAACTCCTGAAATATGTATTTATTTTGATAACCTTAACTGCCTCCAGCTTTGGGAGAGTGAAGAGCTCCTGTATTTCTTAAGGATGACCCTGCTCTGTTTTTGAGAAAAGCCATCTCACATCGGCATGTGACATACCCAGCATTTTCATCCCAACACCTGCCACACGGACAAACATCACATATTTTCCCAATAGTTTCAGAAAGGAAGTGAGCCTAGTAGGTAGGTAAGAGCTCTAGCAATGGCAGGCAGTAAGGAATTTGAAGAGCCACTTGGTCACTGACTGGTGTGTGGCCTTAGGCAAGTGACTTAAATTTCAATTTCCTCAGCTGCAAAATGAAAGAACAACCCCTGAGATTGTTGGAAGATGGTGGACAACTTAGCACAGTTCCAGCACATGGCAGGTGCTTGATAAAATAAACGTTATGTAATGGTATTAATAAGATTTTTTCAAGATTAATATATAGCCCAATCAACATCTACAAAAGATTTCTTTGCCCCTATTTCCCCAAACCAGAAACTCCACCAACACTGCCTTGGGAATTATGAAAGACTCTATAAAAGAGGGCAAAGTGAGTCAATAATGTTGTCCTTCCAGAACTCAGGCCAACGCTTTAATGCTCCTGTGTATCTGTGTTTACCCATGTGGAGTCTCCTCTGTTTTGGGGGGCAGGAGAGGTGATTTCCTGGGATCCAACTGATTTTGAAGTAGACTTCTGTAACTTAGTGTCTTTGTGAGGACTGTTTTCGTGTTCAACATGAATTTAGCCTTTACTAAATCTTTGACCTTAACATCTCTGACCATATTGTTTTCGGTTTAATTAAGATCCTAAGCTCATGAAGAACATGTGTCTGTTTAATAGCTTGACAACGTTTAAATACAGAGATGCCTAGAGAATCAGCTGGTGGATAAGTTCTTTCAGATGTTGATGACTATAATATTGTGATATGCTTCAAAGACCTTCCTTCTCACAATAGAATTGCACATCTCTCCATGCTAGGAATCCCTGAATGGCCAAAGAACGACAGACAGAAGACTAAGAACCACCTTCCAGGGCCTTGGGGCATACACGGATGATCTTGAGAAAGGGAAGGAATGTTTCTTCCCAACAGCATTCCAACCCCACATCCTGGCTGCTTCTCATTCTAGAACCTTGCTGAGAAAAAGGGAGATGATGTGGGGTAATGACACTAGTGGTCCTGGCAGATGGCCAGAAAGAGCGGCTCTGCACCTGGCAAGTGGGGGTGTCAATGAATGCCCTGCCTTTAGCAAAGCACTTTGTTAATGATGAGCCTGTGGTAACAGCAAGAGTATGTACTGTAACCAAAAACAACAGGTTGCAAATTATGGACAGGTATGCACACAGGCCCATACACACATGCATAATACCACATCAATTATGTAAAATAAAGCATATTAGAAAGCACAAAAGCAATATACGGACACAGGAGTTGTCAATGCAGTTAGAGATTATGGGTACTATTTTTCTTTCTACTTTCCTAATACTTTTTTTCCAATTTTGTACAATCATGTATTGCTTTTATATATGAAAGATTCACTTAAAACATAAAAAATAAGTTTGGGAAAGTTTACTTTTAAAGTAAAGGGTAATGAATGTTCACTTTTCCCCAACAGAAATGATATGTCCCACAAAACACTTTGACCACTGCCCTGATGATAAAGGTTAATAATCAGTAACTAAAAGTAAGCTTTCCAAACATCGATGTGAACAGCCTGCCCAGACCCTTCTCTCTGGATCAAATTGTTCTTTTTTTCTATTAAACAGTGTGGTCAATCATAGATGATTGAGAAATGTGGACAGAGTGTGTGTGAGGAGAATAAAACTATTGGAAAGAAGTTAGTAAGGTAAACAAACTACAGTTCAAACTACTTTGAAAGCCTGTACAATTAATATCTTGACGAATAGCCTGATTTGTTTCACACACAAGAGTTTAGGCCTTAAGGATATCAATACCTTCACCCCAAAATGCAAGCCTCAAGGAGGGCATGGGCTTAGCTTTAACCAAAGTGCTGAGTGGGGTTGTAACTTTATGTAGCTGTAAGGCAGCCCAGTTTGTCTCCAGATCTTATTTTCAGGAGCTTTGGAGAAACGTTCAAGGTTCTTTTCATTGAGCAGAGCCTCTAGGCCTTTGTGTCTAGAGAAACCCAACCCTCTCCCACCTTGGTTTGATGATCTGATCCTCCCGCACCATCAGCCAAGCCCCAGGTGCTCAAGCATCAAGAAGGAGGTCCATATTCTGTATCTCCTGGGCCAGCTGATTAAGAAGAAATGGGGCCAGGTTGCCTGGGCACCCGTGTGAGTGCTGGGGAGACCATTCCTGGAATATTTCTCTTCTAAATTCTTGTCAGGGGGCGCCTGGGGGCCTCAGTCGGGTCAATGTCTGACTCCGGATTTTAGCTTGAGTCATCTCACAGTTCCTCAGTTCAAGCCCCCCACCTCCGGCTCTGTGCTGACAGTTCACAGCCTGCTTGGGATTCTCTCTCTCCCCTTCTCTCTGCCCTTTCCCTACTTCCTCAAAATACATAAATAAACATTAAAAATAAATAAATAAATTCTTGTCAGGGCTGTGTCTTTTCCACTGGAGGGTGGAGGCAAAGATTGTGGACCCAGTAGGCTACCAGCCTGCCCAGACTTGTCATCCACTACCCAGCATATGCTGCCTACTTGGAGTCAGGCAGTATCTACTAGGGGAACGGATTTTTCATTTGGTTTTGGCTGGGGGTGGAAGATGGGGAGAAATGGCTGGGGGTGCCGGGTAAACAGAGAGATTGTAGAGATAGTATGGAACACTTGCGGACTTCCATAGGACAGCAGCGACAATGGGGAAGGCGCGGGGAGGGAAGGGGGTAGTTGGGGAGTATAGGGTGCAGAGAACTGAGGGCGAGAGGATAGGCTGACTTAAACGTGTCAAATTACCCAAAGCGAGGAGTAGCGGGCGTGTGGCTGGGCCTAAGCTGGGGGGAAGCCAGCGGGAAGGGGAGCCTGGTAGAAGGGCGGTAGGAAGGGACCGCCCACCCCGGCCCTACGGCCGCTCAGTCGCGGCTGCAAGGCTCGCTCCGGCCCCGCGGGCCCCTCGGCGCGGCGCAGGCGGCGGCCCGGGGGCTCCGGGGCAGCTGGGGGAGGCCCGCGGGCTCGGCGGGGCACCCGGGGTGCAGGGCGCGGCGGCGCGGATACCTTGGTGCCCTGGTGGAAGTCGTCCACGGACCGCGCGCCCATGAAGGGGAACTGCATGTGCGTGTGCGTGTCGATGCCGCCGGGCAGGACCAGCTTGCCGGCGGCGTCGAGGACCCGCAGGCCGGCGGGCGCGCCCCCGGGCGGCAGCAGGTCGCGGCCGAGCGCCCGCACCACGCCGTCCTCCACCAGCACGTCGGCCACCTGCGAGAGGTCGTCGTTGACCACGCGCCCCCCGCGGATCAGGAGCCGCGACGGCGCCGCCATGGCGAGGGGGGCAAGGGCTGCCGACCGCGCATGCGGGGTGGCCTCCTTCGCGGTCCCCGAGAGCGGCCGACGGCCTTGGCTCCGGGACCCCAGGGGAGCGCGCAGCCCGGGCGCACCCGCCCGCCTGTTTATCTGCTGGCCGCGGGGGCGGGCTCCACCCCGGGAGGCGAGGCTGGCGCTGGCAGGCTGGGGCAGGCCGGCTGCGCTCGGTCACCACCCCGACTGTTCCGTCGTCCCGAGTCTAGGGGTCCGGGTCACTGGGAGGGAGAGTCTTGGAGTTTTAAGCGTTTGTTTTCCCTTGTAAGAAAAGGCACTTTGGGGAAAGAAATCCACCTTATTCTGCCCCTTAAAGACGAACGTGCCTGTCCCAAGACACATAGACACAGGCAGACACTCTCTCTCTCTCTCTCTCTCTCTCTCTCTCTCTCTCTCTCTCTCTCTCTCTCTCTCTCTCTCTCTCTCTCTCACACACACACACACACACACACACACACACACACACACACACACACATCACCTGCAGCAGCAACAATGAAAATATCCACGCCAGAAGGAACCACTTGATACTTGATCTGGATTTCCTTTTAAAAATATTTTTTAGGGGCGCCTGGGTGGCTCAGTCGGCTAAGCGTCCGACTTCAGCTCAGGTCACGATCTCACTGTCCGTGGGTTCCAGCCCCGCGTCGGGCTCTGTGCTGACGGCTCAGAGCCTGGAGCCTGTTTCAGATTCTGTGTCTCCCTCTCTCTGACCCTCCCCCGTTCACGCTCTGTCTCTCTCTGTCTCAAAAATAAATAAACGTTAAAAAAAAATTTAAAAAAATATTTTTTATGAGGAGCAAATCATCCATCACACAACCCCAGTAATTGGCAGACACGGAGTGAAAGTTCGGAGTGAAATATTTAATCTCTTTGAAACGAAAGCAGCTTGGTATCAATGATTCTCCAGATTTTAAGAATGCAATAGGTACCAGCAAGTTTTTCTTGGAAAATAGCAAGTAATGTAATTCTAAAGATCCGGGTTTTAGTCCGATTTTTCACAAGACTGGTTTAGAGGTCTTCTGTTAAGTCTTTCACCCTCTTGGGTCCTCAGTTTTCTCATACATAAAACTGAGATATTTGTTCTCCCCCTCCACCCTTCCAGACTTCTTTGAGAAGCGGATATGAAGACAGCAATACAGAATTTCAAGAAGGGCAGCAGAGCTGAATGCTGTAGAAGGGTCGGAGAGTGTGGTAGACATCTGCTGTTCCAGCACCTGTTCTTGTCCTTATTCTGCTAACAGGCCCTGGAGTTTCTCTGTGGGAAATCCTTCACCCAGAAGGAGTCCTCACAGTGATGGGATGGGCATGTGTCCCAGGCCACCTGACTGTGCTCAGTGAGAGCAGATTCCAAGACTTTGGTTAGATGGAGCAGATGGGGACCTTATTTCTTCCTGCTGGACTTGAACCTGGAAGGTTATAAACAAGAGGCTTCTGGGAGCCGTGTAGACAACACAGGGAAACAGTCCTGTGAACAGAGCCAACACAGAGGACATGCAGGAGAGATGGAGAGAGGCTGGTTTCTCACGACATGGTTGGAGCTTCCAGAACCGCCCGTGCCTCAAGTCCCCCCCTCCTCTAGACTTTCCATTCTGTGGCAGCTGGTTGACTTCAGGTCTTCTGTCACTTTCAGCAGTCAACTGACAGAGACTGGGAAGATATCTTTTGAGTTTAAAGACAAGGCGGTCACATGTGACCTCAGGGATGGTGTTTTCAATAGTGGAATGGACGGTATCGTTGCAAATTTCCTCATCTCTCAGATTACACATACGTCTAAGTGATTAAAAAATTAGAAAGCCTCAGTAATTTCAGATTCCTGATTTGGCCATCAAGCCAGAAACAAGAAATCCAAGAAGGTTATGCAATTATTGTGAAAAGGCTGCTGTGTAAAGGTGAAAGGAATAATTACAAATGTAATGAAACTCCTGTAAGCTATCGAAATAACACACCGTAGGAAAATAAGATGGGATGCCAGGGTGGTTGCGACATCCTTTCTGAAACTGTCCAGGTGAATGACCTCAAAGGTTTCTTTATTTTAGATACTTTATTTTATTTTTTTTAGTAGAGTCTTTTTCCCCCTTTTTTCCCTTTTAATTTTATGTTAGAGAGAGAGCTTGATCACGAGTGGGGGAAAGAGGCAGAGGGATAGAGAAACACACAGAGAGAGAGAATCTTAAGCAGGCTCCATGCTCAGCATGGAGGCCAACATAGGGTCAGTCGATCCCACAACCCTGAGATCATGACATGATCTAAAATCAAGAGTCTGATGCTCAACTGACTGAGCCACCCAGGCGCCCCACAGAGTCTTTCCCCCCCCCCCCATGTTTATTAATTTTTGAGGGAGAGAGAGAGAGAGAAAAGAGAGAGAGAGAGCACTCATGGGGGATGGGCAGAGAGAGACAAAGACAGAGGATCCGAAGTCAGATGCGGGGGTTGAGCTCACGTACAGTGAGATTATGACCTGAGTCAAAATCAAGAGTCGGACGCTTAACCGACTGAGCCACCCAGGTGCCCCTATTTTAGATACTTTACATCAAACCAACTTCCCATATTTAATTAACTCAAACTTTTATCAGAAAAAGGGCTTTGAATGTTGCTGAAGCAGGAGGAAGTGGCTCATGGAGATTCACCGACAGCAACACGAGACAGAGTGGGGAAGTTCAAGGAGAAGTGTTAGTTCACAGAAAGAGCTCTCCCTGATTCACCGGGTGGGATGAGCCTGGACAAAAGTGATCCTTGGAGGAAGCTTGTCCTCAGAACAGCCCCTCCTCTCTTCGCTTTGTCCTGTTCAGCCTCCTCCTTACCCAGAGGTCTACTTAGGGCCTCACTGGGCAGTAACAAGGATTTGGGAGAGAGAGACGCGATACTGGTGGGAAGCAAGACTGTCATTTTGCCTTTTTCTTGCTGGGGGAAGAGTCAGGTTGGTTGACTCACAGAACAAAGAGTGGAGGACTCACTGTCACCCAGAAGATTACAAAGATCGATGCTTAACCACAGAAATCAGCCCTGACTGATGATTTCAAAGGGCAGCAAGGTAGAGGAGAAAATGGCGACTTCCTTCACTGAGTGGCTTGAGTTTTTGGGAAAACAAATCCATCAGACCCAGTGGTATTTAAGTCCTCAGCAAGCCCAGAGTCCAGGAGTTTGCTTTCCCTATTCTCCTGAACTGGCCGGCTCCTGCTCTAGGACCCTGTGGCCCTGAGAGGGTTTCAAGCCACTGTTTATGGGCAGAGGGAAGGAATCTTCTCAACTGAAACACAAGGAGTGAGGTTGACAGGAGCTTGTAAGACCCACCCTCTGGGCTTTTAGAGTTTTGTGACTCTGGGAACAGGGACAGAAGCTCATTCAGAGAGTGCCTGGCAGAGTCTTCGAGTTTAACTCTTCTTGGGTCAAGGTGTGTGAATTGGAGACAAAGTAAGACTTGCCTTTGAGATCCAGGACTATTTTATTTCTGGTCCCTCCACTTCATTGGAGGCCCTTCATGGAAAGAGTGCCATATACAGAGTGTGAAGCCTGCAGTCATCATCAGGGAATGATGCTTGATGGAAATGATCCTGAAGTCTGTGTGCTGATGCCCAGGGGCAACATGTTTATCACTGCTCAGCAATGACATGCATGACAGGTGGGAACGGTCCCCTGCCTGTGGAGGGCCAGAGAGAGAGAGAGAGAAAGAGAGAGTGAGAGAACTGGCCATTGGACAACTCCAGAGGGCACCCTTCCCTGAAGCACCAGTCTTGGCTGGAAGGAAGGATGCTTGCCCTGGATAACAATACCAGCACCGGTAGCAAAGATTTATCCAGCACTCACGTCAAGTCAGGACTGGCCAAATGCTTTATGCGCCTTATTTTACTTCACTCTCACAACTCTCTGAACTGAGTACTGTTTTTCCCTTTTTGAGGTCAAATGATTTGCCCAAGGCCGCATAGCAGTAAATGTTGGCAGTAAGCCATTCTGGAACCTGTGATTTGCCCATTATGTGACTCCGGATTTCAAAGCCAGGTTCAGATCCCGGCTGCACTGGGGCCTCAGGTGACGTAAATGGATACATGATGACCCAGAAATGAAATCCTGCCTCCCTGACAGTGACTTCTGACCTATAGCACCCGTGATGAGCGGTTTCAAAGCTGCTGCACAGTCGCCTAGATTGTGATGACTGTATTGTGGAGTGATTCTGTATTCTTGTTCAGGTCACCAAGGACATGAGTGGTTAAAACAATTTATAAAGCAGGCAACACCGACCTGCCTTGGGGGAAAACTTTCAGACATGTTCTGGTGTGATTCCAAGAAACTCGAGGAAAAATACTTTGCAAACGTTGTCTCCTATACAGTCTGGTATTAACATAATTTTTGTTTGTTCTGCTTCTGGTTTGTTTGTTAAACTATTCTGATGCTGAACTGGAAGTTCAGGCATGTCTTGGAAACGTAGGACAGTCCTTCTGCATTTCCTCTGGCTGCTCGAACAAAGCACCACAAAGGTGACAGCTTGAAAGAACACAACTTTGTTTTCTCTTGGTCATGGAGCCAGAACTCCAAAATCCGTTTCCCTGGACTATAGTCAAGCTCTTGGCAGTGTTGTTTCCTTCTGGGGTCTCCGAGGGAGAATTTGCTTCCTAGCCTCTTCCAGCTTTTGGTGGGTGCCAGCATTCTTTGGCTGTGGCCTCATCACTCCAGTCTTGGTCCATGATTGCAATTGCCTTCCGCAGCCTCCCTCTTATAAGGACACTGTGATTACAGTCAGGGCCCAGCTAGGTAACCCGGGATAACTTCCCCCATTTCAAACCCCTCGATTTCATATCTACAGAGTCCCTTTTGCCCTATAAGGCAACATCCACAAGTTCCAGGGTCTAGGAAGATATCCGGGTATCTTCGGGGCCCCTAATTCAGCCTAAGGTAGTGCCTATCATCATTCCCCTGAACAAAAAGACACTGCCTTCTCAAGCAAAGGGCTGGGAACACCAGGCTGGGCTCAGAGGTTTCTTCTGCCCATCTGCCAGCTTCACTAGCTTGTGCCTACAGAAACCCTCCTGCTCCTTTAACTCACTCAGAATGTGCCACGGTTTCCGAGTTATTTTAATCTTTCTTAGCAAAACTTATTGCAGCAATATGATAATACGTAAGGAAATAGTGAAAGTGTACCCTGGGTTACAAAGGGTATAAAAAATAAATAAATGAGTAAATAAATGAGCTGATCTGCATATGAGTTCTGGCTTATCACCTATCACCTATGGATTCTTGGCTAAATTTCTTGGCCATTCTAAGCAAGAGCAAATCATTAAAAAAAAATGCCACTTGGATTTTTGTTGCATAGACCAAAATAGGGTTTGAATACTGTATTTTATATTTAAAAGTTTAAAAAATAAAAACAGTAAAATACATAGAGTAAAATTCATCTTGTTTAAGTATATAGTGCTATGAATTTTGACAAAGACATGCAATCTTTTGCAGGCAACTACCATCGCAATCAAAATGGAGAGTATTTCCATCAGCCCCAAAAGTTTCCTTGTGCCTCTTTACAGTCAATCTTCTCTGCCTCCAGCTCTGGCCCCTGGCAACCACTATCTTCTTTCTGACCTTTGAATTTTGTTGACTTTCGACTTGGATACAAAGTGAGGTGTAGAGTATCTGCAGGGTTTACCTACTTTGGTTCTAAAAGTCATCTTCAACTTAGTAGCGTTCTTCCTGTGCTGTACATCTAAAGCAACCCCACTCCCTTCCCCTTTGATGCCGTCAAGATACAAAGCAAAAGGGATTTAAGGCAGACCTTACTGGAATTTAGTCCAGACCCCAGCTGGGGCTGAGGCAGGGATAGCAGGCGCTCTGCTGGAACCCTCCCAACACTATAAAGTTATGCAGACATGACAGTGTTGAGATTCTGATGCCCCAGGCGTGGGAGGAATCAGTGTACAGGCAAGAACATGAAATACAGACACAACAGTCTGGGTGCGGCCCCTCTTACATGCACTGGTCTCATCGACACCCACGCCCTCTGAAGCAGAGACTTTCGACCTCTGCACTGGCCATGCCATCTCATTTTATGCTCTTACTTCTCTCACATAAGGTAGTGGAGTTGTATATCTTCCTACTTCATTAAAAACGTTGTGCATCTTAAATTCTTCTTGGGAAAAAATTATTCCTTTGCTGTTAAGCGGTACTTAGTACTAGACATGACAAACACAGTGAAAATGCTGTAGGTCAAGGATAATACCTAACTACCCATCTACTATGTAACTGTGTATTTATGGCCACTAATCTGTGATGTTATTTACCTGTGTAACAAAAACCTATCGATGGCACATAAAAAGAGCTCACTAACTTCATGTTCACTTTGTCAGTATCACAGCACAGCACATGGAGGAAATGTTCAGCGTTGGGTCCACATTAATTAGATCACAGTCAAAAGTTTCTTTTAGACTTCTTTGGAGCTCCAAACCGAGCTTCAGCCTTATTTACTTTTCCATTCACACATTTGCCTTCAAAGAAGTTCATTGGAGTGTTACTAAAAACAAGTATTCGACTAATTGCGTTCCAAAATAAATGACTGTAATGCTAGAATAAACCACTAGATGGCATCTCGAAAAGACCAACTGTTCTTTGGTTCAGAAACTTTTGTGAATAACAGATAAGCCACTCCTGGTAACTTTATATCTGTATTTATATATAGTTATTATCCTCTCTTTAAAGTTGGAAAGGAAAATAAATAGTTTCCTTGTTCCCTTGAATAGGACTAATGAATCCTTTTGTGGACATGTTAATGTACACATTCATATAATTTTATATTATATAAATTCATATTTATATTATAATTTCATATTATATATGAAATTATATATATATATACTTATATATATAAGTATAGTTTCATATTATAAAATTATGATTTTCTAGATTTACAAAATATATGCTTCATATTAAATAAAGTCTTCACATTATGATTTAAAGAGCATATAGAGTGAGCAAACATAGTCCCTCCATAAATATTTATGGAATAGTTAATTGCTGAGCTTGAATCCAATAGGTACTGGGCTGAGGTTCTTATAAATGTTATCTCATCTTGACAGGAACTCCATGAGGTAGAAAGCATTACTTCCATTTTACAGATGTAAAAACTATGGTTCAGAGAGGTTAACTGCCAGAGTCACACAGTTAGTTGATCAGATTTCAAGGCCAATGGAACCGACAACCACTATATTATATGGCTAAATAGATGAAGACAGTATTTTCTGTCTTTAATTTGATAAAACAATTACTTTTATCTTGCAGAATAATAAGCAAGAATATTTGTACACGAATAGCATAGACCTAATTCTAAAAGCAAAAGGAGAAAGGGAATATTGTTTGTGTTTTTGTTCTCTAATTGTTAATTGCTTTATGGAGATAAATTATACATCACAAAGTTCACCACACTGAAGTGTTCAATTCAATGGTTTTTTAATATATTTACAATATTTTAAAAATATTCACCTAATCTAACTTCAGAATGTTTTTTATCAACCCCAAAAGAAACCTGTACCCATTAGAAGTCGCCAATCCTAACTCTCCCATCTCCCCATTCCCTAGCCCTACGTAACCAATAATCTACTTTTTGTCTCTACAGATTTCAGGACATTTCATATAAATAGGGTCATACAATTAATTGGTGGTCTTTTCTTACTGACTTCTTTCACTTGGCATGATGGTTTCAAGTTCCTTCTTGTTGTAGGATGTTTTCCACTTCATTCCTTCTTATTGCCAAGTAGTATTTCATTTTCTGGATATATCATGCGTTCATCCATTTATCAAATCATGTACATTTGGTTGTTTCTACTTTTGGGTTATTATGAATAATGTTACTATAATAATTCACATACAAGTTTTTATGTGGACATATGTTTTCATTTCTTTGGGTATGTACCTAAGAGTGAGATTTCAGGGTCAGATGGTAACTTTATAGTTAACTTTTAAAGTACTGAGAAACTGCTTTCCAAAGTGACTGCACCATTTTATATTACTGCCAGTGATGTATGGAAGGTCGTTTTTCTATATCCTTGCCAATGCTTGCAGTTCCCTCTCTGCTTGACAATAGCCATCCTAGATTGTGAAGTGGTTGTTTTTAAATTTTTGTTATTTTTTAAAAAGTTTATTTATTTATTTTGAGGTGGGGGGACGCAGAGAGAGAGGGGGAGAGAGAGAAAGAATCCTAAGCAAGCTCTGTGCTGTCAGCGTGGAGCCTGATGCAGGGCTCAGACTCACAAACCATGACATCATGACCTGAGCTGAAACCAAGAGTTGGATGCTTAACCAACTGAGTCACCCAGGAACCCCTAATCTTTTTGTTATTTTTTAATAAAGCAAATATGGTTCCAAAGAAAACAGAAATGCTCACTATGTGACTGTAATAAAATCTTAAATATAAAGTAAAATTTCTCCATTATTCTCTGTGCGAACATGTAGTAAAGAATTAGTTCATGTTCCAAGAATTATACTTCTTCCAACATCAATGACAAAGGCACTTACTGCTGCTGCCGATACTGCTGCTTCAGAGGACAATATCTACCACCCAGACATGTTCTGAGGATTAGAAATGATGTACATAAGGCATCTAGTACTACCGTTGGTGCTCAGGAAGTACTCAACACAAGGATCCTTATTTTCACCCACTCCATTCAAGAAAATGGTTACAAAGAATCACTTTGCACACGTGGCAAACAATTCTAATGGCAACTCATGAGCTAGAGGAATGGAAATTATATTGTATGGTGAAATCTCCATAAAAAACAGTAATAATGCAAATCCAGCCAAAGGAAACTAATAGGAACACAATGATGTTAACACTCATACGATGCATAATAACCAATACAAAGTCTGTATTTAAGTCAGACTTGGAAAAACTAAACCTAAAAGCCAAAAGAAATTTCAATGTTCTTTTTTTAAATTTATTTTGAGAGAGAGAGACAGTGAGAGTGGGAGAGGGGTAGAGAGAGAGGGAGACAGAGAATCCCAAGCAGGCTCTGTGGGGCCAGTGCAGAGCCCAATAAGGGACTCAAACCCACAAAACCGTGAGATCATGACCTGAGCTGATACCAAGAGTTGGGACACTTAACTGACTGAGCCACTCGGGCGCCTGAGAAACTTCTATGTTCTTTAAAATCAGGGCTCAGCAGATAAGGGAAATATACATGATCCTATTGTAGTGAAAGTGAAAAAAGTTTTAGAATATTATTTATATGTTGCTTATTACCATAGTTTCTGGATACAAATAATTTCCCTGAAAGGCTGTTATTTATACTATTTATATTAGCTCAATGCATGTTGCTAAGTCCATAGCATGTAGCCACATCTTTCCTGTTCAGGGCCCTGTGGAAATTCTTCACTTTGGCCTTTGTAAAGTAAAATAGATGTCTCTGCCAAGATACCACTTTTCATTGAGATGCAGACATAAGTGGCCCTGTAATCAAGAAAATAGGACCGTGGCTGTTGTAAATCTGCTCTTTTGAGAAGCTCTACTAATATACATAACACATAACACATAGTGGAGGGGAGAACAAAACAAAGGTATTAATTTGGAAAATGAATCTGTAATATTGACAACTAAAATGTATTTTCAACCTGTTATGCTCTGGGAAAGTCTTCTGCATAGTCTTTTTTTTTTTTTTTCTTTTTCTTTTGTTTAATCCTTATAGTAGTAACTCTTAAGGGTAGGTATTATCCCATGTTCCAGATGAGACAGCACGGCTGGCTGAGATCAGATGATGTATTCAGTTCTAAAACTCTTTAGCAGCAGAGTCAGGATTCAGACTGTGATGTGTCAGACTCCAAAGCCCATGCTTTTCCAGCTCACTCTATTTGTCCCTAGTAAAGCTTCCATGTCACTTTTAGGAAAACATTAAGCTTCTTAGGGCTTGAGCCTTCTTTCAGCACATGGGAAGATCTACCCTAGTTGACATCTCAGTAACTTCACTTGAAGTCACTCTTAGTAAATTCTTTGCGAATATATTTATTTCAGTATCTTAAATAAACCGTATGTGCCCTAGGTTAGCATAGGGTGACTTGGTCCTACAATGTTCTAGCACTGGTTTCCAAATTTATTAATCCCGAAAACCTTTTGTTAAATGAAATCTTAGTTACTTTTGGCAGAGAACAGGGCCAGCAGTTTATTGATAACCTGACCATCAACCATGACTATGCTTATTGAGCACGACACTACATTTAACCTCTCCTGTCTAACTTACTTATATATATTATTTCATTTAATCCTCCAATCCACTGTTATTTCCAATTTAGGAACCAGTCGACAAGTTAGGAAGGTATTACTCTGTGGGTAATGGAGAAGCCTGTGACCGGTGCATCATGTAAGCAGAAGTCGAGGTAGCCAAGCCAACCAAGGCTTGTGCCGTTGCTCAGAGATATGAGACTTTTTCTCTTCCTTTCCCCAAACCTTTAAAACGAGGCTCCTCCTTTTGCACTGGTGTTGGAAATGCAAACTGGTGCAGCCACTCTGGAAAACGGTGGGGAAGTTCTTCAAAAAATAAAACTACCCTATGACCTAGCAATTGTACTACTAGGTTTTCAATCAAAGGATATAGGGATGCTGATTCAAAGGGGCACATGTACCCCAATGTTTATACTAGTGCTATCGACAATAGCCAAAGTGTGGAAAAAGTCCAAATGTCCATTGACTGATGAATGGATAAAGAAGATGTGGGGTGTGTGTGCGTGTGCGTGTGCGTGTGTGTAATGGAATATTCGGCAATCAAAAAGAATGAAATCTTGCCGTTTGAAACAACATGGATGGAACTAGAGTGTATTATGCTAAGCAAAATAAGTCAGAGAAAGATTACCCACCATTCACCTCTAATAAATTTAAAAATAAAGATTTCAGAAGGCGAGAGAGAGAGAGAGAGAGAGAGAGAGAGAGAGAGAGAATCCCAAGCAGGCTCTGTGCTGTCAGCACAGAGCCCAAAGTGGGGCTTGATCTCATGATATGTGAGATCACAACCTGAGCCAAAATCAAGTCAGTTGCTTAATTGACCGAGCCACCCTGATGCCCCTTACCTTTGTAGTTGTAATCAATATGTGGACAATTGATGTACTTGACATATGATAGGAGAGCTGAGTTGATTTGATCCTTTTGGCAAATGAGCTTCTTCCTGGGACTGTAACACTGTTATTCTTAAAATATTCACTGGCAAGTTAGTGTTTATGTGTCAGGTCCTGTGGTAGATTGCAAATGCCACGAATTCTTTGCTGTGTCCACTATTGAGAGTGGGGTCTAGCACTCTCTCTATTGGATCTGGTTTGGCCAATAAGAGACGGCAGAAGTGACATCCTGGGCCTTCTGAGACTAGGTCATAAGAAGCCTTGTAGCTTCTGCAGGTGCCTTGGGACACTCATTCTTGGATCCCAGTTTCCAAATTTAAGGCAACACAAGCAGCCCCATGGAGAGGCCCACGTGGACAGGATTCAAGTGTCCTGGCTGAACTCCCAGCCAACAGCCAGCAGACTTGTCAGTCATATAGGTGAGCTTTTTTTGTGAGTATATCCTACAGCTCCGTGGATGCAAGGAGCAGGATGAACCAACTGTACTGAGCTCTGCCCAAGTTACTGATTTGTGAGCAAACTGAATGACTTGTGGTTGCTTTAAGTATAAAGTTTGGGAGAAGTTTGTTACACAGCAATAGATGACCAGAACATGTGCTAAGGCCTTTACAAATGTTATCTTAATTTATTCCTCACAATAATCTTATGGGGTAACTGCTATTATCCTTATTTTAAAATGAGGAAGCTGAGGCTCAGTGAGTTTGAATAATAATCCAGGTTTGTTAGCTCCAATTTGAATATGGGTATTTTTCTTTACTGATATTACTTCATTCTATGGCTCATCTTATTCAAAAGACAACTGTTGAGGCAGACAAGACTAAGGTCAACTCTTAGTTTTGTCCCATTGTCTTAGTTTAAGTCCTTCTAGGACTTCTTCCCTATTGGCACAGGACTGTGAGGATCCAAAGATCCATATAATGGGCTTGACAGATGGTAGTCATTCAACAAGGGGTAAATAAGTATGTGCTTTGAGAATTCTTTCCTATGACAAAAAAACAGCTGGTGGTAAAGGACTCTTAGAAATGGTTTTTGATAGTGTGAACATGGGGATACACTCATTTAGGTCAGGTATGTGCTAAAACATGTCAAAAAGAATGACCTTTAAAAAAAATCCATAACATCACATAATGGTTAAACCATGTGTGCATATATGGCTTATGTTACAAGGCATAGAAAAAATACAGATTTCATTGAATTGGAAAACATTCCTGATTAATCAGCTACATCTGTTACTTCCCTTCAAAAGATTCCTTCCAGCTCTGAAATTCTGTGAATTTTACTTTGCCTCATTCTACCTTGAATGTTGAGGGCCTCAGAAAAAGATGCAATCAGCCAACCTCCAGCCCCTGGTAGTAGCCACATGCAACTTGTAATTTGTGTGCTATTTCTGAACGAGGGTGCAGTTACTCCAAGAACCAACCTCTCTACTGCCTATCCATTTTTACACAGGGTAAGTAAAACAGGTCCTATGAAGTTGCTGTCATTGTCTCCCTTGAAGTTCAGGGGCAAGGGCGTGAAGGAACCAGCAAGCAGCTAGAATGGAGCTCTTATCATCACCGTCATCATCAATGGGTTTGTGGTAGGTACTCGATAAATACTTAGCAAATTGAATGTATAGTACCTTTTTCCTTGTCCTTTTAACCTGTCTCACCCATTTATTTCCAGCTGAACAGTGGATGATGGGGGTAGCAGTGGTAGAAACTGAAACTCCAGAGCTTGTAGAAAGACTCCCCTTCATCCTGTGCTTATGTTCTCAGTCCCGGCTGATGACAAGCGCTAAGGCAGGGCTGCTGGCCCAAAGAATCCTAACACAGCCTCCTTGGTTTCTAGTCTCTTCCAAACTAATCCTGGAGCCCTGACTGATGGACTGATAAGGCAAGACAAAGTACTATGTCATGATAATCTGAGTAATATCTACTAAAATCTGTATCCATAAACAGAGAATGTACTTAACAGTGTTCCTGGAACACTTAAAAAAAAATGAGAAAGGACAAGAAACTCAAATCTCCCCAAATAATACATATAACATTTTCTGATCTTGATGCCATAAAAATGAAAATTAATGTAAGAACCAGCAAACAAAACTACTATTCACACCAAAATTCCATTATCTGAGGAAAAAAGGAACAAAGAAAAGAAAAAAGGAAAAAAATTTTCTTCTGTAAAACAACTTTTGGATTAAAGTAGAAATAAACACTGAAATATCACAATACCTAGAATATAAGAGTCATGACAACACCAATACATCTAAGTAATTCAGTTTAAACAGTGCTTAGAATTGTCTACAACTTAAATCTTACATTAATAATTAGAAAATAAAAATGAATGAATGAAGTGCTAACTCAAGGAGTCAGGGAAAAAACAACGAATGAACTAAGGAGAGCAAAAAGTAGGAAATTTATTAAAGTGGAAGTCAGTTAATTGGAAAACAGAAAAATTATAGAACAGAGATATTCAAAACATACCACTCTGGGAGAAACAAACAAAAAGTTCAAAATGTCAACTGTTAGCTATCTTATTTAAGAAGATAATAGGGCAAACATAATACACAAGGGAGAGCCATATGCACAAAAGAGAAAGAGAGAACTTTGCTCAACGCTATGCAACTAAATTTGTAAACTTGGATGAAATGGAAGATTTATGATGTCAGCTAAGATATAAAAACTACACAGACCAATCACTACAGAAGATAGCAACAAAGTTGTTAAAGAGCTACTAGCCAAACATCCATCAGATCATTTCACTGAAATTTTAAGGAACAGAATATTCCAATGCAATTTAAGCTGTTCTGGACCAAAGGAAAAGGAAGTTTCCAAATTAACCGGCATAAAACTAAAAACCAAACTTTTTAAAAGACAGCACACACATATAAAAACTACAGACTAATATCACTGATGAATACAGTTGCAAATATGCTAAATAAAATATAACGTAGCAATATATTAAAAATATACACATGGCCAAGTAGTTCATTTCAGGAATGCAAGAATGGTTCAAAATTACAAAATATATTAATAAAATTCAACGTATTAAAAGATCAAAGGAGAAGAATCATATGATCATCTCCATAGTGAAAAGGCATGTGATAAAATTCAACATGCATTCTTGGTTAAGTTTTTTTTTAAATATAGAGATCGGTGGATCAATTGATTCTCCTTAACGTGATTGACTGATATATTTAACATTATTCTAGAAGTACTAGACAATGCAATTAAAATGTAAAGAGGTATGCAAGCTGGAAAATATGATTGTGTAACTAGAGAACACAAAAGAAAAAAATATTACTAGCTATAAGAAAATGGTAGTCTGGTAGCTGTGGAGAAAATTAATGTAAAGAAATCATTAGGCTTAACGTATACTAAACGCAGATTGAATTATAAAAAGGACTTCCTTAATATTGATAACAAAAACACTGAAAGTCCTAAGAATAAACTCTTAAGAACGAAGATGATCTCTATAAAGTAAAATGCGAAACATGTCTAAAGGAAACAACCACAAAAAGAATGAATGGGCACCATTTTTACATAGGTACCATGATTTAGACAGAAGCTTTAACATGATAATGATGTCCAATTTCCCTAGGTTAATCTATAAAAATTAAAATTGTCTAGGGGTACCTGGGTGGCTCAGTTGGTTGTCTGACTTCGACTCATCATAATCTCAGTTCTTGAGTTCGAGTCCCGCGTCGGGCGCTGTGCTGACACGTTGTTTCCTGGAGCCTGCTTCAAAATCTGTGTCTCCTTCTCTCTGTCCCTCCCCCGCTCATGTTTTGTCTCTCTCTAATATAAATAAACATTAAAAAAAAAAATGGTTCAAAAAACCCACATACTAATGGGACTTGTTTTGTGAGACTTGAGTAGGTCAATTCTAAAGTTCAAATGGAAAAATAAGCAAGAATATTTAAAACATTTAAACATTACAGTTATTAAAACAGTATAGGGCTAGTATAAAAAGAGAAGGGTAGATCAATTGAAGAGAATAGAATTGGAGTCTAGAAACATATCCAAGTAGTATATAAATTCTATGATAAAAGTGTCATTTCAAATAGTAAGGAAAGAATGTATTATTTAATAAAGAGCTGCAGGATAAAATTAACTGGGGAAAAAATGGAGCCTTAAATTCCGGATTGATTGTGATTTAAGTGGGAAAATTGAAATAAAAGAAATACCCAACTTTAGTTTTAATATTCAAACTTAAATAGATACATTTTTCTCTTAAAAAAAGTACAAAGTATGCATAGTAGGTTACAATTTGTATTATTATATATGACATTTATATATATATGGACACATTTATGGATTTACATGGTACCTTTGGAGGGGTATACAGAATTCGGTATTGGTACTTGTCTCTTTGGAAGGGAACTAAAAGATGGGTGCCAGGGAAGGGGAGAGACTCACCTTTTACTGTTTGAACCAGGAAAATGTATTAGTTAATTATAGAAAGAAATTAAAATAGAAATGCCAGGAAACAAAACCAAGAAACCTATACAATATATTATTAGTAGGACCTAAATAAGATTAATTTGGTGATACAAATTCTGCTAGGAAAATATTCTATACGGGTCTGAAATGCATCTGAAAATCATACAAAGAGAACTAATTGAATTATTGCATCTTATAAGAAACATTAATTAAGAAGTTTTCTCAAAGGCAAATATATTCAGCTCCTTAGGAATTTTTACCCTCAAGTGCTGGTATAAGCTACCACCTTATTCTGAAGAAGACTGCCTGCCCTTCAATGTTCTTCTAGACACAACGCAGTATTTTACGGCCTCAATCTGCACGTGCACCAAAATGCAACAAAAATAAAGAGCAACTCTGATTTAAAAAGTACCTCAAGGCAATACAAAAAAAGTGATTTTTAATTTTGGATACATATTAAAACATTTCAGTCAGTTCTTTCTGACAGCATAACATGACAAATACACAAGACCTCAAACATGCTTTAAAATGACATTCAGCAAAATATTGAAAATTTAATAAATAGCAATAATCACACACAAATACATATTTCATACTCAATCATTAAGCTATTAAAACAGACAGCTAAAGAATAAATAAACAAGAATAGACAATAAAAAAATATGCGGGGTTTGCAATTCATTCTACTTAAAAAAGGGGGGAGGATCTGAATGATTTCGTAATTTGCTTTCTGACGTGTAGCATGATCCTCCCCCGCAGTGAATAAAATATATCGAAAATCACTCTTACAATAATGCAGTCTTTAAATACAACAAATAAATATGAAACCAGCAAAGCAATTTCAAGTTGTATAAAAACGCCCCCCCCCAAAGCTATGGAAATATATAGTCATTGTGGTAGCAAATGACAGTATTGAAAGTGATAGTGCTTGTGCACTGAACTCATCTGTGACCTTGACATGACGTTAGTGCAAATCCCTAGGGTCCAATACAAGCATCACCCTGTACCAGGGAAGGACATTACCAGTTGGAACTTATCTTGTACAATTTTTGTACATTTTTTATAAAGTTCAAGATTTAATGCATAGTAGAATATCTTCATCTGCTTAATTCTGTCCCGAAATAGGGATGAAAAAAGAAATGACTTGGGATTTTACCATTTGGTTTGTACCATATTAGAGTATTAAAGTCAACATTAGAAAATCTATAAAAGAGTTTCACTTTTGCCATTAATTTTTCTAACTCTATCTAAATTTCACATCACAGAATGTTAAATGTAAGAGAAAAATTTGTAGACAAAGGTTTTTCCCTTTGAGAAAGCTCATATTATGATGAAATCCAATAATATTTAGACAGATGTTACCTAAATAAAAACTCAGGTGAATATAAGGGGCTTTTTTTTTTTTTTTTGTACATTAACCACCTTGAAATGTGATATATTAAGTTACAAGATGTAATGGCAAAAAGCATAAAGGGTTCAATGAGAAGAAGGTATTATTTTGTACAAACAAATGTTTTAACATAGGATAGATAAACTGACAGTCGAATGAGTCAGCAGCCATACATCTACTGTGAACTACAGTACCAGGATAAAAACAATTAAAACGAATGGAAGAACATTATTGAACAATATGAATACATAATGCAATTTTAGCTGCTAAAATAGTAAACTCTAAAGTTCATAGAGTTAAAAGTTGTTTAATTTAACCATGCAGGCTAATATATAACAATAAGAAATCACCCTGCATCTTTTTTGCTTTTAAATTAAAACTAGTTTAATTGTGAAGTTTACAAAACAACGAACGGATGCTGCTCCGACTCATACATGGCCTCGCTCGCTGTGATCCGTACCTAACAAAGTAACAAAGCCTCATCATCACTTGTTTCATTTTTCAGTGTTGCTTCCAAGCAAGTGTCTGGGATCTGGGCAGTGTGGACGACGCCACAGCGTGCGCAGGGGCCGTCTCGATTACTTGGCCTCGCTCCAGGGTTCGCTGCGCTGCATGGTTGTCTAAACCCTTGTCCTTGCTCCGAGGCAAGATCGAGAAGAGGTCTGGAGCAGTCATTCACATCCAAGTCTGAAGCTCCATCGGACACCGGAATTAACATTTCAACATCATCATCTTCTTCTCTTCCATTTGCCCCATTATCAAGCTGTCTCAAAGGACTCTGGTTCTGATTTACAGAGCTTGATCGCCCTAATGTAAAACGTACCCAACGCAGCCCCTGAGTCATACGACTTAGTGCACTTGTGAGCTGGTGCCTCGCAGGACTCACACCTGGGGGTTCTACACTTGTCACATCCCTTCCACTATCTGTGTGACCACCTCGGGTACTCTGAGTTGAGGAACTTCCACTTGCTCCCACTGTTGCTTCTACTGCTGTCGTGGGAGGGACTTTTTGGGGCAAAGGAGCTGCAACCCCACCAGATGCTCCTGCCGTATCTCTTCTCTCATTTTCTGTGTCTGTGTCGTCGGACTCCACAGAAAACAAACTTCTGCGAGCATGACTTCTTTCAGGTTCTCTGCTGGTACTCTGACTAGGGACAACCTCATCTCCATCTGCTGAGACCAAAGCCAACGACCCTGAATGACGTGATCTTGCAAAATTAAAAATACGATTCCAAATATTGCTGGATCTGCCTGCCATTGGAAGCCTGATCGAAGTGAATCCAAGCTGAGATCGTACTGCCAGCCTCAGGTTTTCCAAAACAGAAGCCTACAGAAAATAAGAGCAGATCTTAAGATCGCTAACAATGAAGTATTAACACAGAAAACATGCTTCTAACAAGAACATGTTGTGGGTAAAGACACTATTGCTCATTGTTAGAGTCTATGAAGGATGAATTCAATTCTCTCATCTGTAAAGGTTCACCTACCACAGAATCTAATCTATAACTCGTACCATTGCTCACTTAAGATTTTCCTGACACTGCATTTTATACATACAACTTTAGAGTGATGTTTCATATCAATTACAACAACTATTTTATTTCAAAACTGGACGCTGTAATCCAATTCTAAAAGTGTGCCAAAGGGACAAAATCATTTGACACTGCTTTAGCTAGGAATGTAAACTAGGCTCTTTATCTGGTTTATGCCTTTCTTGTTTTTAAACACAGAACAAGTCAGACTTGATTTACAAGGTTGAAACTTTCCCAAACATGGTAAAGTTATAATATATATATATATATATATTTCATATATATATATTTCATATATATATAACTTTATATATATATATATTCATAAATATATATATATATATATTTCACAGCTGGTTCTCAAGGATTTGTTGAATGAATGGGTAGTGAAGATTGATTTATACTGTCATAAATAAGAGAATTAATTAATTTATAATACAGCACAGGAAGCAAAGTTTAAGATTAATTTTTTTATAGCACTACAACACAACGGTATTTGAGACATTTGGACTCTTCTCAATCTTTAAAGATTAGGTTTTATTTTCTACAGCATAGCGTTAAGCATAAATTTTCACACCCTTATTCTTTGAAAATTTACTCATTTTCCTAGATGAATACATTAATGGGTTATTTTAAAAACATACAACATTTATATAAAACAGTCTTTAAGCTCCATCTAGTGGTTATAAAAAGGAGTATTCAAACTTGGAACAAACCCAGCGTTCATTTGTGGCATTTGGTATTTAAAATACAGTATTTCCAGGAAAAAATGGTGAGTTGACATATTCCCTTTCCAATGATGCTATAATTTCACCCTGCCAAAACGAATGGCTCTCCCTTTCCCTTCACAGAAGAAAAGAGTTTCCCTTGATAGCATGTGTTCTCCACCTCTCTTCAAGATGGGTATTAAACTTACTTGTAAGTCCCACATAGGCCTTTTGAACATAATCTCAGGAATATAATTCACAGAAAGCAAAGGAACTACGATCATAGGAATATTTAATAATCTGGCACGGACTGTCAATAAGAAATCTGAAGATCAGCATACACAGATTTGCTATACAAATGAGTCAGATTTTTCACCAATTAGAAGTATCTAATTTTATATTAAAAAACAAACAAACAAACAAACAAAAAACCGGTTCACATCCCTAAGGAATTTCTCCATAGATGTGGTCCTCCCCATTTAGCATTTGAGTTCTAAGGCTTTCATGTGAGTACTATGTTATACCCAGCAGTGAACAGAAGGCTCTTCAGATAAGCTTCCCTTTTATTTAGCTATTACCCATCGAGATCAACAATGCTCACTTTCACATTAGAGTCCGTCATAGTGAAGTTCTCTACTTAGAGTTAAAAGTCTGTTTAATTAAAATTAATTTTACATTAGATTCCTAATGTTTTAGGGATAATTTTACATACTTCTTCAGTTTATGAAAGAAGAAAGCATTCTTCAGAAAGCATTTCTATTTTTGAATGGGATGGGAATTTAGAATATTCTTTTTCTTTTTAAAGAAAATAATAATTGATAATTAATAACAAATTGATAATGTGTTACCAAAAGTTTGAAATTTGAAAGTTTAATCTCATAAATGGAATAAAATCTAGCTTACTATTCATAAACATTTTATTTTAAAACTTTGTTGAGTATAATTCCCTCATAAGGCTAAACTATAAACCTAAAGAATGGTGTAGTATGTAGTAAAGAATTAAATGTTATTCAGAGTGAGGTCTGACCTTTGCCATCTGCTTCTGGGATGTGATCTCTGAGCCCTTACAGCATCATCTCTGACAGGAGTGTCCTAGCCTGGGGCCTGGGGCCTGGGGCCAGCCAGATACAGATACCGCTGTGTCTAAGGTAGAGGCTCTAAGCCACACCAGCAGTGTGATGTAGGGTGGGCACTGGACTCGGCAGGATCAGTCAGTGTGCAGGGGCTAGAGACTGAGATCAGCCACATGCGCAGTTAATCATACCTGCATGGTGGAGCCACAGTAAAAACTCTGGAGGCTGTGTCTCGGGCGAGCTCCCTAGTTGGCAATATTCTGTGCACACTGTCATATACCCAGTGTTGAGAGTGTAACACTGTCTTGACTTTGTGTGGAGAGGACAGCTGGAAGATCTGGGTTTGGCACCCTCCTGAACCCTGTTCCAGGTGTCTTATTCTTTGGCTGAATTAATTTAGGTCTTTTCCCTGTAATTAACCATAACCCTGAGTATAAGAGCTTTCAGTGACTTCTGAGTCCATCTAGTGAACAGTCAAAACTAAAAATCATTTTGGGAACCTCAGAACTTATAATTTCTGTAAAGATGAGACCTGTTTGGTGTGGACTGTGCTTTCTTTAACTCCACAGTTAGCTGAACTCTTGGAGGCAGCTTCAGGGCATAGGGGTGGTAGGTGACAGATGGCAGATGATAGACTAGGTGGGTGGAGTTGACCATTGTTTGAGCTCCTACCTAAAAAGAAACTTGCCACCTGGCAGGGCTGAGAATATATAGCTTTCTCTTATTTTGCACACAAAATTCTGACCAGTGGAACTTTTGAATTATTTACTTAGCAAGTTACATCTAGAGAAATGTTCTTAAAGCTATAAATTCTCACCAATATTTCTTAAAAGACTCAAATAAAGGTGACAGACTGTAGTCAGAGATCATATCTACCAGAAAGAAAACGGTTTTCCATTTTGCACAGGATTAAATCACTGGGAAAATAATGTTTATCAATTTTTATAAATATTTCTGAATGAATTTACATTTTATTTCTTTTAATTTTTTTTTTAACGTTTATTTATTTTTGAGACAGAGAGAGACACAGCATGAACGGGGGGAAGGGCAGAGAGAGAGGGAGACACAGAATCTGAAACAGGCTCCAGGCTCCGAGCCATCAGCCCAGAGCCCGACGCGGGGCTCGAACTCGCGGACCGCGAGATCATGACCTGATCTGAAGTCGGACACTCAACCGACTGAGCCACCCAGGCGCCCCGAATTTACATTTTAAATGTATACACCCTTATGTCTTTATGAACTCTGGTATACTTTAGGCATTGAAAAAGAAATTTTTAAAAAAATGCTAATAGGACTTTATTTAATTTTAATTTTTTATATTTTTATTAAATTTATTTAGTTCTGAGAGAGAGAGAGTGAGAGTGAGCAAGGGGCAGAAAGAGAGGAAGAGAGAGGGAGAGAGAGATAATCCCATGCAGGCTCCTCACTGTCACCGCAGAGCCTGAAGAGGGGCTCAAGCTGACCGGATCTGGGGCTCAAACTCACAAACCATGAGTTCATGACCTGATGCTTCACTAACTGAGCCACCAAGGAGCCCCAAAATAGTGTTAATAGAACTTTAAAGAATTCGGAAACATTAATAAAATAATGAGTTACTATTTAAAGAAAATGATATGAATTCTTAAACACTGTAAAATCCGGCTGTCAAGTTTTCCCTCAAGTCAGGTGGAAATATTAACTTCATTGCAATTACTTTTATTGTTAACTAGTTAATCTAATTATTGATATATTACTAGTTACTGTTTTAAAAAAACCGGTATGAATTCTTAAACACCGTAAAATCTGGCTGTGAACAAAAGTTTTCCCTCTAGTCAGGTAGAAGTGTTAACTTCATTGCAATTTACTTTTACTTATTAACTCAATCTAGCAGATTACTAATGTATTAATTTTAATGTTCATTCTTAAATCTTCTAGATGTTTAGTTCAAACAGAAAATAACTTACTAAACTTTACTTCTGAATTTTAATGCACCAAATTATCATAAATAGTAAAATGCTTAAGAATCACATAACAAAATCAGAAGAATGAAAACATTTGGTATTTTGTAGCATTTGTTAAAATACAATGAAACATAATTTCAAATCCTCCATATATTTAATAATCCTTGACTACAAGAATTATGACAAAGGTCCTTTACCATATATACAAATATAGAATTCATTTTAGGAAACAGAAATCATAAATTGCAACATACCTGATTAGGTGAACAAACAGGAAAATCTTCAACTGGTGGAATTAAACCCTGAGCAATCAACTGTCCATAAGAGGGAGGGGCTTCTCTTCTTAGCAGTTCTGCTTCCACTCTTGACAGCTGTGTTTCAAATGACCTGTTAGAGAAAACAGGGGAACAGAAAAGGTTAAAAAGGCAAGCTAAAATAATTTTTTAAATCAACAATGAAAAAAAGCTGAACCTTAATATATTTGACCGTTTTTAAAGCTTAGCCAACTAACATTTATTGGATATCTATAGCATTCTGACACTGAGAATACAAAGGCAAAAAGCCATGGGGCTTTCACTAGGAGCCTGGATCACTAAGTTTGAGTGAATTAGAAATTCCTGTAAAAGGTAAATATATTAGATCTTTAAAGCCCTAAGAACATAAGAGGTTTGAGACTTTAGGTGAAAGTAATCATCAAGTTCAACACATTTAGTTTTTAGATGAGGAAAAGAGTGAATGAGTCACCAGTACACTTTCTGGAATAGCTTGTTCTTGTAAGACCTCGGACTCTTCACTGAGCTCTTATGCTGCAATGTAGTCAAAAGCTTTCTGGCCAAAGAGGCAGCATGATTATTTTGATACTGTGCATCTGCGTGTATCTATTAGCTTACCTGTTGGGTATATGAAGTCTTCTGTTGAATCTATTATTTGTAATTCTCCTGGAACTGAGGGTCACTGTCTCTACAACAGTGTCCTAAGGGACCTCTCTCTGCCATTAGCTTCTCCCAAGTCCAATCTATCCCACACCACGTGGAAGAAAACCCTCTCTGAAGGTCACCTTTTAATACTTAACCATTTCTTAATTAACTGAGAACTCTTGACACACGGCTGTCATGGACCTGAGACACTAGCCCCTTGTTCCAAGTTTTAACTTTTAGCCCTTGATATGTATCTTAGGCTCCAGATGAAATGAAGTATGTGATACTTCTCCAAGCAATGCTAGGCATTCCTACTTTTACGCATTTTCCCAGGCTATTTTTTTCAACTACAATATCTTTTCCCTGTCTACATTCTACTTGTAGATTTCAAATGGCACTTGTTCAATAAAAGCCTTTCCTTTCCCCCCCATCAGATTAGGTTAACTTTTGACTTTTCTTCTATACTTTGTTTTGCAGCTACCATTTATATTTTTGTCATCTTATTCCACTCACCAATGCCTTCCTCTTAACTGTACAGTGCCTGTGAAATTATGCCTTATTCATTTTTCTACTCATCCGTATTGTGCTTTGAACCTAGTAGGTTCTCAAATATTTAGAATTGAATTCCTACTTACAAAAATACAGGTTAAAACACTACAACTGAATATTGCAGCTTGCAAAATTCCTACAAAATAATCTGAAAACAAAAACTAGTAAATACCAGTTCTTAAGTATTTATTAGTTTTTAAAATATATTTTTAAATGTTTGTTTATTTTTGAAGGAGAGAGAAACAGAGTGTGAGTGGGGGAGGGGCAGAGAGAGAGGGAGACACAGAATCCAAAGCAGGCTCCAGGTTCTGAGCTGTCAGCAGAGAGCCTGATGTGGGGCTCTAACTCACAAACTGCGGGATCATGACCTGAGCCAAAGTCGGATGCTTAACTGACCGAGCCACCCAGGTGCCCCATCTAAGTATTAGTTTTTATGTGTTTAGCCTCTTGAGTCTTAGCCTTTTCACACTGATTTTATAAATCATAAAAGGTATTTATGTATTTCCCAAAATAGTATGAGACCAAAGTATACTGCTGATCACACTAAAGTACTGTTGCAAATACTGGGGCCATGTTTATTGCAGAAGCCATAACCACTACAATTTTGTCTTGATACTGACCTTCGTTCAAACATTCTCAGAGAATAAAGCTTACAGGTACATCCCAATGCAATGACCAGTAACAAGCCACAGATAAGGCTGCCTATGACGGCTGCAGTTATGACTCTGGTAGGCACAATTACGGGGCAATTCTCTTCATCGCTGCCGTCGCCACAGTCATCCTGGGAATCACACACCCAGCTTTCAAACACACAACGATTGTTTTTACAATGAAAATTTCCTGGCTGGCAAAAAAAGCAGTTTTTTTCATCGGAGCCATTTGGGCAATGATTCTGGTAGTTGCAGCGATCAGAACGAGGATAACAGACACCATTTCGGGAACAGGGAAATTCTTCCTTTTGGCACATGGTGCAATTTATTTCATCCCTTCCATTTGGGCAATGCCAATACCCATCACAACGCTGCTGTTCTGTGTAACACCCCCAGTTACCCCCACAGGGTATTTCCCACGGCAAACAGAAGCCATCTACTTGGTAAGTTGCATTAAATCCCCTTGCAGCGTTCACTTTATCAGCACAAAAATGTACCCTGATCTGTCCAGAAGAAGAAACAACTGTGAGAGGTGCGTGAGAATCAAAAGCAGTTAACACACGCAAAAGTTTGTGTGGATTCTCCTCTAATCCATCGTATATTTTGACGTAATCGCCATAACCAGTACCATCAAGTTTAAAGTCAGTGAAGCGTAAAATGACTTTACGATGATCACCAGTGTCTATTAACCAGGTGCAATTGCTTCCAGGAGGATAAAAGTCTGGATAGTTGGGAGAATTGAAAGTACCATAAAAATATTTTAGCCACTGTCCACAAGTTGGCACATCACAGTCTATCTCATCTCCTAGGTCAAGGCAGTCAATGTTGCCATCACATTTTAAAGACTCAGGGAGGCAAGTGTAAACCTTGGTAAACCGAGACAGACACTGGAACTGGTTGTAGGCACAGGGCTGAAAAGAAGCAGCCGTTGGGGGACCAGCTTCTTTGGCACAGATCTCTTCATCGGAACTATCTCCACATTCGTCCATGTTATTACATTTCCAGGCTTCTGGTATACACTTCCCGTTGCCACAGCGGAACTGATCGCAAGCACAGCTTGGTTCTTCAGACTTCCCTGGGAGGATGTGGGGAGGAGGAGATGGAAGAAGGGAGAAAAAAACATACTCTTTTAAAAGATATATAACAGTAAGTGACACTTTTATAATAAATATTAACTAAGCCCAAGTGATAGGGTTTAAAAAAATCTTATTTTACAAAATAGATCAGTTCTAGTGGCAAACTAATATTGGCTCACTAATTACTCAACAGTTCAATTCATTAAACACTTATTGTTTGTTCCATGAAGACCTTAGTATTTTGATCTAAAGTGAAGAGAACACAAACTGAGGGGTTGCTGGAGGGGAGGTGGGTGGGGAATGGGCATTAAGGAGGGCACCTGTTGTGATAAGCACTGGGTGTTATATGTAAGTGGTGAATCACTGAATTCTACACCTGAAACTAAAATTATACTGGGTGTTAACCAACTGGAATTTAAATAAAATCTTGGGGGAACAAAGAACAATTCTGCTTTTGTAGAGAACTCTCTTACTGCAGAACATTTACTGATATGATACAAGACACTTGAGCCAATAGACTGCACTGCCTAAAATTTGAAAATAATTTATTGCATAAACATCATTAGAATATTTTCAAATGAAGAAAAATTTACCCACAATAATCACCTTTCAAATCAATTTTTTTCCTATTTTTCATATCCTTTTCTAGTTCTTGTTTATATCTATATCTATACATACACACAATATTTTGCTGTATGTGTCCTACAGTATATTTTGTAATCCTATTCTTTAGAACCAAATTTCTGCTAAGATTATTGTAAGATTAACTTTATACATGGTTCATAATGATTCATGTGACCATAACACAACACTGCCACTTTATATTTCTATTGTTTTACACAACTGCATGAATTTGAGTTATGTTATAAATTCATTCATCAAATTAGCAGGGGCAAGGAGAGAGGAAAAAACCTGAAATACCTACAGAATTCCAATTATTGTAGTGTACAATGCTAAATATACACCAATAGTGAGGCATGGAAAGAAAATCAAACATTAGCTCCTGACAGTTCCCCAAACTGACAGTGTTTGGGATAATACATCTCCATTAACTTCTTATTTATTGGTAAGCAGGTGACAGAAAATGTGCTTCGAAAGCTAAATAAGTATTACAAAGACTGTGTTTTTAAGAAAAAAAAGCTAAAGGACAAGTACAAATTTTAGAAGATACAAAATGATTTTCAGCAAAAAAGTAGATATAATTTAAAGAGGTGAAAGAAGATTTGATACTACAAACTAGGAAGGTGGAACAGAGCGGTCTTTTTTGCGAAGCTGTGAAGACCATGGTAATTTAGACACACAAAAACATATTCTGAAGTAACTTTCAGGATGTCAGTAAACACTTGAGGGAAAAAAAGACTTACTTAAATTTTTTTAGTGTTTATTTTTGAGAGAGAGAAAGAGAGAGAGAGAGAGAGAGAGCGAGCGCTGGAGAGGGGCAGAAAGAGAGGGAGACACAGAATCTGAAGCAGGCTCCAGGCTCTGTGCTGACGGCACAGAATTCAATGTGGGGCTCTGACTAATGAACTGTGAGATTATGACCTGAGCTGAAGTCGGATGCTTAACCAACTGAGTCACCCAGACACCCCAAAAAGACTTAATTTTAAAATTAAGTATTTAATTAAAGTAATTGATGTATTTAAAATTTGAAAACAAAATTGACCTTAGTTTATAAAATTAATCAGTTCATTAGAATATACAAAACACCTGTATGAGGCCGTGCTGTGCTTTAGGGCACCTGAACCTTCTTCAATCTCAACCCCCTTTTTTTTTTTAAATGTTTATTTTTGAGAGAGAGACAGAGAGAGAGACAGATACAGAGTGTGAGCAGGGGAGGGGCAGAGAGAGAGGGAGACACAGAATCTGAAGGAGGCTCCAGGCCTGAGCTGTCAGTATAGAGCCCGACATGGGGCCCGAACTCATAAACCGCAAGATCATGACTTGAGCCGAAGTCGGATGCTTAACCGACTGAGGTACCCAGGCGCCCCTTCAATCTCAAGCTTCTTAAGGTCTAGTCACAATTAGATATTGTTTAGAAGACTAGCCCCAAAGTGACTTCGTACTTAACACTACAGAATGCTGTTCATTATCTTTCTTTTTTTTTTTAAAAAAACACACCTGAAAAATATGCCAGCCTGAAACCCTTTCTAGAAATACTGTCATCGGAATGGAACCTGATCCAGACGTGGTCTTGTGAAGAAATATATGGTGGTGGAACTGTCGAACCACAGGCTCTGTAACTTTCGATATTCTTGTATGTTTCTATTGTCAACCAGTCCAAACTGCATCTTCTGGACCCTTGAATATCAAAATCCTGAAAGCTACAAGTAAAAAGTCAGAAAAGGCTATTAACAAGGGTAATTTGGGGGAAAAATTTCACTTAATAATACTTAATAACTGAGGACTTTATTATAAGCCTTCATTCAATATTCATTGATTCTCCTGGGTTTTCCAGGCATACAGCCATATCATCAGCAAATAATAATACTGTTTCTATGTTCCTAATGTTTGTATCTCTTTCTCAGATTCCTGAACAATACTTCTTCATAAAAAATACCAGATTCCAAAATAATGCTAAAAAAAACATAGGTAATAGTTGGCACCTTGTTCCTTTTTCTTCTTTGTGTGTGTTTAGGAAGGACCACTTCTAATTCAGAATATCCTAAATTATTCTGTATTTGAACCAGAAACACCACACCTAATCTGATAAGCTAAAGTGAAAAAGAGAAAGTCAGCCTCCTCTTAGATTAGACTGGTTCGTCTGCTTGCTTAGTGAGAAGCTTATAGCTTACACTTTCAGGAGATCAAATAACATAAATCTGAGCAAAGTAAAAAAGTTAAAAGTGAACAAACAAAAAATCTTTATCAGTGAAAAACCCCTAAGTTTGGAAAGACTTCTTTTTTTTTTTTAACATAAGTTACATTATAGTCAAACATTGTCTTGTAGTTCACAAAATATGGGCGTGCATTAAAAGGTATCAAAAAGTACACACAAAATTAGCTACTGCTATGAAAAAAGAGAAACTAAAATATTATTTTCCAATAACATGTCTCCACCAAAAAGGGAGTATCTGACTTTACCTCCTTGCCTCTGCCTTAATCCAAGTGATAAAGAAGTTAATTATCCAAGGATTATTACATGAGGATATTTCCTCTTTAAGTATTCTGAGTAACTACAACAAAGGCTGACAGATAATTTGATTGTTTCTAATTTCTCATTATTATGAACAATGCTTTAAAGAACCCTTATACATGTATCTCTACACGAGCAAATATTTCTCTAGGGCAAATTTTTCTAAAGGTAGAATTGCTAGGTCAAAACACAAAATTCCACTTTAAATTTGATAGACACTGACAGAAATATTTATACCAACTCACTCCCACTGAATGTATGTGAAAGTACCTTATATTAATGATAAAATATTTATCATTGTTCCATTTTACATTTCCTTATTTACCAAGATGGAAACACTTTTTCCAGTTTACTATTTCTTTTCCTATGAATTGCCTTGCTATATCATCCTTTACCCATCAGAAGTTTTTCTTATTCATTTAAAAATTCTTTACGTTGAACAAACACGTCCCTATTTGGGGGCATGTCTGTAACACAAGACGTATGTACTGATATCCACACGTGCATTCTCTCAATAAATAGCTGGTGAGGTAACTCCTGTTAACTTCAGTCATTAGTTGGCATGAACTGACATCTCTCATTGTGGTTTTATGTGCACTTCTCTGAAGACTAATGATGTTGAACATCTTTTCATGTGCTTATTGGCCATTCTTACATCTTCTGTGAAGTGTCTGTTCAAGTCTTTTGCCCATTTAAAAAAATTGGGTTGTCTTCTTGAGTTATAAAAATTAATTTTATATTCTGGATTCAAGTTCTTTGTTAGATATGTGTATTGATAATTTTCTTCTAGTCTATATAAATTGCCTTTTCATTGTATCTTTTAATGATCAGAGGGTTTTTTTTTTTTAATTTAACAACTTTAAGTTGTTTTGAGTTTGAGTGAGAGAGAAAGAGAGAGAGAGAGCGAGAGCGAGCGAGCATGAGCAGGGAGAGGGGCAGAGGGAGAGAAAGAGGGGAGAGAGAAAGAGAGAGACACTGTTAAGCAAGGCTCCATGCTCAGTGCGGAGCCCCACAGGGGGCTCAATCCCATGATTCTGGGATCATGACCTGAGCCAAAATCAAGAGTTGGACTCTCAACCAACTGAGCTACCAAAGCTCCCTGAGCAGAGATTTTTAGTTTTGATGAAGCCTATTTTTCCTTTTATGTTCAGTGCTTTTAGTGTCCTCTCTAAAATATCTTTGCCTACCCCAAGATATTCAACAATGTTTTCTCCTAATGTTTTATATGAGTTTTAGTTTTTACATTCACATCTAGGATTTATCTTGAATTAATTTTTGTGTGTTCTCAGAGGCAGGTCAAGATTCTTACACTTATTTTCTTCTATCATGCATGGAACATCCTGGTCTGGTCATCCTGCACTTGTGGAGGGAGGCTTGGCTCAGCTTTGCCCTTATTTAGTCTTAGGTGAACTCTTTATTTTAGGACATTGTCTTTACCTATGACATTTCTGTGGTTTCAATGAAATCCCAAGGTATTTAACAAGCTCGTCAAACTCAGCAAGTTTCAGACTCCAAACTCTGTCTCAGCTACACCACACAGGCACTGAAATCCTTGCGTAGCTTTCTACAAGGCTTCTGGGAGTCTCTTAAGCATGCACAGTTCAGAAAACAGCAAGGAATTTGAGAAGAATTTATATGTAGATGTAAGGACTTCCTACATTGGAGCTCTCTCCTTTTTGGATTTGCCTTTTCAATTTCCAGCTACTCTGACAGCCTCAACTCCACCCTGTGATACAACCACAAGCTGACAAGACTGTGGCAGTCTGCTTGAGTTGTAGTTACTACATTCTGCACGGATTAGGGAACAGACAGGAAGCAAACATATCTCACCAGTGTGGATCCCTTCTTTTAAGAGTTTAATCCCCTCCAGTTTCCTCCAGCTTCTGATTACTCTCCAGTGCCTTTGAGTAGTTTTTAAAAAACTTTTATCCAAAGTTGATAACTGTTTATGGGAGGGCTAGTCAGATTCAAGCTAAGGAATCTGTTAGTATGTTTTTATCCATTAAAATGTTTAAGATTGAGGAAAGCTGGATCCTTGTCCAGAACAAAAGAAATATCTATTCATGCATACGCTATTGGATTAATTTTGCTAATATTTCATTTAGAATTTAAAAGATCCATTTAAAAGCAAAATTAGTTTTTCGGTTTTCTTTTTTTTAATGCTTCACAGTAGTTTATATAACAAAGACTGTTCACATACCTGGGCCATCTATTTCAAGTATAGATCTAGAGTTGAAAATTTTAATTTCTTCGTTTTTTGGTTTAATCAGCTTTTTCTAAACTGGTATTGAGTCACTTTGATCATTTAAATTTTTGTAGAAATTACCATTTTATCTTGACAGTAAAATTTATTGGTACAAAGCTGTAAGTCGTACTTTATTACATTAAACAAATTTCATGTTTGTGGTCTTTATATTTGCTTAGATTTTCTGTGGAGATAGCACAGTACTGGAAAAAAAAGGAGAGACTCATCTCTTCCTTCCCATTTTTTGTATTACTAATTCTATTTATCATCTTGTTGCATTTTCTGAGGGTTCTGGTACAAGCAGTGAAAACATGCGTCATCATTCGGGCCCTTGGCACTAAAATTAACTTCAATATTAAGTTTGATTTAAAATTTTTTTAACAGATAACCTTTCATCAGATTAAGGATTTCCTTATCTATTCATTTAGTAACACCTGCCTGTAAAATTACTCAGGTTTAGAATCTTATTCTGAACGTTGATCCGATTTCTTTAGCGAATATTGATTTAATTAGCTTTCTAATTCTTGTTGAACCAATTTTGGTAATATACATTTTCCAGAAAATGGTCCGATTCATCTAACTGTATAATAATGTTACCACAAACTACTTGTAATATTCCCATATGACTTTTAAAATCTGAAAAAATTAAAAAAAAAAAAAAAAAGGGGGCGCCTGGGTGGCTCGGTCGGTTAAGCGTCCAACTTCAGCTCAGGTCATGATCTCGTGGTCCGTGAGTTCGAGCCCCGCGTCAGGCTCTGTGCTGACTGCTCAGAGCCTGGAGCCTGTTTCGGATTCTGTGTCTGCCTCTCTCTGACCCTCCCCCATTCATGCTCTGTCTCTCTCTGTCTCAAAAATAAACGTTAAAAAAAAATTTTTTTTTTAAATCTCTATTATTGTATTTGTAGTTATAGACACTTTTGCTCACTTTTATTAGTACCTTTTCCTTTTCTTCTTCAATCTTGCTTTCAGATTTGTCTATTTTCCCCAAGTTTTCAGAAAGCCTGTTTTTTGTTTTATTGAATCTTATTGTTAATTCATTCTATTTTTTTCTGATCGTATTATTTTTTCTACTTAAGATTTCACCTGGAATTTTCCTTCTAAACTCCTGAGTAAATGGGGAGCTCATTTATTTCATATCCTACTTATTTCAATGCATTAAAGGCTGTAAATTTTTCACTAGGTACTCTACCAATGTGTTCCAACAGTTTTAATATATAATACTTTTATTATGGTTATTTTCAAAATATTTTATGAGTACAGTACCACTGTGATTTCCAGCATTAATGCAGGAGTTATTTAGGAATATGTTTCCAAACATATGGGTTTTTTATTGTGGTTTCTAATTTAATTGCATTGTGGTCAGAGAAAACACATTCTGAATGATGTAAAGTCTTAAAAAATGGAATTCAGAGTTCCTTTGTGGTTTAATACATTATCAATTTCTTATAAATGTTCCATATGTCTTTGAAAAGAATATATATATTCTCTATTCATTGAAATAAGTAGAATCACTATACACATATATAATACATGTTCCTACTGGATTAAGCTTGTTAATTTTGTTTATCAAATCTTCTATCTTTACTAATTTTTTTTCTGTTTAATCTATTAAATTCTAATTAAAGGTATGTTTATAAACTTCCACTAACTGGCTTAGTCAAACTTGCTTGATAATTCCCCATATTTTGCTACTTTGACTGTATTTTAGACTGTGTTAGGAGGTATACAAAGTTTACCAACATTATATCTTCCTAGTGGCTTATTCCATTTGTTACTAATATTTTGTGTTTTAAGCTCAATTATATCTAATGTTAATCTTCCTACACTAGCTTTCTCTTTCTCAGTATTTCTGAAGTTTATCTTTTTTTATCCCTACCCCCCTTTTTAAACTTTCTGTGTTAGTTTTGTTTTAGTATGTTCTTAGAAGCCCTTTATAGGGGGATTATACCAATCAACAAACCAATAAACCCGATCAGATGGTCTATCTTTTAAAGGTTAAATGAGCTTTTTCCTGAATGGCCTTTCTATTAGAGTTCTAATTTTCCTCCTTTCTTCTTTTGTATTCGTAGGTTTTGGGTTTTTTTTTTTTTTTAAGTTTCTTTTACTTTTACTCAAGACTGCTTTCTATTGTTTCAGGAGTTATCTTTTGATGTTGTAATTCAAATACTAAAACATACTTTTGTTCTAATAAAGTCCAAGTAAGAGTATTCAGTGTTTCTATTCTCCTCTCAAAATGTCAAATTTGGTGGAAAAATTTACAACCTTATTTTCACTAATCTCTAACTGAAATTTGAAATTTCACTTATGAATATAAACAAACCATTATAGTATTTACAGTACCTGTCACTCTGTTACCAACAGAAATCACAGATATTTACACATTACATTTCAGTTTTAATAGATACCTAGAATCACTATTTACACTCAAAATCACCTTGGAATTACAGTAGTTGTTAGAACCATCACTTACTAATATGTTAATAAATAAGCATGTATTACTATATTACATATTTGTAAAAAATATCAGATAGCTTTGTTCAATATAATTGGTTCCCTTTGTAATGGTGTGTATTATGATTTATGAGTTTAAAACATTCTGGGAAAGGATCTATAGATTTCATTAACTACCAAAGTGTTCACAGCATAAAAAATGTAAGGAAAAAAAAAACCTGATGCACTTGTTGTGATGAGCACTGGGTGAAACTAATGTAACATCGTATGTTAACTATGTTGGAATTAAAATAAAATAAACAAAAAAAAAACCACCCTGATATAGTAAGTTTATCACGTCTGGAGTAAATTTGTGTTTGCATTTTGTGGCTGTTTCTGTCAGTATTAACATTTTCCATACATTTTGGAAATGAGGCTTATTCTTTAGACGCTTTTCTGGCTCTCTCTCCTTTTAATCCATTCTCTCTCTATATTCTTCCACAGCCTGTGTTTTATAGTTACTTCCAACTGGGTCTGCATTCCAGAACAGTCTTAACATGGTGGTTCACAGCATTATAGGTCCTGTCACGGAGTCATTAGGTGGCCTGGTTAAATTCCTATTTGTTAGGGTATGTCTTCCCACTTCTTTAAGTTCTCAGCCCCATACAAACTCAGGCAGTGGTTAGTAGAAGTTCTTTTCAGCCTTCTTTCTTGAGCACAATAGCCTGACTCCAGTCCCTGGCTTCAAGCAAGCAATTAGAATCTAATCCTCTATCTTTTCTTGATAAGATGGCCTTTGTTGATTTTGGTAGGTTTCAAGGGAGAGGAGTAAGGTAAAAATGCCTTTACGTTACCATCTTTAACCAGTTTTTAAAAATTTTTTTTGAAGTCTGTTTATTTTTTTTTTTTTTTAATTTTTTTATTTTTTGGGACAGAGAGAGACAGAGCATGAACGGGGGAGGGGCAGAGAGAGAGGGAGACACAGAATCGGAAACAGGCTCCAGGCTCTGAGCCATCAGCCCAGAGCCTGACGCGGGGCTCGAACTCACGGACCGCGAGATCGTGACCTGGCTGAAGTCGGACGCTTAACCGACTGCGCCACCCAGGCGCCCCGAAGTCTGTTTATTTTTGATAGAGAATCAGAACGTGAATGGGGGAGGACAGAGAGAGAGGGAGACAAAGAATCTGAAGCCTGCTCGAAGGTCTGAACTGCTAGCACAGAGCCTGATGTGGGGCTTGAACTCACAAACTGTGCAATCACGACCTGAGCTGAAGTCAGACGCTTAACCAACTGAGTCACCCAGGCGCCCCTAATCAGTTTTTACAAGGACAGCTCTAAATATTGCTTATAGTCTATAATTTTAGTTTCCCTCCTTTATCTAGATTTTAATTTTATTTTAAACTCAGGAATGAATGTTTTCTTTTTATCAAATGCTTTAAAACATCTGTCTATTCTAGATAATCATATACTTTTTCTTTGACTTGTTAATATGGTAAATTAATTTAAAATTTTCTAATAGTGACTGACTTGTATGTCTAAATGAGCCGCATTTGATTATGGTATAAATTTCTTTTGAACAATTTAGGATTACACCAATATTCACAAGTGAAACTTGGTTGTCTTTGTATGTATGTGACCCTTCTCAAGTTTGGTGTTACCATGACAATGATTTCAGTAAGAACTAGGACAATTACTAAAATCACTTTCCGATCTCATTAGGCTGGGTAAATCCAAATTCACTAACTTTGTCTGGAATTTGGGAAATTTTCCTTTAGATGTATGGTCCATCTCTAATTTTGTTCTGCATTTCAGCATTGTGCTTGGTTTTGGCGTATCTTTGTAAAATCTAAAGGGTCCAACACACGATCAGAACCAAATGGCAGGGGCACCTGGGTGGCTCAGTCAGTTGAGCATCTGACTCTTGGTTTTGGCCTGGGCCATGGTCCCAGGGTCATGAAATTGAGCCCTGTGTTGAGTTCCACACTAAGCATGGAGTCAGCTTGAGATTCTCTCTCTCTCTTCCTCTGCTCCTCTCCATTGCTTGCTCAAGCTCTCTCTGTGTCTCTCAAATAATAATAGTAAAAAAAGAACCAAGTGGCAGTGTTCCATGCAGCCTCCTCTGTGCTGGCAAGAATTGCCAAGTTTTATGGAACTGAGCTGGTAGGTGGCAAATTTAATTTTGGGGTTGGACTTTTAGGTTAAAAGATAAAAATTTCCCAAAACTCTAGTTTTATGTGGAAAGAAATCTTATACTTGGAATTCCTATGGTAAAAATGCTACTTTGTAAACACATTATAAGTAATAGAAAATAGGTGTATCGTCTGGGTTCCAGCTCGGGCAGTGCTGCAGAAGGATAACCTTAGTAGCACATCTTTTTTTTTTTTTTTTTTTTATAATTTTTTTTTCAACGTTTTTTATTTATTTTTGGGACAGAGAGAGACAGAGCATGAATGGGGGAGGGGCAGAGAGAGAGGGAGACACAGAATCGGAAACAGGCTCCAGGCTCCGAGCCATCAGCCCAGAGCCCGACGCGGGGCTCGAACTCACAGACCGCGAGATCGTGACCTGGCTGAAGTCGGACGCTTAACCGACTGCGCCACCCAGGCGCCCCAGTAGCACATCTTATCAATCCATCCAGCAAGACATTCACCCTTCTCACAGAGCAGAACGGTTTCCAGAGAAGCTCAGCTCTGGTGTTCCAGAAGATGTTGGCCTGGGGCAGAAGGGACCAGATGGAAAGCAAACCAGATGGCCCCTGTTTTACGGCTTCCACAGACAAAGGGGGATAGGACACAGTTGTGTTTCTCAAGAGACAGTGGGTGTCTCATTAGTTAGTGGATATAAAAAAGGAAGCTGGATGAAACATAAAGGGGATGAAGAGGTACAAACTTCCCATTATAAAATAAGTCAGTCGCCGAGATGAAAAATAGAGTGTGGGGAACGTAGTCAATATATTATAATAACATTGTACGGTGACAGACGGTGACTACTTTATCATGGTCAGCACTGAATAATGTAGAGAACTGTTGAATCAGGATGTTGTACACCTGAAACGAATATACCATTGTATGTTAGTTATACTTCAAAAACCCCCACAAAAGTAGGCTAAATTTACAATCTTATTTGTAAAAAATGTAAAGAAGGGATTTGAGTCTGATGTGCAAGGTCTCTTCTAAATCTAAAATTCCATACTCTTGCCTATAAAAATGTTCCTAATGAAACAATGTTGAAGACGCGGATGCTGGCCTTTGTGCTGTTGCAGACACTGCCTCCGTGGTGGGCGTGACTTTCTTATTTGTGTTTCATTTCCAACCACAGTTCTTTAAGCACACTATTTTTTTTCTTTTTCTCCTCTTCAGGCATTTTTTTTTTTAATAGCCTTGATATAACTTCCTTAAGCAAGCATTATCTAGTTCCACTGAATATTTTCTCCTTAGTATCTTATCCTCAAGGTTTTTCTCTGCAATTTTAAATGTTATTAAAGTGAATCTTAATCTTCCTTATTTATATTTATTCTTAGAAACTTAAACTTATGTTTCTTCTAGGAGTATCTTTCATTTTATATTCTTAACAGAAGTTCTTTTGTTTCAACGTTACAAAAAAGGAGATTTTCCTAGATACAACGTTTATCCATTATCAGCCTGTTTCAAGTTTTATATATGTACATGTATACAGATAAACACTACAGTCATGTTTTAGCTTATTAAGATAGAGGATTCTACTAATGAGACTAAGGTTATGGGCTAGGTGTCCAAGTGGATTAGTGAGTTTTGTTTATTTGTCCCATAGCTAAAGGTTACACTCTTGACCCTAATAAGCTGCTTCTCAAATGTGTACCTTTTGTTACAAAATGACCTACAAGAATATGGACGGCTCAGTGGAAATCCACTACCACCATCAGAAAACATTCAAAACATATACCCATACAGTACAGGAAGAATGGGCCATTACTCCTACTCTTAATATGGTACTGGTAACTACAGTTTATTACATTTTTAGAAAATTGTCTTTTAATATAACTGCATGCTGAGGGATGATACTTGGAACCTGAATTTATATTCTATAAAATATTATATTTATAATAAAATATTATATATTAAACATATATATGTTTATATTATATAGAACATACAGTAATATTTATATTTATAATAAAATATTATATATTAAACATATATATGTTTATATTATATATATATAAATATATATATACATAATAAAAGATTATACATAATACAGAAAGGTATCGGCATTACCTTATAGTAATGATTTCCCCTGGGTTTGCCCTTATGAACCAGCTGCAGTTGATCTTGGCAGGATATTCAGAAGGCCAGCCTGGGCTTGTGATTATACCACTTGGTGCTCGAATTTGTTCTGGAGTCTCTCCACAAGCTGTAAGAAGCCAAAGCAATCTTAGCTAATTATTATACTTTAAAACAGAGCACTAAGTAAATCAGTCTTTATTTAAAAAACAAAAAAACCCACAACACTTTAGAGATCAAATTATATACAATAAAATATGGTATTATCAACCTTAAAGAGTTTTTATTATTCTAATAAGATATTTTCTTCCCCTTAGTCAAAGGATCTTATGCTAATTAAGTACACATTTTGGGGAGGCATGGAAGTTTTCAAATTAGATCTCTGAATAACAGTTTAAGAGTCAGGATTACGAGCTTTAGCCATGGATTCTGATCAAGTGATCCATCTATCTTTTTTCAAAACTCACCTTTTAAATTCATTTTCTTTCTTATAAACTACCTATTAAAGTTCAATGTTTGCCGAACTACTGTGTTTAGATCCTTAAAAGTACCATTTTATTTTCTGGATACTTTAAATTAAAAAACTATTATATACATATGTATGTATATAAATAGTCTTCTGGACAAAATAATTAAGGGGAAGCACATATAAACACAACAGTAAGATCCTGGGTCATTAAGAAGTTAGTGTATGACTGGATAAAGACAGCAAAAGACTATACTTCAAAATTACTGCAAAGGAAGTCTTCAATTTATTCTATGAATATTTCTAAATTTTATTACAGGGTGATAAATGATTCCTAAATTATGTGAAAAATAAAGGCTTGAAATAGTGATTAAAATATCAGTATGTGATCAGATCTGAGTATCGTGAAGAAATACAGAATAAAGTCAAACTACTACCAACACTTTCCTGGTTTGTTCTTGCATTATCTTGAACTCTCACAGTGACACAGTGCACATTTTACCTACCCAGAAGTCAGCAGATAATGTGACAATTTATTCTCCCTCAATTTAAAAAATAGCCACTGGGCTACAAAAAATACATGATGAATGTTTAAGCTTTCAGTAAGATTTAAAACCCTAAAACCTCTTATTTGATGTAATTTCAATATATTAGATTATCTGATTTTTAAAATCAGATAGATAAGAAGTCGCAAATCAGAAGTGAGGAGAGTAGCGGCCAGAGGTACACACAGTTATTAGAAGTAATGGAGGCAATTTTCAGAATAAAGTACGTGCTGAACTAAAAAACCACGACAGCTCAGAATATGCATAGTACTGCCTATCTTCCAAAAGGTAAGAGAGGACTGTCCTTTCATACTAATTAGTGGTCATTCGTAGCTAAAAGAGTTGTTGAGCGAATAAATGAATCTTTGTAAGCAAAGTGCCTGGTGTAATAGGTGGCCTGAACTTTCATGTGTTTTTGAGTTCTGCTGTTTTTAAAAATTAGTTAACCCAATTTGTAGATAGGCAAGAATCCCTATTACAATTATAATTTGTAAAAATGGTCATTTTTTTGATAGCAGAGGTTATATCCATTCAACTTAAGTTAGAATGCCAAGAAGTATATTATGCAATTAAAAAAAAATTATCTATAATGATCAAAATAAAGCAAGCTATATTGCTTAAAGACTCAATCCTTATTTCTATAGAATAGCCCAATCTCTGAAGAAAAATCTAGGTTTTAAAAATGTACTTTAGTGAAGAAAAAAATGTTCATGCCTAAAATGGGTCTACCCTGGAATTAGGGAACACTGCACCAAAAGGATCTTGTTTTTAATCACTTAAAAAAAAAAAACCTTCACAGCATAGAATACAAGGATATATCAAGAGCCTAGTACACATCTTATTGCCCATTCATAGTCAAAGCTTCCAATATTTTTTGTTAAATTTCATTGAATAAAATTTCCCTTATAAATTTTTTAAAAATTTTGATGAATGATACTCTAGAAAATGATTAAATTTATCCGCATGTGAGCTTACTGACCATGAAGTCAGAGTTTTGCTTTTAACTTTGCTCTAATGAGTTATCACAATAATTAAAGAAAAGACATCCAAAGTCATTTAAGAACTTTTTCTTTCTTCATTATCTCTTGCCAAAGCATTTCGGAGTAGTATGCCAAAGCAAAAACCAGGTAGGGAGAATTTATGGCAACGTAGACAATTGTTAGCCTTTATATAAGTGGATGGACCAGTTATTGGTGAAAAGCTGGAATTTTATTAGGTTTGGTTTTAAATTTCTCCCCCCTGAATAACTGAGACACCCATAGGTGGTGCTCTTATACCAAAAACTAAGTATGTTATGTTCTGATATGGATGCTCAAAAATACTTCATTTTCATACGACTGCCCGAAGATAAGACACACCACCCATAAGAACGGTTATTTTGAGATTCAGTATTTTACATTTCTAATTCAATAAGTACTTTAAAAACAAAACTGTAGTATCATGTTTCTCCCTTAATTGGTTATGAATACATATTTTGATTTAATTTTGCACATTTGCAACATGACTGAATTTGGCATTTTGTTTCAGATCCAGCTGGTGGTTTTTTATCAACACATTTTTTGCATGTACAGTACGTTGGGCAAATAGATAAATATAATCTAGAACAGCCATAACACATACCTTTCTCTAAGAAAGAGTAAATTCAAATGTTAAAACAGTAAGATTAACATTAGAAACCACTAAAAAAGTTTTCTGTCCCTTTTGGGCTAGGAATTTACATATATATCTGGGTAGATTTGGATTCATGAGACCTAGATGCTATCCGTTCTACCTGCCATTTACTGGCTTTGTCATGCTGTAAACTACTTAACTTCTTTGGGTCTTGATTTCTTTATGTGTTAAAATAAGAAGTTGCTATTTGAATATCTCTAAGGTCTATTTCAGCGCTAACTCATGCCCACCCCCATATCCCATCATGATGATTTATTTCCACTACCCTTCTGATGGCTCATCAGGATGAACTCATACATTTTTCCGTATTTTCTGACTTTTTAATTTCTCTTTGACCTACTGAAATCTGATTCCAATTTGAATTCCATGAAAATCTTGCCAGCTGGCAAAACCATCACAGACATCAGTGCCGTACCGAAGGGATGCTCAATTCCCATCCTCCTTGATCTCTCTGGAGTATATGATAGTGGTTTGTTTCTTCTTGATACACTACTACCTTGACTTGCTGACACAGCCTCTCTGGCTCTCCGCCTCCCTCTGACTGTTCTGTTAGTTCTCTAGTCCAGGGCCTCCTTCTTCAGCCAGCTCCTGGAATGCTGGTGTTTGTAGTTCATTCCAAGCCTTCTGCTCTCCTCACTCTCTAGGGAAGGGTCCCATTCCATCGTACAATTTCAGCTATTATCTACAGTTCATGGGTTTAAAATCTCTAACGCAGAGATTCTGCATTAGTCAAATGCCCGCTGGACATTCCAACATCAAATTCAACATGATCAGGATGGTATATTTCACAAATCTTTCTTTCTATCCTATATTCTTAATCTTTATTCTTAGGCATCAACTGGTTAAAGGAATAGTCACTTCATCTAATTCAAATAGAAAGGAAATTTACTTTAGTATTACAGGTGACTTCAAGGATTTCCAAGCATACGAAGTAAGTCAGGCCTAATAGTGACTAAAACTAGAGATTTCCAAGTCAAACTCTGAGAATGCCTTTATCACCTCTTAGGCCTGCTTTATCTCCCCACATCCACCCCAATCTTCCAACTGACTTCCAGTGAGTCCTCTATTTTTTTCATTATTTCAGGGTCTTCTAATGATTTCCCATTTCTAATTCATCGTAACCCTTCAGCTCAAGTACCTACCATCAACTGTAATATCATTTTTTCTTCAATTTATTTATATTAATGTTGTTAATTTTATATCCCTATATTAAAAGATTTGAGGGGTGCCTGGGTGGCGCAGTCGGTTAAGCGTCCGACTTCAGCCAGGTCACGATCTCACGGTCCGTGAGTTCGAGCCCCGCGTCAGGCTCTGGGCTGATGGCTCAGAGCCTGGAGCCTGTTTCCGATTCTGTGTCTCCCTCTCTCTGCTCCTCCCCCGTTCATGCTCTGTCTCTCTCTGTCCCAAAAATAAATAAAAAAAAAAACGTTGAAAAAAAAATTAAAAAAAAAAAAAAAAGATTTGGGGTGACCTATTGTTACAAATCAGTTTCATAATACTTAAGCCTCCATCCTCTCACTTATAAATGGGGATTTAAACACTACTACCATCTAGAATGCTACAAAGGCTAAATATAACTATTATGGTAAAGGACTTAGCACAGTGCTTGGATTGCAGTGAATTGTCAATAAATAACAGCACATGATCTACCAAGTCAGACTGGTTGGTAGTAATGCCTTGGAATGCTGTATTGAGATGGCTACTAAGGCTGTGTTCAGAAGGTTCAGACCTTCTTTTACCCATGTTTATTCTACCCATTCGTTCTCTACTGCTTATACATAATTATTTTAGCCCCAATCTGACCGATTCTTCAGTGAGAGATAGTTTATACATAACTAGTAGATAGAAGAATCTCATGAGTATAATGCAAAGTTGTGACAGATTTTATTTCCAGCATGTTAATGATCTGAAGTAATCAGAAGCAGGAGTTTTTCACAGTTTAAGAAAAAATATAAACACTCTATAGAATGGCTTTCCTTTATTGCCAAGTGGTTACTTTACAAGCTTAAAGAACTGCTTGACTTTCCTCTATTTTAATCTATCTTGGGAGGTTGCTCGTACAAATGGGGACATGAAGACATTTTCCTGCTACGGAAACAAAACATTTTAATGAAGGGTATTTCTGAATTATATTCTTATTATTGATGAAGTTGTTCTCCATTAGAAGAAAATGTCTTCAAGGAGTAAGTAGGAAGCCTAAAGGATATGACTGCAAAGTCTGGACTGATTCTAGGTATAAATGCCAGGGGTATTTGACTGTGTTAGCATTTGGATTGATATTTCATCAGGGCTATACTTTGCAAAGCTACATAGCTGTAAGTGATCTGTATCAACACTACTTCTGTCACATGCCCTGTTAGTTTAATGTTTAATTTTAAAGAATGTGAGATTTTCTAGGAACACATATGTAGCATTATGGCAGAAATGACTATGTTTTAGTCTGTTCATTTTGCTTCCTTAATTTATCTCTTAATAACCAGTATCAACTCTCTTAGAATATAAACATCCACAAAAAACATGTGTATCTAATTTACTCTGGTCGGTATTTTTAGATATAAAGAAGCACTCAAGAATTTTGGATGATGATAATCCATTCTCTCTACTTTTGATAAATTTGGAAACAGAAACTCCCAAGTTAAAGAGGTCCCAAATGTTCATTCAAAGGATGGCAGCTTTCAACTTGGACAGCATCTTCTCCATAAGATTATGTAGTGAAGAGGTTATCTGACTGCTTATCAAATAAGAAAGGGAAAATTAGGGAATGAATAGGCAGAGATTCTCTGATGGGAGTTCTCAATAAGATTTTGATATTAGTTTTCAGGCTTAAAATCCAAAGATCTTACTGTATAGTTTAGAAAATGACAAAACTGAGAAAATACTCAAGATTTCTTCATGTTTAACCTGATACTATTCCAATAATCTCAAAGAAAAGCAAAGAATTATGGTTTTTAAGCTAGATTAATGTACTATAGCTATCATCTTTAAATAGGAAGGATTCAAACAACCTCTATTTTACAGGACACATGGCAGAGGAGAGGATAGGATGATTTCAAAATAATGTCAAATAAACTGCCCTTCAACTTGAGATTTCATGGTTTTAAAGCCTGAGGAGAAAAGAAGCAGGCAAGGAAATTTATGATTAGAGCTGAACTACCTGTAAAAGAAAATGAAAACTACAATTTCCTGTTCTACAGATGAAGAGCTGGGTTTCTTTTCAAAACTGAAAAAGGTTGACATTTTAGGACGATAAGTAGTTGAGACTAAAAGCAACATGGAATCTTTTTGCCTTTGGTTTTAATAAATCACAAAACCGAAAAGCAAATAAAAATCAACTGTGCTCACTGACCACCAAAGTAGATAAAATACATATGAAAGGCACAAAAGAGCATGAGGAGAATTCATGGTTTCATGGAAACTGCAGTGTTGCAATAATGAGATATGCTTATTCATAATCCAAGAAACATAAAAACAGCCAGGAGAACATACAAAACAACATACGTAGTCCTAAGTGATATAATACATTTTAAAGTAATTTCACACAATGTATCATGAGGACATAGTGTTACTAAACAGACGCAAAGACCCACACATACAAAAAACCTGCATTACATAAGTATAAAACAGGGAGGGCTTACTTGACTATTAACACAGCATTTCCTTCACAGAAGTAGGCAGAGCCAGAGTAATGAAAGAGCACATTCCAAATTAGAAAAATTTAATGACTCAATTCTGTAGACGCTAGTCAAGCCAAGGTAGGCTACTATGAAAAGAAGTGATGTGATGCAAATAAAGAAACTGGTGAAGCATAGAAATCAGCTAAGAAGCAAATCCTCCAACCTGTAAAATTTCACTTTACAGAAGTTTCATTATCTAACAAGAGCAGGTTCACTCTGTTTATAAGCAAAAGACAGCATTTATAGTCAATGGTGGTCACTATCATTTGGCTGTCTCATTTTCAGAGTACAGTATTTTATAAAGATTAGCTCCATTATGTCTGATAATACAAAAGCAATTCCAAATGTTGAAAACACTACTGAGAAGAATTTAATTCCAATGGAAACAGATGTACTTAAGAAAAAATGCCATCTCCAAAATAAGAAAAGTGGTAAGCAAATGGTGACTACTAAATGGGCGCATGGGATGAGAGAAAAGAATGATCCGGAAAGCTGACGAGGGAATCACAGGGTACGTGGAAACGAGTGTGCCAGTGCAAAAGCAGTACAAGGCACCAGGACATGGAAAATTAGGATATGTAGATAGATGATTAGCATGCAAACCAGATACCTGCTGGTCCAGTTAATTTAGGAGAAGGGCAGCAGTTTGAAACTTAAAGGTTAATTATGGTGCACAAGGCTGAAGATGAGATTCCTGCTGCAAGTCAGAAGTTTATGGTTCATGAGTTGAAGGCCTGTAAATACAATCAAAATGAGGAGTGTGTGGTCAGGCCTGTGGATCACATGACTAATGATAATGTTACTGCCTGTCGGGTACTTCCTTTTAATTCTTAGTATTTAATTCCTAGTATTCTTTAACTCTTAGTATTATTATCCCTATTTAACAGAAAAGAACACAATGGGGGCAGAGAGAAATTAATTTTCCCAAGATCACAAAAAAGCTAGTAAGTGTCACAACTGGGGTTTGAACCTAGGCAACAGGCTTCGAGGGACACACTCTTAACCACTAAGACACACACCTGCCCTAGAGCTTCCTATGATACTTGAAATAATTATCAAGGAGGTGGAGGGAGCTGCCTCAACAGAATTTTAGTAAAGATAAAAGTAGTCTATTTTGGAAAAAAGAACTTTGGTCCTGTATTAGCAGACAGAAAAGGTTTTAAAGCACCTAAAGACGGATTCCTATTTAGTACAAATCTATGTAGTGACTGCAGGCAGGACTAATCTGCTTCTAAGTCTCTTTGGAATTAAGACTTTATAAACTCTATTCTAGGACCTACCTTTTATAATAAGAAAAATATACATGTAGGGGTTAATTATAGGTAAGATGTTTAGGGCATGGGATAAAACAGCAGTAAGAGGATGTGATGAAGGCTGAAGGAGACATTTCAAAGGAAAGAGGAACAGAGAAGGGGAAAAGCAGGGAAGGCTGGGGGACTAATGGAAGGTGGTAATATTCTTAATGTTGGACAGTCAGAGTTTGGGAAGCAAGCATGTTGAGTAGGAAGTCTATGGGCCACTGAGCCCAGTATCAGGCAAGTACCAGGCGAGCGTCAGAATCTGCAGATGAATGAAGTACAAGAGGGTCCCTCTTCAGACAGTCCCATGTGACACAGCTAAGCCCTTGCAACCTCCCCAGAAGACGATGGTTAGGAGCCCATGGTCAGGAAGAAATGACTTTAGTTTGAAAGTTCTCTTCTTACAACTTGACTGGGTGTGTTGCCCATCCCAGTGTTTTGACTTCTTTGAACTTTTGTTGCCCAGATTCCTTGAATACCTGGTATCTGAGCTGAGCTCTCACATAACATAAATGTCAGGACAGTCAACACACTGAGGATGGACAGAACTGGAAGAAGAAAGAGACTGGACATGGGTAGAATTCCCTTAGAATTACTTCACGCTTCATTCCAATGTTTTCAGAAAGTCAGAAAACTAAACTTCTCTTTTTTTATGGAAACAATTACTAGCACCCTAACAGCAATATTTACTAGCTTAAGATGGGAAGGATTTAACTGTCATTTGAAAGGTAAGAATCAGTACAGGCAGAAAAGTTTGTATCAATCTATCGCTTACACTCAGGACTCTCATTATTTTCAAACCTATTACCAGAAATCACACATTTCTACTACAAGTAGAATATTATAGTAGAATATTTCTACTATGAGTAGAATATTATAGTAGAATCCTTATAATTAAATGAATATTCCTTTTCATTAATGTAGATACGTAACAATGAGTGCAGCAATATATTTATTCATGTTAGTTTAAATATGTTTTTTGAGGACCAAAATATTTCATGTGGTCTTCAGCTCTAAACAAGGCAGGTTGTCCAGAACAAACAATGATCAAGGGAACATCGCAGTAAAAAAAAAAAAAAAAAAAAAATATATATATATATATATATATATATATATACACACATATATATATTTTTTAAAAGTCAAGAGGCACAAAATATGGAAAATGGAGGAAAAATAGGAAAAAAAAACCATACAGTTTTTCCAGTTCCAAAAGGGTCATAGCACAATATGAATAAGATAAGGAGAGTACCCTTAATAGAACTATCCAAGTAGATTTACCCTAAAATTTCTAAGTAGTAAGAGTAATTCTGAATTTTGCTAGCAAAGTATAAGATAAGGTAAATGGAGAAGACTCAAACTTTTATACCTTTTTTTAAGGGCATAAAAGGGCAATTTTCTCCTGTATGGGCATAAAAACTACTGATATGGTACCTACATTTCCCAATTTTAAGTACTACAGAAGAGTCAAATGCTAAGCAAGCTACTTCTATTTCCTGAATGGGAAATAACATTAATTTTGAAGTTTACTGTGATTCTTGCTGGAAAAATAGAAGAAGCAGAGCAGAAATCAGCACCCGAGCAAACACATATTGGCCTTGATGCTCGTGATGTTCTAAGCCACCTCTCTCAGCTCTGACAGGGCTTTTTATATACTCACATCTTTTTCCAGGAGTGTCTTAGTGTCTTGTCAAGAGTGACACCCAGCAATAAATATACTACCCGGAGTGTGTTTAAGAGAGGAGGAAAGAAGAACTACCACCTACTTTGTTCTGGATACTGTATTTCCAGTACTGCGGTTTAAGATCACACCACCCCTTTTACGGAGCTATTAGTCAACTGGAATCCCAAGTCCGTTCTGCTCATCCACCAAGTGACTGGCTCTTGCACAACCGCTGCACAGTGCCTCTAATTCAAATTCATGCCTCAGCAAAATCACAAATAAGTCACATGCTATCTCACTTTGAAGAGTTATTCTCCAAGTAGGAAAAGAATTATTCCCAAAGTTACAGAGTAGTAGAGAAAACATCAAACCTTTGAATGCAATGTGTTACATCTTCACAGGATCACTCAAGTGGTTGAGTTTCACTTCCATCGTCTAAGTGTCACACACTTCTGTCACATTACCACCTGTTCTATCTATGGTCCTGGTGCTCACGCTTACTGTTTTAACACTGTTTCTTATGATAATATAATATAAAATTATTCTATATAATAATCTGCTATAAATATGCAATTGTTCAATAAAGACATGATAATACATGAAATATTATTACATAATACAGAAACAGGCTTCACATAAAATACTATTATATAATAAAACATCATAAATAATATTTAATTATATACTATGTAATGCTACATATAAAAGTACAATACATAAAGTTATATTACTATCATTACTTTCTTTTCTAAAAGTTTCAAGGAATGCTCTACTCCAGAAGCTAAAGCATTTCATGAATAAATTCTCTGAAGGCAGGCAATGCTTTTAAAAATTAACAGTATCTTAAAACATGTCCATTATTTTTTTAAAAATGAACTCTGTCTTGCATTCTCGACTCACTTTATTCATTTGAAAGATGGTTTCCTGGGTTCACATTAAGTTCTATTTTTTTTATATTCTGAAATCCTAAAAACCCTAATGGGTTCAGTATCACCTAAAATATAATAAACTTTATTTCTTTTCTCCATTTGAAACATGGATAAAAGACACACCATACAATACTGGTCAAAAGAACTGGTGAAATTCTTTTTAGGAAGTTTAGGAGGAAGTCCAGTATTTGCTTGAATAATTGAAAATAATATTAAAATCACAAATGAAAGGTACAAAGACCACTTACACCTACTGCTTTATTCATGCAACTTCTCTATATTTAAAAAAATAATTATAAACTGCTATCAAATAATTAGAGTTTAGGCTTTATTTCCTTTCAGAAGATCTGAAAATTCTAGGATAATAAAAGTGTTATCAGACAGGATGTTCTTCCAGGGAAACTTCAAAATACTGCATTACAGTATTTAAGCCCAAAATGGTAGCTAAAAACAAAAGTCACTTTACAACAGTGCTCTAACACTAATGCAAAATATTACTAATTAATTTGTAGGCAAAATAACTGCAATTTAGAAAATAATATATCCTAATTAAAAAGGCCACAACTAATTATTTGTTTTAAAAGGGTTACAGGATCAGCAGTATACTAGGCCTCTGAATACCATAATAGAAACTATAAAATGCAAATATACAAACACAAAGGTAATGACTTTAATAGAATAAAAATTCTGACGAAATAAAGGGAGGACAATACTTAAAAACTATTTGAAGTCGTTCACTTATATGAGGACTTAAAGATACAAAACAGATGAACATAAGGATAAGGGAAGGGAAGCAAAAATAATATAAAAACAGGGAGGGGGACAAAAATTAAACAGAAAATTAAAAAAAAATTAAAAAAAAAACAGACTCTTAAATACAGAGAACAAACAGAGGCTTACTGGAGGGGTTGTGGGAGGGGGGGATGGGCTAAATGGGTAAAGGGCATTAAGGAATCTACTCCTGAAATCACTGTTGCACTATATGCTAACTTGGATATAAATTAAAAAAATAAATAAAAATTTTCTAAAAATGTTAAAAAAAATATTTGAAGTCTATTTTATATACTCTGGTAATTCAGTTAATATGAACAAGGCTTAAAAAAGAAATTTCCTAAGTAGATATTCTCTTTCTCAGCTCCCAGAAATGCAAGACAAAACAAATCCAAGTTAAATGTAAAGTAGACTCAAGACAAAGCTAACCTCAGCTACCGATGTTATAAGGTAGGCATTTAGAAGCTGTATCACTAGTGACTTGGGAATAATGTGTTAATCCTCATATGTAAAAACGTTCTATTTGAGAAAGCAGCAAGATCCAACATCTGTTCCTATTAGCAACCAGAAAATCTTCTTTAAAATTCAGGGTAGTTTTGGGGCGCCTGGGTGGCGCAGTCGGTTAAGCGTCCGACTTCAGCCAGGTCACGATCTCGCGGTCCGTGAGTTCGAGCCCCGCGTCAGGCTCTGGGCTGACGGCTCGGAGCCTGGAGCCTGTTTCCGATTCTGTGTCTCCCTCTCTCTCTGCCCCTCCCCCGTTCATGCTCTGTCTCTCTCTGTCCCAAAAAAAAAAAAAAAAAAATTCAGGGTAGTTTTGCCTAACTATAAAAGAAAGCCAATCTCATTCTCTCATTCTATGCAATGCCACAACTCTCAGCCATGAATCAAAAAGAGAAGTAAACAATTACATTTCCGAACAGTCTGGGGAAAATAAAAGGTTGGGACTTTAAAAGAAATACGATAAGAAAAAAGTTTAAAGAGAAAAACATGATCACACCCAAGACAAGTGTTCTCATATACTGCAGACAGCTGTGTAAACTGGTATTGTCCTTTTTGAAAGAAATCTGTCAAAAAGTTTCTAAATTAAATTATTTATGACCTTTAATACACTAATCCCACTTCTAGAAATCTATGCTAAAAAAAGTCTTAGAAAAACAAAAAAGGCTTGCACCATGACCCAGACTAGGAAAAAACCATTGGAAACAATCCACCGATATGTTTAAGAACATTACAACATAGCCACTGAAGGGAATTTTATACAGGTATTAAAATAATGGTTATGAAAAAATGTATTCTATAAAATGTTCAACAGAAAGGGCAGGAGACAAAATTAGTTATAATTCAAATGCATATACAATTATTTTTAATATATGTACAGAAAAAGGACAGATGAAATAAAATACTATTATTAATTATACTAATAAGCAGAGTTAATGGGTGACTTTTTAAATCTTCTTGCTCTTTTTCCATGTTTTTCTAAATGTTTGATGAACCTTGCATAATGAGTAAGTAAAATTTATGAAAACAAGTAAAAGCCTTGATTTGGAAGTAATTAAGAATAGGGAGGGCATAACCAAATTATTTGTAGAATTATTCTGATTGAAATAAATATCACAGATCATAAAGTTTAAAGTAGATAAATTTAAAAAGTCAAATAGACTGGTTTAACTTACGTAAAGATCTTGTTATTAATCAATCTCACCTAAGAAATGTCTCATTCTATGCAAATGAGCAGTTAAGTTAGCTGTTTTAAAGATTTAGACATTTAAAGGAGAACAGGAGACATCTGATTTACACATTTTTTAAAAAGAACACTGAAATAGTATTTCTACTCTATCAACATATACAATTAAATTATTTGACAGTTCATATGATACAATTTCATGATTTTCACATATTATTAGATTTACAAAAATACCATTTGTCTTTCTCCTTCCTCTATTGTATATATGAAAGCAGATTTAAAATTCTGGACCATGAAAAGTTCTAAATAAAACATGTATAGAAAATAAAATTTTATCCAGTAATGCTTCCCCATTTTAAAATCATCTGATATATACTTTTTGATAATTTATGTTTTCTTATGCCAATACTTATAAGAACCAGCAAAAGGACAAAGACTTCTCTCTCTGGGCAAAGATTTGAGGAGGAGGAAGACAAAAATGAATAGAATTATTGGAAATAGAAAGAAATTATCCCGAAGCCTAAGAACCAAAAATACACTGTCAATCAGAAATTAATCATTCCTATAATTCATATGAATTCTCAAAATTCATATTAATAAAATAAAATTAAGTACTTAGTGCTATTCATAATGAAATATGAAAAATAGTGTCATTTACTACTCACTACATATTGTAAATAGGTCTTTCATAAACTCATTTTCTCAATTAATATGCTTATTATTCACTATAGGATACTACATTAAGACAACATTACAGGTGCATTTTGCACATATCTACTTCCTCCATTAAAATAAGTTCCTTCAGATAAGAATGTTTTACTCATTTCTTATTCCCACCCTTCTTGGCACAAGGTCCACAGGAGCTTTAATACATGTTAAATGAAACTTAATTCATTACACATAGGGTGACTTTTAAAAAAGCTGTTTATTTATTTTGAGAGAGAAAGAGAGAGCAAGCAGGGGAAAGAGGGGGCAGAGAGAGGGGGAGACAGAATCCCAAGCAGGCTCCACACTGTCAGCCCAGAGCCCAACATGGGGCTTGATCTCACTAACGATGAGATCATAACCTGAGCCAAAATCAAGAGTAGGATGCTTAACAGACTGAGCCACCCAGGCACCCCACACACAGAGTGACCTTATATCCTGCACAGTCCTGGTTTTGTCTGTAGTACTAGAATAATAATAGTGTTACTTTTCACTTTGAAAGTGTTCTGATTTGGACAATTAACTATGTGGAAACACTAACTGTAGGCAAATTAAAATTATTTCTAAAACTGTCAGTACAAATTCCAAAAAGCACAGAACTAGACTGGACAAGAGCACGGAGCACCATCAAAGAGAGTAGCAGAGGTAATATGAGAGCAGGGATGAAGCAGAAGCCGCCTCTGCTGCTTGCTGGTCTCAAGAGGAAGCAAGTCCTACATTTAGAGATTCTTCCGAAGGCTAGTTCTCCATTTAGACCAGTGCTGAAGGAGCTCTCATTTCACCTGGAGATGCACAGAAGTCAGAGAGCTTATACTATACCAAGTATTACATCTTCTATAGCTGCACACTGGCCAAAGCAAAACCACAATGAATCTGTATCTGAGGGCACCTTTTGAGACAGCATCCATTTATTTTTTTAATGGGATAACTGGAATAGATTTCATATTATTCTTTTTACATAGAAGAAAGATTTTATAAGAACAACCTTCAGGAAAAACAATAAACCATTAATAAGGTTTCACTGACCTCTGAAATTAAGCATTTTATTGATGTATAAATTTGATGCATAAACATTTCATTAAAATACACATTTTGCTATCGGCTGAATTGTGTCACCCTCCCCAGACTCCTATGTTAAAGTCCTAACCTCTGGTACCTCAGAATGTGACTGGGTTTGGAGATAGAATCTTTAAAGAGGTAATTAAATTAAAATGAGGTCATATGGGTGGGCCCTCATGACTGGTCCAATATGACTGGTGCCTTTATTTCTTTATTTATTTTTAAATTTTTTTTTTAACATTTATTTATTTTTGAGACTGAGAGAGACAGAGCATGAACGGGGGAGGGTCAGAGAGAAAGGGAGACACAGAATCTGAAACAGACTCCAGGGTCTGAGCTGTCAGCACAGAGCCTGATGCGGGGCTTGAACTCACAGAGTGTGAGACCATGACCTGAGCCGAAGTCGGATGCTCAACTGACTGAACCACCCAGGCCCCACTATGACTGGTGCCTTTATAAGAAGAGATTAGCACACAGACACACAGAGGAAAGACCATGTGAAGATCCATGGAGAAGATGGACACCTGCAAGCCAAAGAGAGAGGCCTCAGAAGAAACCAACTCTATCAACACACTGATCTCAGATTTTAGCCTCCAGATTTGTGAGAAAATAAACCTATCAAGTCACCTAGTTTATGGTACTTAGTTATGATAGCCCCAGCAAACGAATACACATTTCTAAATATATGTCTGAAATACAGAAGTAGAAAATAAACAAGATAAAAAGAAAATAAAATTAATATATGCAAAACTACATATTCTAAGTGCTGAATTTTTAAGCTGATTTTTTTTTCAAATAGGAATCTATTTAAGGGTAATTTTGATGTCCAACAAACATCAAAGCTTGGTGGCTTCGTAGTCTAATTTCAAGCAAACATAAAAATTATGAAGTAGAATCTAATCTTGATGAAATGAAGCAAAATTCTGAGCCTAATACTAAATCTGTCGAAATTTCCATAGCTCTCATACTCCATATGAATCTGCAAAACTCAGAAAACAATTATTTTGTAAATTACTACTGCATATTACAAAATAATGCATGGTAAAAGAAAATCCCATCCCAAGGGCAAGAAAGGACAACTGGGTTTTTCTGTAACAGAGAATAAAAAGTTCACTACAATGGTTTCAGATTCCACTTGAAACTACCTTTGAACTACAAATTGTTGAATTTTGGTATAATAGCAAAGAAGAATATTGTCACAATTATCTGACAAGGCTGTTAAAAATACTCCTCCTTTTACCAATTACACATCAGTGTGAGACTGGACTGTCTTCATATATGTCAAACAAAATAACATACTACAAGACTGAAGGCAGTCTTTTCTACAGATCTTTTTCTACAGATCTAAAAATTCAGCTATATTCCCTTAAACCGTTCTTTAAAGACTGCAAAATTATAAATTCTTACTGATGTTTGTCTTGAAAATTCATTTTTTATAGAATTATTTTATTAATGTAAACATGCAATAGATTCATTACTATTATTTGCAAGTAAATTAATGCATTTTAAAATAATTTCTCAGTTTTAATTTCAAATACAATAAATATCAGTAGCTAGAACCTACATAAAAAAAAAATTCTTTGAAGTCCTTGTTATGGACTGCATTGGGTCCCCCGTCAAACTCATTTGTTTAAGCACAATTTGTCTGTATTTGGAAATAGAGCCTTTAAGGAGGTAAAATGAAGTTAAATGAGGCCATAAGGGTGGGATGTAATCCTATAGGACTTAGGGTCCTTCTAAGAAAAGGAAGAGACACTAGGGACCTCTCTGAACACAGATGAAATGCCATGAGAGGACACAGCAAGAAGGTGGCCATTTGTAAGCTAGGAAGAGAGATCTCACCAGAAACTAACCCTGCTAGCTCCTTGGTCTTAAACTTATAACATCTGGAATTATGCAAAAATAAATATATCTGTTACATAGGCCATTCAGTCTGTGTATTTTGTTATGGTAGCCCAGGCAGATTAACATGGTCCTCAATGTTTTGGAAAAATAATCGTAATTCTCATTAGCTATTGAAAATAGAAAAAGGGACAAAATCGAAGTTATTTTTTAAATAAGTTTATTTTTGCTTGATGTGTAGAAAATCATACAGAACTCAAAGACAAGACAACAGTGAAACAAACTAAGGCACTCACTTCCATTTTTCAGAAAACCACACTTGTCAATGCATTTGGCTCTGCAAACTAACTCTTAGAGCTCCTAAGTCTACTAAAGTTTTCGAATATAAAATCAGACATAAAACCAAAGAGAAAACTGTCAGTTTTACTTCATCTGAGGAAAAAATAACCAAAGGACAAGATGACATGAGGAAATCAATCAGTAGATTGATAAATACACAAAGTATAATTTTTTTTTTCAACGTTTTTTTTTTTTTTTAATTTATTTTTGGGACAGAGAGATACATAGCATGAACGGGGGAGGGGCAGAGAGAGAGGGAGACACAGAATCGGAAACAGGCTCCAGGCTCCGAGCCATCAGCCCAGAGCCTGACGCGGGGCTCGAACTCACGGACTGCGAGATCGTGACCTGGCTGAAGTCGGACGCTCAACCGACTGCGCCACCCAGGCGCCCCCAAAGTATAATTTTTTTAACCACATAAAACTTATCAAGACTAAAAGGAAATAATAATATAATTAATACAATGGTAAGAAATTCTATTTCACTAAATGCAACAATAAAAGATTTTGCTCTAAGTAATTATAGTTGACACAGCAAAAAAGAAAACAAGGCTGTGGAAATCATGTTAAGAACGAAAACTATAATAGTAATAGACCTTTATGTAATTATTAAGTTATAAAAGCTTAGATGAATGGGAGAAAGTGCATTTGCTTCAACAAGTTTCTGAATTTCACAGATACAAACATGTTGTTGGGTTGCTTTTTAAGAACATAAATTGTGCACTTAAGAACAACAATTTTATGCATAGTAGTAACTCAAAAAAATAAAGAAAAATGCTTTTCTAAGGCTCTAATACTAGAAACAGACTCAAAATTACATTTTAATAAATTTCATTTCATGTAACTTTGTGTGGAAAGAAAATACTAATGCAAGTCGAGCTAACTTTTTTTTGGTTTAATGTTTATAAGAAAAAATAATTATGCCGTCTGTATGGAAGAGTATAATCAATCCAGGGGCATGCAAGTATCAACTTTATCTTATGACAATTTCTCCATGTTCCAGTTACTTCATTCCTTATTACATGCTGCAAAAAGCAGTAATAATTTTTATAGCCAAATATCACTTTGTAAGATACCAGGTGGCTTTCAATATTTACCATATAAGTCATGCATGAAATTTAAACATTACAAAAAAATGACTTACCAGTTGACACTCCTGAAATATGCACATTTTCAGAATGTTCTGCAAGAGCACCATTTCCTAAAATTAAACACAATAATAAACTAATTTCCAAGATAAAATTTATAAAGTTTTTTTCGGATTCTACCTTTAAAAGAAATACAACTACATAGAGCTACTTGTAGTGTTCAGGAACTAAAATCTCTTATGATAATCTTCAAAACAATACAATGAAGTCCAAAATTATAACCGTAGTAGGGATAACAGAACATTTTGGAAATCACAACAATGTGGTATTATATACATGAAGATCAAATTTATAGATCTGATTAATATCAGGAAAAAAATTCTATCAAAAGAGAACTCAGAACTACTATCAGAAAAGAGAATCACATACTTCTTCAAAACAGCATCCCACCAAGAACATGCTCAATTAGTCCACAATGCGCTTACTGCTTAATGGTCATACATGTTGGTACTTAAAAAATAATAATGTCTTTCTTGTCTTGTCTTCTAAATCTTTCAACCTCTTCTCATCAACAATTCTAATGGTTCTAAGAGTAGGGACAGAATTACACCCTATTTTGGTATCTGCTGATTTCCTGCACTTCTTACCACAAAGATGGACACATGGAAGCATTAAAATAACTGAAATAAGTTGCTGAGGGTCACCTCAAACTCCCATTTAAAGTGCTGAGGATATTTACTCCTTCAATTAATGTGAACAGTGTCCCTTCAGGTATTCTTTTTTTTCTTGTACCTATTGCTCATCTTTACTTGTAAAGTTTAGTCTCTCTCTAATCATTAGGTCGATTTGGCATCACAACAGCTCAGGAATCCAGCTGTAAGAGAAAGAATTCTTGCAGTAGGGTAGAGGAGGAAGCTAGGTGGGAGAAGGTTAGAGGGCTAAGGTAGAATTCTGACGGTTGACAAGAGTAGAGACAATAGCAAGCATGGTAATTAACAACTTGTCTTTCACAACCATCACATTCCTGTGATTGCCTGATTATTGTATAGCACCCTGCAATATACTAGGCTCTGGGAGAGCAGAATCTGCTTATTTGGCTCACCATTGCATGCACAGTTCCTGGAATAGAGCAGGTGCTCGAAGAGCTGATGAATGAATAAATGAGGGAGGTCATGATGATGAAGTCAAATCATACCAATTAAGCACTTGATATATTGTGTGGCACATAGCACTGAACAAGTATTCACTTTTGTAATTGTGTAAAATATGCTATTATCAAAGGAGAAAATAATAGTCAGAAAACAACCTTTCAGCTCAACTACAGCGATAGCCTTCAAAATGAAAATAAATGTTTCCCTCCATTAAAAATGATACAATGGAAATGGAGACAAAGGTGTGTAAGCTGTATTTAGTACAAAAATAAATCTGATTATAGTTATTTAAGTATTGTACATTAATACTACAGAAACCACGATTTATTTTTTTCAGCAATGTTAAATGCTACAGACATAGAATTGAAACTAGAAACGCCCACCTATTTAACACTTATAACTTATAAAAATAGGTACCATAAATAAAATGATGTAAAAACTGATTCAATAAAATCAATAAGATTTGCCCAAAGGTCTGTATAAATTGCCTAAAGTTTTGCTACTCACAAACAGGTCAGCAGTACTGGCGTCACCAGGAACTTACTAGAAGTGTAGGCTCAGGCCCCACCCCAGATTACTGAATCAGAAGGTACATTTTAACAAGATGCTCCCCCACTCCCAGAGATTTTTATGTAAATTAACATTTGAGTAGCACTGGTTCAAACCTTCTACTTGTATATTAGAAACAACCACAAATTATAACTGTGTAATCTGTGACCCTAGGTTTCCAATATCTTTAAAGTAGCATATTAAATTATCCTCAGGAGAGTTTTCATATTAAATATATTTCATACATTGATTTTTTTTCCCCCTCAATTCGGTAGGTAGACTAAGGCAGAAAGAAAAGAGTAACATAATGTAGTATTTAAGACTGGATTCTGAACTGGATTGCCAGGATTCTAACACCAGCTTTACTTACTTGCTGTGCAATTTAGGCCAAGTTACCTAACCTCCTTGTGTCTTAATTTCATCTCTAAAATAGAGAAGATAATACCTATCTCAAAATGCTTAGTAAACTTCTCTAAAATAGAAAAAAAAAAGAATTTAAATCTCTATCAGTATGCAAATGAATAAATATAACCTTATAATAAAATATTCAATAAACTGAATGAATTCTATATGTACTAACTTGGAAAGATATGCACATTAAGTTACATGTTTCAGAATAAGATTAAAATATGATCTGATTAGAAATATGATCTAATTTTAACTAAAAATGATGTATGCAGAGCTAAATGTATATATTTACATAAGCATATGATATACATATGTATATATACTTATATATATATGTTAAAGAGTCTACGGGTATATATAAATTGTGGAAGAAAACCCCTGGGACTGGAATTAAGGAGGAAGACACGGTTTCTATCCTTCAGCATTGACTGAATTTGTTATAACAGGTGTGGATTTCTTTAAAAATTTTAGGAGTATTCCTAAAAACACAGGTGAAGAGATTATAGTTCATTTCCCACCTTTGTAAATAAATGGAAGTCTGATAAATATTTTGAATTATAAAATATTTTAATTTCATAAACATTAATGATTTTAAAACTGATAAACAATATCTGAAAACATAAAACATGACACTGCTAATTTCTCATACATTTATTCTACCTTAAAAAATCCTATTTAGAAGTTAAAAAAAATCAATGATTATTTCTGTTAACATAAATAATTTAAATAATTTAATTTAATTTTATATTTTATTTCAGATAGTGCAAGCAGGGGAGAGGGGCAGAGGGAAATAGACAGAATCTTGAGCAGGTTCCATGCTGAGTGTGGAGCCCCATGTGGGGCTTAGTCCCAGGACTCTGAGATCATGACCTGAGCCAAAATCAAAAGTCAGATGTTCAACTGACTGAGCCACCCAGGTGGCTCCTCCCCTTTCTTTTCTTTTTTAATTTTTTTAATTCACTAATTAACTTACTTTTTAATTTACACCCAAGTTAACTAGCATATAGTGCAACAATGATTTTGGGAGTAGATTCCTAATGCCCTTTACCTATTCAGCCCATCCCCCCTCCCACAACCCCTCCAGCAACCCTCTGCTTGTTCTTTATATTTAAGAGTCTCTTATGTTTTGTCCCCCTCCCTGTTTTTATATATTTTTTGCTTCCCTTCCATTATGTTCATTGTTTTGTATCTTAAATCCCTCATATGAGTGAAGTCATATGATATTTGTCTCTTTCTAATTTCGCTTAGCATAATACCCTCTAGTTTCATCTACGTAGTTGCAAATGGCAAGATTTCATTCTTTTTGATTGCCAAGTAATACTCCATTGTGGGTGTGTGTGTGTGTGTGTGTGTGTGTGTGTACACACACTACACTTTATCCATTCATCCATCGATGGACATTTGGGCTCTTTCCATACTTTGGCTATTGTTGATAGTGCTGCTATAAACACTGGGGTGCATGTGTCCCTTTGAAACAGCACACCTGTATCCCTTGAATAAATACCTAGTAATGCAATTGCTGGGTCGTAGGGAAGTTCTATTTTTAATTTTTTGAGGAACCTCCACACTGTTTTCCAGAGTGGCTGCACCAGTTTGCATTCCCACCAGCCACGCAAAAGAGATCCTCACCCCTCCCCTTTCTTATAATTAACACTAGAAGTAAGTGAGCTACTTTACATATACTGCCATTCTACAAAAGTATTTTTACAAAGATGACAGTTATGTAACACAATTATTTCGATATTATAAGCAGACAGCTCCCACAAATCAAACTGCACTCTCCCTAATGCCCCTCATCAGTCCCCAAGAGAAGAAAACTCCACACATAGAAGAATGTACATATGCTATCTTCTCACTATAACCACAGTGTTCAAATGCAGCCATGCTAGATGTTCTCACAGCAGTCCCTTTTAGAGGTAACATGTACTAGAAAAACATAGGGTCTGATAAATCATTACTTCTATAACTATACATTAATAGCTAATTAACTAATGGATCAGCTAATAAACTAGAACTCCTAATAAAGAGTTTTCAAGCAGGAAGAAGTTATTATCACCTAAATCAGGAAATAATGTATTACGGCTTAAATTGTTTTTAGCCCCACGAACCAAATACCAAAGTTATCAATCTCCTCTATTATTTTTCTTTCCAAAACGAAACATGGTTTTGTAGTTTTTTACTGCAGTCAAATGAAAGAGAAAGAATCTTCCAAAAGTGATCCTGCTTTAGAAAAGAGGCCACATAAGGAGGTGAGTTGGAGCTGTGGAACCAGACTCCCCGCAATCATCCCCAACTCTACTATTTATTTAGTCATGAACCTTAAGTAAACTACTTCTCCTAAGATGTGTTTTCCTCACCTGAATAAGCAGGATGTCATCATTAAGAGAATGCCTAAATGTACGGTCTGCATCCTTATTGCTTTGTAATTTTCTGTTTATTTGTGCTTATATTTAAGAACTGAAGTTCTTAAAGAATAGCTAATAAATAGAGCTAAGATTTGACAGATATGTGCCAGCCAAATCCTAAGTGCTTTACAAGCCTTCCCTCAGCTCATCCTTAAAACAATACTTCCTTTTAGAGATGAGAAAACCAAAGCTTCTAGCAATTTAGTAATTCTTTCAAAAAGCTAGTAATTGGATGAATTGAAAATTCAAATCCAGACACTAAGAAGTTTGTGTTCCTTAACTTTTTAAAAAGAATTCAGAATGAACGTATTTCTTGTTTACAAAAAAATAGTACTTAGCTTTCAGAGTTAAAACCTGCCTGCCACAGCAATTCCAGTTTGTATGTTGGAAAGTCACTGGTTTAAAAAAATTTTTTTTTCAACGTTTTTTATTTATTTTTGGGACAGAGAGAGACAGAGCATGAACGGGGGAGGGGCAGAGAGAGAGGGAGACACAGAATCGGAAACAGGCTCCAGGCTCCGAGCCATCGGCCCAGAGCCTGACGCGGGGCTCGAACTCCGCGAGATGGTGACCTGGCTGAAGTCGGATGCTTAACCGACTGCGCCACCCAGGCGCCCCTCACTGGTATAAAATTTAATGAGCAGCATTTACAAGTAACTTATATACTAGTCAGCATCCTACAATTTCATTTTCTATGTGCACTGAGAGCAGTTATCAAACATAAATACATATATATATATACACACAAAAGCAAACATCATTCCTATTTTGCTACCATATGAAAGGGAAAAATCCAAAATCCTAATAGGGTTTAACTAAACTCTCCACAGTCCAGTTCTATCTAACTACTGCAAAAGCTTCATCTCTTGTGATCCACTCTTTTTTCTTCTGTTCAGGAATACTGGATTTCTCTTAGAAAAGTGTCAGCTGTCTCTTCTCTTTAGACTTTCCTTTAATATTATTTCTTTAGGGACGTATCACCTGATGTTCCCGTACTAGGTTAGGTCATTCTGCTATAGGTTCCTAAAGTTTTTAATACTGTCACTTTCTGAAAATTTCCCACACTTGTGTTTTCTGCGTAATGTCTGTATTTCCCATCATATCTTAATCTTGGCAGCAGGGTTCGGGGGGAGGTGGTGTAATATGGTGATGGGACATAGCTGGGTTTGTTTTGTTTTGCCAAGTGACTAGCACAGAACATAACGCATAAGAAATACTTAGACCATATCTGTTCAAATAAAAGAATGGTAGGTCAGTACGTAAGAGGCATAGTCCCTGCCCCAAAGAGTTGACAACCTATTGAGAAAATGATTTAAAAAAAAACAAACATGTGAAACAAACAAACGTACAAAAACAAAATAAAATTGGCAAGCTTCTTATTCAAGTGGGAAGCGCTAGAGACTTCTTTCTCTGCCAAAAATGGAAATGGAAGACAGGGGTGCCCGCTATAGTTATTACTATTAGCTAATGCAATTAAACAAGAAAAACAGTTACAAACATAAAAGGACATAAAACTGCATCTATCTGTAGATGATATAATTGTGTGTCTTTTTGGAAAACCCAAAGCAATCAACAGAGAAATAATTTAAATATGAAAAATTAGTAAAGTAGCAGGATATAAAATAAGCATAGAGAGATCAAAAGCCTTTGTAAATACAAACAACAGCCAGTCAGAAAATAGAGATCCATTTTTAGTAGCAACAAAAAAAGATATTTAAAAACTCAGACACAGAACTCCTGCTGTTCCTCATGACAGAGCAATTGGTAATGGATCAGTAAATCTGCTATAACAACCAAAAAAAGGTGGAAAAAACATGTGAAAAAAATTCAGACACCTGGACAACAGGCAACATAAGACTATGATCTCTGAGAAAAGGAAAACAAATTAAGATGAGCTCTATTATAGCACTAGCTTTCTGCCTAGAGATTTTCTGGACTCTGCTACATGGAAGGACAACCCAAGTTCATTGTTCTAGTATCCAGACCAAATTTTTCTGAATTGTGCAAAGGCTATAAGACAATTTGTTGGACCCTTGTAGAAGTTAACATACATTTGTCTCCAACATTTCTACTAGTGTGATTATCAATCAGAAAAGGAAATAGTTTCTCCAACCTTCTTCTTACCAAATCCATATAACTTACAGATTTATTTCCTCTCCTACATGTTCTTCTATATTCTCCTATTTCTTCTATTCTCTATTCATCATCTGCCCTAGGGTATACTACTGGTAGTTGTTGGTTTATGGAATTCTAATGCTTCTCACTCCCTGGTTTGGAAAATCAAAATTGCATTTCCTCTTCCAGTCTTCTGACCTTTCTTCTCTCTTTTCTTGGAATTATTTTAGTATCTAAGTCAGGATTCTTGAAGTTATTCATAATACCTGAATCAACTCCTATAATCTTTGCACCTCTGTCCTTCAAGAAGCTTTTCAAAAATGGTTACTCTTATCCTTTCAGTTTGAAAAGCACATTTTGATAGAAGGGACATAAACATTACCAGTATTAACTCTCTATCCAAGCAACAGTTCTCTATATCTTTGTGTTATTCTTTATTTTACAAATGTTTCAAAGATCATTTTGCCATTCTTGGTTTTTTGTTCGACTCAATCCTGAATTTTCTCTACATTAGTAATATTTATAATCTATTCTTGGTTAAATATCCTTTCTATCTTGGGAATATGTTAGTTAGTATGAAGTCATTGAGCAACCACTTAATTTCTTTAGATTTCTTCACCATTCATTCCTTTTGCGTTTGGAATTTTAATAACCAGAAATTATTTCTGAGATCTTAATAACCTCTCTGGACTATCTCTCTTTCCAGATTTCAATGTTGTGAAGGCATATTAATATTTTTTAATTACTTCTGAATCTTTAGGTGTTAAGCTCTCTGACTGTACTCAATCTCATCTTTTTTCTTTACAGTAAACTCTACTGCTAACATGGGGCTCAAACTCACAACCTCAAGACCAAGAGTTACATGCTGTGCTGACTGAGCCAGCCCTGTGCTCCTCTTTTTTCTTAAGCTATTACAACATATTACGTCTTTTGGTCTGGTCAAAGTAAGGTACAGACTAGCACACTGTTTTAAATTGAATTGTGTCACCTAAAATTCATATGTTAAAACCCCAATCCCAATGTGACAAGGGGGATAATTATGGTTAAAAGAAGTCATAAAGTGGGGACCTAATCTAATAACACTGGTTTCTCTAAGAGGTGTAAGAAATCTCTCTCCATCTGTGCAGAGAAAACATCATATGAGGGCATTGCAAGCCAAGAAGAAAATCAAATCTCATCAGAAACCAACACTGATGGCACCTTGATCTTGGGCTTCTAGTTTTCCAGAACTGTGAGAAAATAAATTCGTATTGTTTAAGCCACCCAGTCTGTGGTATTTTGTTATGGCAGCCCAAGTAGACTAATACACACACTTTTCCCAAAGGTTTGCTGAACTAAGATGTTTGTGAATCCCTTGAAAGTGTATGAAAAATTCAGTACATTCTTCTGAAGAGAGGTTCCATTCTGTTTAACAAATACCTATAATGAGATGTTTCATGGGAAAAAAAGTTAAGTAACCCCTGGGAGATAGAGTTATTTTTCCTGCTTTATTTAATTACTGGTATTTTGAAACTATTATTTCAATCTGAATTATGGCCATTCATTATGTATTTTATAGACTTTTATGAACTGGCCTAAACCTATTTGCCACTTAAAATAATAGTAATAATTGGGGCGCCTGGGTGGCTCAGTCGGTTAAGCGTGGACTTCAGCTCAGGTCATGATCTCGCGGTTTGTGAGTTCAAGCCCTGCATGGGGCTCTGTGCTGACAGCTCGAACTTGGAGCCTGTTTCAGATTCTGTGTCTCCCTCTCTCTCTCTGCCCCTCCCCACACACGCTTTGTCTCTGTCTCTGAAAAATGAATAAACCTTAAAAAACAATTTAAAAAAATAAATGCAAAATAATTATTTATAACATTACTTTTTATAAAAATGTACTTCATAATTTTCAAACCACATTCTTAACAGACTTTTGTAAAGTCAATGTTTTTATTTATAAACTTCCTACGGTACTATATTAGTAAGATTTTATATTTAAAATGTCTTCAAATAAGGGTATGATGACAATGAACTATTACTCAAACTAAAAATACTAAACAAATACACATTCTCAGTATTCAGAGAATGAATCAATCCCTTAAAGAACGTGCTAGATAATTATGAATCCTACTGTTGAGATGCTCAGCAACACTGTTCATGGAAATAATTTTCTTTATTCTAAAATAGCTTGAATCACTGATGTAGGAAGTCACAATTTACACCAGAAAGGAACACTAAAGTATAGGAGTTCAAAGGTTCCAAACTGTGACCCCTGTGGGTCACAAGAGTAAATACGAAAATATGAAGGGATTCAGAACTCCAGGAAAAAAACGGGAAGAAATTATACACCTATACTTCTTATAACAGATTGAGATATACTTCACCATAAAATTCATCTTTTTAAAGTATACAATCTAGTGGTTTTTACAATGTTCAAAAATTGTGCAACCATTACCATTATCTCATGGCTGAATGTTTTTATCACACCCAAAAGGAAGCTTATACCAATTAGCAGTTATTTCTTTTTTTTTCTACCTGTATTTTATTTTTTCAATATATGAAGTTTATTGTCAAACTGGTTTCCATACAACACCCAGTGCTCATCCCAAAAGGTGCCCTCCTCAATACCCACCACCCACCCTCCCCTAGCAGTTATTTCTTTGTGTCCTCTTCTAGCCCCTAACAACAAATTTGTCTCTATCTCTATGGGTTTGCCTATTCTGGTCATTTAATATAAATGGGGTCACAGAATATGTGATTTTATGTGTCTGGTTTCTTTCACCAAGTTTAATGTTTTCATGGTTCATGCATGCTGCACCATGAATCAGTACTTCACTCCTTTTTGTGGTCAAACAGAATTCCATTGAAGGGATAAACCACATTTTGCTTACCCATCCACTGGTCAGTTGACAAACATTTGGGTTGTTTGCACTTTTTGTGAATAATCCAGCTATCAATATTTGTGTACAAGTTTTTGTGTGCATATGTTTTTAGCTCTCCTGAGTATATACAGAGTAGAATTGCTTGGTCTTTTGGTAACCCTACACTTACCTTTAAGAGGAAATGCCAAACTGTTTTCCAAGTGGCTGTGCAATTTTACACCCCTACCAGCAATGTGTAAGAGTTCTAATTTCTCTATATCTTCACCAACACTTGTTATAGTCTATCTTTTCATTTATTAGGTATCCTCATCGGCATGAAGTGGTATCACTGTGGTTTTGATTTGCATTTCCCTAATTTAGAGAAATGATGTTGAGGTTCTTCTTGTGTGTTTACTTTTTTTGCATATTCTTTGGAGAAATATCTATATCATAATTGACTGGATCTGTCTTTTTATCGTTGTTGAGTTGTAGCAGTTCTTTGAGTTCTTTATATATTGTGGATATGAACCTCTTATCAGATATACGACTTGCAAATATTTTCTCCCATCCTATAGTTTGACTCTTCCCTTTCTTCAACATTTTTTTTTTTTTTTTTTTATTTTTGGGACAGAGAGAGACAGAGCATGAACGGGGGAGGGGCAGAGAGAGAGAGGGAGACACAGAATCGGAAACAGGCTCCAGGCTCCGAGCCATCAGCCCAGAGCCTGACGCGGGGCTCGAACTCACGGACCGCGAGATCGTGACCTGGCTGAAGTCGGACGCTTAACCGACTGCGCCACCCAGGCGCCCCGACTCTTCCCTTTCTTGATGGTGTCCTTTGAAGCACAGTGTTTTTGATTTGAGCCCGTCCAATTCAACTATTTTTAATTTTGTTGCTTCTGCTCTGCTGTCATATCTAAGAATCGTTTCCTAACCCAAGGTCATGAAGATTTACTCCTATGTTATCTTCTAAAAGTTTTATAGTTTTAGCACTTACATTTGGTCTCTGTCCATTTGGAGTTAAGTGTTGTATGCAGTTGAGGGAAGGGTCAAATTTCACTCTTTTGCATATTGTTAACCAGTTGTCTCATCTCAATTTGATGGAAAGACTATTCTTTCCCTAATGAATTATCCTGGCACTCTTGCTGAAAATCAACGGACTATAAATGTAAGTGTTTATTTCTGGAATCTCAATTTTATTCACTGATCTATCTATTCCTATGCCAGTATCACGCTGTCTTCATTTGGTAGCTTTGCAGTAAGTTTTGAAATCAGGAAACACGGATCTTCTAAATTTGTTCTTCCTCATTAAGATTTTTATTATTCTGGATTCCTTATTTTTCCATATGAATTTTAGGATCGGTCTGTCAATTCCTTCAAAGAGAATTGAGATTTTGATAGGGACTGTGTGAAATCTGTACATCAACTTGGGAAGTATCAACACCACTAATTCTTAATAAATATTACATCAGTACATTAAAAAAGGATATCTTTTCATTCATTTGGGACATCTTTAATTTCTTGCCACAATAATCTGTAGTTGCAGAGTATAAGATTTGCACTTTGTTAAGTTTATCCTTAAGTATTTTATTCTTTTTCATGTTATTTTTTTAAGATTTTATTCTTTAAATAAATTTTTCTTATGTTTATTTAGTTTTTGAGAGAGAGCACGAGTGGCGGAGGGACAGAGAGAGAGGGAGACACAGAATCTGAAGCAGGCTCCAGGCTCTGAGCTGTAAGCACAGAGCCCAATGTGGGGTTCGAACTCACAAACCGTGAGATCATGACCTGAGCTGAAGTCAGATGCTCAACGGACTGAGCCACCCAGGCGCCCCAGATTTTATTCTTAAGTAATCTCTACACCCAACATAAGGCTCAAACTCACAACCCTGAGATCAAAGGTTGTGTGCTCTACTGACTAAGCCAGCCAGGTGCTCCTCATGCTATTATTAATGGAACTGTTTTCTTAACTTGATTTTCAGTTTTTCATTGTTAGTATATAGTAATACATTTTTTTCTTGCATCCTACAACCTTGCTGAACTTGTTTATTAGCTCTAATAGGCTTTTTGTGAATTCCTTGCAACTTTTTTATGTACAAGCATGTCACATCTATAAACTGAGGAAGTTTTTAATTCTCTCCTTCCAAATAAGATGCCTTTTTCCCCCTACCTAACTGCCCTGCCTAGAACCTCCAATACAATGCTGAATAAGAGTAGTGAGAGTGGACATCTTTTTCTTTTCTTTTTTTTTTTTTTAAGTTTATCGATTAATTTTGGGAGAGACAGAGACAGTACAAGTGAGAGAGGGGTAGAGCAAGGAGACAGAGAATCCCAAGCAGGCTCCCCACTGTCAGTGTGGAGTCCATGCGAGGCTCAAACTCATGAAACTGTGAGATTATGACCTGAGCTGAACCCAAGGGTTAGATGCTTAAACAACTGAGCCACCTGGGTGCCCCCTTGTCCTGTTCTTGATTGTAGAGAGAAAGCTTTTAGTCTTTCATCATTAAGTATGATGTTAACTGTGGGTTTTTCATAGATGCTCTTTATCAGGCTGAGAAAGTTCCTTTCTATTCCTGGTTTATTGAGTGCTTTTATTATGAAATGGTGTTGGCTATTGTCAAATGTCTTCCCTGAATCCTCTGAGATTTCCCTATGGCTTCTGTCCCTTATTCTATCAATATGGTGCATTACATTCATTGATTTTCCTGTGCTGAACTTCCCATTCCTGGGAAGGATTCCATCTGGTCATAGTTTATAATCCTATTTAAATACTGCTGGATTCGGTTTGCTAGTATTTTGTTAGAGGATTTTTGCATCCATATAAATAAGGGAAATTAGTCTGTAGTTTTCCTTTAGTGGTACCCGGGTAATACTGACCTCATAGGATGGGTTGGGATGAGTTTGTACCCACCCCCCGACACACACACACACAAACACACACACACACACACACACACACACACAGAGTGCTACTATGTGTTTTATTCTCATTTAAGGAAATACCAATATATTGTTTTTGCTTCTAATTGTTTCTTGGTTTATTAAATTTCATAGATTACTGAACAGCAGATAATTAACTTATTGATTACATTATAACATTTCTGAAGAGTGACTAGTGACTTGCTTCTCTCAATGTACCAGGCACAGTACCCAAATAGATAAATGCAGTACATGGTAAGCTTAGTACAAAAGAAAAGTGTAATAGACAAATAAAGGTAGTTCTTTCCTGTTTCTCAATAGGCAAAATCTTCTGCAATGCAGGGGCCTGTGACTGAGGTTGCAAAGGGACACTAGGAGATAAACAGGTTGGAAACCTCTGATGTCATTTCTATTTTAATAGTTGGTGAAAACTTAAGTACAGAGAGAAGGAAAAGGTAGTTACGTGTTTTTTTTTTTAATTGGCTTTGTTGAGGTTTAATTTACACGCAAAAAGTTCAGTAATTCCAAGTACACAGTTTGATGAGTTCTAACAAATGCACACAGTTCTGCAACCACCACTATAACCAAGACACACATTTCCAAAATCCAAACAAAGGGGCCCATCTCTGGGCCCCTTTGCAGTCAACTCCCTTCCCACTCCTAAAGCCAGACAACTACTGATCACCAGACAGTCAATGTCCATAAAGCATTATGCATTGTACTGAACTCGTGAGTTATTATTTTAATCTTCTTCCTAAGGATACTGTTATCCCCCATGTTATGGACGAGGCAACTGACTCAGATTAAGTAAATTTGCAAGGTTCTTCCACATAGGGATATGCTCAAATCCATATCTACCTAATGCTAACATTAAAGACTGAGTTTTCATCTAAAAATACTAAATATAAATTTCTTGTCTTCCCTTGAAAACATTTTAATTAACATCTGTCTGCATGTATTCCTGAATGGAAACGTACTGAGCTGATCTCTTTCAGGAGAAGGATGCTTTTTTTTTTTTTTTTTTAAAGGTAACCAACTGCCCCATGACTTTCTACTGTCATTCTGACACCGATACCCGATACCCTACCTTCTCAGTACATTTGTATTACTTTCTTGGTCTTTGTTAGAATTTGAATTTGTGACCTCTGGTGTATTTTGTGAGTCCAAGTTACAGTGTAGAGATATGTATAGAAGGACACAAAATTGTTAAAATCATAGTCTCTTTTGTAAATTTAAGTTTTTCTTGACATTAACTCCATGCTTTTTCTTTTTGCATCAAACATCCATATTGTTGTCTCTATTACCTTTATTATTTGTGCAAGATGAAACAGTAAATACTTTGTTTCTACTTGTGGTAGTATCAATGACCAGAGAACATGACATTCTGAATGGTATTTCACTTCTCAGGAAGATTGTTCTCAAGTTTATCAGAGGCTTTATCACAGGAGTCAAGGACACAGTAAATCTAAAATCACTCTGGATCCTGGAGTCCCTCTTTCCCTTCCCTTCAGATATTTCCAGTCTTTTGGTTCCTTTGTCTCCTCTTGATGACATGTATTCAGGTCTTCCTCATCCATAAAAGAAAACTTTTTTTGCTGGTTCACCTCCCTGTTTCTGCTTCCCTATCTTAGTCTTTTCTTTCTCAGCCAAACTTTTTTGAAAGAAGAATGAACACTCACTAAGGGAATTGCCCTACCTACCAATTGCCCCAACACTTTCTCAATCTAGCTTTTACCCCTGGTGCATTTCTGAAACTCAAGGCAAAGATCACCAATGTTCCATCTATCAAACACTTTATTCTCAGAAATATGAACTCTATCTAAATCCAGTTTTCTGATAGATGGAGAAAATCACCTAACTGTGAGGAACAGTGTCACTATAAATTCATGGTTTCAACTCTTCTGGATACTCAATGTTGGGACCATAGCCTTTTAATAAAGCCTTAGCTCTATCTTCTATTCCCTCAAAACCTACAGGAATCCTTCATTATTCCCTTTTGAGTCTCCAAACAACTTCCTCAACCAATACTCTTAGCAAATCATCTCCCTTGCCAACCATTCAGAGATCTTCTGGCATATTATCCTCCCTCTTTCTAGACACTCCTTCTCAACATACATGTTTAAAGGTTCAAGTCCTCCATGTTGATAAATCTCAAATTTCTACCCCTAATCAGCATCTTTTTCTTGAGTTGCAAATTTTTACCTGATACTCACCACCTTGTGCCAGTCACTGTGGTTGGTGTTTTTCATACACTATTACTAAGCCTTGCAGCATCCTTGTAAAATAGATACTATCCCCATTTCACATGTGGAGAAATTGAGAATTAGAGTTTAAGAGAACTGCTGGAGGCCACACAGCTAGTAAGTGGCACTGCCAGGATTTAGACAGATTTGTCTAGCTCAAAGACCATACTCTTGAAATAACAGCAACGACTAATATGAGAAGTACTATTTGCCAGATGATGGTCTAAGCAATTTCCACGTTTCAGTACATTTAATCTTCATAATCACCTAACAAAGGGGCTGCTATTATTATTTCCATCATAAAAGTTATCTTTTAACTTCCTATTGAACAGGAATTCAGTATTACCTTAATAGTACATATAAACTCAAACTCATGTCCAAAACTGATTTCCTTTTATCTGTCTTCAGTCTGTCCCTCTTCCTATACTCTTCATCGTGGTGAATGACACCAGCATCTTCCAGTTGTCCACACCTGGAAGTTGTCCACCTGGAAGTCATTCCAGATCTCTTCTTTACCATCCCCTTCCTCTGCTCAGGCACTACATATTAAGTTCTCTTGATTCTTTCCAGTCCTGCTATTTCAAACCTTACTGCTATTTATTTCCTGTTTGACTGCATTAAATAAGCTCCACGAGGACAGAAACAAAGAATAGTGCCTGGCCCACAGCAGACATTTAATACAGTTGACCCCTGAACAAGACAGGCTGTAGTTCAACAACCGTGAACCGCTCAGGCCCACCTATGCACAGATTTGGAGGGGGTGGTGATAAATACAGTACAATGCTGTAACTGTACTTTCTCTTATGATTTCCTTATAACATTTTCTTTTCTCCAGCTTACTAGATTTTAAGAATATAGTATATAATACATATAACATACCAAAATGTATCTTAATCAACTGTTTATGTTATCAGTAAGGCTTCTCGTCAACAGTAGGCTATCAGTAGTTAATATTTTGGGGGAGTAAAAGTTATACATGGATTTTTGGCTGTGCAGGGCGAGGGGAGGTAGATGCCTCTCACCCCTGCATTATTCAAGGGTCAACTGTGTTTGCTAAATGTATGAATAAATGGCTTAGCTTGCAAGCTTCCTGCTTTTGGTCTCGCAGCTCTCTGATCCTTTCTTCACAATGCTACTGGAGACCTTTTTTAAAGGCATGTCTGATATTAATCTTCAGCTTATAAAACTGTAACTGGTTCAACTCCTTATATGTATTAAGAGCCTCTAGGGCCCACTATAGTCTGGCTCTTCTTTATCTCTTCACCCTCAACTTTTACTGCTTCTTGTCTACCTTTGCCTCACATATACATATTCTGGTTTTAACGCTGCTGAGGTAGTTTCTGAAACTGGTATTTTCAACATGATGTTGTCTCTCCCTGAAACAGTCCAGTGCACTCCCACCGGTTACTCACCTGACTCCTTCAACTCAGCTCAACAGATCTCTACCAATCGTAGAATGAGTTAGGAGTCCTTCCTGATGTTCTCATAGTACATCATACTAGTACTGAGTTATGAGCATATTACCACTACAGTCCTTATTATCTTGTTTGGTGTTATTAATTGTTCATTTTCCACATCAAATTTTGAGTGTCTTAAGGGCAAAGAAACACCCCCCCACTTTCTTCTCTCTTTCTCATTTTCACTCTTTCTTCCTGCCTTCCCATTCCTTAACAACTCTCTCCCAGTTTCTGACAGAATTAAGATCTCAGTAAATATGTGTTGGTTTAATGAATCAAAATGATCAGATTTTGAAATCAAGCATGAAACACCCTCTGTAATTAATAACTTGGTTTCATGTTACGGCTTGCTCAGATGCTAAGAGGAAAGAAGCGGCGAGAGAAATATAAATAGAAAGATAGGCATTTTTTCATTAGAGAATGAAGTCAGAAAGCCACAGGGGAAAGCAAGATTTCAGATCCATTGTTCACTTGGATTATGGGCTTTAGAGAGCTATTTCTTTCTTTCTTTCTTTTTTTTCCTCTTAAGTCAGGTTTGTTGAGAATGTAAACGATATATGATAAAACTAGGATGTGCAGTTTTGTAAGACTTGCCATATGTATACAGTCATGCAAACATCATCTCAGTAAGGACAGAGTACTTACATCATCCCCAAAGTTGACTGTGACCCTTCAGAAGCCAGTCACACCTCCCTCCCCCAGCCCCTGGAAACCTCAGATTGGATTTCTGCCCTTAGAGTTCTGCCTTTTTCTTTTTTTGTTTTTTCTTTTTCTTTTTTTTTAGTTAGCATATAGTATAATAATGATTTCAGGAGTAAAACTTAGTGATTCATCACTTATGCATATAACACTCGGTGCTCATGCCAACAAGCGTCCTTACTGGCCATCACCCAGTTAGCCCATCCCCCCACCCAACACTCCACCAGCAACCCTCAGTTTGTTCTTTGTATTTAAGAGTCTCTTACAGTTTATCTCCCTCTGTTTTTAGCTTATTTTTCCTTCCCTTCCCCTACATTCATCTGTTGTGTTTCTTAAATTCAACATATGAGTGAAATCATATTTATCTTTCTCTGTTGGACTTATTTCACTTAGCATAATACACATTGTTGCTAATGCAAGATTTAATTCTTTTTGATCGCCACATAATATTCCATTGTGTAAATATACCACATCTTCTTTATCCATTCGTCAGTCCATGGACAGTTAGGGTCTTTCCATAATTTGGCTATTGTCAATAGTGCTGCTATAAACACTGGGGTGCACATGTCCCTTTGAATCACATTTTTTTATCCTTTGGATAAATGCCTAGCAGTGCAATTGCTGGCTCGTAAGCCAGTTTAATTTTTTGAGGAACCTCCATACTGTTCTCGAGTGGCTGCACCAGTGTGCATTCCCACCAGCAGTGCAAAAGTGTTCCCCTTTCTCTGCATCCTCACCAACATCATTGCCCTTTGATATGTAAACTATTCAGTAAAAGATTGTTCAAAGCTCCTGAGCAGCTTCAGTCCTCAGGCTGCAAGGGAGTCTACTCAGCATCAGCTTTAGCAACTTATTGGGGAGAGTGAGGGGAAGACACCAAGCCAAAAACGTGATGCTTTTGCCATTTTTGATTTTTAATGACTCCTGGGTTCTTAACAGCTTAAAGGTCATCAATCTAGTGAATATGTTTAAAGCATTCCTTTTTTCTGAGCAAATGGCTAGCTCTTTACTTAACTCTACATAAGCTCATCTTATACACTTACTCTTTCACAGAATCTTAAAATAGTGCCTTGCAGTTTATGCTGTCAACTTGGCATTTCCCTAGAGAAGTATCATACGTGAAGTTGAGGATTCTCCTTTTTCACATAACTGTAAAAAATTATCCAGCGTAAATATAGCTATCTCTACTATACTGGTATGTTTCTCCAAGTGAACAAAGAGAAAAGTATTTATCTACCTAGTATGTATTAGTGGTTATACTATGTACTTTCACAAATTTTAATTTACTTAATCATCAGAACAAATATTTAAGATAGGTGTTATCTCTAGTTTACAAATGAAGAAACTAAATTTTAGAAAGAGTAAAAAACTTGCTTATGGGGTCACAGCTAAGAAATAGTACCCAAACTTAGGTCTTAAAAAGATCATACATTTAATTCCTCCACTACACTTTCCAAAATATAAATGGGTCATATTTTGGATAATAATTTCATCATGTACAAAGCACTTTCCTAATACACATCCTTTAATTTTAAAACAATCCTGGGAATAATTGTTATTCCCATCTCATGGCCCAGGAAATTGAGACTCAGTAATTTAACTGACAGGACTGAAGTCTCATAGCTACTGAGAAGCAGTATGGAATACAGGCTCTTCTATTAAGACCAGGAGATGTAGATCCATCCTTGACAGATGTCCATCAATGATGTCTATATACAGTGGAATAGGAGAAAACCAAGGTTGTGCATACATTGACAAGGATTCCAAGAGGTGAGGGAATTTTAAAAAGGTAGATCAGGGGTAGTTAAAAGCAACACAGAAGGGAATACTAAAATCTACTAGAGTCAATATATAATGGTGTGGGATACAGTGTGCAAAGTACATGAGCCTTGACATCAGAATCCTGAGTTTGACTTTTCTGCCTTTGATACTTATTTTTCTCTTGTATGTGTGTGTGAAGTATGTTAAGGTATATGCCACGTATCATTTCACCTCTATATACTTCAATATGCATCTCTAAAAGTATAGACAGACATTCTCTTGCCCAAATTCAATGCTATTACTTTAACAAAATTAATAATTCTTGATATTATTTTATCTAACCAGGCCATTATCAGATTTTCCTGGTTGTCTCATAAATGTCTTTTTACATTTGAAGCAGGATCCACAAAGTCTCAGTGTTTCATCTGGTGTTTAAATGCCTCTTAGTCTAGAGTGATACTCCCTTATTTTCCATTGCACTGACTGGTTTCAGAAACTAGATCAGTTGTCCTTTAAGAGGCTGTTTTCTGTGGTGTCACTTCCTCTGGGTGCCACTTAACTTTGTTCATCTAGCTCAAGGCTTAGCAAACTTTTTCTGTAAAAGGGCCAGATAGTAAATATTTTAGGCTTTGTGGGTCAGTCTCTGTTATAACTACTCAACTCTGACACTGTGGCATAAAAGCAGCCATAGACAATACTTAAAGGCACCAGAGTGGCTAGATTTGAATAAAACATTAGGAAAAAACAAAACAAAACAAAACAAAAAACAGACAGCAGGCTGGTTCTGGCTCAAAGGCCGTGGTTTGTAACCCCTGCTATAGAAGCTTCCACATTTTTGGTTGGGTTACTTCAGAGCTGGTGCTGGACGCTTTACAGGTATAATCTTAGAAGGCACACACTATCTCCATGCCCTGCTTTTCATAAGATTGAGATTAATCAATAGGTATAGGTAGGGCAACCTGATCCCTCCGTCGTAAAGTTCCCATATAACCGTCTAATAGTTTCCTTTACTGATGATTACAGCCTGAATAAATTATTTCATCGGGGTTGTGAAATATTTTCTAATCCTGCCATTCTTTATACATTCATTACCTGAAATTCTGCAAAAAATTTTTCTCTCAACAAATGTTATTTGCTTACCTTAGAACACAGTTCACACAGAAAAAGGAAGTGTAAGTACTTAATTCTTCCCTTAAAATTGCTTACCTTCAGAGTATGGAGGTAGTGCCCCATTTATTACCACTGGTAACCAGTAACCTGTTATTGTAGTGTGGTGTGTGTTTCTTATTACATGTCTGTTATTAGAAACCAAGGTTTTTGTTGCTGTTGTTGTTGTTGTTGTTTTGAATATTCAGGGAATTTCAACCGTCTTCATGTCTTCATTACTCTTTCTGATACTTAAAAGTTCTCTCATCTTTGGCCAATGGCAACCCTTTTACACTGATTGGCCCCTGTGACTTTTGGCATGAACCAGTCTTTGAGAGTCTCCTTGCTTTCTGATTTATCAGACTGTCTCAGGCTCACCTCTTGTATTTTCTGCCCCAGAACAGAATCAGCTGCCTATCCATGACCCTAGTTAGGATCCTTTCAATTCAGAATGGTATTTAGAGATGACAGTTAGGGCTCTAATTGTGCTCTCTGCTGTTGTACTATTTATTGCAATGTATTCACTGATGAGGGTATAAAAAGGTACATAATTTTAGGGGCACCTGGGTGGCTCAGTTAAGCGACCAACTTCAGCTCATGATCTCACAGTTTGTGGGTTCAAGCCCCGCATCAGGCTCTGTGCTGACAGCTAAGAGCCTGGAGCGTGCTTCAGGTTCTATCTCCCCCTCCCCTGCTCTCTCATGCACACACATTCTCCCTCTCTCTCTCCAGAAAAAACAAAAGGTATATAATTTTAAATTTCATGGGCAGAAGCTTAAAATAGTATGTTCTTTATGGAAAGCAAACTCTGTCTCTAATTATATGACCTTAAGAAATTATTTAATTTCTCTATGGCTTAGTTTTCTATAAAATGGAGTAAAAAACCAGGCCCATCTCATAGTTCTGATATAATGATTTAAATGAATTAATATAGGGCGCCTGGGTGGCTCAGTCGAGTAAGCGTCTGACTTCAGCTTCGGTCATGATCTCACAGTCTGTGAGTTCGAGCCTCACCTTGGGCTCTGTGCTGACAGCTCAGAGCCTGGAGCCTGTTTCAGATTCTGTGTCTCTCATTGTCTCTGCCCCTCCCCCGCTCATGCTCTGTGTCTCTCTCTCTCAAAAATAAGTAAACATTAAAAAATTTTTTAAATGAATTAATATATATATAAAGTATTTAAAGCAATGAGTAGCATATGGCACTCAATAAAAATTAGGTATTATTTTTGTTTATTTTTGAGAAATTTGAAAGTGCTCCAAACTTTGACCCGGTAAATCTACTTTTATGACTTAAAAGGAAAATAATAAAAAATTAAGATAAATATTCATAAAAGCATGTCTATTACAGTATTTATAAATGTCAACAAAACTGTAGATAATCTAATGTTCAACATTAGGGAAACAGTTTATGAGGAAAAGTGATATGGACAAATGCCAAAGATATACGTCAAGCAATACCAATAAACCCATCAATCAAAGATTACCATTTCTACTAGTCAAATAGGAATGCTCATTTCAGTATACCCTAACCACGTGTTGATTTTTTTATGTCTTCATTGAGCACTTGGAACACTTGACAGAAGTTTGATTTTTACATAGTTATTAAATTAGTATGTGGCATTTACTTGGCATTTTTTAAAAAAAAAATTTTTTAATGTTTTCATTTATTTTTGAGACAGAGAGAGACACAGCACGAATGGGGGAGGTGCAGAGAAAGAGGGAGACACAGAATCTGAAGCAGGCTCCAGGCTCCGAGCTGTCAGCACAGAGCCCGATGCGGGGCTCGAACTCACCCAGTGTGAGATCATGACCTGAGCTGAAGTCGGACGCTCAACCGACTGAGCCACCCAGGCGCCCTGGCATTTCTTCTTTAAAGCTAATTTTTGTTTATAATTTTATTAGCCATCCAATTACTATTTCTATAAAATTATTTTTTGTCCATCTACTGAGGAAGGAAGAAAATGAATATTTTATGTAGAAAGTATTTGCTTAAGTTATTTAATAGCCTCACAACAAACCTTAAGGACAGGTAGCATAAAATCCAATAACCCAATATCCTGCCATTTCAAAATCTCAATTAACAACAAACCGAAATTATTCAGAAAACACTAATGATCTGGTATCTGTGGCTCATTTATCAGCACCACAAGAAGATGAGTCCCAGTAATGAATTTAAAAGAGCAAATGTATCAGTAATTAATCAATTTGCATATAAGTAACAATGAGTTTAGGGAAATCTGTTAAGTAAAAATACAAAGAAGCAGTAGAGAGTAGTGGTTAAGAGCACAGATTCTAGAGCCAATCTTTCTGGATTCAAATCCTAGCTCTTCCACTTACTAATTATGTGAACTTGGCTAAAATACTTAACTTCTCTGTGTCTCAGGTTCCTTATCTATCAAATGGAAATAATAATAGTATCCAACCTGATTAGGCTGTTATAAGAAAGCGAGTGTGTGTCTCGCTTGTCTCTTGCTGTTTCGTATAGCATAGCTTGGTATTCAAAGACTAAATTGTAACTATTTAAAAATATTTCTACTTTAATAACCTGTGTGCAATTTGGGTGATTGCAATATGACTTTTTAAAAAGTAACCCTGACAATATATCATACACACACACACACACACACACACACACACACACATATATATAAAGGGAAAAAAATCAATATAGATGAGATACACAATACAATAGAGGTCCCTCATCTTCTACAGCAACACTTCTCAAATTTGAGTATGAAAGAAATCACCTGTGGATCTTGTTAAACTGGAGATGCTAATTCAGTCAGGGACAGGACCTGAGATTCCGCCATTTCTAACAAGTTCCCAGGTAGCACCAATGCAGCTGGCTCAAGAACAACACCATCAGGGGTCATGAATGAGCTTTCAGAAGTTCTGGAATTACACAATACCGTATACAAAATTTTCTCTGAATGTGTATATGTGGATTATTTTCTGAGGAAAGGACCCACAGTTCTTACCACACTGTCAGGGGTGGGGGTGCAAGTAGGGGAGAGGGCAGGTAGAGAGTAAGAGAATTCACAGGAGAGGTGAGAAACACACGTCAGTTCCAAAGCTAATTGGAAAAAACCAATACTGTCACTATGAAAAAGGAAAGTTATTTGTAAAGACAAATATTTTATATTTGTATAACAATTAAAAAACTTAGAAGGCTGACTGAAGAATCATAGACCAATCTAAATTATAGACAATTATAACTTAGAAGACTAAACTGAAGAATCTTTACATTTGAGAATAAAAACACGAGGATATAAAACTCTAAGAAATGAGAAAGATAAGGACAAGACATAAAACATTCACTAAAGAGCAGTTCTTAAAGTAGACAACTTATAGGATAATGGAGTTAAAACACATATACAGATACACACAATATACAAAACATATGCATGAAGCTATCTTTTTACCACACATCTAGGTATTTTCAGGTAAAATGCCTACCAAATACCAAACGGTAATAATAACATAAGATACATACATAAACACATACTGGTGAAAACTGTAAACTACAAAGACAAAAAGGAAATTCTTATAAGCTTCCAAAGGAACAAAGGAATGAGAATCAAAATGGTAACCTAAAGTTACAAGATGATAAAGTAATTCTGGATAGAATTCTGAATAGAAAATACTGAAACCTGGAATTCTCCCCTCAGCCAAACCATTATTTAAGTGTGAAAACAAAATAAAGAAACATTTTCAGCTGTGTACACCTAAGTATATATACAATCAATACATATTTCTTAGGGAGAAGGAGAATACAATTCAAGAATGTACTTTAGCAAAATTTAAAAAATCAAAGACTTCAAGAAACATAATATGGGATAAAGAAAATGATAAGGGAGGAGGAGATGAAAACTTAAGAAATCAAAATAATTAAGAATGGGGATGCAAATTTTAATGTAATTAATTTGGGAAAGTATTTTAATATCTTCTTTTTTGGCTTTATTATGTAAACTATCAAATAACACACAAAACAGTTTAGTAAGTTCTCATGTCTCATCCTCCCGAATTCCTGATAAGGGGTTAATATCCACAATATATAAAGAACTCCTATAACTCAACAAAAAGAGAATCCAACCCATTAAGAAATGATAAAGGATTTGGATAGACATTCACAAACAGCCAATAATGAAAAAAACTTCAACATCAATACTCCTTAGAAAAATGCAAATCAACACCACAATAAGATACCACTCACACCTACAGGGATGCCTGTAATGAAAAGAGGTCAATAACAAGCATTGGTGAAGATGTAGAGAAACTGGAGCTCTTACACATCGCTGGTAGGAGTGTAAAATTGTACAGCCATTTGGAAACCAGTTTGGCATTTCCTCATACAGGTAAATGAAGAATTACCACAAGATCCAGCAATTTCACTCCACGTATATACTCGAGAGAACTGAAAACAAATGTCCACACAAAAATGTACACAAATACTGACAGCTGCATTATTCACAAAAAGTGGAAACCACCCAAATGTTTGTCAGCTGATAAAGAGATAAACAAAATGTAGTTTATGCATACAATAAAATACTATTTAACTATAAAAAAGAATGAAGTATTGATTCAATACTTCAATAACATGCATGAACCATGAAAAGATTAAACCAGATGAAAGAAGGCAGACATGGAAGATCACATATTGTATGATCTCATTTATATGAAATGTCTAGAAAAGGCAAATCTTTAGTGACATAAAGCTAACAGTTGCCGAGGGCTAGGGGGAAGGGAATAGGGTGGTGATTGTTAATACATACAGGGTTTCCTTCCAGGCTGATGAAAATATTTTAGAATTAGATAGTGATAATAGGATAATTCTGTGAACATACAAGAAACAAATGAATTATACACTTAAAAAGTCTGGACTTCATTATATAAAATTGTCATTTAAAAAATCAGAATAGATTCATGCAAATATAACTGCTTAATCTTTGACAAAGGTGCAAAGGTAGTTCAACAGAAAAAGGACAGTCTTTTACCAACGTGTTTTTTTTTTTTTAATTAATTAATTTTTTTTTTATTTTTATTTTTGGGACAGAGAGAGACAGAGCATGAACGGGGGAGGGGCAGAGAGAGAGGGAGACACAGAATCGGAAACAGGCTCCAGGCTCCGAGCCATCAGCCCAGAGCCTGACGCGGGGCTCGAACTCACGGACCGCGAGATCGTGACCTGGCTGAAGTCGGACGCTTAACCGACTGCGCCACCCAGGCGCCCCAAGGACAGTCTTTTAAACAAATGGTGTTAGAACTACTTTTCATACAAAAAATGAGCCTCTTCTTAAAATTTACAATGTATAAAAAATAAACTCAAAATGGATCTTAGACCTAAATGTATAACATAAAAATAAAACTTTCAGAAAAAAAATAAGAGAAAACCTTTATTATCTGGGATTAAGCAAAGAGTTTTAGAAATGACACCAAAAACAGAATTCATAAAATAAAAAACTGATAAACTGAATTTCATCAACTCAAAAACTTCTCGTTTGCCCCTCATCCTTCTTCAGATGTGCATCCACCTCCACTAAGGTATCTTATTGGCTTATTTAGTCTTCAGGCCCATTCATTAGAAGGGATCTACTTCTTATAGGTCCATCTGTATTATCCTGCTTAGTGACACAAAGTTTAACCATACTAGGAATGAGAAACATTTCTGCTGTCAGCAGGACAAAGTTAATTGTTGCTTTCCTATTATAAACACATACTCTCCTTTCCTAATCTTAAAAAGGAAAATAATCACAACTGAAATGCTAAAATCTTTTATACTCTTCCTAACCACTGAAATCAAAAAAAAGTTTATAAACATATCTAAAAGGATTAAGAGATTAGGGATTAGATATGAAAATCAGGCAGGAAGAAAGGGGAGAGAGAAAGTTTATAGGAGAGAAAGGAGTGGAGGGAGGAAGAAATTTAGGATTATGTATCGATCTCATAAATACGAACACAAAGTCTTAAAAAAAAATACTAAGTGTATTCCAGCAGATTAAAAGAAAATACATCATTACCAACTTGTTATGGCCTATTCCATCCTTCAATTTACTCCATTCATAGGAATTCACTTACTCAAGTACTATCTATAATTATGTTAGATATGATTGCTTTGCCTAACACTGGCCCTCATAAACACCTTATGATCATCTTGGAAATGAAAAAACTTATGTGACAAAATCAATACCAATTCTCAAAAACTTATTGTCGGTATTTTTAAAAATCTCCAATGTGATTAAAAATACCAGAAACTTATATAGCAAATATCACACTTAAAATTTAAAAAAAAAAAAAATGGGGTACTTAATAGGTATCAACAATTGCAGATTATGGACCTTATTTGGATCCTGATCCAAACACTGTCTACAAATTCATGCTTAGATGACAACCAGGGCCACATGTACATGGCTGGGTATTTGATGATAATTAGGAATTGTTAATGTTTTAAGTGTGAGGATGGCATTGAGCTTTTCTTTTCAAGCCATCACATCTCTTTTTTTTTTTTAAGTTTATTTATTTTGAGAGAGAGAGAGAGCAAGCAGGGGAGGGGCAGAGAGAAAGAGAATCTCAAGCAGCCTCCGTACTGTCAGTGTTGAGCTAGACATGAGACTCAAACTGACTTGAACCAAAATCAAAGGCCAGGTGCTGAGCCGACCAACTGAGCCACCCAGGCACCCCTAAAGCCCTCACACCTTAAAGATACATACTGAAATATGAATAAATTAGCTGGGATTTGCTTCAAAATCATTTGTGTTTAGGAAGTGAGTAGAAGTCTAGATAAAACGTGGCTGGCCATATAATAATTTTTTGAAGCTGGATATTGGGTATATCAGGTTAATTACAGTAGTTTCTCTACTCTTGAATATGTTTAGAATTTTCCAAAGTTTTAAAACTCTTTTTAATTATCAAACCCAAAGAAAAAAATTAAAGAACAAAAGCAGAAAACGCTAGAGAGAATATAAACTACCAGAGAACTTTCCATACATACTATTATCTAACATGATTCTATTTTTTAAAAAAGTACTTAGCTTTTAACGGAGATATACATACAAAAAAGTGCATTAATTGAATGTTTACAGTTCCACCAGTTATCACCAAAGAACCCCGAATCTGTGCAAACTCTCACTCAGGTCCAGAAACAGAACAGGACCAGCAGCTCAAAAGCTACCCTGCTCATCCTCTCTATCACAACCTCCCTGCTTCCCACTGACAGGGAACTACTCTCCTTGTATTCGAACTTCTTAAATTTTTTTTTAATTTTTAAAAATGTTTATTTATTTTGAGAGAGTGCAAGGGAGAGAGAGAGAGATTGAAAGAGAGAGAGCAGAAGAGGGGTAGGGATAGAGAGAATGTCAAGCTGTGAGCGCAGAGAGCTGGATGCTTAACCAACCGAGCCACTGAGGTGCCCCCTAACTTCTAAGATTGTGACCATATAGTAAATACTCTATAATTTTGTGTCTGACTGCTTTTGATCAACAAGTGAAATTCACCCATGCTACCTGTATCAGTAGTTTGTTCTTTTTCATTACTTTGTAGAAAGTTATTCTCAAAATATGGGCAGTGGATTCCTGGGAACCCCCAAAACCCCTTCAGAGTTCATTTAGATATGGTTTCAGATTCCATGTTGCAACTAAACTTAAGAAACTACTACTTCTCAAATTCTGGTGGCACATCGAAGAATATTCACATTTATCTGAAAAGGCTATTAAAATACTTCTCTTTTTATCGTAACACATCTATGTGAGACAAGCTTTCTTCCTACACTTCAACTAAAACATGTCACAGTGCACTGACTACAGATACAGACATGGGAAATCACCTGTTTTCTATTAAGTCAGACATGATCGTAATTTGCAAAAATGTATAGCAATGCCATTCTTCTCACTAATTTTTGTTTGGAAAAAAACAGCTGTCATTTTACGTATTTTTATTTAATGTATGCTATTTATGGTCACATGTACTCGGTTTCTCACTGTCATTTTAAATTTAATTGTGGAGTCCTGAAACCTACAAGTTTGAGAACTGTGGCTCTGCAATGTTCCCTTATGCTAATACACCATAATTAACTCATCTATTCTACTGCCCACGGACACAGGGGCTGGGTTTAGTCCAGGACTATAGCAAATAAGGATACTATGAATAATCTTGTACCTGTGTTTTGTCAGACATTATGTGCCCACTTCTGTTGAGTTTATACCTTGGAGGAGAATTGCTAGATCACAGGGCATGTTTATATACAACTTTAATAGATACGATTTTCCAAAGTGGCTAATAAGAATTTGAAATGTGGTTACTCTAATTAAGATGGGTTACAGGTATAAAACTTACATTGGATTTTGAAGACTTAATATAAAAAACACTGTAGAATACCTCAGTAATTATATTCTATTGATTATATGTTAAAATGATAGTATTTTAGATATACAGTATTGAGGTAAATAATTATTAACATTAATGACACTTGTTCCTTTTTTTTTTAATGTGGCTACTAGGAAATTTAAAACTAGGTATATGACTTACATTTGAGGTTCACATTATCTATCTGTGGGACAGTGCTGCTCCAGGAGGAAACAGAAGTAAAAGAGCCCAATAACAATACTGTATAGAAGAAGTGAGATGCTTCTGAGAAGGGCACCTTTAAGGAAGACTCCCCAAAGGAGGGAGTATTTAAAGGAAAGCCAAAGGACATGCAGGAGTTAGCTTAGCAAAGAAAGTGATAGAGGAAGGAAGGGAAGGGGCAGAGGGAACAGAATGTGCAAAGGCCAGGAGATAAGAGAACTGTGTTCAGTATAGCAGAAACATGGTGGAAGGTAGGGAGTGGTGAAGGGAAGTAACAAGAGACGAAAAAGGTAAAAACTAGCCAGATTATGAAGGACTGAGTGAATTATACTTGTATTTTAAGAACAGGGAACTACTGGGGCGCCTGGGTGGCGCAGTCGGTTAAGCGTCCGACTTCAGCCAGGTCACGATCTCGTGGTCCGTGAGTTCGAGCCCCGCGTCGGGCTCTGGGCTGATGGCTCGGAGCCTGGAGCCTGTTTCCAATTCTGTGTCTCCCTCTCTCTCTGCCCCTCCCCCGTTCATGCTCTGTCTCTCTCTGTCCCAAAAAAAAAAACAAAAAAAAACAAAAAAAACAAAACAAAAACACGTTGAAAAAAAAATTAAAAAAAAAAAAAAAGAACAGGGAACTACTGTTGGGTTTTAAGCAAGAAAGTTACATAACTGTATCTGTACTTTAGAAAAGCCACTCTGGCTGCTGCTGTGTATCTGATTAAATCTGAACAAGACTAGGGGCGCCTGGGTGGCTCGGTAGGTTGAGCGTCCGACTTTGCCTCAGGTCATGATCTCGCGGTCCGTGAGTTCCAGCCCCGCGTCAGGCTCTGTGCTGACTGCTCAGAGCCTGGAGCCTGTCTCAGATTCTGTGTCTCCCTCTCTCTCTGCCCCTCCCCTGTTCATGCTCTGTCTCTCTCTCTGTCTCAAAAATAAATAAATGTTAAAAAAAAATTTTTTTTAAAAATCTGAAGACTAGAGTCATGATTAGTTGGAAGCTGTTACAATAACGTAGACAAAAAAAGAAAACAAAAATGATGGGCCTGTACACAAAGAGTAGAGAACACAGCAGTAGAGGTATGTGAACCTTAGGCAAAATCACTGCTATCAAATTCAGTTTCCTCTATCCCTACCCTCATATTCTAAGTCTTGGTGAAAAGTTTTAGTGTCACTAGAATGGGCAATAATAATTTCAAGAAACTGATTTTTAATTCAGAATATACAGGATACAAAGATTTATCTTTTCTCCAATTTGCTAACTTAACACCTAAATGATGCTTTAATAATCAATGAAATTAAGTTAAGGAAAGGCTTGCTTTCTTACTTAAGAGGTAAATCTCAACTACTAAATGTGGTACTGTGCGCTATGTAATCTATTCAGCATTAAAAGACTAGCACAATTTCCTGTTTCTCTAAAAACTGAAATGTAAGTAAATTAAAGGTAGATACCAATTTACTCTCATTCAGTGGTACGAACCTGAGTGTAAAACCATTTCTCTTCTTCACTAAACTGATACTAGCAGGGCAGTGAGTTATCAAATATTTAAAAGTCAACTAGAAAACTACTTTGTCAGCTTCATTTATTTTGAAATTTTGGGACCTTCTAAAGTTGTATCCTCTGTAAATAAACTGCAACCCAGGGGAATAAAGACAAAAAAGGTCACTTAATTTTTTTGTTGCCCCTTCTAAGACATAAAGCAATCTTTAATTGACCACTTAATATAAAGCATTTAACTTGGGCAAACAGGTCCTTGAAATCTAACGTTTGTTCTATCCTTTGCTTCTTACCTGAAATACTCTTCTTTTCTTATTTTTTAATGTTTGTTTATTTTTGAGAGAGAGATGAAATACTTTTAAAACACTGTAGAAAGTTATGTTCTATACTTATTTCATTGACAAAACTGATAGTCTTTAGAACTGGGTTCTCCACAGGCCACTTGTTAAGCCTCTCCCCTAACTGAAATCCTCATTCCTTCTTGTCATGTGTTGTAGAGCTGTTCACCACAATACCCCTTCTTGCACTGAGTGTTCTTAGCCTTCCCTTTTCTAGACTGAATAACAGAAACTTACCTTCCTAATGACCTAAACTGCTCTAATGAACTGTGGAACCTCTCCTCTCTCCTCCACTCGCCAGATCCCATGTCATATTACTTTAAGAAATCTCTGTCTTCCCACCCTGAAACTTAGAGGCCTAAGTACACTGGAGCCGGTATTTTCCTCCTTCCCTCTTGTGACAAGAGAGGAAGTATCCCTTTCTTTCCTAGCAAAAAGCCAAGCCATACTCTTCTATCTGCACTATTACTACCTTTGTCCAAACTCCCATGTCTCTCACCTGGATCACAGCCAAAGCCTGATCACCCCATCTCTACTCTTGTCTACTTCACAAGTCTCCACACAGCGGGCAAAAGTGACTCTTTTCAAACCGTAAATCACACCAGGTCCACTTAAACCTCTTATATAGTTACACTTAAAATAAACCCAAACTCTTTACCACGGTTTCCAAAGCCCTGAGTTCTTGCCTAAGATTCTAAGCTCACCTTGTCGGTCTCCCTTATGACCACTGTGCTCCATCGACACTGGTTTTATTCATTTACCTACAACACATCAGCTCTTCTACATCAGCACCTGCTTGATTCTGGGTCTTTCAAACGTGGTTCCCAAGTGCAAGGATCTCTTTTCCCAATCATAATACGGTTAGCCATCCTTTGGGTCTTACAAATGTCTCCACAAGGAAGTCTTCTAATTACCCTGTGTCTGTTATTCACTATCTCAGCCTCTTGTGAGTTTCTTACTGTAACTTACTCACTAGACTATAAACCTTATGAGGGCAGAAACTAGGTCCATCAGCTTGTTGTGCCTTACACAGTGCCAGACAAAAGCAAACGCTCAAGGAATATTTGCTAACTGAACGAATGAGTAAAGAGACAGGATTAGGTTGCAATCCCAGCTCTACTACTCCCTAGTGGTTGGATCTTAGATAAGGCACAACCTTTCTGAGCTTCAATTTTCTCTTCTATAGAAAAGGGGCAAACACCTGATAGGACTGCTGAATAAGACCTACTGAAGATTAACTGCAATAAATAAAAACCAAGCACAGAATCTGAACTTAATAAATGTTACAAACTTAATTTAATAAACGTTAGTTTCCTTCCCTTGTTTCTTTTGCTTAGACAGTGAGAATTCCTTAAGCTAATTCAGTATTGAAACTAATTCAGTATTGAAAATATGCATAGAAAGATAGATCTATATATAAACCTATTGTTGCATATACTTAAAAGACTGATGATATGCATCTCAACAGATGGACTGGTAACTTTTGCAGGATCTAATCCTATGCTTTAGAAAATGGGAATAAGTAGTGTACATCTATTACTCACTTCTCCCCAAAAAACGGTGGGGGTGGGGGAGGGAGAGGAGAAAAAGAAAACAAGAGGGAAAGGTAACCTTAGAAATTAGAGATCATTAACTCAACTTCAATTCCTAGGTTTAGAACAACCTCCACTTACCTATAAAGACTTGCAGAAAGAACAAGATTAATACTTATTCTAAAATAAAAACATGTTCTATTTGCTTAAATCTATACAAATCTCATCTATATTTACTTACCTCCCTTTTTTACCTTTCATTCTTTAAACTGTAAGAGCATTGAGAAAAGAAAAAGAAAAAAAAACAAGAAAAAACCTCAACTACAAAAACACCTCAAATCAGACACACAAAAAGGTTTCACTGTTCCCTTAATTTCTTGATAAGCTTTAAATGGTCTAACCACAAAAGTCAGTCTTTTCTTTCCATTTTCTTTAACTGCTGCTCACTTTTCAGCCTGACATCACTTTTATGTTTTTGTCAGAGATTTTACTTTCTAGGAACCTTCTAAACCATTTATGATACATCGTTCAAATCTCCACCATATTCTTCCTAGAACATAGCTAGCCCTCTGAAAGTGGTCACTTAATAGTCTCTGCCCAATAACTGCTAATAATTTTTAAGAAATGTGCTGCATACCTTCATATTCTCCCCAGGATATGGATATAATTTAGATTCTAAACCCAAGGAAGGGTTTATGTTAAGCAATTAATTCAGTTTATTCAACATATTTTACGTAATCAAGCTTGACTTTTTTAGAAGTAATTGGAATCTGGTTTAGATTTTTTTCCTCACGTTCCAGTTATTTCTACAACCTTTCTAAAATTGGAACTTCTAGTCTATCCTTAAACTGGAAATTTATAAAATGCTGTTGAATGTTCCACAAAATTCATGGGAAAAGATTTACCATTAGATAGAAAATGCAAGGTAAAAAGAGTATTTTATGTTACCACAACCCTCTGTAACAGTACTGTGTATGGCAAAGACTTTTGACTATAATTAGCCGAAAACCAGTTCAAAGAAGAATTTTATCACAGGCCAGTCATGTGTGCCAAGAAGAGTTCTTATTGCTATCAAATGCTCTGGCAGCAAGTAGCCACAAACTAACCACCTGCAGTTCTCCAAGGCTATTGTAAAATGATATACAAATACCACAAACATTTCAAATTACATTTTAAAACTTCATCTAGGGCCATGTTCTCACACTAGGAACTGCAATCTATTAATGGGTCCAAAATAATGAGTCCAACCAGCAAATGAAGAATGTTGGGTGCATCACAGGTAGTAAAAGTGTTATTTCATGGTCTTCGTTTTGTTCTGTGTACTGGGAGTAACATAAAATGTATTTTAAGGGTGGGTTTCAGTAAGGAAAAAAAAGTTAGAAAACACTGATCGGGAAGTGGAAAAAGGATAAAGCAATGGAACTGTTACAATTACCAACTTATGGCTTGGGAGATGAGCCAACCAACAGCTTCTGTTGACTAGGAGACAGTTTCTGGAAACCTCCATGCACTTGCAAAAGCCAGACATCCCTATGTGAGATCTGAAAAAGCACCTTCTCCTATAGTCGGCCTAGGACAGTGCCCAGCAAAGTTCACAGTTGTTTCCACTAATGTTCTTATTCCTTCCAAATTCCAAAGACAGAAGTCAACTTTTACTTTTACTAACTCTCACAGATATTCAATAGTTAAGTTATACCATCTAAGATAGAGCAGCTCCTGAAAGATAATTATTGGTTCTCAAACGACTACTTTTTTTTTTTTAATGTTTTTTCATTTATTTATTTTTGAGAGAGAGAGCACAAGTGGGGAGGGTCAGAGAGAGAAGGAGACAGAATCCGAAGCAGGCTCCAGGCTCTGAGCTGTCAGCACAGAGACCGACGCGGGGCTCGAACCCACAAACTGTGAGATCATGACCTGAGCCAAAGTCGGACGTTTAACCGACTGACCACGCAGGCACCCCACCAAACAGCTACTTCTAAAAAACATTATTATACTCCATATCACAATTTAGAGTTTCAAGTAAGGCCTTAACATTCAGAAAAGTAACTTGGAAGTAAAACAGTCACACTATTCCACTAATATGGTCACATTTAACAGTCACAAACATAGGCCACTAAAATGGCCATGTGAAGAGAATAAAAGCCAAAATAAACAGATTTATTTTATTTATTTGAGAGAGAAAGAGTGCAGCCCTGAGCAAGGTGGGGGGGGGGGGGCGGGGGAGGAGAGGGGGACAAGGGGAGAGAGGGAGGGAGGAAGAAGGAGAGGGAGAGAATCTTAAGCAGGCTCGGCGTTCAGCTCCATCCCACGACCCTGGGATCTTGATCTGAGCCAAAATCAAGAGTACGACACTCAACTGACTGAGCCACCCAAGCACCCCCAGATTTTTTAAAAAGATACATGAAATGTTCCAAGATTCAAGACACAACCTGGAGCCATTTAATACTGCCATTAATGCAGAAGACTCTATCTGTGAAGAGTTAGTTTGGAACTGCCTACATATTGAGCAACCTGCTTTTTTTCACTGAGCCATGTTAAGAGTTACTCTCAACACTCAGTTGTTTTAACAATAATTTCTAATTATTTTTGAAGCCATTTAAAAACACGTTTTGATGCATAAGGTACAGTTTCATAAATTACACCTAATATCTGTTCTAAAGGCCCAGTGTGATGAGTATTTCTCAGTAATACTCCTCACTAGTGCATATTCAAGTTAAACAAACCCCACTATTTATATAGAAGCACATCCCCCCATATTATTGTTATAGCTTTTTTTTTTTTTCTCATATAAACCCACATACGGCTGGAGAGACAAAAGAGGACAAAAGTATAGCTGTAAAGAGAACTTCCCCAGTTGCAGGGTGAAGGGTCTCTGCTCACATAGTTTTAATATTCTGCCTGGCTCACTACCTCCTTTTTTCTTATACTTTGAAACTTGCTGTGGCTGGAGACATCAACCCTGGCACAATTACTTGCTAGTTTCATAACATGGTCCCACACTGCTGGAAAAGGAGTTTCCTTCTTTGCCTACCAACAGTTTGTCACTAAACATAAATTCCAAAAAGGTAAATCTTTGATAAGCACCTACTAGAAAGTCGTTTTGTGTACAAGTACAAAAGAATGTACCAAGACAAATTACAAGGTTCACAGCCTCTTATCCCTGGAGGCAAAAAGACTTTTAGTTCAAACACTAATGACACAGATTTTCATGAAAGAGCTAAAAGAGCTCATTTATTTATCTATTCTGATCAGACATCACTAGGATTCAATTCTGACTACAGCAGAAGACAAAGCAGGACACTTCTAATCACCCCAGATTAAAGATGCCTTCTTGCTTTCTTCTCTCTTCTGGGCCATTACACCAAACCTAGGGCAGAACTATACCCACCTTCAGGCTAGAAGAAACAACATAATAGCTTATTGATCTCTGATGTAGACCCAAACCCACAAGTCATCATGCAAGTGGGAATCACAGCTACTCGGTGCAACTAATACTCAAAAGTCACGCACAGGGTTTTCTGATCACACACAGGCATACCATTCACAATTACCACGTCGAATGCAAACCTTCCCCCGCCCTAAACAAACGAAAATGCACACTATATATAATGTATAATATATATAATACAGTATAATAATACATTAATCAGATCAGGCAGAGAGCAACACATTTTGAATCACACTGAAAAACTATTTCGGTTGCTAGTAAATGTTAACTTACGGTCATTAAATTCATTTGCAGTAATTTCTCAGGTTCTAACAGTTACCATCGCATTCGATTCCACAGATAAATGCTTCAAAAGCGGTAATATTGCTCATGAAGTACATACTGACTGAACTCCCATCACCATACCATTAGTGGAATTAGTGTTCGTGGCAAATGACTTAGACGTCTTATAAGTGAAATTTCTCAAGGAATGGCAACTCCTATTTACAGTATTTCCTTCTGAAGATATCAAAACACCACGCTAAGTAGTAAATGTTAAGCGTGTTCACAGAAACACCTTTTCAATGCGTTCAACTGATAAACTAAGAACGGTGAAGTCAGAAGTGGAACTCAAAGTCTCAAGCAATGAATGTTCTTTCTAATTAATTCCATTCAGCTCTAGTTCAGACCCTGATGTAACATAAAGCTTAGACCTCGCACAGTCTCCAGCCTTCTCTCAACCTCAAAGGAGTGAGTATATGCGACGCAATCCACAGACTGGAATGAAGCAACAGTGACAACATTAGCGGCCAATGATGGATGAAATGACAAATGAACCAGGAGTAGGGGCAGACATCTACGCCCTAAGGGAGAGAGTGAGGTGGGGCTGGAAACTATTTTCTGGCCTTCTCCCGCGTACTGCTCCCAGAGAAGGGACAGGATCCAGCACGCCCGGGATCAGCGGAGCCTCGGCCTCCGAGGTGCAGGAGTGGGACGAGAGCGGTAGGCTGCTTTTTCAGGGAGTGGGGAGAACGGGGAATTGGTGCGGTGGGAATTTCACTGGGGAGAGAACTTCCTGACCCCGGAAGGGTCGGGGGTGGCAGGACCGTCCCGAGAGCGGCGAGGGCGACCTCCTCTTCCTTCTCACAGTCATACATCTTTGTGTGCGTGGATTGTGCAAGGGGCCCTCGAGTCCAGGTCGGGAAGTCCGCCCACCACCCCCTCGCTCCACCGGGACTCCCTCCGGCCGGGACGCCCAAACCCCTCTCCGACAACCCCGAGGGTCTAGAGGTGGTGAGCGGACGAAAGCATCTTCGTGTGTGGACACCCCTCCGGGGCATCCACCCCTCGCCGGGTCTTTGTCCCGTCGGCGGTGGGGTCTCTCCCCGGTTCTCCCGGGGAACCCCTGTCCTGGAGGCCTCGGGGCCCAGGGTCGCCCCAGCTTTGTTCGGTCAGCGGGGCGCAGGGACGCGGACACTTACCGTACACTCCCGCGAGGAAAAGCAAGACCAACGCAGACCTCCACCGCGGAGACTCTTTTGTGCTCCAGCGACGGGCCATAACCACGGCAGATGGAGGGAGCGAGGATGAGATGGAGGAGGAGGAGGAGGAGAAGGAGGAGAAGGAGGAGGAGGAGGAGGAGGAGGAGGAGGAGGAGGAGGAGGAGGAGGAGGAGGAGGAGGAGGAGGAGGAGGAGGAGGAGGAGGAGAAGGAGGAGAAGGAGAAGGAGGAGGAGGAGGAGGAGCTGGGGCCAGACGCCGCCGCCACCGAGCCCCCGGCTGCTCCCTGCGCGCTGCGCGGCGGCGGGAGGGGGAGGGGAGGGGCCACCGCCGTCGCCCGCCCGCGCTCCCTCCCTCCGGCCCTCCCTCCGCAGCACGCCAGCTCCCACCTCCGGCGGCGCGACAGCCCTACGCGGGGCGCTTTCCCCGGGGCAGGGGCAGGCCGAGCGCGCACAGGCGCTAGGAGAGGGGGCGGCGGAAGTGCCGACTCCGGCCTCGCACCGCACAGGCTAGCCGGCGCCGCCACCCGCCAGACGGAGCGCGAGCCGGGACTCGCGCTCATCCGTGCGATCGGTAATCACCTGGCCCGCCTGTCTTCGTTCCCGCCCCGCGTTCAGCCGGTCTTTCCAAGTCTCGGGGACCGTTTCCCCGCGAGTAGAGCCAGAGGAGTAAGGCAGTGCCAATCGATGAGCGAGCACGCGAACGCCGGCCGCTAGGTTCCCGCGAGCTGGGGAGTGGGGCCCCGCAGCGGAGCTCCGCCGCAGTCGGAGGCCTCCTCGCTGCTCTTACGGGTGGTGTGAGGGCAAGTTGGGAGGCTGAGGATGGTTGTGCGTGCGGGGAGAGTGGGGTGAACGGCGGCTAGGAACTTGGGAGTTCCTCTCCCCTATCCCTGCTTGCGTCCGCTTACTATCTGCGCAGAGCTCAGGGTGTGTGGGTGGCTTAGTGCTGCCGTCTCCGGCCGGCTTAGTGTGCACGCGTGCTGAGATGCTCGTGCTGGACACCCACGCTCAAGGTGCCCGGCGAGAGTCCAGCAAGCCTAGAGCGCGGTGCTCTTCCAGTCTAGCGTGGAAGCCGCGGGAAGCAGTTTGACTTCGCAGGGTAGGGCGGGATGCGCGGCTGGAGAAGGTGCGGAGGGTGGGGGGCGTGGGGTGTCTTTCTACATTCCCTAATTTCCCTAAGCATCTTCTCCCAATCACAGCGAGTGCGACTCCTTCCCTTGACACTCCGTAGCACTTTCTAGATACTTTTGTGGTGACACTGGCACGTCAGACCTTCCGCCGTGTAGTTTTAAAGTGTTTGTCTATTTTTAAAGTGTCTATACGTCTCCTCTCCCTTACTGATATCATTGGCCTTTACATGCGCTCCCCTGGCTATTCATTGAAGACCTACAATGCGCTATGCTGTCTCCTAGACACAGGTTAACTCTTTTTAACCCCCAACAGCCTCGTGAGATAAATAATATTACCCACAAGTTTAAACCCACAAGTTTAAAATATTTGTAAATTCACTGAAAATAAAAATTACAAGTTAACTTCGTTTTACAAAACAAAAGTTGGTGAGAAGTGTGGCATTGTTTCCATCTTTGTAAATCTCCTTGATGTCTGGCTTAATAGAAGACAGCTGGATTCTCATATCTGCTTCTGCATTCAATCTGTTGCAATATGTTGTTTTGGTTGAAGTATATGAAGAGAATTCAGACTCACACAGATACACAATTGGCAAAGGGAAGATTTCATGTCCCTCCCCGGGATTCTCAGATAAAACTTTGAGAACTGTTGATCTAGGTGTCTATCTTAACACCTTTGAAACCTAAGTATTTTGTTTCTCGTTGCAAAGAATTAATAAATATCTATTCTAAGGGATTAGAAGAATAGTGCTTCAATGTACACCAGCCAAGGATATTTATGTTGCATGAAGGAACATTTTTATTTATACAAAATCTAATTCTGATAGACTATCCAGACATTTGGTAAGCAACACAGCACAGAATACATATTCAGTATTACCCCTTCTTACCTAATCTATCTAACCTGGCATCTAAGTGTCTACTGGGCTAATATATCAAATAACTTCTACAAAAAAAGCACTTAGAAATTTATAAAAACTGTATACAGTAGTAAGTATCAGTTAACAGTTTTATTGCAGTTGGATTGACGGTTTAGCTTGGCCAGTGTTCCTATCTACACCCTATAAAACATAAAGTGTGCTGCTGAGACTCATATGGTTCTTAATCTGGATTCCTGGATCCACAGATGGGTTTCAAGGGGTCCCTTAATCCTCCTGAAAGTGTATGAAAATTTTGTGCGCATGTCTTCCTATAGGCATAAGTTTCATTATTTTCAGAAGATTCTTAAAGTGTGTGTCAACCATTTTAAAACGTTTAAGAAAGATTAAATGAAGCAACTATTTGAGTTGCTTTTTTTTTTTTTTAAACATGTATTTATTTTTGAGAGAGAGAGGGGTGGGGAGGGGCAGAGAGAGGGAGACAGAGGATCCGAAGCAGGCTGTGATCTGTGAGCTGGAGCCGATTGGAGGGCTCAACCCATGAGGTCATGAGGTCATGACCTGAACCAAGAGTCAGCCCTTCAACCGACTGAGCCACCCAGGGGCCCCTGTGTTGCTTCATAATCCTTTTCCAATGGTTCTCAAACTCCTCAAAGGCATGCATTCAGGAGTGGAGAAGTGTATAGACTGTTTCTTTTTCCCTTGGCATATTCTGAAAAGGGCCACAGTCCTTCATTTTATGGAGACATGCCCTTAAATAATCCTTTTGTTTTGATTTTAAACTTCTTCTTCCTTATTCGGTTATCACCGTATATAATGGTTTAATTTTCACTCTTGTCACCAATAAAAATTCATTCCTTCTAGTGTAGACCCTGTTCCATTTAGTAGCATTTGAAAATCTCATCAACACTGTGAGGTTAGACTGGGAATTTAAGTCTACCACTCTGAGCATCATCTTTTATTGGAAAGAAAATTGATGATAGTGGTTTTTCTACTTGGCATGCTGCCAGGCAAAGCTAAATCTTTTAACTCCTCCTCAAAGGAATATTATGTTTAAAAAAGAAAAGCAAAATTGATAAACACATATAACTAAAAGGGAAAGAAAAAATTTTCAAATTGAAGTTACATAAATAAGGTATCTTTACAAGCAAATTGTAATTTCCATTGGAGTTGAGTAATACAGGATAGCAAATGAGATCCATCAATCTAGGCGACTTCTATACCAGTTCCCTAGCACATTTATTGTGGTTATTATTTATTATGTTCTGTGCTCTGACAGCATACCCAGCATTGTACCAAGTAGTCAAAGACATAATCCTGGCTCTAAATTAAATAGCCCCAATCCACATAGATTTAGTTTTGCCCTCGTAAACCTACTTTTTAATTGTAAAACCCAACTGTAGAGCATGCGTGATTTTACAGTGCTAAACATCTCTCTCGTAGACATATGTAGCGGTTGCCCCTACCAAGAAAAAGGAGGGAAGGGGGAATTAACTACAGACATTGGTACTTATAGATACTCTGAGTGTTTCTGTTGTTTAATTGCTAGATTTCCAAATGCATTTAGATGTGTTAATTTTAAGCTCTTCCTATGATTGATTGAGGATGTGAGCTGGAGATGCTCATAGAATAGAATCTTATCCCCTATGAGCCCATCAGAAGTGAATTTGGCAATTGTAATGGCAATACAATGGCTCTTTATAGGCTAATTTCAGACATGTATAAGTTGTTTGTTTATATTTTGCCCATGTCCAAAAAGGATTTGTGATCCCCAGTGTATTTGTAGTAGACTATAGTTGTTAAGAGTGTAGATCTTAAGAGTTTAACAGAGCTGAGTTAACCTTGGTCAAGTAACCCAACCCTTTGTGTCTCTTATTCCCACCTACAAAATCAGGAGAAAAAATGGGGCATCATTAAATTACGTACCTGCCTTAAGTGGGATAATAATAATTGCTAATATATGTTGAGTGCTCATGGTATACTACACATTTCATCCTCAAACAATCCTCTGATGTTGATACTATTATTGACTCCCCCTTTTCAAATGAATAAACAGCCACAGAAAAGTTCAGTAATGTTATCAAGATCACAGATAGTAAATAACCAGTATTTACACTCAGGCAGTCTAACTCCAGAGCATGCCGTCTTAATCATTCTACCATGTTGTATGTAAAGCACTGAATAGAATGCTAGGCACTTAGTAGATACTCAATAAATGGCAGTTACTGTTATTAAACATATAAATGACATAAGCAAAAAAAATGCTTATTCTCTAATATCATGTAATTTAAAATAAAATGTACAGAGTATTTTCTGTCTTCCTTTTATTTCCTGGAAGTAGCTGATAGTACTGTTAGTTTGGTTTAAGTTAGACTTAAGCCTCTTTTAGATTTCTTTTTAAAAAGAAGAGTCATTTTTAAAAAATTTATTTCCTTGAATTTTGGAAAACATCAAGTGAGTATCAGTTAGATGAAGCATAAGTCTGACTTTTTGATGCTTGTACTAATTTTTTTTTTTTTTTGGTGACCTTGTAGTCATTATTTATAGTTTCCTTTCAAGATCAGAGAACCTTAGGTTGCTTATCGCCCTAATCTTTAGAAAAGATCTATGACAGATTTTTCTGATCCCAAAGAATACATCAAATCATATAAAACTGCTCAGTCATCAGGCCATGAAAACAGAGGTCATTTCTACTAAAGAATAGATTACTCCAGCTTCATCATGAAAAGAATATTCTCCTTGGAAATACCCAGGCGGGTTTGCATTTTGAATATGTACCAGCTGTGATGGAAAAGAACAGTCTAATCCTTTCGATTCCTGTAGTCCACTGCCTCACTTGCACAGCAGGGGACGTGAAAGAAATAGTGTCAAAAAGCATTTCAGTATAAAAATTTTATTCTCATACCCAATGAAATGAATTAAGTAACTGAAGAAAAGTTAAGCACCTCGGAACATCGTGTCGGTTGGTTCTAGTCACCAAGTCGCTTAACTGCAGCCACCAAAACTTTTTTTCCAGGTCAATTATTAGCTCTGCTTAAGTACTGACACCGCTGAGACGGAAACCCCAATTTATAAATACTCATCTGTACAAAATTTCATGAAATAGTTTTAGCCCTTTCAACGCGGGGCTTAAGGGTAATTACTGGCAATTAGCAAGTGGTGAAACAGCTATGAGGAAGCTGCTTCAGCTGGCCCGTGAATGAGAAAAAGGACAGTCCCAGAGCACATTGTGCTGACTTTGCTGTCTCTGGGTTACATTCCCAGCAGCGCTGACCTTCAGTACTCCAGGGACTAGAATCTGTGGGAATGAGGCTCCTTAGGACATTTTTTTTTTTTTTGCCCTTTTTTTTTTTTTTCCATTGCCTCGCACAGGCAGAGCAGAGAGCCAGGCTGCATACCACGCACGCTTTTTCTTCCCACTCTCTTCACCTCTCTGTATTCAGTCAATGATGTCTTCCAGGAAGTCTGTTCTCAGTGATGTTCACCCTCATCAGATCAGTTAACCTGTTCCCTCAGGAGTCTCCTTCTAGCACAGGCTTCAGACCCATTCTGGCGAGCCAGTTCATGGGCACTCCTCATTAACTCAGAAAAAGTGTGTTAAGAATTGAGACACTGGGGCGCCTGGGTGGCTCAGTCGGTTGAGCATCCAACTTCGGCTCAGATCATGATCTCACGGTCCGTGAGTTCGAGCCCCATGTCGGGCTCTGTGCTGGCAGCTCAGAGCCTGGAGCCTGCTTCAGATTCTGTGTCTCCCTCTCTCTCTGACCCTCCCCTGTTCATGCTCTGTCTCTCTCTGTCTCAAAAATAAATAAACATTAAAAAAAAAAAAATTGAGACACGGACCCATCTCGGAAAATGGGAGAAGCATTTTGAATTCATGGACTGGTGTGCGTTTGCTAATCTGAAGAGCAGGACTAGCATATTCAGATTCCCCCATCTTCACTGAGGAAGGTGGATAAAGAAAGGGAGAGAAAGCTCCAGTGAGACAGGGAATTTTGTCTGTTTTGTTCACTACTGTATCCTCAGCACCTAGAAGAAGGCTCATCTCCCAGCGGATGCTCAGGAAACGTGTATTGAGTGAATGAATAAGAGACATGAGGAATGAAATAGATCCCTGGGGAAAAGGAGAAGCAGAGCTGTTAGGGTCCTACAGAGAGAACCTGTGTTTGTTCTGACATCAGTGTCCAAGATGGCCTGAAGAGAAGCCTGCTTGCTTTGGAGCCCAAGCACGATGGAGTGAACCATCGGTTCTTGGGCTTCTAGGAAGAGCCAGTAGACCTCACTGCAAGATGAAGCACCTATCACCTTGTGTGCCAATATTCAAGATAGTTCTCAAAGAGGTTTTAAAAAACTATTCTGGTGTTTAAGTTCTAGTTTTGAACATTGTCTAAAATTTCCAGTATATGACAGGTTAAGTGGATTTTTTAAAATGTTTATTCATTTTTGAGAGAGAGAGCCTGAGCCAGGGAGAGGCAGAGAGAGAGGGGAGCAGCTGACAGCAGTGGGCCCGACGCGGAGCTCGAACTCAAGAACTGCGAGATCATGATCTGAGCCAAAGTCGGACACTGAACCGACTGAGGCACCCAGGTGCCCCTAAATGGATTTTTAGTGGTCTCAACTGGCCTTGTAAGATCTGTAAGTTGGGCACTACTGATTTTATTGATTATTAACGAGACCTTTGTTCTCTAACCCTGCAGAAACCCTCAGAAGACTTTTCAAAACCTTCTTCAGAAAGCTGTAAACTAACACCTGTCTATGAAGTTAAGCGGAGTTAATCAGTCTAAGAGGTGATGAAATCAGTGCCCAATGTGAAGTCAGGATCAGAGGGCAAAGAAGAGAACCCAGACAGCCAGACCTTTGCAGTATGAATTCAAGATTTATTCAATAGATCATGAATTGCTGGGTCCTCAGTCACTCCCAATTTAAAACGTAAGTACAGGGATGCCTGGCTGGCTCGGTTGATAAAGCTGCAACTTTTGATCTCAGGGTTGTAAGTTCGAGCCCTGCACTGGGTATAGAGATAACTGAATAAATAAATAAAATAAAATCTTTAAAATGTAAGTACAAAGAGCACTTTCCACTTCCAAATTCAAAAGGAAGTTATCTTTTTTTACGTATCATTTGCTATTTTCAATATTCTCTCCATTACTATGAATTTGCTAAAGTTGGTCGTTAGGCAAAATACAATCAGTTCTCTAAGAACTAGAATCTTGTTGGGATTTTAATAATAACTCATTTATATTTTTGAATCCTTGAAATATGCTAAAGATTGTAAAATGTGGAAGTTTACATTGCCAAACTCAATCACCTAACGGTGGGGGTTCTCTATCTGGCTAGTCATTGCAGATACAAGGGATATTATAATCTAGTGGGGAAACAGATATCCCAATAAATATAAACAACACTCATTCATTAAGCAAGTATTTATTGAGCACCTAATATGTGCCAGTCATTTTTTTTTTTTTTTAAGATGCTGGGCCTGCTTGGTGAACAAACGTGGTACCTGCCACGGTAGAGGTGCACACACATAAGATATACCACAGGGGAGAGTTAAAGAGGTCCTCATGGAGAAAAAACACTTGCTTTGAGAAAGGAAGCCTTAGTGTGAGAACGATAATAAAAAAGGAGGTAGGCCAGGGTTGACAGAAAAGCATTCCAGGCAGAAGCACATCAAGTAGAAATGGGAGAGTTAGATGCAATATGGGAATGTAAGTAGTTTGGTATTGCTGACTTAAAAGTGTGTGTGTGTGTGTGTGTGTGTGTGTGTGTGTGTGTTGGGGGTAGGGAGGAAATAAATATAATCATAAATCATAAGGGGTCTTAAATGGCGTGCAAATATGTGTAGATTTTATTCTGTAAGATGCAGGATGTGGGGAGTCATGAACAAACTGTGAGCAATGGAGTCCTGTTCCATTTCCGATGGAGCCTGGAATGGGACAGGGAGGGAATTTGGGGACCAGTTGGGAGGATATTAGAGCAGGGAGGAATGAGGCAGAGTGGTGAGTGCTCACCGGCCATAGGAATGGGGAGTAGTTAGCTCAATCAACAGTTGTTTGGAAGATGAGAATCCATGCTTTGTAGTCTGAGCATCTGGATGGCAGCATCTTTCCACATAATGAGGAATATGGGAGAGGGAGTGAGGTGGGCAGAAGAGGACTGAGAAAATGGGGAGTATAACTTTGGACCAGCACATTCAGATAGAGAAGTCCAATAAGCAGTTGGATACACTGTAGATCCCAGAGGAGAGCAATGGGCTCCAGATGGAAAACTACCAGCACTGATAAGATTACTTTTGGAGAAGATGGGTTTTCCCACAGCTAATAGGAAAAGCATCAGCATTCAGGGAATAGAGGTAGTAGAGGGAAAACAAATGGCCAGAGGGTAGGAGGAGATGCAGAAAAGCCGATGTCACAGAAACCAAGCACAGAGAATGTTAAGAACAAAGGAGGGGCAAAGAACATAGATGCCAAAGAGCTCAAGTAATAAAAGGTCAAGACCTGAAAAGGAATGAATAGAATCGGCTGCAAGAAAGTCCAATGTACATTTCTGAAGCCTTCTACAGATAACTGTTTGGCCTTGAATTTAGATCAAAGATGAATTCTGGATGATCTATATTTTTTTTTCTTGCTTCATCCAGCATTTTAGCATTTCCCTGCCTCAGACTTTATGTCACAGTATTAATCCATTTTAAGTTCAAATTTAAAAACTTCCAAGTTCAGCACTGGCCCTGGACGTGACGTTGAAGTACCCAGTTTGTCTTCCTCATGCAGTACTTCCTTGTTTGGTTATGTCCCCTCTTCCTTCCCAGCCTTGCTCACATTCTCTTCCTCTGACCTCAGACTCCTGACATGTTCATGCTTTCCAACCCTCACCTTTTCTGCATCAGAAATAATTCTCGAGAAAGACCTTCATAAGTGAATCCATCTTGAAGTCAAATATGGTTTCTCTCCCAGGAGGACAAGTTCAAGGGAGAAAACATTAAACATCTGTAGTACACATTTCAGGGTGGAATGTCAGTGGATGGCGGAGAGATTTGGGGCCTGGGAAGTTTTCCCAATGCTCCTCTCAGGTGACCTCTTAACACAAGGCTATCCTTGCCTGAGGTATCCAGGGCATCCTTGCCTTGGGTATCCAGCCCAAGATATGGCTGTGCAAGAATGCCCAATTTTTCCTCCTGGAACCATACTAAACCTTTAGAAGATTTAAAGGTCACAAACATTTATTATATCAGTAATGTTCTTTTTGGAAATTATATTTTTGGCTGATAGTATTTCAATGTACTTAGTTGCTAACATAATAGCCAAAGAACACATACACTTTATCTTGTTTACTGCCAATTACTCTGTCACTATTTTGCTCAGAGCTATTGGAATAACTTCAAATGTGGTTTGGGACAGACAGGTTCAACTCTGCAGAGGCCACATGTCCATGCCCACTGAATCAGCTGCTTCCTGTTGAGTTTTTAAAAGCAATATTAATGACTGGCTTTTGTACAGCCAAGTAGCTTGATCATGCTTTTAATTTAATTCAGTTTTTAAGCAAAGGGAAACAATCTCATTCATCATTTTTTTTAAGATTCTGTTTATGTGTGTGGCCTAGATATTGCATTTCCTGCAAGGGTCTCTGCTGAGGTTCTTTGATTGGAAATAAAGAATGGCTCCGTGAGTGAAAAATTTTATTGTTCTGCACTTTGTTTCTAAAAGCAAAGGTAAATGGCAAGAGGATTTGCCTGTTCGGACATGCAATGGAAAACGAGATTAACTTTTTCTCAGTGTATCATTTACAATGTGTTCTGCTTTCATGGGTATGTTTGTCTCTCATGTAAATTAGTTATGCTCTTAATCCTCTATTTACACTTCAGCCTGAGGGAACACGGTTCCTAATAAACACATGGTGTAAAAGTATTCTTTTACCAAAAGAGAGGAGGAAGTGGAACTGCCCAAGCATATTCTCACCAGCAAAGGCCCAAGTACCAGAGGCCTGTGTGGGTCCTGGCCAGAGTTCAGTGACAAGCCCCCAGGGGCCGGAAGCAGGAGATTAGCGAGGTCTTCTGTTTAGATTCCATTTGTGTTGTGTAAGAAACCGAAGGAAAATCTCTAGCACATCCCTTAATGGTCTGACTAGAATAAATTGGGTGAACTGATAATAACTATAGTATTTAAGGAAAAGCACTCTCTAAGAAATAGAAGCATTACTCAATGATGAGAAACTTATCATCAGAAAAGAGAGCCAGGCATAGACATGTCAGAATAAAAATAATCTACTCAGGACCTGGTGTGATTTTATTTTCTCTGAGGTGCTGTCAAGGACCATTAAATAGAGGAGGCATTTATAGAATCATAAGCCTGTCAGAGCTGAAAGGGTCATTTCTAGTCCAATCTCCTAATTTTACAGGTGAGAAAACTCAGGCCCATTTGTACAAGGGTACTAATACTCTGTGAATTCTGCTAGAGGACAGGCATTCTGGGAGAAATGGGGAACCAGAACTAGACCTCACACTTGGGGGGAAGGGGGCAAGAAAGAGGCACTGCCTTCCAAAAGCAAAGCCCAATCTCATGAAAAAAGCATGGCATGTGCAACCAAGGATACAGCACCCAGGAGAAAGTCTTATCCTGGATGAGTATCCTCACCTAGGAGGGCTGGGGCAGCAGGATCATTCTGGCAGCTGGACAGCACGTAATGATAGCATGGAGGTGGTAATGGCAGGCCAGCAGTTGGGATTGGGAAATCTAAGCGGGTAGCGGATCCTGAGCCGGTAACTTGGGCCTTGGCGACGCAGCCACCCGCGCGCATGCGCTGGCTCGGCCACCCGCGCCCCGAGCCTCAGTCCGGACTCGGCGCCAGGGGTTCATCTCCAGTTCAGACACAGGTGTCCCATCCTGCCCTGGAAAGAAGGGAAGTCTAACAAGAGCCAAACAGGGCTCCAATCTCAGAAAGATACCTAACTAGGTGGCCAGTTCGGCTAAAAATGTAGAATCAGCCTTGAATTGGACTGGATGTTCAAGATGGGTATTTGCAGCTCTGGGGCAAGAGAGATTCCTACCACCAGGGCACAGGGTGGAGCTGATAGAAGCCAAGTAGACAGATGGTGTGTTCCAAGATGCTAGGATAGAACTCCCTAAGTTCCTCTCAAGGAAAAGATTTTTCTAAGCAACTCTAGTATGTGGAAATCCAGTGGTTCCAACTGCGAGGAGAAGAGGGCTTCAAGTCCCATGAAAATACAGATGAGATGGCACACATCCAGGGTGCTATGGCTGTAGCAGTCCCATGAAAATACATTTAGTCACTTCCAGCATTGCGGACCCAACTTCATTTGGAATACTTTTGTGCATTATCAGTTTACTTTTCACATTTAATTGATGAATCTGGTCTAGGGATTTAACCCTCGCAGTTCTCACATATAACTGATGTTATTAGCAACATAGGGATGGAAAGATAGAAAAAAACTTGCCCTTTCCTTCCTCATTAACAATACTGATTGTTCTCATGGATGAATTTAATAATAGAGCTTTGAATTGTGGCTATTGCTTTTGTTACTAGCAAAAAGAGGAAAATGACGAACAGTATAACTGGAATTGCACGCAACATTTCAAGAGAGTGGGATAATCTCTGTTACTTAAGAATTGGTATTGGGGCGCCTGGGTGGCTCAGTTGGTTAAGCGTTCGACCTCGACTCAGGTCATGATCTCACGGTGAGTTCCAGCCCCGCGTCAGGCACTGTGCTGACAGCTCAGAGCCTGGAGCCTGCCTCTGATTCTGTGTCTCCCTCTCTCTCTGACCCTCCCCCGTTCATGCTCTGTCTCTCTCTGTCTCAAAAATAAATAAACATTAAAAAAATTTTAAAAAGAATTGGTATTACTCAGTTCAGCCTTTACTGAGGCTGTCAACTTGGCTAGCTCATGGTACCAGAATGTTTGGTCAAACACAAGTCTAGATGTTGCCCTGAGGGTGTTTTTTGTATGTATTAAACATCTAAGTCTGTAAACTTTGACAAAAGCAGATTATCTTCTGTAATGGTGGGCCTTGTCCAATCAGTTGAAGGCATTAAGAGCAAAGACAGATTTCTTGAAAAAGGAATTTTCTTCAAGACTGCAACAGAGAAACCCTGCCTGAGTTTTCATTTTGCTGCCCTAGGGAATTTGGACCTCAACATTAGTTCTTGCCTGGATTTTTAGCCTGTGGGTCTGCTCTACAGATTTTGGACTTGCCAGCCCCCCACAGTCACATGAGACAATTGCTTAAAATAAATATCTAGCAAGCTAGCTAATCTATTAATTCACTGTCTCTGGAGAACCTTGACTACAGTCCATGAAATGCAGAAAACCTTAAATACCTCAGGTAGCTAGCTTGGTGTGGTTAGGCAAGTAGAGTTTGCATTCTCTAAAAATGTTGTCAGGAAAACAACGCATCTCAATACATTGAACTTCAATTTCCCATGTCAAGACTTGATTAGTTTTCTGCAAATTTGACTCGCAATAAATCTTGCATCTGACAAATCTCTGCCATGTTTCCTTTTCGGGTCTCTCCAAGCCAAGTTTTAGTAGTGACATGTGGAAATATCTAAGAGACCATGGCAAATAGGAGAATGTGAGAATTTGAAGGGCACTTTGATGAGCAGCCTAGATCATCATGACTTCACTGTTGCCAAGCACTGATTTTTATTTTTATTTTTCATTTTTTTTTTAAATTTTTTATTTTTGAGACAGAGACAGAGCATGAACGGGGGAGGGTCAGGGAGAGGGAGACACAGAATCTGAAACAGGCTCCAGGCTCTGAGCTGTCAGCACAGAGCCTGACGTGGGGCTCGAACTCACGGACCGTGAGATCATGACCTGAGCCGAAGTCAGCCGCTTAACCGACTGAGCCACCCAGGTGCCCCATGCACTGATTTTTAAAAATAGTGTCAAGTGAAGCAATTGATGTATTGTTTGTTGTTAATCACAAAACATTTAATTAACCAGGTATTTAAAAAAAAATCCTTTTTCCACTCATATTTGTATGATTTCTTAAAAGTTGAAGCAACCTAAAAGGATCTCTAATCTAGCCTACTCACTTTGCAAATGAGGTGCAGAAAAATTAAATGACCTTGAATAGTGATTTATTTTCAACCCGCAGATAGAGTGAATTTTTAAAAACACATCAGATCATGTTACACCTACTCAATACTGTCCAAGGATTTCTCAACTCACTCTGAGAAAAAGCCAAAGTCTTTTCAAGTTATTCAAGCCACTGCCTGATCTCTATCTTCCTTCTACACCCCTTGGTTACCACTTTTGACCTCATCTCCTTCCATTGTCTTCCTGGCTCAGTCTGTATCAGCCGTTCACACCGGCCACTTTGATGTTCCTTGGCCACTTTGATTTCCTTGGACAGACCTATGACTCTCCTACCTCAGGACAGAGATGAGCACTGTTAATAAAATGTTCAGGAGAGCCCATTAATACAGAAAAGGTGTCCATATGTGGTGTAATCCAGATGGAAGGCAATTAGGGAGGTAACAGAGGAATGTTCGGAATCAGGGAGGTCTATCAATACATTTTGAAGACCTCAATTCATAGGAAAACTGAACAAAGAATCTTAGTTTCTCTACCACACGTCAAGTGGGTAACAAAGCTAGGCAAGACCATTGATTCAGCAAGTGTACTGAGCACCTACAATTTGTCAGATGTTTTAGGCTCTGGGCATAAAGGGGTAAACAAAGAGGACTGCAGTTCCTGCCCTTAGGGAATGTAGGTCCTAAGTGGGAGAGAACACACAATAAAGCAGATGAGTAAATGGGGTTTGTGACATCACAATGAATGTTATAAAGAATAATAAATAGGAAGGAAGGGCGAGATAAGGATTGTGTTGGAGGAGGTCATCAAGAGGATATAGTCGCTGTTTGACCTGAGAGCTGGACCTGGGCAATCAGAGGCTCCTCACCCCTTCCCCAACCCCATCCCCATCCTTAGAATATATGTTCTTTCTACTACTCCCACACTAGCGGCCCTTTCTCAAGGATACGGCCTTGAGAGAGTAAGGTGTGTTGAGACTATCTGGACTGAATATATAACTGAACCCAGCTAAGCCCTCTATATAAGCTTCTCAGGTTCTAGAGGGTGGATGGGGGGATCTGTTAGTCTTGCCACCACCCAAGACGAACCTTGTATGTAAGTTCTCTTGCTTCTTAAACCTGCCACCTAACATCTGGGGTGGTCTGTGTCTCCCTTTGGCCTCTCTTTGGCCTCCATGTACAGGGCTTCATTTCAGATTTCACCCAGGAAACTCTTGAGGTTGCAAGCCAACAGATTATCAGAGCTGGGAATAGGGGAGAGGAAGGTTCAATTTTATGCAATGAAAGTCCTACTGAGAAGGTGACATTTCAGCCAAGACTGAAAAGAGGGGAGAGAGTGAGCCACATGGACATCTGAAGGAAGAGTGAAAAGGGCTGAGTCCTGAGGTTTGATGAAATTACCAAGGAAGTGAGGGAAATAAGGAAGGGGGGCCCCTTGGCCTTGGGGTCTTTCTTATTGTGAAGAATCAGCAAAAGAAACTGAGAGGGAGAAGCTAATGGAAATAGACCAGGAGGATGTCATCATCCTGTAAACCAAGAGAAAGAGCTTCCAGTTGTAGAAAACAATGAACTGACAAGCTGCTAGTAAGTCAAGTAAAATGAGGACTGAGTATTGATCATTAGAATTGCAGCAGGAAGGTCTTTGGTGACCTTGAGAGGATTAGATTCAGTGGAATGGTAAGGATGAAAAGCAGAAGGGAGTGGATCTAAAAAGAATAGAAAGCGAGGAATGGGAGACAGTGAGTGCAGACAACTCTTTGGAGGAACTTTTTTGTAAAGGGCAACAGAGAATCGAGATGTAAGGTAAAAGGGGATGTGGAATTAGAGAGGCTTTTTAAACTTATTTTTTTAAGATGGGAAAAGTGACACCATATTTTTATAGTGTTGCCACTGAGCCCTAAGGGAGGGGAGGAGCCTGATGAGGCAAGAGAGGGGGAGAGTTTCTGGAATAGCTGAGAAGGGACGGGGTCATTGGGTAAGTGGAGGGTTGCTCTCAGAGAGGAGTACATGGGAGGAAGGCAGGGTATATGGGCCAACAGCAGATAGGTGAGTAGGTTGTGGGCATAGCCTGACGAACTTCTCTTCTGGTTGCTTCTGTTTTCTCTCGGTGAGATAGGAAGTGAGATATCAGCTGAGGGAGGACTCATCTTCCAGCCTATTGGAATTCTTGACTTACTTTGTGGCTGGGAGTGGGAAAGAAGCCTCCTATTGAGGAAGGAAATGCATTACTGCGATAAGTGAAGATAGGGATCTGAATTGGTTGGTTTTAAGCAAAATTAAATGTGACCTAATCATGGGCCCCCAGCTGGCCATATTAATTGTGGTTCTCCAGAGTAGCAGGCTATATATATATAATTGTATCAACACAGAGATTTTTAAGGAATTGGCTCATGTGACTGTGGGAGCTGGCATGTCTGGAAGTCTATCTGCAGCGCAGGCTGACAGACTGGAGATCCAAGGAGAGTTGATGTTGCAGCTTGAGTCCAAAGATGGTCCAGAGGCAGAATTCCCTTTTCCTGGAGAAACTTGATTATTGCTTTTAAGGCCCCCAAGTGATTGGATGAGTCCCACCCACATTATGAAGAGTAAACTGCTTTACTCAAAGTCTACTGTTTTAAATGTTAATTTCGTCTAAAAAATAATACCTTCACAGCAATGTCTAGACTGTGAAGACTGGGCACCATGCCTAGCCAATTTGACACACCGTAGCGGTACTGTCTGAATTAACCAAATTAACCATCCCTGAATAACCATATTTACCAAATTAGGCATCACAGTGGTATAGTCTGAAGAAATGAGAATCAATGTGACAAGGACAGGGAATGGAGGAGAGAGGGTGAATGGTGTGGAGGGAGCAATGGGGAGCAAGGAGGACATCCATACCACATTCAGTCTGACTCAATACTGGATCAATTAGCTACTTACCTACAGAGTTTTACTGTGCCCATAGGAATGGGACTGGTTCTAGAGTCAGGAACCAAGGTACCCTAGTAGGTAGGCATTGCATGGTCTGCAATTATTAGAGCAAGTTAGGGCATGATTACTGTGGTCATTGACATTCTAGCCAATATGCTAGATATACTTGTCTAAAAGTTATAGCACTTGAGTGCCTGAGTGGCTTAGTTGGTTAAGCGTCCGACTTCAGCTCAGGTCATGATCTCACAGTTCTTGAGTTCGAGCCCTGCATCAGGCTCTGTGCTGACAGCTCAGAGCCTGGAGCCTGCTTCGAACTCTGTGTCTCCTTTTCTTTCTGCCCCTCCCCAACTCGCGCTCTGTCTCTGTCTCTCTCTCTCTCTCAAAAATAAACATTAAAAAAAAATTTGTTTTTAAGTTATGGCACTTTATCTCATTTCTTCTCATACCATAAAACATAAAATAAGACACATATCCACGGAGCGTCTGGGTGACTCAGTCGGTTAAGCATCTGACTCTTGATTTCTGCTCAGGTCATGATCTCACAGTCATGAGATTGAGCCCCATGTCGGGGCTTAAGATTCTCTTTCCTCATGCTGTCTCTCTCAAAAATAAATAAACATTAAAAATACTAAAAGAAAAAATAGGGCGCCTGGGTCATTCAGACGGTTGGGCAATGAGTTGGCTCAGGTCATGGTCTCGTTGCTCATGGGTTCGAGTTCCACGTTGGGCTCTGTGCTGACAGTTCAAAGCCTGGAGCCTGCTTCGGATTCTGTGTCTCCCTCTCTCTCTGCCTCTCCCCTGCTCGCACTCTGTCTCTGTCTCTCTCTCTCAAAAGTAAATAAACTTAAAAAAAAAATTCTCTTTTTCTCTCTTCTACAGCCCCCACCCACCTATGCTCTGACTCTCTCTCTCAAAAAAAAAAAAAAAATGTATATCCTATGGAATAGAACAAAATAATCCTTTAGGCTTATTTTTATTTAATGTGTATTTTCATATTTTTCCTACTTTCTGTTTTTAAAATATAAAAATAGTTTTAGGGACACCTGGGTGGCTCAGTTGATTGGGTGTCCAACTTTAGCTCAGGTCGTGATCTCACAGCTCATGGGTTTGAGCCCCGCATTGGGCTCTGTGCTGACAGTTCAGAGCCTGGAGCCCACTTTGGATTCTGTGTCTCCCTCTCTCTCTGCTCCTCCCCTCCTCACACTTTATGTCTCTCTCTCTCTTTCTCTCGAAAATAAATAAACATTAAAAAAACTTAAAAAAATAGTTTTAGAAAATCATCATGTGATAATGAATACTGGGCATTTGATTTTAATACTAGCAACAATGGGGGGCGCCTGGGTGGCTCAGTCGGTTAAGCGTTCGACTTCGACTCACATCATGATCTCACGGTCCGTGAGTTTGAGCCCCGTGTCAGGCTCTGTGCTGACAGCTCAGAGCCTGGAGCCTGCTTTGGATTCTGTGTCTCCCTCTCTCTCTGACCCTCCCCCGTTCATGCTCTGTCTCTCTCTGTCTCAAAAATAAATAAATAAATAAAATAATAAAGTTAAAAAAAATAATAGCAACAATGGTAATGATTATCAGCAGTTTTCCCAAGTCACAAAGAATTCCATCATGCATTAATTGATGGGCTCTTTCTTTCTTTCTTTCTTTCTTTCTTTCTTTCTTTCTTTCTTTCCTTCTTTCTTTCTTTCTTTCTAGGTTTTATTTATTCATTTTGAGACAGAGAGAGAGAGAGAGAGAGAATATGAGCAGGGGAGGGGAGAGGGAGAGAGAAGGAAGCCCAGAGCTGGACAGGGGACTCGACTTCATGAACCGTGAGAAATCAAGAGCCGAAATCAAGAGTTGCTGCTCAACCAACTGAGCCGCCCAGGCACCCCTGATGGGCCATTTCCAAAGTGAGGTCCTATTCCATCAACTTTACTACAGCAAATAGACTTGATGTCTTACTATATAATCTCCATCCTAGCCTACCATGTCAGACTGCCAACCAAAAGTTAGCATCCTGACTGTTTGGAATTATGTTATATTACATATGTATTTCCCCTTTTAGCTCTGGGTAGTGAGTATATTTGTTATGATTATGGTGAGGACCACCCACTGACTAAGTCTGATTTTCTTAGAAAGAAATCTATGTATACTTTACCAGTTGCTATTTGGCAACCCTACCAAGCAGATGACTGTAGCTGTGAGTCCAGTGGCCTTTCCCTTCATTTTATAAATTTTGCTGACACATTCATTATTTTGTAATGGTCATAGATTTGTTCCATTTCACTGTTGTCATTGTTGTTTCTCCTATTTCTTTAGAATATGCTTTCTTCTTACTCTTTCTGATAAGGATTGCGATAGGGATTTCATGTATCTCTGATATTACTCATGTCTTATAAATGCTATTTGAGTAATGATATTTTTTGTAAATTACTTTCGCTTACTCTCATAATAACCACTATATTTTGAATACTCACTCTACTCTTTATGCATGCTGTTGTTAATATTCATAATTTTGGATTTTACAATAGAGATAACCAAGGTGTAGAGAGGTGGAGTGACTTATGTAAGATATCACAGCCAATAAAAGGACATGATTTGAAGCTAAGTTTGTTGAACTGTGAAGCCCTTCCTCTTTTTACTCTATCATTCCACACATATTAGTTTCATTGTATCTTTTCAGCAATCACAAGAGTGTTTTGAACAATTACCATGCACCTGTTTTATATATTTGGCATGTACTATCTCATTTAAAATATATTTTATATATTTGGCATGTACTATCTCATTTAATTTAAAAAAATTTTTTTTTTTTACATTTATTTATTTTTGAGACAGAGAGAGAGCATGAACAGGGGAGGGTCAGAGAGAGAAGGAGACACAGAATCTGAAACAGGCTCCAGGCTCTGAGCTGTCAGCACAGAGCCCGATGCGGGGCTCGAACTCACAGACTGCGAGATCATGACCTGAGCCAAAGTCGGTCGCCCAACCGACTGAGCCACCCAGGCACCCCCTATCTCATTTAATTCTTAACCAGCCTTAAGAGGTGGGTAGTATTACTACCCTCACTTTGTAAAGAGGAAGTAGAGGCACAGAGTGGTTAAGTAATGTGCCCATTCAAACCACTAGTTACTGGTGGATGCTGGGTTAGTAAAGGAGATGTTATGATTCCCATTTTATAGATGAAGAAGCTGAGATTCAGAGAGAGCAATGCTTTGTTCATGTTTACAAAGGTGATAAGTGGTGGGGCGCCTGGATGGCGCAGTCGGTTAAGCGTCCGACTTCAGCCAGGTCACCATCTCACGGTCCGTGAGTTCGAGCCCCGCGTCAGGCTCTGGGGCTCTGATGGCTCGGAGCCTGGAGCCTGTTTCCGATTCTGTGTCTCCCTCTCTCTCTGCCCCTCCCCCGTTCATGCTCTGTCTCTCTCTGTCCCAAAAAAAAAATAAATAAATAAAAAACGTTGAAAAAAAAATTTTAATAAAAAAAAGGTGATAAGTGGCAAAATTGGGTCCAAATTTCATGGCTTTCACAAGAGTAATATAAAAATTACTTTAAAAAAAAAAGAGAGTTCTTAATGGCTCTTGGAAGATGTGAGAGGTATGTAATGAGAACTCTAAGCATTTACTGTATGTAAAACTTGAGCAAAGTGAATGCACATAGGGGTGCAGAGGAAACACATTAAGAACACTGAAGAACCATTTCACACCATGAAGAGTAACTGTGGACCGCTGAGAAACAGTAATAAAAGACAATCCAACCAAGCATGCAGAAATCAGAAATTGGATTGCTCTTTGGAAACAAATGTCACCAGCAATTGCAAAGATATTTTTTAATCTGTGAAATAAGTATAACCCTTTAAGCCCACATCTTTCTTGTTCTCTTTTCTCAGTGTTTAATAGGCAAATCACTTTGGTCAGTGATTTTCAACTTTTGAAATGCAAGCAATCTTGACTTCATCACTGTAATGCTGTGAAGTTTGTAACCCAAAGTTTAAGACTCTAAAAGAGTCCATTTTCTGCACTCCAAATTCTTCTTAGCTTCTTTTTCTTTTTAGAGGTAGGTATAATGATTTAGCATAACTATTTACTAAGTTTCAGTAATAAGAAAATTCAGTAATAAGATATAAGTAAGTTTCAGCAATAAGAAAATTATCATTCAGACAGGACTTGATCTCAGTCTTGATTATCTCTCATAATTTCCAGCAGCCATGGAAATTCATACCCATTCACGAACATGTCACATGGAACAATAGCAACAAAATGAGACAAAGGAAAAATAACAAATTTATACTGTTATGATGGTTCAGATTTCCATTTTAAAATTCTCCAAGTATTGTAAGCATTTTAAAAAAGTTTACCTATTTTGAGACAGAGAGAGAAAGCACAAGTAGGGGAGGGGTAGAGAGAGAGGAAGTGGGAGAGAACCCCAAGCCTGATGTGGGGCTCAAACCCATGAACTATGAGATCATGACCTAACCGAAGTCTGATGCTTAACCAACTGAGCCACCCAGGAGCCCCTATAAGGAATTTCATTAAAAAAGAAATTGATCAGTCTGGTAAAATATTAATGCAGTTGAAGGATTCTGTGTTGCTAAATTTATATTTGGGTCTTATTGAGTGACAGTATATGTAACATGGAATGTATTTTAAGATCTCTGATCTTGCAGTGTCTATGTGGAATCAATTGTTAGAAATTCTAAATACAAATATGACAGAAGCGAACAAAAGTTCTTGTTGATCCTGTCTAAGTTCCTTTAAAATGCATGTATGTGTCTTTTGTGTAACTATGACAAAATTCTCAAGGCTATTTTGTTTCCTTATGTGGTTTTTATGATAGGACATTTATTTTTTGTAACATTATTCATCCTGTAAATGTATCTCTTTGTTTTATTGAATATGCTAATAAGATAGATTTTATGTGTGATTTCTGGTGTATATTTATAGGACCCAAAGCACAGCTACTACCCTATCAGCATATTAGTAAGAAAGGTGTAGGAATTGATCGTCTGGATGTTTAGCAATTTAAGAAACAGTATTTAAGAACTTCATTAAGCCTCTGACAAAACATCATATCCCAACTCTTCAGAGTATGAGGAGGATCCGTGTTGGAAGTCTAAGAGTTCAAGGTCAAGTAGGGGAAGAGAGGTCTGTTGAGGACACTGAGAAGGTGTATCCAGAGAGAGTGCCGGAGTTCATCATCAAAACAAAGCAGAACGGAGTCACCGTAGAATAAGGACATTTTAAAATCACAGTTATTATTTAAATATACTGGATAAGTGCTGAGTATACCAGAAAATCCTCTGCACGAAGAAAGATTCACAGTAGAATTCCCTGGGAAACAGTCATGACAGTAATCCACCAGCATCTTTTAAAACTTCATAAGGAAGGTGCAGGGCTTGAGGAGTATGAAAAGTTTCTTCAGATGGTGAAATTTTAAATCAATTAAGGTACATATCAGGGGGAAAAGTAGCTGGTGACTTTGTGGGGTCAAGTGAGAGATACTGATGGCAGCATGAACAGTCACCACATCCTACATGTTAGGGTCTGATCTTCACCAATAACCTTTGATGGTTCAGAGTACGTGCCCCATCAGCACAGGCTTGGGAGTCTGACAGTGGGCCTCCTGTATGACTCCACGCCTACCTGTTCCTGGGGGCTAGGCCACTTCCCAAAATGTCTTGTCTCTGATTCTGACTCGTCCACTCTCTTACCTCTACTTCGGAAGCTCTACTGAGCGAACTCCTCCTTGAATCAGGTAATCTTTCATTTCAAGGAACCAGATCTGAGACTGAACTGCATCTGCAAGTAGCAGCTTATAATCCTGGTCTCTGACCTCTGCCACTGGAGACCCCATTTCTGGCTCTGTTTTGTTATTTCTGCCAAATTTCAGTGAATTCTCCCTTACTTGGGCTGCTGTCTCCTGTTGCTTGTAGGATGTAGTGTACATCCTCCTGGAATTAGCTCTGAGAAAGAACTAAATAAAGTTCGGCTCAAGAAGTAGGTCGGATTCAGATAGTCAAAGTAGATTCAGGAAGGAAGAGAAAGTTAAAAGTAAGGTGAGATCATGAGCGCCGTGTAAGGTGTTCAGTAGAACCCCAGTGTGAGTTTGGTTCCAGACCAAGGCTGCCTTTGGAAGCACAGGGCGACGATACAATAAAACAACGCTGCTCTGGGTGTTTGCTCTTTGGTCTCAGAAACAATAGATGGCTCAGGGCTCACAGGGGTGTAACTGTAGCCCGAGGGAACTCTCAAAGGTCAGCCGGGGCACACTGTTTCTACAGAGGGTAGGAGTGGAGGGGTTGCGGTTAATGGAAGGATCTTAGTAGACTGTACGGCAAATCTCCAGGCCATCATGAAGACCCATGCTGTCCATCTGCCTTGGAACGTATCATTCAGGGAGTATTTAATATTTCATTATTATTATAGTCAGGATTGTAGTTTAAAGGAAAATCAAATTTTGAAGTAGGGATGAGTGTTGATATAGTCAATTTTTAATGTGCTCTATTACTACCATCTTTAAACCAGAGGGGCTGACTGTCTTTTGTGATAGGGTTTTTATTCTCCTGACCGTGGAAGGGCTACTCACTCATTCAGCAGGCTTATTTTCTTGTCAGCTGTGTGCTGCACACAGTGATTGTGCTGAGAGTAGAAAGATGAATAAATTCCAGTTCTGACATTAAGAAACCTAAAATAGAGTTGGAGGAACTTAGAATAGAGTAGAATGGTTTTTAGGTGCAGTGAAGTGTTTGGGGGGCATGACATATGTCAGCAGAGAATACAAGGGGAGTAGAAGTATGAGTCATCAATTTTATGGGGCTGGGAAGGTTAAGAAATCTCCATGGAGAAGGATGTCCTTAAAATGCACCTGATAAGTGACTAAATGCTCTGTCAGTAAACAAGCACTAAGGTGCTCCAGGCCACAGAATGTGATGAGAGGACACAAAAGTATAAATAAGTGGGGTGTGGAGCAGGAACTTTAGTTTGAGGAAAAAATTCTGACAAGAACATGGTGGATGGATAAAAGGGGTTTTAGATGTGTGGTAGAGAGAGCCTGAGAATACTGTTCCTATGGAATTAAATACGGCAGTCGCCAGAAGGATGGAAAGAAGACAGATTGGAAAAATAATTTTGAAAAGGTAGAATCACCAGGACCTGGTTGTGGGTTAGAATAAAGAACAAGGAAGAGTCTAAGATGATTCCTAGATTTCTGGGTTGGATCACTGGATGGATGGCCCACCATCGTGGGTCATTCACTAAGATGGGGAAATTTCCGAAGAGGAGCAAGTACAGATTGGAGAGAACTTTGAGATGTCTGTGAGTAACTAGGCAATACAATAAATACTCTGAACCGCAGGAGACAGGTCTGAGGCGGAGACATGGACTAGGATGTTACTGACATGTGTTAGCTGTTGAAGGTACAGGGATTGATAACAACACAAAGGAGAATGTTAATATTGGAAAGCAGTGGAGAAGTCATCCTTGGCAATTGCTAACATTAGAGGACTGGGAAGGAAGGGGATCTGGAAAAAGCACCAAGAAGGAGTGAAAAGATTGGTAGCATGGGACTCAAGAAAGCTATTTTCTGTTAACCAAGGAAGAGTTGTTCTAAGCAGGGCAATGTCAACATGGTCAGTTGATTCAGAGAGTTCAAGATGCTGAATAAAGAGAGAGCAGTGGGTTAGGATGTCAACAGTGACCTTTGTCAGAGCACTGTGTCCAGGGAGTAGTAAGAGCAGAGTCTTGACTACAGTTCACCGAAGTGAACAAGTGAGGGGACAGGAATTGCTAGTGGGGACTTAAAATCCAAAAAGTATATATTTTCAAACAAAGGAAGTTGAACTTGTTTAGGCTTCCGAATGGAGCCTATGGAGACAGCAAGATGTTGAAATACTGGAGGAAGAAGAAAGAACTCTTGTAGCAAGTTACCAGTAGAGATGAGAAGAAATGGATTCAGGATCCTGGGTAGAGAGTTTGCCCAGAGCAACACATCTTCCTTTGAGACTTTGGGGACAGAGTGAGATTTGGCACAACCACCGTTCTTCCCCAAATCGTCCAAACATCCTGCAAAGTATTCTGGTCCACATTTTCCTTATTATTTTGTTCGGATTTGCTGAATCACTGGAATGTTTTCTTCAGGTTTTCATCCTTCCTCTGATATTTAATCAAACATTGGTGTTTATTAGTTGCGTTTTCATGTTTGTTTTTTTTTAAATTTTTTTGAAGATGCAGTCTTTCTGGCACAGGCATTTGCCAATTAAGGGTTATTAAATCCACAAGAGCTGGAAAACCCTGATTGCCAGCCTTAATTATCAGCTTTAATTCTCTCAGTTGCATGAGCGTTGGTGTCATAAGGCAATTCCCAACTGTCTGCCTACAGACGTTCTTATTCTTTGGTCTTTAAGAACTACAGAAACTGAAGCTATTCTTCTTATATAATTTGCTCTGACATTTTCCTGAAAATCAAAGCCCTTAGTTTCTAGTCACCTATAGTCTCTCTTTCCTTTCTTTCCTCCCTCTCTCCCTTTCCTCCCTCTCCCTCACCTCCCTCTTTCCTTCTTTCCCTCTTTTCCTTCTTTCCTTCGTTTCCAACTCACGGATTTCTCTTCTTTCTATGTTGTAGATGATTCTATAACCAGTACACCAATGCTAATTGCTGAGACCCTCAGCATTTCTTGCCTTCTTTGAGGCAACAAGGCCACTGGTACTGCTGCCACAAGTCTAGGTCCTCTTCCATCAACCTGCCAGGTGTCCACGCACATTACTTCTTTAAACACTTTAAAAAATACTTATCTGCAACCTGGAGACTGTGTGGCCTGGACAACAATAGTTTTAGTGGAGTGGTGGCGGCGAAAACTAGAAAGGACTGGGTTAATGAATCGTCTTACTCCACCAATGTATGGGGACGAAATGCATTTGAGGATTTTTGCAATCTGTCTCCAACTTGCTTTTCAAGACTTGACCCCCTACACTGTATTTTACCTTTTCCACTTAAGTGTATAACTGAAATTCTACACTCACTAGGAGAAAGCAGTTTCTTTTTCCAGAACATTCCATGTTCTCTCATACTCATATCTGATTTTCCTGAAATGCCTTCCTTCTTTTTCCACATTAAAAAACTTCTACTTACTCTTTTTTAATCTAAAAAAATTTTAACGGGGTGCCTGGGTGACTCAGTCGGTTAGGCTTCCAACTCTTGGTTTTGCTTGGGTTGTGACCTAACAGTTAGTGGGTTCAAGCCCCGCGTCAGCCTCTGCACTGGCAGCACAGACCCTGCTTGGGATTCTCTCTCTCCCTCTCAATATGCCCCTCCCCTGCTTGTGCGTTCTCTCTTTCTCTTTCTCGCTCTCTCAAAATAAATAAATGAACTTTAAAATTTAAAAATTTTTATTTTCATTTATTCTTTTACTTTTTAAATTTTAATAAAAAAAAAAAAACAACAACAACCTCCTACTTATTCTTTAGGGCACAGTTTAAATATCTTCTCTGTGCTCCCATAGTGTATTGTAATTTTCATCTTATTAGGTTGTTATAGGAGTTGCCAGTTGTCATTTTAAAGAACATGAAATGGGGTTAGGAGAAGGGATTCCTGTGGTTTCTACCCTACCCTGTGCTCAAGATAAAAACTTTTGCTGACTCCATTTGAAGGAAGTGAGCCATTATCTCAGGGTTCCATTGTGGTTGTTTACTTATCTCTTTCTCTTGCTGTGTCTGAGCTTCTTAATGGCAGGATCCATGTCTTACTAATTTTTATATTCCCAGGGTTTTGCTCATAGAAGAACAAATAGATGTAGAATTAATAACATTTAGCTGCATGCATAGGTGATCCCGAAGGATTACCTTTGTTCATGTATATGGCAAAAAAGAAAAAGCCAGAGCCAAGTAGATCGGCTAACTCTAATAGGCAAGGTTGTACAGTTGTATTTTGAAAGTTATGATGAGAAGTTTAGGAATGTGTGGAAGTGACCGGTTTCTCACACTAGTCAAACAAAGCTCACTACTGACCTAATTGTTATTGAAGTACACATGTGGTTTCAGGGCTTACAAGTCAAGTACAGCTCAGCAGTTTGGGGAACTTGATGAGACCCGTGAAAGACCCTGGGTCCGTTCAGCTTACTCTGAGAAGAACCACCCATTGAATCATGTATTCTAAAGTCTTTAAAAACATACCACTTATCAAGTGTGTGTGGTGGCGGGGGGGGGGGGGGGTGTTGGGGTGTGCAGGGGTGCTAGCAATAATTTTGTTCACTAAAAGAAGATTGGCTACAATTCTTGGACGTGTTTTATTTTTTTTAATTTTTATTTTTGAGAGAGAGAAAGAGAGAGACAGAATGCAAGTCGGGAGGGGCAGAGAGAGAGGGAGACACGGAATCCAAAGCAGGCTCCAGGGTCTGAGCTGTCAGCACAGAGCCTGACACAAGGCTTGAACCCCCAAACCACAAGATCAAAACCTAAGCCGAAGTCAGACGCTTAACCGACTGAGCCACCAAGGCAACCCCTTGCACATGGTTGTTTTTTAACTGGCAAAATGAAAAACTACTCTACCTAACACAGACACTAAATAGACAAAAAGTGTTTTTTAAATGAGTTGCTCTTGAGCAATATTAATAATAGTTACTATTTACAAACACTTCTTGAACTGCGACTACTTCTGCTATGGAGAAAGCTGTGGAGTAAATTTGTTTTAAAAGAATATGAACTTATTTTAAAACAATTTTTGAAAAGTTGTTGGAAGATTAAAAAAGCAAAGCAACACTTCAAATATGGATGGGGATAAGACCTACCATTTTGAAAAAATGTCAAAGTTCAGTGTTTGAAACTGTACAATACTGTTATTGTAAAAGATGGTAGGATCAGAGAAGCACAATGTAGAGACCAGAAACAGATCCGATTATATATAAGAATTTAATACATAACAAAAGAGGCGTTACAGAGCAGTGGGGAATGAGCTGGTTACTCAAGAAACAGCGCAACAATTGGCATTGTTGTATAGTGAAAACAATCAGTTTAATTATTTGCTCTGCAGCATAGACAAAAGTGAATTTCAGGCAGCATGAAGAGTTAAACAGGGTCAACCAAAGACAACCTAAAAGAAGATAGAATTGGCTTTTTATGTAGCTTCTAGAAGGGGAGGTCTTTCTAAGTTTAAAAGCAAAAGAAAGCACCAAGGGAAAAATAAACAACTTTGTTTTATTCCTTCGGATAAAAGTTTTGCATAGTCCCTTTAAAAAAACAAAAACCTACGGGGCGCCGGGGTGTCTCAGTTGGCTGAACGTCCGACTTCGGCTCAGGTCATGATCTCACGGTTCATGAGTTCGAGCCCCGTGTCGGGCTCAGTGCTGGTAGCTCAGAGCCTGGAACCTGCTTCGCATTCTGTGTCTCCCTCTCTCTCTGCTCCTCCCCTGCTCACACTCTGTCTCTCTCTCTCTCACAAATAAATAAAGATTAAAAAAAATTAAAAAAACAAAAACCTAAATCCATCCTAAATAAACTGGCAAACAATAGAGTAAGGAAATTACTTTCAGCAAATGTAAGAAACAAAGCTAATATCGTTACTATAGGAAGAATATATACAAAACTCTCTTTAAAATTTTTTTTTTCAACGTTTTTTATTTATTTTTGGGACAGAGAGAGACAGAGCATGAACAGGGGAGGGGCAGAGAGAGAGGGAGACACAGAATCGGAAACAGGCTCCAGGCTCCGAGCCATCAGCCCAGAGCCCGACGCGGGGCTCGAACTCACGGACCGCAAGATCGTGACCTGGCTGAAGTCGGACGCTTAACCGACTGCGCCACCCAGGTGCCCCTACAAAACTCTCTTTAAAAAAATTAAGTTCACACACCAAAGACATAAAACTGATAAATACATATGGCAGAATATTTGTCTTCCTTAGCGACGAAAGAAATGTAAATTAAAACAAGATCGAAGTACTAGTTTTGCATATCAAAATAGCATACATTAGAATTAATGAAAATATTTAATGAAGAGGGTATGGTGAGTCGACATTCTGTTACATTATGTAAGTTGTTTTTGGAAATCAATTTAGTAATCTTCATTGAGCCTCAAAAGATGAGCATCTATTTTGACCCATCATTCTGCTTCGAGGACTCTGTCCAAAAGAATTCATTGCTGTTATGGAATGAATAAGTCATGGGGATAAAAGGTACAGCGTAGGGAATACAGTCAATGGTATGGCAATAGCATTTGTGTGGTGGCAGATGGTAGCCATGCTTGTGGTGAGCACAGCGTAACAAATACAGTCGTTGAGTCACTGTAGTGAACACCTGAAATGAATGTAACATTATGTGTCAACTATATTTCAATCTTAAAAAGGTCTAATTAAAGAAAAAAAGGGTCCAAGTTTTGCAATATGTAAAAAAAATGAAAATAGGGCGCCCGGGTGGCTCAATCAGTTAAGCATCCGACTTCGGCTCAGGTCACGATTTCATGGTTGTTGGTTCAGGTCCCACATTGGGCTCTGCGGTGACAGTGTGGAGCCTGCTTGGGATTCTCTCTCTCCCTCTCTCTCTCTGCCCCTCCCTGACTTGTGCTTTCTCTCTCTCTCAAAATAAATAAATAAACAGAAACAAAGGAACTAATTGCTAAAAGCAAACTCAAAACAATGTCTATGGGAAAAGATGTGTATCAGTGTTTGTATTAGTATATGTGGCCACTAGGACGAATTATCACAACCTTGGTGGCTTGAAACAACAGAAATTATTCTCTCCCAGTTTTGCAGAGTGGAGGTCCAGAGTCATTACTGAACTGAAATCAAGGTGTCAGCAAGGCTGTGCTCCCTCTGAAGTCTCTAGGGGAAAAGCCTTTCCTCACCTTTTCCAACTTCTTACAGCTGCTGGTATTCCTTGGCTTATGGCTGATCACTCAAAGTTTTACTTCTGTGGTCACATGGCTTTTTCTTTTCTACCTGGAGTCAAATTTCCCTCTGCACCTCTTATAAAGACATTTGTGATTGCATTTAGGGCTCACCTGGATAATCCAGGATAATCTCCCCACCTCACAACCCTTAATTGATTTACATTTGTGAATACCCCTTTTCCCCCTAAGGTAGCATTGACAAGTTCCTGAGATTAAGACTCGGATATCTTTGGGGGGATCTTTTTTAGTTTCCCACAACGTATGCATCAGCCCCCCCACAAATACTTGTGCAAGACCCTGTACAAGGTATGGGGATGCAATGGTGGGCCAGGAGATTGTACCTGCTCTCAAGGAGCTTATGGCTTGGTGGCAAAGGTAGGTAAAAATCAGCAGGTGCAGTCTGCAGGGAGGAGAAGCCCATGGCACTACGGGGACCTGGTTTTGAGGGTGTCAGGGAAGGGAAGCAACAACATGTCATCTGCAGCTTGAAGGATGAGTGGGAGTTGGCTAAGGGGTGCCATGGGAGGAAGGAAGTTAACCACACTTTCCTGCTTTATATGTACCTCAAAATGAACATATTTTAGTTTTCCCTATGCACACTGCGCTCCCTTAATTTGTAAATGTTTGTCTTTGGGCCTCTACATGTGCTATTACCTCTTCCTGGAACACTTGCTGACTCCTCTTAACCTCTAAGGTTGAGCCTGCAGAGAGCTGATGCTCTCTGCGATAAGGTTTCTCCCAAGTGCTTTGTGTTTCCATGACATCTTCTGTTTCCCCTGCCACAACAGTGAAACCTGATTCTAACTGCCTATTTACTAGTGCATATCCTCCATGCATTTGTTACTTCCGAGAGATCCTGGTTATGTCTGTCTTGGTCACTATTGCAGTCCTAGCTTCCTACCTCTTTAAGTAGAGTTCCTGGCACATAGTTGATGCCAATAAGTATTTGTTGAGTGAGTGAGCGAGCCAGTGAGTGAGTGAATGAACCCAACTGGTGGGGAACTTGGGCAGCATTCTCTTACCGGTCCTCCCTCTTTCATTGAACATCTATTAAATATACATCTATCGAGGTAGGCTAAACACCGTATTTGACATACGTCAGAGAGATGCAGGTTCAAGATTTGCTTTTCTTTTTAATTATGTGACTACGTGTCACCTAACATCCCTTGGCCTCATTCTCATTTTTGTTTCCTCGTCTATAAAATTCAGAGCTTAGATTAACATACATCTAAGGTCTCTTTCTGCCCTGCAGAAAGATTCTTCCATGATTTCCATGATTCTTGCCTTTTCCCAATCAAATCATTTCTTTGTCCTTTCTCTTTTGGGAATGCCTTTTGTCCTCTTGTCTCCCCTGGAGAACTCCTAATAACCCCTTAAGGCATGGCTCAGATAGCTGCTGCTCCCACTTCTCCCCTAGAGCTGGCAGGGCTCCTCACTTTTCTTTGCAAGTGTCACTGTGATGGGATGTGGCACACTGTGTGTAATTGCTTGTGTGTTTTCCATCCCAGTCCCCTCCCCACCCCTTCGCCTGCAACTAGGATTGCCATTCCATGAAGCGGGTACAAGGCCTTCATGTTTTAAATCTATCTCTCTATTCCTGAGTGAAGTTCTAGCATCAACAGGGAATGCAATTGAATGAACTGTTTTTTCTTTTCTCCGATGTTACATATGAGCCTTTTCGAAAATAAGGTAAGAAGAAGGGGAAGAGCGATGTTAATATCCTGGAAAATCAGTAGCAACGGGGCACCAGCGGTGCACTCTGTCCTACAGTTTACAGGACTGCTTTTTCCAGCGCTAGAAGTGCAGTCCAAATGGTTAGTCTGTGTAAATATAATTTTCAATATCTTCTAAGCAGTAGATGAACTTGGCTGGGTTGCTGAGAGTGAGGAAGAGAGGCATAGCTTACCTCTTAAGAGGGAGTGACAGGTATTAACCTTTTTGAGCTACGTGGATCCATTTAGTAATTTACTTTTAGTAAATTGCTTAAATAGAACCTTAGTGGCCTAGAAAGTTAGCACATCTGCCTAAAAGTAAGCAATTTACTCTTCTCTCGGTTATAGGATTAGTCCTTAATGGCTTCTTTAAATCTTAATGACTTTCTCAGAGTGTGGAACAGTATAGTCTTTTATGGTATTCTAACTTAAGCATTTCAAATCAAATCGCACATATTTATTGAGCTCTATGCAAAGCATAGTGCTTAGCTGTGGGGCATACAATGATGAATAAGATATAGTTGTTATCTTCAAGGAGGGTACTATCTTATTGGAAACACAAGGCAGATAAATTAAATAATAATACATGATTTAAATACAATCTAAGAGACTCCTTAAAAAGATTTTATAGGGTGGTTAAGTCATTAACTGGCAGACTAAGTATGCAGACTACATGTAGTTAGACCTTCCAGAGAGTGGAGGGAACCCTTTGGGTTATGTAAGGCTTTATGAAAAAGAAAATGTTTCAGTTAGGCCTTCAAAAGTGTCTGGGAAGGGGAAAGGAGACATAAGTGTGAATGACCTGTTACCTGGTGGGACAGGTAACACTGTCAGGAAGTAGTGGGTTGTGGGTTGTCTTAGTCCATTTGGGCTGTCCTGTAACAAAACACAACATGCTAGGTAGCTTATAAACAACAGAAATTTACTTCTCACATTTCTGGAGGCTGGATATTCTGAGATTGGGATGCCAGCAGAGTCAGGTGAGGGTCTTCTTCTGGACTGTGGATTTCTCACATGGTTGTGAGATACATGGGTTGTATCATCCTCAAGTGGTAGAAAGGGTGAGGGAGCTCTCTTGGGCATCTTTTATTAGGGCATTAGTCTCATTCATGAGGGCTCCACCCTCATGATTTAATCACCTCCAAACACCCCACCTCCTAATACCATCACATTGGGCATTAAGATTTCAACACATGAATCTTGGGGAACATGAATATTCAGACCGTAGTGTAGATCAAACACCAGGTTCAAACAGGGAAGTTGCTGGGAGGGAGTTCAGTCTGTGCTACAGCATCTAGAGGGAAATGAACATCCAACATGTGACATGGTATTGGCAAAAAGTCAGTATTAAGAGATCCAGCATAAAGGAGAAAGATGTAAAGATAATCCATTGTACATAGATACTAGTTAATTACAGCAACAATGACAGACAACAACACCAGCAATGGAATCAACAATAATTAACAATTTGGGGTGTTAGTGCTAAGTGCCAGGCACATATCCATTATCTCTTCATTCTTTTAATCCTCACTAATGTGTAGATTAATTACATTATAATTCCCATTTTACAGATGAGGATATTGAGACATTGATCCACAAGGAGGTGGTACTTCCCAGTCAAATGGCATAAGGAACTTCTGTCCACAAACAGCACTGGTATCTGCACAAAGTCCATCTTGGCAAACTTCCAGCCCCATAAGGATCTGAGAATTAGAAAGGCTGTTAGGAAGGAGATGGGTTAGCACACAAGGACCTTTAATCTGGCCTGAATCACCTACTTAATGTGTACCTGCCAGCCCATGAATTTAAGTCACAGCCACTCAGTAGTGTTTGCTCCATTTGGCCTGAAATCACCCAAGACTTTCTTACTTGGACTTTATTTCTGCCTATTCTGTCCTAACTCTGAGACTCTGCCTTCATTGCTGCCTCCAACTTTTGCATTCGTATTTGGACTTGCTCTTTCCAGTCTGAAAATGTGTTTACCAGTGGACTTTGACTTGATTTTTGTCTTGATTCTTGGCCTTTCAGACTGTCTCCAGCAGGAAGTTCTAGTTTCCATTCCAACCCCCAAACTCAGTCTTGTGACTGGCCTCACTCAGTATTCCACATAAGCCAACCCTAGGCCTGCTTCCTCACTATTTCCCCAAATAGTGGGATATGGTGGGTGGGGATGTGGGTGGGTTCAGATGTGAAAAAAAATGTGCTGTGTATTTGGGAATCAGTGAGTTCAGCCCGAGCAGAGTTCTTTGAGGGAATAGAGGAAGATGAGCTTGGTTCAGTCCCTTAAGGAGATCAAGATGGGGAGGGCCTTTTAGCTTGAAAGATTTGAAATGTAGCACTTCTCGTGATAAGATTTAACGAGAAAGTAATTCTAAAACCAGTTCAGCAGTGTGTTTTAGATGCTCCAACTCTGGGCTATGTTTGCAATATTAAAGTCACACATGGGATCTATATTAAAAAGATTTTTCTTTCCAATTTCAAGGAAGGTTTACTACCTTAGGATAACTTAGATTAATGTTTCTTACAAGGTGAGTCATTGGAATATCAGGCTCACATATATAAAATGAAGATGTCTAGATCATGCCCTTGATCTACTAGATCAGAGACTTTCTGGAGTTGGAGATAGTAGATTTTTTGTTCACATCTCAAGTGATTGTTGTGCACACTGAATTTTTGTTTTGTTTTGTGTTTATTTTTTTGTGCACACCGAATTTTTAATGAAAGGAAGACTGATAAACACCACAGCCACACCATCAGGCTTCATGGAAAAACTAAGAGCTTTTGTGCTGCAGTGTCAGTCTGGTGATAGTTTCTGTCTCTTTAGCAGTATTGTTACTTATCTTAATAGCTCACCATTATGACTCTGCTTTTTTATTCTCACTCACAGTCTCTTTGGCTCTTAAGACTAGCACTGCCTTCTACTTACGTCCTCAGTATTGCTCAGTCATGGTTTCCACTACCTTACAGCTTCTACTCCCTCATGGCTCATGCTCCCTACATTTTCTCTGGATTTCTTTCTGCTCTGCCTTTTCTCTCAAGTGATCATTGTGTCATCATCCAGGTGAAGGTTGGTGCACAAGGTCTTAAATCAGGGATTCGGTGATCTTTGAGCAGGATAATGCTCATAATTTTCATTTGTTCTTATTTTCAGTCTTCATGAACAATCTTAATATTTGCATGATTATAGAATAAAACTGTGATTTACATTTTCCAGATTATGTAATTAAAATCTCCAATTCTATCACGTTTCCCCCATCTTCCCCCATCTTCCCCCAGCTATAATGCTACACATGTCCTGCATTTAAACTCTCCAAGAGAGATAATCTGACTTATTCAGTTAGTCACTTTTCCAAGTCGAGTAGCCAGGCTGACAGAGATCTCATGCCATTTCTCATGCCGTGGCCTGCCTTCAATCAGGCATCCAGCCTCGTTCCAATTGACTGTGGCCAGAGTAGTAAGGTCATATGATCAGCTTCCTTTAAAAACAAACAAACAAACAAACAAACAAACAAACAAAAAACTATGCACCATTCAAGAATTTAGAATGTATATACCTCTCTATTATGTAGCCATGTTAGAATTTGGTGACTTGGAACTTTTAGGATAGCCTCTTGTGCTTTTTTATTTTTTAAAGCCTACTGTGAAAATACAGTCTAATATATGCTTGTCTTTCTCAAGTATTTGAATTCACTTGGGGATGGCTCTCAACACAAAAGGAACACACGATCAGGTACCTCACTGGGCATTTGTCACTGTGACCTTACAGTGGAAATGCAAAGATAAAGGCTGAGCATATTCCAAGAGTCACACACTACTACTTCTCTATTCAAGAGAGGCTAGATGCACAATAAAGATTCATGAACCTTTATTTCAAGTGCTAGCTAAAAACAAAACAATAAAGTTGGTTGAGGGATTCCATAGATATCAAAAAATCACAGACCTATAGCTTCTTCAGATCAGAGAACCAATTACATGCTAGGTTCCTTGAGAAACCATGCATTATTATTTATAGCAGGCATGTCGATCGATTATTATAGACTGTACTTAAAATAAGAAGGCTTGATTTATAGGCACCTGTTTTCTCACAGAGAATATGAAATGCTTTTGTCCACTGTGTTCATGAGACTGGAAAAATTATTCAACATGTCATGATGGCCATATTACAGGAAAAGCTAAATGGATAATTATTTTCCCAAATGCTGGCTGTTAAATATACTGCATGGAGCATGAACCTCTTACTCAAAAAGCATTGCTTGTCGCAAAGAGGAGATTCAAAGTTTACACTCTGTAAAGTCTTTTCTACTGGCATTGGTGTGAATATTTACGATAGATATCCAGGAAGTTCCCAACTATTCACTCCACGAATATTTATCAAGACTGTTCCAGACATTATGTGCCAGTCATGGGCAAGATAAAGTCCTTTTCTCGTGGAGTTTACTTCCTACTGGAGGAAAGCAGAAACAAGTAAGATAATTTCAGATGGTGGGAGGTGGCTTGTAGAAAATAAATTAGAGTAATAGTCTAAACAGTAAGGGGGTTGGGTACTTTAACCTGGACAGCTCCTTTAACTAGAATGGCCAGGAAAGAATACTCACAGGAGATAAAATTTGAGCTGAGACCTGGAGGTAGAGCAGGAGGAACACTTATTTAATGCTGGTGAAGGTTAAATTAATATGTCACTTTGGTATAATCTATGGAAAGTTGAAGACGCATGCTCTGTGACTCAGAAATTCCTCACGCAGGTATATGCTCAATAGAAATTCTATCACGTCTGTGCCAAAAATTATGTACAAATATTGTCTGTCTATTTTTATCCTCAGTAGTGATGCTCACCTTTGTGCCAGCCTCATAGTTCTCAACACACAGGGCCTGACGTTGGGCTGTGTGGTGAATTCCGCTGTTGATTTACTGGCAAATATGTTGTTCAAACACCTACAGTGTGTCACCATTTCGTGGCTGCACACTCTAAACAACCCAGATGTCCACCCACAATAGAATGCATACATAAATTGTGTTCCTCATACAATGGAATACTTTACAGCAATGAAAATGAATGAACTACATCTACACATTCATCATGGATGAATCTCACAAACACAATGTGAAGTGAAAGAAACCAGACACAAATGAATACGTGGTGTATAGGTCCGTCTATGTAAAGCTCAAAAAAGGAGGCAAGCTAAACTCCAGGGTTTAGGGGATGCAAGCTTAGGTGGCAGGGAAGTGATTACTATCTAGGCCAGGATAGTATTTACCTCTGGAGGAGAGGGGGTTAGTGCTCAGAAGCTGGGAGGCTTTTGGGTGCTGATAGGGTCTTGACTTGCAGGATAATGCCCCATCCTGATAGTCTACATGGACTATAGTCAGATAGTTCTTCGAACTCCACATTTTTATTTTATTTTATGCATATAACTATTTGCTGTATTTCACAGAAGAAAAAAATTCATAAAAGCACAACCCATGCGTAAATGAATACTACTTGTACCAAAGAATGAAAACAAATCAAAGCTTACTAGTCAATATCCAAAAAATGAAAAGAATTATGAAGGTGAAAATTTTAAAGGTTATTAATGGGATTTTTATCTTGCATTCATATGTTTAAATTATTAAATACAAATATGATTTTTACCTGCAGTAGAAAAGTCTTGTATTTTATTAATTTTTTATTTGCCACTTCATTGCTGTTTACCTGTGAAAGATGCTGAATGAGTGATTTATTCTCACCTTAAACCATGTCAGAAAGTGTTTGAGCTATTAGGTTAATAACAGAAATAGAAACTAATATTTTATGTGATACCCTTTATGCTGAGAATGTCTTAAGGCACTTTGCAGAGTAAACACTGGTAGTGAATAACCTTGAGCAAATTTTGCCATTGTTATGCACTTAAAACTCTATACATATCAAATAAGGAAATGTTGGCTGGAATGGAAGGCTTTTGTTATTATTAATATTTATTTCCAAGCCTACTTGGGGTCTATATATAATACAATGCTATTCTGAAATAATAAAGGTCAACACTCATAAAAAAGATTTACCTGTCTACTTACCTACTTGGTAATGAGGCTCACATTTGTGCTAACATCACAGTGCGTACTACTAAGTGTCAGGAGTTAGAATGTATTATACAATGTTACCAACAACTATTGATTCCTGAATCACTTAATGCTTAATCCACTATTCTGCATGGAACTGTTAGGTGTATAGCAATCTCATTACAAAGGAAAATTGTGCATGTTTTTTCTTTGTTCTGCTATAAAATCTGTAATTTCTTTTTTCCTGTGTGTGTGTGTGCACGTGCACATGTGTCTTCATAAATAACATGTGCTGTACTTAAACTAGAGTTTATTACCCAAAGTGATAAAATCTATTAACAGCTCTTAATCATTTGTGTCTCTTTCTGGCACCTCAAACATGGAGCTTGAAGGTTGCTATGACAAGGGTGAACTTAACTGCATTAAGAGCCCAAGGATCCTCTAGGACAGAAGGGACTGAGATGCCACAAAAGTCAGTGTTATAAAAACTTCCTAGGCTGAAGCAGCCTAGTTGGTCCTGAGTAAGGTCCAGGGCAGAGTAGGCAAAAAACTGTCAATGACAAATTATGAGAAAAATTGCTATTGGAGGTGGAAAGACTTAAAAGAGAGGATTGGTGGGGCACCTGGGTGGCTCAGTCCGTTAAGCTTCCAACTCCTGATTTTGGCTCAGGTCATGATCTCATGGTTCATGAGTTTGAGCCCCGCGTCTGGCTCTGTGCTGGCAGCGTGGAGCCTGCTTGGGATTCTCTGTCTCCCTCTCTCTGCCCCTCCCTACTCACATGTTCTATCTCTCTCTCTCTCACTCTCTCTCTTTCTCTGTCTCAAAAATAAATAGACATCAAAAACAAAACAAAACAAACAGGATTGGCTTGGGTGACAAGACAGATAAGAACCATAATTTTTCTGGGGTCTGTGAGGCAGTAGACATCAGAACCTCTCTATACCTACATCCAGGTAACAGACTTAGGTCCTGGGAAGGTGGCTGAGCAGCTGATTCTAAGAACCGCAATGCAGGGAAGCTAGGCCAGATAAGGCTCTTCCTCCCTCATCCCAAGAAGAACTAATCCGGCTCAGCCAGGAGTCTCCACCACAGTGGTGGCTCAATCCAGCTCTCTTGCTTTGGGATAGACCAGCAAGGGTTTATGCCTTTAGAGAAACAACAACAGAAACAAATGGAAAATTTCCTCAGACTATCTTGGGAAGGGGCTTCTCCAAGTACAGATTTCCACAAAAGAACGACATTAGAGTCATCTAGCAACTGGCTAGAAATGCATGTTGTTAGGTCCACTCCAGACCTACTGAATCAAAGTCTGAGACAGCATTTTGTGTTTCAGCAAGTCCTCCAGTTCACCCTGGAAGCGTCAAGGGTCTGACAACAGGGTGACAACCACCAGGAGTGGCCCTTTGCATCTCTATCAGTGGTGACTATGAGCTCTAGTCCCAGTAACAGCATCAACAATTAGTATCAACATCAGGGGCCAACGTGCTGTCTCATTGATGGGGGCAAAGCAACATTGTGTTAACTTCTGGAAAAACCCAACCTTCATGACTGCTGGGTTTCCAGTAGCTTGAAGGCAGTTCTGGCCTCTGTGTGATTTGAGAGTAGATCAGTTACAACTTTGGACTCTAGAAAGCAGTCTTGGGGGCTTTTTGAACATTCAGGGAAGGGGGATCCAAGCAGAGGAGAGACTGAACTCTTTCTAGTCTCTGGTGAGGAGGCCTCGTTGTTGCATTGTGCAGTATCGGGGACTGTCTTTTACACCTCCATCTATAAGGGGGGTAGTCCTAGTTCTGCAAAGAGGTATTTTAATTTATTAATTTACATTTTCAGTCAGTTTTGTTTAAGATGTTAAAACTTGAAATATTTTTATTGATCAAGTCAAGGATCAACATCTTGACTTATGACTTATGGTATTCTTGACTCCACATTGGTATCTCTAAGATGGCCTTCTGTTTAGTAGATGTTAGCAAGGGAGAAATCGGTGCTCCTTTTTGGAAGTAGCCATTTTTAAAAAAAATGTTTATTTATTTTTGAGAGAGAGACAGATAAAGTGTGAGCAAGGGAGGGGCAGAGAGAGGGAGACACAGAATCCGAAGCAGGCTCCAGGTTCTGAGCTGTCAGCACAGATCCTGACATGGGGCCCGAACCCACCAACCGTGAGATCATGACCTGAGCCGAAGCCGGATGCTTAACCAACTGAGCACCCAGGCGCCCCAGGAAGTAGCCATTTGGAAGACTATGACAAAATACTCGGTGCAGATATGCTGTCTTTATTCTCTCAGGAAAATAGAACTAAAGTCAACATTGCCCTCAGGAATAAAACTTAGTACTCATCAGAAGAAAGCTGACAGGTCATGCTTATCTATGGATCATGTTATAAGAGTCAACATTTTAGAAAATGCAAAATAGCATGAAGACATTGTTAAGATCCAGCATAAAATCTAGCACATCAGTCTCTCAGAGCTGAGACTGGAGAAGATTGAGAAAACTAAAGGTATTTATGGACGGCCTCCTCTGCCTTGGTTTTTAAATACTTTGTAATTTCTTTATCCTTTAAGGAAGACTGAAGAAAAAAAATTCTCATACTATAATTATAAAGCCACATCTGATGTTAAAGAATGTTGTTATGGCTAAGCCCAGCACCATTATTTTATATTTTATATTCTTATTAATTTCTCTCATTTTCCCCCATCTGAGGAAATCATTACATCATCTCCATATTAAAAGATGGCAGGAAGCTATAGATTCTCTGCAAAGTTTTGAAACTGTGGAAACAGCCATACTCATAAATCGATGGTGCGTAAAATGATCACAAGCTGTAAAATCGTGCTTTAATGGTTCTTAGCATATAAATGAGAACAGAATTTGTTCTAAGTAAGTTATTGCTACACTGGCACTTATTCAGTAAGGTTGTTGGATTCTCTGGCTGTATACAATTGGCTATATGTTATGGTGTGAAATAAGTTAATTGTGTATTTTTTTATCCAGTCAAAGTCTAGATGGTCTCACAAGTAGTAAATAATATTGACATTTTTCTTAGAATCATCAACACATAGGAAAGCACTATGAATAATTCTGATCCAAAATATGTGGGATCCCAGATCTAGATAACTTCAGAATAAGCAAGAAGCTTTTCACATATGCATGGATATATATCCCCACTCCTGAAGATTTTGATTTAATAGATCTAGGAAGGAAGCTGAGAATTTGAATTTAAAAAAATTCCCAGATGTTTCTATTATTAATCAGGCTTGACAACCAATGAAGTACTCTCTATCTCTATCATCTATTGATATATATCTATATGATTATTATTTTTTATTGTTTAAAGTATTTATTTATTTATTTATTTATTTATTTATTTATTTATTTTGATATTTATTTGAGAGAGAGAGAGAGAGAGACTTCAGGAGGGGCAGAGAGAGAAGGAGAGAGAGAATCCCAAGCAGGCTCTGTGTTGTCAGTACAGAGCCTGATGGGGGGCTCAAACCCCCAAACCATGAGATCATGACCTGAGCCAAAACCAAGAGTTGAATGCTTAACCGGCTAAGCCACCCAGATGCCCCATATAGATTATATCCTAAACTTGTTCATAACTTTACAGATTACAAAATGTGATCTGAGGTATTTAATGAGCCTCACAAAACCTTTTGAAGGAAATTTAAAGACAAAGACCTAACACTCAAGGAGGGTCTCAAGCTGAGGTTCTCTTAGTCTGTAATTCGTAGGAGCAAGATTCAAATCCAGATCCTCCTCTGTCAGTGCTTGAGCTCTTTTCCTGTATCACGTGATGCTGTAATAACATCTTGCCACCAGTTAAATGTGATCTCTCTCCTTCAGGAGAGTATGGAGAACCCAACCTCTTGAGACTGGGAGGAGTAGGAGGTTATTAGAAAGGGAAGTCATCACTTTCTTTCCTTCTTCCAGAATAACCTAAGCATTTAGTGAGGTGATAACCAAGAATATACATTAGTTATGTTGATACTAGGGGTTCCCTACTGGGTGGGTGCAAGAATCGCAGAAGATACATATATGGGTTTCAGAGGGTCTGTGAACCTTTCAAAATTATATGCAAAATTTTGTATTTATGTGTGGCTGAAACATTAGGGGTTTTTGTGGTACTCTAGAATGCTGTATCCCACATTAATAATAGCATACACTGATTGTTGTTTGGAGTATAAGTTCTTCCTCATTGGATATACTCTGGTAGGCTATTAAGGAAGGTGCCCAATACATCTGCAGCCCAAGCCTAGGCATATGACCCATGTTAAGCTTACTAAATAGTCACTTTTAGAATTTAAATCATGAACCAGGTAATACAAGACTGAAATCATTTAGAGCTTATCCATTCTAGCAGAGGTGCCCCAAGCAATTCCTATAACTAGGACCCTTTAGAGTTGCTTGATTCTTATTTTTCCAGTCAATTTATCAGCTTCCCCTTTGTATTTGTAAACTCCCCCATATATTTTCATAAATTATTTTTGCTTAATCCAAGTGGCCTGTGACTTGCAAACAAGAGCTTTAGTGACTGTGTAACTTTTTTTCTGGAAAGAAGGGTTAAAACTTTTATCGGATCTTCAGTTCAATTGGTGACCACAAGAATGTTAAGCATTGCAGGTCTGGAGCAGATGGGAAAGGATTTGGCACTGCTCTAGGAACAGATGACGGTGGGCAGAGGGCTGGAATGTGCTCTCTATAGAATTTGAGTGGTGGGAGCAAAACCTCATTCCTGCTTCTGAGTTGTATCTTCATTTTAGGGGTGATGCCAATAGTCCAGGTGGCCCTAAAGTGGAGCAGCCCTTTGTGGAGTCCTGCTCTCTTCTTCACATCGCCTTCTCCCTCCTCATCTCATGTTGGCACACGAATGAATCTATTTTATTTCCTTCCTTGCTTATCTAAATTAGTATTTCTCAAAATGTGGTTGGGGCCCACCCACATCAGAATTAGGTAAGGTCACGGGCACCTGGGTGGCTCAGTCAGTTAAGTGTCTGACTTCAGCTCAGGTCATGATCTCATGGTTCACGAGTTCGAGCCCCACGTCAGGCTCTTTTCTGACCGCTCAGAGCCTGGAGCCTGCTTTGGATTCTGTGTCTCCCTCTGTCTCTGCCCCTCTCCCTGCTTGCGCTCTCTCTGCCTCTCTCAAAAACAAATAAAGGTATGGGGTGCCTAGGTGGCTCAGTTGGTTAAGTGTCTGTTGGTTAAGTGTCTGACTTCAGCTCAGGTCATGATCTCACAGTTCGTGGGTTCAAGCTCCACATTGGGCTCTGTACAGACATTTCAGAGCCTGGAGCCTGTTTCAGATTCTGTGTCTCCTCTCTCTGCCCTACCCCACTCACGCTCTCTCTGTCTCTCTCAAAAATAAATAAACATTAAAATTTTTTTTAAAAATAAACTTAAAAAAGAAAAAAAGAATTACATAGGGTCATGAAAAACCTGTATTCCTGGGCCTTTCCTCCTGCTATGATAGATGAACTGTCCTTGTTACCATGTAAGGCAATTCTTCCACTTGTGTACTGGGTCTTGTCCCTTCTAACCCACCCAAGGACTATGCCTCACAATTATCCTTAAATCTCCTGAATCATCAAACTCTGTCTGTCTGCTGGACCATGCCCTTGAGCATGCAAACATTCTGTATTATCACAAGACTTACAATAATTCTCTAGACTCCTTATTCCCATGTAACTACTGACCTGTGTCTCTGCTCCCCTTTTAGCAAAACCCCTTGAAAAACTCTCTATACTTTCTCTTCTCATTCTTTCCCTAGTTAACTGTACTCAGGTCTTTTCCCCGCCACTTCTCCAAGAAACTGATCTTTTTAGGATTACTAAAGTTACTAACAGCCTCAGTCTTGCCAAACCCAGCAGTCAATTCTTACCTTCCCAGCAGCCTTTCACACTGGTTGATCACTTTCTTAGTCTTGAAAATCTTCCTTCACTGTTTTCAGAGACAACATGCTGACTTGTTTTTTCTCCTATTGCAGTGGCTTATTTTTCTTTGTTTTCCCCATTTATAAATTGTGGAGGACCATAGGGCTTGTTTCTCTGCTATCTTAATGGATTCTCACTTCCTGGGTGAACATTTTCACTATTGAGTCCCTTTGATCATTTCCCTGAATGCCAATCTTTAATATTTGATTGCCTCAACATTTCCACCTGAATATCTAATACACACTTCAAACTTAACTTTTCTGTCTATGTCTCCTTTTAAATCTGCTCCTTCCCAAGGGTACCCTGATTCAGTCAATGGCACCACTAAGCATTTAATTGTGGGGGTTGAAAACCTTAGAGTCATCTTGACCTTTCTCTCTCTCTCTCTCTCTTTCTCTCTCTCTCTCTCTCTCTCTCTCTTTTTACATACCCCATAGCCAACCTAATAGCAAGTCCTACTGGTTTATCTAATCACTTTTCATCTACAACACTCCCACCCTAGCCACCACCATCTCCTGTCTAGACTATTGAAATAGCTTCCTGACTGGTCTCTTCACTTCCTCATTGTATCTTCTGTCAATTTCCCACATAATGCTTTAAATGATAATTTCAAAAGGTATATCATATCAGATAATAATCTTCTACTCAGAATCTTCCAATTGTTTCCATTATATTTAAAATAAAATTTAAACTCCTACCATGGTCTGTGATGCCCCATGATCTGTCTGTACTTATATCTGAGCCTATCTTCAACCACACTTCTCATTCACTTTGCTCTAGTCTTCTGGCTTTCTTATGGTTCTTGAAACATGTCAAGATTTTTCCTATTTCAGAGACTTTACCTCTACTCTTCTTTTTGTCTGGAATGCCATCCTTCCCAGATCTTCAAGTTTAAATCAGGTCTCTCATCCAATGTTATCTCTCAGAGAAGCCTTCCCTGATTATGCTATCTGATTAGTCTTCCCAGGCTTAACATGCTGCTGGTGTTCTAGCACCTAAGTTCTTCACCTAAGTGGTGGACACAGAGATGATTACTTATAAAATATATTTTACACTATAAACCTATGGTTTTTTAATTGATGTTACATTTCACAGTGAAAAATAGTATTAAATGGAAGGGAGGCAACTATCAAAGAATTATTTTTGAAAATTTCCCCAGAGTTGACAGCCATGGGTTTCCATACTGGAGGGGCTCAGGGGGAAATCAGCCTCATGGGTCAGAAAAGGACCCACACTAAGACACATCGTCCAGTTGAGGGCAGAGGATGGGATGGAGGATGTGGGGAGATGAGGTAGGAATAGTTCAGAGAGGGGGCAGGAGCTTGGACCAAAGTCTTTGGGTTGGAGATGCTTTCCAGAACTTTTCTGCTAGTTAGCAATCTCTTAATTCCTATCCTGACTCTTAGTCAGCTTGTCCACTGCTGCCATTCAAAACTTTCCCCTCAACCAGGTGTCTTTCCAGTTTTCTTCAACTGCCAAGGACAAGACCTTCTGCTGGGGTGAGAAAGACAAGGGCAGCTGACACTGTTGGGTTTGTAAGTTCCATTATCCAACCTCCTTGCAAGTGGTGTGAATTTCAAATATTCCTCATCTTATAAGGTAGGTAAGATTTCACTTAGAAATCTTTTCACTCTTGGTTCCATTTATAGCTCACCACACCTCAAACCCAAACTTGCACATTATTCTATGCCTGCTTAATCTTCCCTTATAGCATTGATCACAATCTGAAATTATTTATTTCATATTTGCCTTTCTATCTCACTAGAAAGACTGTAGCTGTGAGACAGCAGTGTCTTTATCTCCCTTCTTGTTTCATCCCTAGCTCCTAGAACAGTGCCTGACATATATGGATGTTCAATAAATATTTGTTAAATGAACAAATAAATCTTAGGATCTCTGCATGATTATATTCAAATATTTCCTATCATTTTCTTCTCAAGAAGTAGCACCAAAAAAAAGAGAGAGAGAAAAATTTAGTCATTTTTATCTCTCAAGGGACTTCCACCTTCTATCTTATACATATGGTGTTTTATCATTAGATGTGTTGCATTTACAATAAACAATAACACATCCATTTAAAATAAATATCACTTAGTACTCCATACCTACTTAGAATACTTATTTTCCTTTAATAACACTTCATTGCCTGAAATTGTATCATATATTTATTTGTTTATTGTCTTCCTCCCTGTCTAGAATGTCAGCTCCATAAGAGCAAAGACTTTTCTTGTTCATAGTTGTATCCCTTGTATCTAGAATAATTGGCACCTGGAACAGGCACACAACGGGCACTCAAATAAAATTTAATTCTCACCTCAAACTTACTGCTGAATCAGAATCTCTGTGATGGTACACAGGAATCTGCATTTTTAATAACCCCCCATAGGTGATTCTTATGAGCTTTAAAATATGAGAACCATTTATCAAAATGATCATTACCAGGTCATTACACATAGGTTACTAAGTATTGCTGCATTTGGAGAATAGTTCTGATTTCAGATTCCATTCTTTTAACCCAGATTGCCTTATTTGAAGAATAGACTGAGAAATTGGGCAATCTATAAAGGGGTAAGAATAGAAGTGCTTTTTCTCATCTCTCAATAGTCCTGTCAAAACCAGGTAGAAAGAACAGCTCCCTCCAGCTTTCTCTTAACATTTATAACTGGTGTGTTCACTTTTTCTTTTGCTCTTGTATTGAGAATTAAAAACAAAATAAAACAAAACTATTGGTGTTTAGGTACTGTAAATTACATTAGCCTAACCTACTTGCAAGCTGTGTGAATTTCAAATAGTCCCTATCATATAAGGTAGATGTGTAAAGTATATCACACCTGGACAGAAACAAATCTTCTTAAGAGAAAATTCTGTTAGGGAAGGTTCTTCCCTAGTGTTGTCCACTCTGGGTCCCAGGTAACTATACACCTGGTAGCTGGAGGCATTATTTATCACCTTTGTGAGATAATAAAAAGAATTTTTTGAGAATTCTGTAACCCACAGTCTACATTGACAACTACGTGCTATACATACATATGTATATACTTCAAAGCGAGAGGTTTTTGCTGCCAGTCTTCAGATTCTTCCCACTATGGACATTGAATTAGCCCTTTTTCCATAGTGCTAAGGGAGCAGTCTTGGATTCTCTTCTTATTGCCCTTTACATATTTGTTTCTTGAAAGGAACCCTTCTGACCTAGTTTCAGCTTTTGCTTATGTTTTCATCTTTTAGTCAAATCTCTTAAGACCTGAATGTCTATAAGAGAAAATGTGTAAGAGGTTTTTTCTCCTTTTGAACGTATTCTAGAAATTGATGGTTATGGTTATATTTTGTCACTTTCTGCTTGGTGCACCAAAATGAAAATGGAATATCCCTTGCATTGGTCAAAACCACTAAAGTGACTGTAAGAGTTTTAAAACTTGTCTGCAAATTCTTTGACACTTCTCCCATCAAGAGGTGGACTCTAATTCCTCTGCCCTTGCATACAGAGTGGCTATAGGGGCTCACTTCTAAACAATATAATGTAGTAGAAGGAATACTATGTGAATAACTAAGAGGTTAGAACAGGCCCGAGTTTCTCTCTTGGAACACTCCCTTTGGAATTCAGCACCATGTTCAAAGACCTAGTTGATAGCCCCTATTGAGATCCCAACCAACAGTCAGCAACGACCACCAGACATGAGTGAGGAGGCTTCTAGAGTGTCACTACCCTCAGCCACTGACTACAACTGTATGACAGACTGGAACTACAGTGGGGTAGCTGAATCTAGTCAACCCTCAGAACCAGGAGAGATAAAATGAAGATGACTGGTATAATTTGGCATCACTAAAACTGGGGTGGTTCGTGATCTAGGAATAGATAACCAGGACAGCTATGATACTTTTTTGGGAAGTCTTCAGTTTATGCCGAGCTTCTGATTGTCTTACTCTGTTAAGCTTGTACCTTTACCACTCTGAAGTTTATGATGCAAAATGCTGATGCCTGTTGAATATTATCAATGAGTTTCTTTATGTTTGTGATTAATTGATTTATATATTTGGGTGCTTCCACATTTGACACATAAATGTTTACAATTGTTAGATCTTCTTGGTGGATAGACCCCTTAATTTGATATAATGCCCTTCTCCATCTCTTGTTACAGTCTTTATTTTAAACTCTATGTTGTCTGATATAAGTATGGCTACTCTGGCTTTCTTTTGGCGACAATTAGCATGATAGATGGTTCTCCATCCCCTTCCTTTCAATCTGAAGGCGTCTTTGGTCTAAAGTGGGTCTCTTGTAAACAACATATGGATGGATGTTACCATTAACATAACCATTCTGTTATCCATTCTGTTACCCTATATCTTTTGATTGAGCATTGAGTCCATTGACGTTTAGAGTGAGTAATGGAAGATATGAATTTATTGCCATTATGTTGCTTGTAGAATTAGAGTTTCTGGTGGTGTTCTCTGATCCTTTCTAGTCTTTGTTGCTTTTGGTCTTTATTTATTTATTTATTTTCATCTTAGCTCCCCTCAGAGAGTCGCCCTTAAAATTTCTTGCAGGGTTAGTTTAGTGGTCACAAACTTCTTTAATTTTGTTTGTCTGGGAAACTTTTAACCTCTCCTTCTGTTTTGAATGCCAGCCTTGCTGGATAAAGAATTCTTGGCTGCATATTTTTCTGATTCAGCACATTGAATATATTTTGCCACTCCTTTCTGGCTTGTCAAATTTCTATGGATAGGTCTGCTGCAAACCTGACCTGTCTTCCCTTGTAGGTTAAGGACTTTTTGTCCCTTGCTGCTTTTATGATTCTTTCCTTGCCTGAGTATTTTGTGAATTTGACTATGATATGTCTTGTTGATGGTCGGTTTTTGTTGAATCTAATGGGAGTCCTCTGTTCTTCCTGGGTTTTGATGTCTGTGTCTTTCCCCAGGTTAGGAGAGTTTTCCACTATGTTTGCTCACATAACCCTTCTACCACTTTTTCTCTCCATCTTCTGGGACCCCTATGATTCTGATGTTATTCCTTTTTAATGAATCACTGATTTCTCTAATTCTTAAATCATGCTCTTTTGCCTAAGTCTCCTTCTTTTTTTCTGTTTCATTAGTCTCCATAAGCTTGTCCTCTGTATTGCTGATTCTCTGCTCTGCCTCATCCATCCTTGCTGCTGTGGCATCCATTGAAGATTGTAGCTCAGTTACATCATTTTTTATTTCATCCTGACTGGCTTTTACTTCTTTTATCTCCACAGAAAGGATTCGAATCTATTTTTGACTCCAGATAGTATTCTTATTATCATGATTCTAAATTCTGGTTCAGACATCTTGCTTGTATCTGTGTTGATTAAGTCCCTGGCTGTCGTTTCTTCCTGCTTTTTGTTTTGGGGTGAATTCCTTTGTTTCATCATTTTTAAGGGAGAAAAAGAATTAATGAGGTAAAAAAATTAAAATAAGAAAAATTAAAATAAAAAAATTAAAAAGAACACACACACACACACACACACAATCAAATAAATGATGCCAGATCCTAGGTGTGTTTTTTTGTCTGGGTGTTGAAAGGGGCTTGATAGATTAGAGAAAGAAGGGGAAAGAGAAAAAAAAAAGAAATCATTTGAAAATTTGAAAAAATGAATACACTGGAATAGAATAAAATGAAATGATGGAAGTAAAATAGAATTTGAAAAAATGTACACAAAAGTAAAAATATAGTAGAGAAAAACTAAAGAAAAAAATTTTAATAAAAATTAAAAATAAAAATAATTGTTTTCTCTTTCTGTATTCAAGAAAAAGAAAAAAAACAGAAAAGAGAAACAAAAGAAAATTAAATAGATGGACCAGCAAACAGACTGAAATACGATTGAAATTACTTCGTTTTCCCCTAGAAATCAAACTATGAAACACTTTATAATCCGTAAACTAAGCAGGCAGAGAGATTTGTGTTCCTGAAGAGCGAGGTTGGCCCAGTTGGGCGGGGCTTAGTGTAATGACTCCGTTCTCCACTAGATGGCGCTGCTTAGCTTACTGGGGTGGATTCTTGCGGCGCTTGTAGGTGTATGCGCATGCGCGGGAGCGGTGAAAATGGCGTCGTCCAGCTACCGGTCTCTAGTATTGGAACTCTGTCCTCTCTGCGACAGGAAACCAAGCACCTCTCCTTTGTCTCCGGCTTGTGTCCATTCCCTGCTTCTACGCTGTCTGTGACCGAGCCATCGGGCTGCCAGGCGGCACCTCCCTCCTGAGTTTTATCTCCGATGCGGCTGTGTTTCCCGACCCCTCACTTCTGAGGGACTGCGGCTTTGACCTGTTCTGTCCCTCTGCAGGAGGGTCTCATCGAGCAATGGCCGGGTGCTGGCCACACCCAGGAACATTCGCGGGACCATGCCACTGCCAATGCTCAGAGACTGTGGCCAGGTGCCAGCCCGTCCCAGAAAAAGTTCATGTGATCATGTAGCAGCAGCATTTCAGGGATTATGGAAAATCACAACACACATCTGGCACCAGGCTTCATCCCCAACGACCTTGTTCCAGCACCAGTGAATGTGGTTGCTCTCTGGGGTCTGCTGAGGTCTTTGCCTGTGGGGGGCCACACAGCCTCTACCAGATGGCCTCCCAGCAGGGGAACCGCCGCTCCCCGTGTGGCCCGAGGACAATGGATCTCGTCTCTGCTCTTGGGGATTCGCCCTTCTCACCAGAGCACCACCAGGTATTGAGCTGCGGCGTTTCAGACTCTGTGCTCCCCCTGAATAGAGTCTTAATGGAATTTAAGCCCTCCCCTTTCTCCCGTTTTAGTTCAGTCCCTGAGGCTGTTCCCACTTTTCCACTTTCTCTCCAGCTGCTTTTGGCGGGGGGAGGGGGGTGCTTTTCCCTTATTCTCCTCCCCCTCCCCGCCCCGTCTCTATCTTCTCTCTGCAAACAAAAAGAGCTCCCTGCCCTCCGAGGTTCTTCTCTCTCCCCCAGTTCACCTTTCCGCGCCGGTACCTGCTGAATTCTGTGGTTCAGGTTGTGCAGATTGTGTTAATCCTCAAATCAGTTTTCTAGGTGTGCAGGATGGTTTAGTGTTGGTCTGGCTATATTTCGTGGATGCGAGACACACACACAAAAAACTGCCATGCTGTTCGGTTATCTTGGCTCCTCCCTCTGATTCCTGTTGAATAATGTTTTTAAGAGAATAATTTTTTAGGCCTGACAGATTTAGGGACCAAAGGAGACAACAGAGTGGCACCATGTTTCAATATATAAAGAAGTGACTTGGGAGCTGCAGAGAATTAGGTAACAGAGAACTCAGGGGAGAACAATAGAGAAGGTAGAGGTGGTTAGGGTTACCACCCAGCAGGTGGTCTCTCCCCCTACTTCTCCCCCCCCTCCAACCCAGTGTCCTCCCTGAATAATCTTTCTAAAGCATCTTTCTAATAATCTAAATAATCTTTCTAAAGTCCCACTACTTAGTAGCCATCAGTGCTCTGTGATACATTGTCTTTAATATAAAAGTCAAGCTCCTTTATATGGCACAGGAGGATTTTTATGGAGCCCCACGCATGCCACCGTCAGTCTGCAGCCTCGGGATTCCTCTCACCCTCCTTTCAATCTGTGCTTTAGTTACAGCATTCACAATTGCACCTTCCCACACACAGTTTTATACTTGAATGTTTCTCCCCTCATTTCTTCCACAGTCCATTCCTGTTTATCTTTCAAGTCCAGCCTCACTGTAGGCATCTTCAGTGTTGGGGGTGTTACACACACTTTCTGTGTATCCTCCAGGCCCCTGTGGTTGCCTGTGTCCTCAGACTTTCTGCCTCGGATTGTCCTTGCCCATCTCCTTATCAGGCTATAAGTGACTTAAAGCCCGGGCTGTGTCTGTCTGAATACCAGAGCCCATCTGCCCAGTAAGTGGTTCACGGTAAGCACTCCTGTATACCCCGTAATGAATGAATTATAGCGAGACAGTAAGACAGGGGGAGGGGATAAAGAATGCTAAGTTATTGTTGTTCCTAGTAACTAGGAGGAAAGTGTTGCTGTGATATTTAACACTTGCAATCTGACTACTTAAAAGTTTAGAACAAAGTGAAACTCATGGGGTCTAGGCTGTGAAGTTGCCTTGGGGTGAACTCTGGACAGGAATGGGATGAAGAAATCAAGTGACTGCAGAATAACCTTTATTATAATAAAGTGACAGAATACAGTCTTTATACCTGCAAGTTATTTTTCTTTTCTTCCGTGTTATGTTGCACAGAGTGTATCTTCTGAATGCGAATTTAATTTACTCTGTATCCCATACGGTTGCATGTGGATAATTTTGTGAAATGACACAGCCAGTGGTGTGCTAGAGATGCTCATCTGGGCTCATAAGAACCAATTGTTAAATTTTCAGGAGTTTTGCAATCCAGTTGTTGAACACAGTTACTTTGAAATTGGCTAGGGCGGGGGTATTTATATCTCATAAACCTGCAAACGCTGCTGGTCTCACACCCCTTCTATCCCTATAACCAGCTGCTTGGTAAATATTTACTGGTTCATCAATGGATGCAGTTCTGTTTTACTCAGTAGTACTTTTATGCTCAAAGACTGTACAAACCGTTATGTCCTTCATAACCTCATGAGAAGTGAAAGAGGAGATAATGGAATCTGTCATATATGTAGGCACGTGCCTGGAAGAACCAGACAGTTCCCTTAGGATGTGGCCAAAACTCAAAACTTTCAAGCACAATAGAAATATCGCCCGGGTTTGGTTCATAAACATATTCTCTCTAGATTGTCCATTTGGCAGGCACTTTCTACTGAGATGACTGGAAAGGAGAAAGAGCTGTGTTTTTCTGAAGTAGAGCTTTCATCATTACTGTTACCGAGACAGTGTTTTCTTTGTCTTAAAAAAAAAAATCTACAGGAAAATACTAAATGATGCAGATATAAGCTCATTATGAAAATACTTATTCACTTATTCCACGAATATTTGTTGAGTGCCTGGGATCTGTACAAGAGGTTATTGTGGGAAAGATGATAAACACAGACCAGCCCTCATGGAGTTCACAGTCAGATTGGGGAGAGAGTCAGCAAACAATTACCTAAACTGTGTTACCTGTGATGGAGAAATTCAGGGCGAAGAGGAGGAAGTAAATGTGCTGCTAATAAAGCTTAAGCTTTAGGATCCGATCTCCTTTCCCCATGTGTACGTAAAGACCCTCAGGTGAAGTGGACTGTGGCATGTTTTAAAAACTAAAACTAGCCCAGGTGTCTAGACTATTAAATGAGAGAGGAACTGGCAGAATGTGAGTCTGGAGAGTTAGGTAAGGAGAAGCTCAGGGAGGGGCTTTCAGAAAGTTAACGATTTTGGGCTTTCTCTTAAATATAATGGGAGGCCCATAAAGAGTTTTAAGCTGAGGAGTGACATGTTTTTAAAAGATTGTTCTGAACTGCCATGTGGAGAATGGATTGGGGGGGGGGGGTGGGTAAGGAACATAAAACATAATGAAAGATGGTCCTGTTGTGCTTTGAGAGAGCAAGAGGTTGTCTAGGAGAATGCTAGTGGGATTATTATTATGAGGCCACTTACACTGGATGTCCTTCCTAATGACCTGGAAGAAGTGATAAAAATAATTTGATTACTCTTGCAGGCAGTAATACGGAATTACCCATAAGACATAATTTTTAAAGCTCTAGAAAAATGATATCTAGTTAAGAAATAAAGCCATGTGAATAGTGAAAATCTGTGTGCACATACATAAAGCTTCTAAGAATTTGTCAGGTCTCATGGAACAATGTATTATGAAGAACACCACATCTTGTCCGGTGTTGTTTTGATTCTGAGAGCTCTATATTGTTTGGTTCAGCAAAGCGGCTATTTCCAGTTAGTTCCTAGTGCTTTTAAGTTCCACTTCTGCCAGAATGACTACCGACAATCTATTTAAAGAGCTTGTGGAAGGATGGCCATCCATGTTAAAAACTGGGGATAGCCTCACTTCTGCCATGAAAGAAAGAATTCTCTAATACCATAATCAATGGGAAGCTCTTTAGACAAGAGGCCATCAAGAGCCTACACAGAACAGAAAGTAAGAATAATTATCGAATAACCTAATTGGCCTTGAAAATCTTATATAATGTTTGTTGCTTCTTATCACAGATGAAGCATGAAAGGGTGATAAAATGCAGCAATTGAGTGTACAGGTCACAAAAGTGTGAATATTCAACTTTCATTATGCCCATTGGAGACAAACTATCCGAATGAAAAATCCACTTTAAATCGTTGTGGGAACAAGTGTTAATTTAAGTTATATCCTTGGAGAACATTCTGTTCAGTCCCTCAAATGAAAGATCATTTACCTTCTGTTACATAAGTTTAAGTCGTACTGACTATAAGCTGGCTGCTTCTTGTCTTAATTCCACTTATCAAATCAAACAGAGCAGATGGCCATCTTAATGCAGCCCATTTCATTCAGCGTTACCAACAAATAACAACACGGCTAGTTTGGCATATAGGGAAATTAATGTGCTGGTGACTAGTCATTAGGTTTGCAACTACAGTTTATTAATTTTGATTTTTACGATTATTACATGTTTTACTGGGAGAGTAAGGTAATTGCCATAGAACAGTCTCCATTCCACCCTGGCACAAACTGAAAATTTTAGTGCCCTTACATTTTCTTTTCCTTAGGTAGAAAGATGTAAAACATTGGGAATTAAAAAAAAAAAGATGGGTTATGTATGAAGATAAGTAATATAAGCCATTTGTGATGCTGATGGTTTGTTTGTGATACAGTGAGGTTAGATGCCTGATTGGAAATGTGTCTAATCCTGTGCAGTCATATGATTTACAATCAGATGAGCTGGGAGAAAGACTTTTCAAATGCTGTAGTGACTTGGCCTCTTTGAAAAGTAGTTTCATTCAGCCCAGGACCCAGGCTGGTACCTAACAGTTTAAACCAGCAAGTGAGGTGGTGTCACGACTTTGGTACTGTGGGGGTGCTTTTCAGGAAGTCCCTGGTCTGAATTATTTACAGTCCTCGGGGAAGCTGTGAGAAGGAATAAGGGAAGGAGAAATGCAGAGGGAGGAAAGACAGGGTGAGGGGAAAGACTCGAGATAACAGGCAGCAGCAGCAGCAGACAACTTTGGAGCATGAATACTGGAGGAGAGTGAGGCCACTTTAAATCCCATATTGTCTAGAACTGAGTAGTAGCAGATAGAAAGATATATAGGTAAAGCTATGAAAATATAAGAGACAGTAAACTGAAATGTACACAGGAGCCAAGGAAATAACGTAAATGTAAACAGAGACCAGGAGGGTCCTATAAAAATGGGAAGCAGCCTGCAAGTAAGATACTGGTGTCTTTATTGCCACCAAGCGTAATACCCATCAAGTTATGATGCTTTTTAAGATACAGTTTGAGATTAAAGAAAAAAAAATGGCCCTATAATATATAGGGGTTGATTTGTGACCCCTAAGACACTGTGCTTAGAGTTTCGACTTGAGCAATTGCATGCATGAGAGAATTTTCTACAATGACCGTAAAAGCCCCCAAATCAGAAATTGTTCCTTCTAATGGAGGCAAGTAAGATAAGAGTGTATCAGAATCCATATTTGAAAAGTGTGCATGGCTAAAAGATTTTTTCCCCAATAAGTTGCAAGTGTGGAGGGATTGGAGTTAATACTACAAGTTTATTTTATGTTATTTATCATGTGTGTGTGTGTGTATGTGTGTGTGTGTGTGTCCGTGTGTCTGTGTGGTATATATCTGCCTGAGTTAGCATTTCACTGAACTTTTCACAGTTCATTTCTTAGCACAGAATCAGTCATTGTCATCTTAGCTTTTTCTTGTGTAGTGTTACATTTCCAAGTTTAGTTCATTCCCCATCATCTATGGTTGGAATTCTCAGAATTTTGCTCTTATCAGTTTTGTCTTGTTTGCCTACAGTTTCCATTTTGCTAACTTATCATTTCCAGCTACTTACTTTGGGAGGGACTGGGGCTGGCCCGGTTGGGATTTGCATCAAGGCATAGTGGTGGAGACAGACTCACCTGCCAAAGGTGGTCTAGAAGTGGAGGAAATAAATAGGCGTGTTGAAATCTGAGTCTATTGGGGAATGTGGAGAGATCAGTATTGGAATGTCCATATACTAAGGCCAAAGGGCCAAAGATAGGTTCAAAGCTGGGGGATAGTGAAGAATTTGGAGTTGGGTAGAGCTAGGTCAGGGTGAGATCACGTGAGGGACATGCAGGAATGGTCCATGGGTCGTGTCTTTCCTCAATGGGTGTGCGAACAGACAGTGGTTGGAGTGTTGTCTGGGACTAGGGCAGCATATATGTTGTTCTCTTCACTATTGTTAAAAGGGATTTTCTAAACCACGCTTAGGTTTCTTCTCAGAACCCCACTACTTGTTGTAATGCTCTCCAATGTAGAGTCACAACATTTTGGCATGTTGCAACCAACTAGGTGTGTGCACTCACATGTAGGTATGTGTCATGTAATTTATTGCTTATAATAAAGTGCTGGAGTTTATGCAACATTTTTTTTCAATATGAATTAGAGCAGATTGACTCTAATTTACACTTTGTTTCTGTTGCATTTGGGGGTGTTTTCTTGAGCAGAAATGAAAGGTACAGTGTTACAAGTGGGTCTTGGGAAATTACATATAATCTGAGGTGAGTCTTGGGTATGCTGAAATCCTGCGTGAACTACTACATTTCCTAATGTGCTGATAGCTATTACAAAACACGATTATGAATTATTACAGTGCTGGGCTTCAACAAACTGTGGTGTATCTATAGGTGTGTGTTGTGAACAAAAATGTTATCTGCCATGTCTCTTTTGCAGAAAAACGTTGAAATCTGCTAGCAAAATCCAAGCTCAGTAGTTTGTACTGTCCTCTACAGCCTTACCTTTCTCTTTCCCCTTCAGGTGTGCCAGACCTCTCCATGCTTTCCCATGCCCTTCCTTTTACCTAAAATGACTAATCCAGGGCTGCTATACTGTCTAACTCCAGAGAGCACCATGCATGTTGTATTCTTGACTTGTTCTCTGGGAGGTGGGAGGAAGATGGCATTAACACAGGTGAACCATATCCCTGAAATTGTACTAACAGGTGTTTTTCATTATGGCTCCTTTCCATCATAGGGGTGTGTGTGTGTGTGTGTAAAAACAAACAAATATATATATATATATATATATATATATATATATATATATTTTTTTTTTTTTTTTTTAATTTGTTATTAAAGTCCTCTTCCAAAATCATCATATTAATTATATGTAATTACTTAATTTTTGAGACAAAGGTTTCTAAGTTTGATTTATTAAAAAAAATCTTTTTAGTGATTTATTTATTTTTGAAAGAGAGAGAGAGAGAGAGACAGAGCATGAGTGGGGGAGAGGCAGAGAGACACAGAATCTGAAGCAGGCTCCAGGCTCTGAGCTGTCAGCACAAAGCCTGACACAGGGCTTGAACCCGTGAACTGTGAGATCATGACCGAGCCGAAGTCCGACACTTAACCAACTGAGCCACCCAGGTGCCCCAAACATTTCTAAATTTTTAGAAAACACAGTGATATACCCTCAGGATGTTTCCACTCCCATCCTCACCATTGGAGATTGTCAGTGCAAACAACCTGATACAAACAAAAATTTTTTTCCAACAACTTTTTCAAACTCATACAAATACCTAAATATAACTATTTATATCTATAGCTATATCTATATCTGTGGCCATTGTGTATTTTTCCCAAGATGAGATTGTCTAATAAAACTTCTCTACAATATCCTTGACTTTGTTGTAGCTCAATGTCTATAGACAGAAGTCATTCTTTTGAAGGGCTACCTTCAGAGTTTGTTGGAGAGCACTGAGAGTTCAATGTTAAGATGACCACGTACCAGAGGGCAAAGGGCCAAGGATACAATCAAAGGAAGGGATGGGCCAGGAATTTAGAGCTGGGTAGAGTTTGGTCAGGGCGAGATCAGGCAAAGAACATACAAGGATGGCCCATGGCTTCTGTCTACTGGTCAGTGGATGTGTATGATGATTGCAGGTTTGGGCTGGCCTAAGGAACCAGACATTTCTGTAGCCTAATAGTTACTGATATAACTCATTTCTTTTAAAGGGCTGCATTCTTAGCTTAAATGTGATGTAATTTATTCAACTCTTCCCCTATGTAGGTTGTTGTAAGTTTTTTCCAGCTTACCTAGTACTGTAACAAACATCCTTGTTTTTATCCTTAGGCTCCCAGCTCTTGTCTCTGTAGAGTCCCAGAAGCAGGAGTGAGAGGTGAAAGGCCATGTGTATATCAAATGTCTTTCTGTTGCCAGGCTACTCTCCAGAGTAGCTGCAGCAATTCTCTCTTCTTGGATGTTTTCTCAATAACGGAATATACTTTTAAATTACATAGGTCTCAATCTTACCGTTTTGCACCGGTGCTCAAACTTTATGTTTGTAGATCAAAAGCGTAAAGTTGAAACTTTTTACTACAAAGGAAACCTCAAGACCTTTTTTTTTTCTGTTGACAAACCATTAAGCCAACAGAGGATTACAGTGATCACCTTGGAACTTGGTAAAGGGTAATTTTGTTAGCTTCAGAAAAATAGGATAGACTGGGAGATACGAGAGTGTAGAGATACTACAAATTCTAGAAGAAAATCTGGTCCATATTATAAGTCATGGAATAAGGGGTCTCATTCAATAAAATAGTGGTAGTCAGAGCAGGTGGCTCCAGGGAGGCCCAAGGCTGAGCCCAGTAAGAGGCAACTCAGGAGTAGAGGATATTCGGAGACCCAGGAAAGCAGCAGACAGGTGGTTGGCATTGGACACAACTATTGGGAAGAAGAAAGGACCCAGTCACAGGACTAGGCAGCAGGGAACCAGGAATCCCTTGGAGCGGCTCAGGTTCTCTAAATCAGAGAGACCTACTTTCAAATTCTGGCCCTGATGCTGATTAGTTCTTTGACTTGGAATAAATTATTTTATCTTCATGGGTCTCAGTTTCTTTACCTATATTGTATGTGAAGGTCTTGGTTTAGTGTGCAGCACATGCAATACACATACACAGTGTTTGTTGGCATTTCTAAAGACTGCTGAATTTTTCCTTTGACAAAGGGTATGTTACCAGGTGGTGTGTGAAATGAGCTGACAGTTGCAAATCCAGGCTCCAGGAAACCGTGAATACCTTGCCTTCCTGAGTCGCATTCCTGTTGCCCCATTGGAAGTGGAACTATATCTAAATCTTAGTCCACATTTCCTGGAACCTCCTGCCAGTGTTCTCTTGGGTGGTTGGTTAGAAAGACTGTAGGAAACCTTGAGGTTGCCATTTGTCTGATTCAAGTAACACCAGTGTCTGGAAAGCCCTGATGTGGGGCTAACTTGCTGGATTGCCCCTTCTTGGGTATCTGTTTCAATCTCTCTAGTACTCTCCTTCTCTCCCTAGTACTTAGTTCTGGTCTGTCTATTGACCTGTTATCAAGAAGTCTCAAAATGCTCCCCAATCAAGCATACATGAGTTATGACCTGGGCCAGGAAGGAGACAGAGCCAAAGCCAGACTCTGATGCTGAATTTCAGAGTGTTAAACCCATATCCCTGAAAATTGTTTTGCCTAATGGTCTTGTTTGGTCCTCAGGTAGGACATGGTTGAGCCTATCACTTAGAGGCTCACAGACATTGAGAACCATTCAGAGCTTGGTAATATCAGTGTTTGTAACTGGGCATTCATTGCTTGAAAGTTATATCAAGTATTTCTTGAACTGGTTAGACTGAGTTGACCATAATGTCCTGGGAACAAGAAGGTATTTCTCAGGAGAGTATTTTATGAATTTCTATGGTTTGTTATGTTAACAACAAACAAACAAAAAATCAATGGCATAACAACAATGAAAGTGAGAATCAGGCAGTGCACATTCTTGCTATTTTTGTCTGCTCAAAATCCATTTTCCTCTCTAAAAAACTATCTCAATTTCCTTTTGGAGGCCCCCTCTTACCCCCAGTCCAGAGTCCGTTGGATGAACAGGTGACCCAAGTCTAGCCAATTGGCATATTTCAGTTGTTGTCATTGCACTTAGTTCAACAGTGAACTGATCCAATGAATTTCAATCCTGAGACTTTTTCTGGAACTATTAAGAAAGGGACTTTCTCCTTCTGCTGTGGTTATTTAAACTTGTAGAACATAAGCCTGGGAATACTAGTGGTCATCTTGCCAAGATATGGGGAAAGCCTGTTTAGCCAAGCTGTGCCAAAAGTCACACCACCTCTGGACTATGTAGTTACGCAAGCCATTACATGTTTTGTTTTGCTTATGCCAATTTCTGTGGTATTTCTGTCACTTGCAGTCAAAGATTTCCGACTAAGGTAGATGGGTCCTTGAAGTTTTTGAAGTACAAAACTAAACTCAATGCTATTGAAATGAAGACTCCTCTAAATTGCTAAAAATCCAAATAATAAATATGAGGAATGAATGTAGTTCCTGTCTGCGGTTAAGATGAAAAGAATTCAGAGCTAAAAACATCACAATGGTCCTTTCAACATTTAAAATGATACACTAAAATGATTGCAATTTTCAGTGTATTATTATTGCCTTTGGGCATTGAAGATAAATGCCACAAATTTATCTGAGATCAGGTGTTTAATCAGATTATTTATAGAGTCTCTTCCAATTCTTTATTCTACACAAACTGTAGACAATGGGGCATGATTCAATTTGTGCCATAGTGTTCTCACGTGGGGAGGATTAAAAGAGGGCCAGAGACAATATGAGTGATGTGATATTGTACAATATACATAGATTTTGGAACCAGACAGACATGGATTTGAATTCTGGCTACATGACCTAGGAAATTTTTCTTAACACTCAGCATTTCAGTTTTGTCATTTGTAAAATGAGGATAGCAATATCTGTTCCACTATTAAAGACCAACTGAAATACCATATACTAAATCTAATGTAGTTGATGCATAGAATTCCAGCTTTTGTCTTTACATTGTATGAAAGAGACTTAGCTATAAATAAAGTTTCAGAAATTACCTGTTATGATTTTGTGTAAATGACTCCCTCATTCAAGCCCAGAATGAATCTTTTTGTTGCATCTTTTGCCATAAGACTCCCTCTCTCCCCAAACAGGTACATTTTTAGTAGCGATGAGAGTTTAGATTTATTTGAGCAAAATAAGTGGCAACAATGGGAAATTGGTGTTTACCAAAGACTAATAGGGAAAAAATGCATACTTCTGACTTAGGTTGAGAATACAACCGTTTAAAATGCAGACACTAAGGCCACGGAAAAGAAAGCTAAGGTATTTGTAATGCATAATATTGAAATGGTATATGCTATATCGATTTTACTACTGAGTGGGTGTTTTGCTTTTTGATATGCTCTGTTTTTAAAGCCTTTGTAATGTGAATTATAGATGATACCAAAGCATTTGCTAGGCCCCAAATAGCATTTTTTCTTTTCATTTTATTTTTATTTTTGTTGTAAATGCATGTTTTGATGATGCTAGAACCATAAATCTTGGTCGATAGTGCTCTGTTAGTTTTATTAAGCAGTAGCCAGGCTGGCTGTCGTTTACAGCTGTTGAATGTTAAACAGCATTGAAAAATGTTAGGTTGTTAGATAACTGACTAGTTTTCTCAACACTCCTCTGGGAGGCTGAGAATTAACCAGGCTTCTTACTCCCTTTTTCACACTCCAAAGGGAATATGCTAATTCACTATTAACTTTACGGCAATGGCTTAACATTCCATTTCTTCTAATTCACAACGCACTCAGTAACTTGTGCACAAGCACTGTGTACGCTGGTTTCATTCTACCGGGAATTTGGGAATTCACATCCTGAAGCATTGCCCTCCCGACTTCAGAGCCCTCCGTGATACCTAGAACAGAAGAGAGGCGCGGTGGATGTTTGTGGAATGAATGAAAAACAACCAGTGCAATTCTCTGTCATAATGTTTCTGCTTACAGAACATCCAAATCGATTGAATCCGGAGGAGATGGAAAGTAATGTTGTATATGAGAAAACACGAATCCAGGCCTGTTAGTTTTTCTAGTAAGGCCCTTTGATGTATCTTTCAGGAACAAGTCCTGTGAGACTCTGTGATTCAGAAACATGGTGCTTTTCCTGGATGTGAGACAGCATCAAGATCCTTCTGGGACTTGCATTCTTTTTTCTGGAGGCTTGATGTCCCTATTTTTTTATTTTCCCCATTCTTTCCTGACCTTCTAGTGTTCATCCAATTTCTTTTTTTCTTATTTGGTCCTATGGCTCTTTATTTTTGTTAATATGAAAAAAAAATTCCACATAGAAACCTTAAAAAACCATCACTCTGAGTTTCTCCTATATCTATTCAAAGCCACACAATTTTGTCATTTTTTTTTTTTCTGGGTGGATTGGGAAGCATAGGATCTGTAGATGGCTACCATTGTTGACCTACTTACTGTGGGCTAGGCATTTTGGATACATTTTCTCTTTTAATCCTTACCAGAAGCTCATAGAACAATTTGAGGGATTGTTATTGCCATTCTACAGATAAGAATACAGAGGTTTATAGATTTAAAGTCCTTTTTACTCAAGGGCAGTATTTTGGTCTTTAACAGAACTGCATGGAAATATAAGCAGACAGAGTGCTATGTTTGTACAAAATACTTCGCAAATGAACACATCATTATGGTTAACTTTCCAATGATGATATGGTTCATTATGAGTATATTTAAATGCATTTATTTTGTAGTCCTATAACTACCCCTGAGTTACTTCAGGATCTTCTGCAGTGGTTTTGTGTAATTTGGCCTTTTAATGCCTACTTCTCCTTTCTTCTTATATCACCACTTACTTTCTAAAGCATTTCGGTGTCAGCTCAGCTGTTATCCCTCTGATCTGCCTTCTGAGATGACTTTAGACCCTTCCATCACTCTCTGTCCCAATGTCCTATTGTGTTTCCTTCATAACTTTTATTGCTATGCAAAATAATATTAAAAAATTTTTGGAAGTACAGTTGATGTACAATACTATATTAATTTTAGGAGTACAACATAGTGACTTGAAGTTTCTCTACATTACAAAATACTCACTATGATAAATGTAGTTATCATCTGTCACCATAGAAAGTCATTACAGTATTATTGGCTATATTCCCCAAATTAGAGTCTTTATTCATTTGTACCTCTAACTGGAATGGGAGCTGCTTAGGACAGCTGTCCTTGCTTGTCTTACTCATCTCTGCATCCCCACACCCTAGAACAGTGCCTGGATGAATTATTGCATATTCTTCAAGCCACATACTAAGGTAAGTGGCATGATGCTGGATGCTGGTGGCTCCAGTCACGGAGAGATAGAAGATATATGGCATCACTCCCTTTTTGCCACCTGCTGTGTTGTTCTTCCAGTTCAGCCCACTAAGATGGGTATAATTAGCTTGTAGTGCTCGTCTAAACAGGTGCCCAAGTCCCAACACGAAGAGATCTTTTTAGCTAGGTCCCCACAGGCATTGCTGGTTTGTATGAAGCCAAGCACTCTCAGTAGTTCTCATAACTGCAGGACATTAAATCGACCTGAGCTAATCCTGGGCATTTCTGTTTCAATGGAAGGTATTTGTAGATTGCTTCAACAATGACCTGACTTCTGGATCCCTGCAAATAACTGTACATACCAGTCGAGAAAAAGAAACAACCCTATAAAACCAGGCACTGTGCTAATTATTTCAATACCATTTAATTTCATCTTCAAACACATCTAGAAGTAGTTGCTACCATCATCCTCGTCTTTCAGCCAAGGAAGCCAAAGCTTGCAGTGGTTAAGTGTCTTGGCTGGGTCCCACAGCTAGTGGGGAAGAGATGCAAACCCAGGCTGATCCTTCCCAAAGTTGATACTCACTGTCAAGTTGGCAATGATCAGACACCCCATTCTGATGTGGCCTATGACCTGTAGGGAAATCGGGTTTATCTGCCAAGAATGACTGCTCAGTGGGAGGATGCACCTGAGGGACATTGGGGGGATCTCGGTTTGGAAGCTCAGAAAGAAGTCAAGCTTTGAATCCTCATATTCAACTCCTGATAAATACAAGTCTTATGCAAATCAATTTTTGAAAAGAGCTAATCTTAGCTGATTATAACTTTGAATTATATCTGTACCTTGGAGACAGACCAACTTGGTTCAAAGCCCAATAGCCATTTAACACCTGTGTAACCTTCAAGAGTTTTTTACCCTTTGAAGACTTACTATGGATTCCAATACCTATCTTGTAAAATTCTTACAAGGAGAGTGGCTAATTCAGTGCCTGGCACATGGGATGCAGGGCAAAAGATGATTTCCTTTACTTGAAGTATTATGCTTGGGAAGTTTTTGGTTATGACGTTTTATTTTTTCCTAAATTTGATGTTCTTCCAGTGTTCGTGCTAAATTGTTATTTCTAGTCTTTTCATTTCTTGCCTCAGGTACAGTTTAAGATCCTAATTCATTTCCTAGGAGTTGTGCACCACTGGTCTGGAAAATCTCTTGGCCACAGAGTGGCTGATAGGTTCGCATTTTCTCTTCATTGAATCTTCTCAGACTTCATCCCTGACCATAGTCTTTGTTTAATGGCTTACATTTCATCACTCTTAACCCTTCATAAATCGATGCCACGGTTTCTTCTGATATTATCCTGGAAGGGTCCTTCTCAAACCATACTTCTGAAAAGTTGAGGCATAAGACTTTGAGAGAATGTTCTTAATACCTTAGCAAGTTTGAGTTGATTTTGAATCATTTTTATAGTCATGGTTTAGAAACATTTGTGGTAAGAAGTAGAAATACAAGCATGCAGAAGCTTGGTCACGGCCTATCTCAGTAATGAAAACTAGGGCCATTAACATTGGAGCAAAGGAATCTGAGAGTGAAACTATTCAGATAAAAATAGCTGGCTCTCCGAGTCCAAGCCAGGCAAGAAGCTACCTCCACCATGAACAAGACAATGGGAACTGTCTGTAATATCTCCCATGGAATGAGATGATTTTCTTTATACTTGACAGGTGACGTCTAATGAAGTTATCCACAATTTTTATTCTGTGTTTAAGGCAAAACAAGCTGGGTAGTGTGCTCATTTGTCACAGATTTCGGGACACGTGTATAAAATTATAATAAACTTACTCTTCTTTTCACAAACTTCTGTCTTCCCCTTGTTTTTGAAAGCTTGGCTTGCAAGGCATTTTTGTGCTCTCCAACTCACTCCTAACTTATCAGGAGTGCAAAAGGCTGCCATGGGTGCTAGCGCTGGAATACCGTAATCCCTCTGCACCTCGTACCGCCTGAAGATGTACCCCTCAGTCAGCTTTCTGCTCCTTATCTTAGGCATTGCTGTGGTTAAGGCAGGCTCTGAGGAAAGCCCCTGTAAGAATAGAACTACTAAAAAGTACTTATGATCCTCTTTGATTGGTGATGGGTAAGCACTATTCCCTCCATTTTATAGATGAGGAAACTGAAGCACATAGATGCTGAGCAAATTAGAGATGTGGAGTAAATAGGTCACATGGTCAGTAAGCTGCAAACTAACTGGAGTAAAACTCAGGGTGACCAGCTGTGCTAGTGTTCTCAAGACTGAGGGGTTTCCTGGGATGCAGGACTTTCAGTGTTAAAATGAAGACAGTCCCAGGCAAAATAGGACAGGTGGTCATTCTGGGTCATTCTGACTTTAGAAACAATATACTCCATCATTTTGCTTAGAAGGCTAAAATACTTAGCTCTCCCTAAAATGTTTAGCCCACCATCTCCTCCTGTAATCCTCCCCCACCTGCTGCCGCACCTTCTTCTACTAGTTAAATCGGCCCACTGCTCACCATTGCATTCATTGTAAATTGCAGCCCATTTACACTCTTTTCTGCACCACAGGAAATCGAGAGGCTGACAACTCAGCATCTTGATGGCTTCCTGGGCCTCTAACCCTATTGGATTTCCAGGCAGAGAATTGTTATTCTTGCTCCTGGTGACCCTGTGTTGAGAAACTGAACAATTGCCGTAATTTCAAAGATGACGAGGTCTATAAAGAGGAAGAAAGCTAAAGGTTTCTGAGCATTTAAATCCCACTATCCTGTTAACCTCAAATCATGTCAGGGATGCCTCAGCTGCTTTTGGCAGTTTCTCTCAGCAGAGGAGGATCCTGATGGTGAAGGCTCCCGGCCACGTTCTTCTTGGCAAGGACTCCTCCCTTTGGGCTCCTCCCTTTAGTTGATCCTCTTCTCTGTGACAGCTTCAAGAGACAGCAATTGCCTCTGGTGGCTTCTTTGGCTGATGGTAACAATTCTCCTAACGGCAGCTTTTTAAAAATTTTTCTGGAGTCTTGCTTTTTTTCAGGAAGCTCCATGCTTCCTCTAGAGCTAATAACTGACTTTTGTGCTTGGTTGGTGCTAGAGTCCTTATTAGGTCCTCTAGTGAAACCATGATGCTTCACTGCCCTCTAAGACAGTGTTTTCCACTGCAGATCCTTACTCATTAGTGGGGTAAAAAACTGTTGTGGGTCAAGATCAGTCATTTTGAAAAAGAAATTTTAAAAGAGTAGACTATTATAGGGTAGAAAAATAAGAATACATTGTATATAGAAAGGACTAATATTATTTTATAAAAGTTTCATTCCATTATCTTATTTACATATGTGCTTGTATATGCCTGCACATGTACGTACACAAACTCACACAGACATGTAGGAAAGTATGTACTTCTGGTGAAAAACATATTCCTTACTGACTTAGATTACAATTATTAAAAAGCTTCTAAAAAGATTTTTAGACAGCCATCATAGTGTTTCTTAAAGTAGTAAAACATCACTAACAACCAAAATGTTCATCAAGGGGGAATTATAAGCTTTAGGCACATATCTACAGCATTCATTGTCGTATCACTCCAGAGCTTAGCATTGGTGCTCTCTATGTAGGTAGGTACCCAATAAAATTTTGTTGATTATTATTGTTGCTGAGAGATTAAATGTGTTCTGAAGCACCCACAAGTTAGATTAATGGAGTTGCTAAAATTGTTTCCAATTATTTTGTAAACATATTAAAAATGCTCATAATGTCAGGAGAAAATATAAGTTATATAAGCATATATATCATTGTATGTATGCATATATGGAAAAAATTGTGAGGAAAAACACTAAAATGTTAACTGTGTCTATTTCTGGTTAGTAAGATTATGGGTAGTTTAAAAATTCTTCATTTTTATTTTTGTTTCCTACAGTGAACAGGTTTTCTCTAATCTAAAAAAAATTGATTCATTTGGCATTGCAGCAGATAAGTCAACTTACTCAAAACCACATGGTATCATAGCTTTGACTGCCTGAGAGGTCTGTTCTTGGGGCCTCATGGTGAGGAAAAGTTTCACTGACTCACCCTTGTTCGAGGGGTATCTGCCATGCAGATGCTACGGAGGGATCTCTTAAGGGTATGTTCACTTAGTCAATGAAGGTATATTAAACTCCTTCTTTGTGGGAGCTTTTTAGTCAGGTTCAAGGGATTCTGAGATGAATAGAGTACAGGCTATCTTCCAAGACTTCACAGCCTACGGCGGGGGGCGGTGGGGGGGTGGGAAACAAAGGAATAACTAATTCTTGAGCTATATGATACATGCTAAAGTAAAGATATGACATTGTACTTTAGGGGATGAATTCGGAGCTCATCACTCCCTTTTTGCAATGCCTTAAGCTCCAATAATTTAAGGGCTTGGAAAACATTCTAAATTTCTCTTCCCATGTTTCTCCTGCTTTTCTTTTGTTGTTTTTTGTTTGTTTTTTGTTTGGTTTTTGTTTTTGCTTTGCTTGTTTGTTTGTTTGTTTGTTTGTTTTTGCCTAAGACCTGGGGAAAGCCTTGCAAATCAAGTCCCAGTAGGAAAGATGGTCATCTCATAGTCCCTCAGGTAGACATGTTCATTAGAGGCAAATAACAGAGTGGTTATGAATGTCAGTCTGAGATGCAGCACATGATGATATGGCTTATATCACTGGTCTATGACCTAGGCAAGTCACTCAATTTATCCAAATCATTTTTCATACTTGTATAATGGAATGAGGATATCCCATATATCCTTAGTGTATGGGGATGAAAACACTTAGCATGGTGCCTGGCACACAGTAAGGCTCATTGCGTGACAGCAGTTGTTATTCTGGGTTCGTAAAGATTCCAAATTGGTATCAGGGCCTGTGAAACTAAGCTGATGATGTTTCTCTTCTGAACATTTACTATATATTATAAGTACCAAAAAAGCTCAAATTTCTTATCCATTACTTTACTTTGTAAGTAGTGTATGAATTTTGCCTGAGAGATTATGTAGATTGATAGATTGAGAATGGAGAAATGTCTTAATTGAGAAATTGATAATTGGAAAAAATTTCGTAGTTATTTTAAGTACGTCTTAAAGATTTTGGGAGAAGTTAACTAACCAGGATTATTTGCTTGCTGGATGGAGGCCACTGAGAGCGAGTCCTTTTGAGAAACGAGGGGCCATTACAGTAGATCACCAATTCATTGTTTCCTTTGCTTCTCTGGGAAGATGACATCTTTTGTTACTTCTCCACAATTCTGAATGTTTGTGTCTTTATAGCTCTGATCTGGGAAGACTAATGCTTGTATACTCAAGCAAACAAACAAACAAAACCATACAATAAAAACTGGCTGGAAACCTTGCATTTTGTACAGAAGCTGTTTTGTTCTTTAAACAGTTATGAATCTATGAGAGCACATTTATTTTCCTCCTATTCTGATGCTGACTCTTTCCACAAGTACGTGTATTAATTAGAATTTTTTCATCTGCAAGGGGAAAGTGCAGAGGTCATTCAGCTTTGACCACAACTTGATCTGACAGACCAAATGATGCCCCCAGGAAGCCATCTCTTCACCTCTCTGAACTTTTTCCCTCCGTGTTAACATCATCCCAGGGCAAGCTTTCACCAAGGGGCAGAAAAGATGGGACTGAGCGACAGCTTCAGACTTACACAGTCTTCCAGCTTAGCAGCCGCAGCTAAAAGCGGATGCTCTTTCCTGATAGCAAACCTTTGGACTGACTTTTACTGGCACAGATTGGAGCCAGCAGATGTGCCCACCCAGGAAAGGGAAGGTGTTATCCCACTCGATCCTCAAATGAGATTGGATACTGGGCAGACAAAACCAAAAATAAAGGAACAGCCTCACCCCCTCCAAGTAAAAACAAAAATGAATGCTCACTACATTATTAACTCAATTTGTTTATTTGAAAGTAACATAAAATTTAGAATAATGGCACTCACCAAGGCACTTTCTCTTCCATTTATGATTTTACTCACTGACACGTCTTCAATTGTTAATTCTATACAGATGGCTCCCATACCTCTGTCTCCATACTGAATCTCTCCCCTTGACTCCAGAGCCAAATATCCCACCACTTGTTTGATATCTGTAACCCAATGTCACACCCTCATTTCAGAAATAAATCTTTCTCACACATACATACACAGACACATAGAACATTTAAGTGTGTGTATGTGTGTGTGTGTGCATGTGTGAAAGGGGGAGAGAGAGATGATATGTGTGAATACTTGGTATTTTTTAAAAGTACACTGTTGAGATATAGCTACTTAAATGAAAGAACATTTCCATATCAACTGATTCACTGGCAAAACAAAAAATTAACAAGCAAACGCGTGGGCTGATCAATGTGACCCTTTCACCAAAACAGTCATTAAAGGCGTCATTATGGTTTGATGCTAATAAGCAATGAGAAACAATATGCTTTTCTGCTAGGTCTTTATAAGGAAATCTGTTAATGTATTTCTAGGCTTTTGTTCAAATTGAATGTGCTTCTGATTCCTTTGAGAGGAAGGTTATTCGGTGTCTCCCTGGCCCAACCCTTGGTATGTGAATCTGTTGCCAAACCACAGCTCATCAGGCCCCACAAACGAGCCGGATGAGATAGAAATGCCAATTAGAACAGATGTATACTCCTGTTTTTATTCATCAACTTAAGGAACTGTCATGATTGTCACCATGTGCATATTTAGGTTGGCGAGTTTTAAGTTTTAAATACGAAGATGTCTTGTTTCCTGTGTATCTTCAGGAGAGTGGTTCTGACTAGGGCAATACCAAGCTGTAGACCTTAAGACCAAGGAATGAAATGGAAACTTCTGTCACGAGAGTCTTCTATAAAAGTTGCAATTTTGAATGGAATTATTTTGCAGTGCTCTTGTTTAATTTCTCAAGATGCAAACTAAAAACATATTTTCATAGGTGTTAAGCATTTCAATTTCAATTCTGTATTTTGTTAAACTCTTATCTAAAACTGAATAGAGAATGAGGTAAGACAGTTTACCAAGATACAAGTATTTTCCTTCCTCCAAAAACAGCATTGCCCAAGGCCAAACTCATCTTCCACCAAGACCAGCTCTTTTTTCTTGGTTTCTTCTTTCCATTCATAGTTTGATGATTTTTTCAAATGTTGTTTGCCTCTGTCTCAGCACGGTGGTCTAATATTGATCGTGTTTTTGTTTGTGAGTATGTGATGTGAGAATTAATCACGTTTGTGCTTAAAACAGAAAGACATGCCCTTCATAATGTTTGATTATTTTCATTCTTAGGAAAGTCCTGTCATTGGCAAGATATCTGGTATTGGTATAATGCTGAGGCCCTTTGAGTTGCTTTTACTCCTGGTTTGAGTTTGGGGACAAGAAGTTTTAATCTAGAATAAGTCTGCAGGAAGAACTCTAGAGATTGAAAGTAGCATTAGTATTATTTTTTAAATGTGTGTACTGCTTTTGTTTTAAGAGGTGCCTCCAAGAACCAGGTAAGGAACAATTGCTGTTCATCTTTATAAATATATAGTGCTAATAGCATTGTAGTAAGAGGGCGGTTTCCCCTCCGTAATGGTTTTTAATATGGGTCTATTATATTCTCTAAGCACTTTCCTTGCAATAGTTTCATTTATTCCTTAGTTCTTTGGGCCATCAGGGTTCCTGCTCTAGCTATAAAGCATGGTACTTAAATGTGCACCGAGCCCTCACTGTAGCTGCTCATCTACTTTCTCCACATGTTGTCACAGCTTTCTCTTATTTATAAGCCTTTTTGCCTAATATTATTGCTGCTATTGCTGCTACAGAATTTTGCTGATGTTGTAAGTCATCATTGTCAGACCAGGAAAAGACATAGTTTGAATTTTGAATGTTCAGATAGACTTCATATCAAAGTGATGTGATTATACCTAAGTATTTGATCAAAAATGTGGGTCATGACAAAAGACATAGCTTTAAGTTCAAGGGGGACTGTGTGGATCACTTAATTTATTAAAAACTTGACAGCATCAGCCCCAGACAATATTATGGGGCATCCAAGCAGGTGATGGCCGAACGGGTAAATGCCCTCCCCTCAATAAGCTGCATAACTGGCACCATATTATTCCAGACTAGATTTTCTTCACACCTGTTCACAGACTTTCACAAGATCAATTGGTAAAGTGGTTGCTGGCTTTACATTTTGGTTCTTACTGACATGATTTTGCTCCGTCTCTCGTTATGTTATAGCTGCACAAATACAAGTTTTCCAGATGGTCTCCTTGTCTTCCAACTGACCCCCACTCAAATCCATGGTTTGCATGGCTGACCAAGTTATCTTTTAAAAAATGTTAATTTATTAACCCAATCATTCAAGATTCACTTAACTTTATAGAGCACCTATGAAGTGAAGGCTCTTGTGACAAGTGTAGTGAGGGAGGCAGTCTTATACACAGAAAATTATGAGACCATGTGATATGTGTTTTATCTGATTAAAACTTTTTCATGCTTCTCTACTGTTAATGAGAATAAAAGTTTAACTTTTCCCCCTAAAATAAAATACATTCACAATTTGAATCTATTCTACCAACACAGCCTCATTCCAAGCCCTTCCCTCATGTGTACCCTATGTGTCAACCACATAAAATGTGCTGATGTTTCCAGGACCTTCACCATTCCCTACAACTGGCGAATTCCTACATATTCTTCTAGATTTAGCTCAAGTGTCATTATCTCCTTTTTGACTCTGACTTCATCGCTCCAAAGCAGTTAGTCATCTACTCCTTTGTGCTCCTGTGGAAAATTTTATGTGTCTCTTTTTTTTTCTCATGGCTTATAAAATAGCTTATTTCATTATAATATTCACTACATTGTGAGACTCTTGGAGGCAGGGAGTGTATTTTATGCCTTTTATTTTATTTTCCCAATGTGTAGTTCAATGACTGGCACAGACATGATGCATAATGATTTCTTTTGAATGAGTAAATGAATGAATGAGTGAATGAACTATAACACCAGCATCTGAAGTTACCATTGCATTTGTTTTACAATCAACACTGTTGAAATACTCTGTACTGTTAAGCAATTATCTTCTGGTAGAACACCTGGTAGAAATCTATGAATATGTTGGCCAACAACTCAAAGTGATTAGTGCACCCAAGTTACTGCAATTAGAAGGAGGACCACACTCCATAGAATTTAAAAGGTGCATCGATTACACACCTGTACAACATAAAAGGGATTATGACTACTGCAATAATCATGAAAACATATCACTCTTTCACTAATTAGTTAAATAGGCCACTGACATTGATATTTTATGAAAATAAAGTCAGATAAAAGTAAAAGGTGAAAAGCAGCCTCCAGAAAGTAGACTTGAATAGAAACGGCAAGACAAAGAATTTTTTAAAGAAGATATAATTTCACATACACACCCTCTCATGCCAGTATGGTCATCTTCATGTCAGGGCATTTTTAGAGCTAACAGTGGAAGCTAGATTAGAGAAGGTCGAATTCCATGGAAAGCAATGTGCATATGGCTTCATTTTGGAGTGGAATCTTCATCAATGTATGTAGTGGTTAAGAGTTCTGGAAGCAGAATGCCTGGATACGAGTCCCAACTCTACCTCCTTCTGGCTATATAATATTAAGAAAGTTATATAAACTCTTTGTTTCTTAGTTGCCTTACCTACAAAATGAGGATTATAATAACTATCTCACAGGATTGTTGAGAGGATGTAAAATGGTAAGCTCTCAAAAATACTAGCTTTTATGACTATTCATCAGTTTCTTCTTTGGGCTGTTATCATATCCTATCTTTACCATTGTTTAACATGCACTCTTATTGGGACTTGGGTTTTCCCTGTTTTCCATATTGTGTATCTTTCATATGTTCTGTAAAGTTGCTACCTCCAAGAAAATGGCATTTTATTGTATCTAGGAAATTATAATGATCTTTGGTGAGAAACACCAGGTCCATTAGTAACCAAGGTCATAAAATGATTGTATCCTTTTACTCATTGTTTGCTATATGTTTCCCAGAAATCCTTTATGTTGCCCACAAAGGCTGTGAATCATCTATTATAACTGGATTTAGGGCTAAAATATGCATGTTTAATTATAACTGAGTTAACAAAAGCTGTGTTGAGAAAAATTATTAAAAGTTTTTGTGTAATGATGATTATATTCCTGGTCTCATAATTAGGATGGGATACAATAATTATTGTATTGGTTAGAGCTATATCCTGCTTTAGTTTGACAATCAGAGCCAAAGACATGCCAATCTTCCTTCAAATATATGAAAGGCTTGTTCCATTGAATGACTCATACTACAATATTTTAAATAATTTCTTTTGTGATCAAACTTGAAAAATAAATAACTATGCAGATTATAAAGAGCTGATAAAAATAAATTCAATTGATGATTGCCAACGAAACAAGGCATTGTACATATTAGGAAATAGAAATGAAGATATTTAGGTCTTAATACTATTTTGATTTGAAACATTGGGCTGTTGACTATGTATTGCTGGTTTAGAACTTTACTCCATTTTAGATGGGCTATTTATACCCAACTTTAAATGGGCTGTTGACATAAAATTAGCAGAAAAAAAATGTCAGTAGAATTGATTTTAATGTGTTGTTAACTAACCACATTTCAAAATTATTTTCTATACTAAACTGTGACTAAAGGTCCTAAAGGACTTCCTATTTAAGAGTATCATGAGAGAGTACTCTGGGAGGGTAAGATAAAGAGAGCTATATAGTTTCTCTTTGCAGGAATTAAATATAAAAATATGTTTTACATGAAGTACTAAGGATCATCATGGTGACTGCTTCTTTGACCAACAGGAATCATCATAGACCAAAAGCTTTGTCAGCTGTGCATTGGACAAAGTATTGTTTTATCAAAATCAGGTGAATGAATGAAAAAATAGATGCATTTTAAGAACTAAATTTTAGTGTAATATCCGTGTAGAGCTCTATGGTTCTCTACTGAACAGATCTCATACTGAGAAAGCAATCAATCAAGAATTCCAGGTAAAGATGGAGGGAGAATTGAACATAGACATCTAAATTTCAGTCCCTAAATTCCCACTTAATAACAATAAATGGAATTTTAAAGGCTATATGAGTTAGCTTTTGCAACATAACCAAATACCACAAAGTGTAGTGACTTAACAACCATTTATTTAACTCATGATTCTGTGGTCAGCACTGTGACCTGGGCCCAAATGGCTGATTTATATGGTCTCAGCAGGACTCCCTCGGTCAGCTCCAAGTCAAGTGCAGCTTTACTCATCTTGGCTGCACTCTCCCATCTCTATGGTCTTCACTAGAACCTCTGGGCCAACTCAGGCTACCATCCTTCATCAGGCCAGATTGGGCTTGTTCATGTGGAAAATGAGGGACCTCAAGAAACTGAGTGGAAATGTGTGAATTCTCCTGAGGTCTACGTGTAGAATGGCACATTGTCACTTCCGCTTCATTCTGTCGGCCTAAGCAAGTCACAAGTCCTGTCTAGATTTAAGGGGTGGGAAAACTGGCTCCGTCTCTCAATTGGAGAAGTTGCAAATTTACATTGCAAGGAGCATGAATATAAGGAGGGGGAAAATTAGAGGTATTTATAAAATCAATCTACCATAAAGGCATAAACCCATAAGGACAAACAGAACAGAAGAAAAGAGAAGAGTAATGAAATTTAGGAAGCTAGAAAGAAAACATATGAGTGGCAGTTGACTTAAAGACACCTGAGAAAGCTTTATCCTAACCTGGCAGTGGAGAAAGCCAAGAAGCAACCCAAGGTACTGGTATAATCCAGACACCTTCCAAAGTCTCAAGAATTGGTGTGTCTGGTATATATATTAGGTATTTATGGAAGTAGGGGGTGGACAGTGAAGGTAGAGATAAAAAACAGGCAGATTCATAGAAATTCTCTTTAAGAAGTCCTGTACTTAGACCTTCAGAATGGATTCCCCTGTCTCTCTAGTCATTAATTGCCACTCTTCTACATCCTATCACAGAGAAAACAGGAGATTTAGTTTGTGAAGAGGGTGAAACCAAGGGTCTCCGTACTTGTTGACACCCTAGGCACAACTGAGCAGTGAGATGACATGATAGGCAAAATAATGGCCACCAAAAGTGACTACATTCTAATCTCCAGAACCTATGAATATTTTAGGTTATGCAGCAAAAGGTAATTATGGCCGCTAATCAGTGGACCTTGAGATGGGAAGGTTTCTGGTTGAGCTGGGCAGACACAATGTAATCCAGCATCCTTGTAAGTGAAAGAGGGAAGCAGAAGAGAAAGGATCAGAAGGAAGCAGTATAAGTAGGACTTGACTGCTGTTGTTGGCTTTGAAGATGCAGGAAGAGAGCAAGAGCCAAAGAGTATGGGCAGCCTCTAGAAGCCAGAAAGGGCAGATTTGGAAATGGATTCTCCCTAGAGGCTCCAAAAATAAACCCAGCCCTGCTGACAACTTGATTTTATTCCAGTGGAACACTTTCAGATTCTGAACTCTAGAACTGTAAGATAATCATTTCGTATTCTGTTAAGCTACTTAGTATGTGGCCATTTGTTAGACCAGCAATAGGAAACAAATACAGGTGCTTACTGAAAACAGAAGGATTGAGTAAATATTTACATATCAAATGTTGAGACTCCCATTTGTCTTGGTCTGTATGGCTTCCAGAATGTTGGCAGCCAGGCCTTTACCTTTTAGGCGGGAGCCTGGAAGGATGTTCTCTGGGGAACCTCATTAGTCCGGACAGATTACTTAAGGATGCTGACATCTGGGATTGGCCATAAAATGGTTCAGTCAGATCACTCTATGGTAAAGCCCACTACCATGTATTCAAGCTTACTAAAGCTTTTGAGTGTCTCATTCCTAAGCTCAATAGACATCTGAGGAAAGCATGTAAAAAGAAATTCACTGACCAAAACAAATAGAGTTTGAGGGATGCAGAGGAAGCTTCTTGAGGAAATAGTATGAAGCAATGATGAAGAGAATAGTAAATAGTTAAACAAAGGTTAGTGGCAGAGAGTGGGAAGGAGGGCATTCCAGTCAGAAAGAAGCACATGTTTAAGTCCCTGAGGAGGGCTATATCTTGAGTGGTTCATGTTTAGTCAGCTAGCATAAGTAGAACTTAGAGAGCTAGAGAACAAGGAAGAAAGTGAAGAGAAAAAACAAAGGAATAGTGTGAAGGAATAAAGCATCAGAGTAGTCAAGGACCTATACAGGGGCTTCTATCAGTCCACAGTCTAATCACAAAACATTTATATACATTTACATACACACATGTACACATACGCATTACCCATATATGTAATACATACATATATACATGTGTAAATAATGTGTATATGTACATATAATACATTTGCATATACTTGTGTAAATCTCAACTTCTAACTTGTATTTGATATTCTTTGTATTTACTGATGGAAGGATAGGAGAAAATAATCACCTTTGCACATCGAACACCGGTGGGGAGGAGAATTGTAAGAATTGTTAGTTACTTTGTATATAATCAAGGCAAAGAGAGGCCAGGCCTTCATGGGAGAGAGTAGCATAATCTGGAAATGAGATGTGGTCACACTGGCAGTTCTGTTTACTGTCCCTCAGGTCCCATGACTGTCACGGCTGATGAAAGGCATGTGACAGGTCTATTGACTATTGTATCTTCCCTTTTAATGTCATAGCTTGTGTCATACCTACTTATTTCCAGGATGACTAAGAAGCAAAAATTCAGTCTCATGGCATTTCTGGAGGTGGATGACCTGGGAAGTTTAGGCTTTATGTTTGGATTGGCTTTGCTACCTTTTCCCTGAAGTTTTTTCAACCTTGGGAGTATCACATCTGGAGCTAAGGGAAAGGATCCCCTCTTGGGCAACACATATGACACTGAGTTAAAGACAAAACAAAACAAAATAGAGCTTGCTCTTGCCAAATGAAGAAAGAACATTTAAACTCACAAAAAGGGACTCACACACACACACACACACACACACACACACACACACACAAAACTAGACCATGCTGTTAACTGTCCAAATGTGCAATTAAGCACATTGGAGTTTTAAGTGGTCTGCAAAATGGTTCCTGAATAATCTAGTTAACATATGGCATTGGTTCCACGTTAATTGTGACTCTTCAAATGGAGTAACTCTCCATGCCCTTCTCTGGAGAACACACTGGAGGAAAAAAAATGGCCCTTCTGACTCATACTGCTTGTTCTTAAAACAGCAACAGCAGCAGCAGCAGCAGCAGCAGCCAAATAGTGGGTTCAGCCTGTTGTGTTTCTTGATGCCGCAAGGGTTGCTTAAGGGGGCTGGGATCTATAGCCAGCCTGAAGCTGTCAGTTTCATCCCCCACAGCTTGAGAGCAAATAGTGGTTAAGTTTTAGCTTGCCTCTTTTTTTTTTCCTATGGCAATCTAACTTTTCTTTATGAGAATCCATCTTTTCAAAGCTGTAGTGAGAATTTTACTGAACCTATGTAGTGGGTGCATAGCATAATGAGTTGTACGAAGTAGGCCACTCAATAAATATGGGTTGACGTGGATTGACTAAGATTTAAAAGGTAAATTAAAGGGTGGATTAGCAAAAACCTTATTTACAGAATGTGTCATTAGCCTTCTTTAATTGTAGGCATCATTTTTAGGCCCAAGTATTTTATGATTATCTATCAATTCAATTTAGCACATATTTACTGAGCCCTACTAGCCATACTTCACTAAGAGTCTCAAAAAGGGAGAGAGAATGGTCTAAAACTATGACGGGTACCTTGCTCTCATGAAACTTATAATCCAGCAGGACAGATGGACTAGAATGATGATTTGTCTTCTAAAAGTTGGATGACACAGTTGGAATATCCTTGAAGCAAAATCTCTCTTCATTCACTTAAAGAATATTAGGTAAATGAAGGGAAAACCAAGGTGACTAGTCTGACATTGAGAAAAACGAAAAAGGTTTGAGTGCATGGTATTTTCTGAGAGTAAATGAAATGCTTCTGCAACCATTCCACTAAAAGCCAGGGCTTCTTGTTCCAGAGTTAAGACCAGCTCATAGGCCAGTTCCCTTCTCTCCAATGTCGTCCTGACTCCCTACCCATTCTTCCATCTGTCCGTGAGTAACTCTGTTGGTCTTTGGTATTAACTGTGCAACAGAAGGGAGTTTCTACTCCACAAAGGTGCTGCCCTCTCCCTTTCCTCCATGCCTTATAGATGGCCTTTCCTAATCTGGCTTGCTCATAAACTATAATACTAGAGGTTCAGTTTTCAAAGTCTGAGATTTGTAAAAGACTTTTGAATAAGAAAATGCTTACATTGGCCTTAGAGGAATCTGTCTTTCTGGGTACTCAATACTCCTTGGGACTGTGCCATCATTGTGGAAGATACTCCAGGAGCTGAATGGAATCCCCAAACCAAACACGCAGGATGGAGACAGTGACCCATGGAGAAGTCTGCTTGTTTTATACTTTCTAGGGAGACAGGAAGCTGAAATGATCTGTTGTTATTGCTCAAATTTCTTCCAAATGGTTTGGAATCATGCTGCTTTGAGATCAGTAGTGAACATCTGTAGTTTGTCTGTCCAGGGCCTTCTGGAAACAGTCTCAGTCTCGGAACTACTTTTTCTTTCACTCTAAACATGCGGGAGGGAGTCACCATGTTCTTACTCGATATCACCTGTCTTGCCAGTGGTGATTGCTTGAGGTGTGCACAAATTATGCAAAGTGGGCAAATCAAAGTAATTCCTGAGATTTTCCTGGAATTGAAGAGTGAGACTAAGTCCCTTTCAGGTTGTGGGAGACCTGGGGTAGGAAGCTTGCCAACTGTTGGCAGTTATGTTTTCTATCACATGGTGCCAGACGGTCTCCAGCAAGACATGGTACATGTGATACACAGAGAAAAGCAAAGACAAGAGATGCACTAAAAAAATTTTAGTAGTATGTGAGTCCCTGGTTCCCACAGTTCGTGAGGCACAGCCTAACCATGCATGGATCTGTTCGGTCTTTCCTTTAGTTGCTAGAAACACCCTACCCAGTATGTATCCAAATAATCCCCAGTCCCTTTTGTGCATCCTGCTTCACAATGAGTTGTTACCTCTTGCAACCTTTAAAAGCGTCCTGATTAACAAGTAGATCTGCTCTGACGCTGGCCCCTTGTCTCCTCTTCTCCTATATTCTTCTCTTTGCTTTTATCAACCACCAGTGATTTCCATTCTTTTGTATGTAATTTTCTCAGTTTATTTCCTCTCCAGTTCTCCTGGCTCTCTTACGTTCTTTCCTTTTCCTTTCTCCCTATGTTCTCCCTCTGTGTCTCCTTTTAAACACTGCTCAGAGGTCCACTGTTCTTCCCTCCTAGTGATTAATTAACATTCATTTTATATAAACAACCAGTTTAAAGATGTTTTCACTTGCATCCCGAAGCCCCTTTTGGAAGTGGTTCTTTCATGGCTATTATTTTGGATTATGTTGAAGATAAAGATTCAAACAATAGAAATAAATGTGTTGTTCCTGTTGATTACCTGTGGGTTATATAATTACAGGTGATTTTTGTTTGTTTTTTTTGCTTTCATATATTTGAGGAAATTCCTACAATAAACACTTTGTTTTTATTTAAAAAATCATTAAAATTCTTTGTCATAGATCAAATGGCTAAATTTGTTACATGAATGCCTACTTTTCTCATTTGTCCTTGTTGGTAAACTCTTTAATATTAAAAGTTCTATCTAAGGATAACTGTATCAAAATATCTCATCCAGGAGAGTCAAGGGACACTCCCTGGTATATAGATGGGTAAACAAATAAACAAATGGATAGGTGAATGAATAAATGTTTCTCTAAACAAAAAGCAGAAACCATTATGGCAAAGCCTGATTCAGTACAGGGCCGTCAGATAATTTACTAAACAGTCAATTTCATTCAGCAGATATGTCTGCATTATTTGACCAAAGACGAATATTCAGTAAACTCTTTGGGCTAAACCTGGTAATGGTATATTTGATAGCTTTAAATAGAGAAGGAAAGCTACACTTCTGGACTCATCCCAGCTGGTAGAGGCAAAACAGATGCTCAATACAAATATTTTAGCAAGCTACAGAGACAGTGAGGAAGAAAAAGGTCAGACTGAAAATAATGCTCTCTCAAATGAAACATCTGGTCGCGGAGAGTCACAGATGCAGTATGTGGTCTAAAGGGAGCTATAACCCATATGACTTTAGCCTGAGTTGCCACAGGGATGGCAAATTAGGAGAAAATAAGCCAGTTAAGGAGAAACTGAGGTAGTTTAAAGAGAATGATGGTATCCAGGATATGGAGAAACTGACACATCGTAGAGATATAGTACCATGGAAATGTATATGCGATCCACATTTGTGCAAAGTACTCTGGTCATTTGTCTCATGCCTTCTAACCAAGCAAATACACTTGAACTATTTTATATTAAAAAAAAATTTTTTTTTAACGTTTATTTATTTTTGAGACAGAGAGAGACAGAGCATGAATAGGGGAGGGGCAGAGATAGAGGGAGACACAGAATCAGAAGTAGGCTCCAGGCTCTGAGCCATCAGCCCAGAGCCCAACGCTGGGCTCGAACTCACGGACCGCGAGATTGTGACCTGAGCCAAAGTCGGACACTCAACCGACTGAGCCACCCAGGCGCCCCTAAAAAAATTTTTTTTTTTTTTCAACGTTTTTTTTATTTATTTTTGGGACAGAGAGAGACAGAGCACGAACGGGGGAGGGGCAGAGAGAGAGGGAGACACAGAATCGGAAACAGGCTCCAGGCTCCGAGCCATCAGCCCAGAGCCTGACGCGGGGCTCGAACTCACGGACCGCGAGATCGTGACCTGGCTGAAGTCGGACGCCCAACCGACTGCGCCACCCAGGCGCCCCAAAATTTTTTTTAATGTTAATTTATTTTTGAGACAGAGAGAGACACAGCATGAGCAGGGAAGGGGCAGAGAGAGAGAGGGAGACACAGAATGTGAAGCAGGCTCCAGGCTCTGAGCTGTCAGCACAGAGCCTGATGCGGGGCTCGAACTCGCGAACAGTGAGATAATGACCTGAGCCGAAGTCGGACGCTTAACCGACTGAGCCACCCAGGCGCCCGGAACTATTTTATATTAAGGAAAGTTTCAGGAGATTCTACAGATGTATGTACATAAAGATGTTGATTGGAGTCTTTTTATAAATAACAAGAAATAAACTGAAACAAATTAAAAATCAACAAGAGGTGCCTGGTTGAATTGAGGCACGTCTATAAAATGAATATTATGCAGCAGTTAGAAATTACATTTGCATTAGGGGTGTGGCTGGCTAGGTCAGTGGAATGTGTGGCTCTTGATCTCAAGATTGTGAGTTCAAGCCCCATATCGGGTGTAGACTTTACTTGACAACAAAATCTTTTAAAAAATGTCACTGATTTATATTCATGGACATGGATTTATATCCAATACATTCACATATATTTTTAAGTAAAGAAGATTTTAAAGTGGTATCTAAAATGATCCTGTTTTTGTTAAAAATATTAGCATGCATATGGATTCAAGCATATAAACACAGAATTTAAAAACTTACGAAGGTGCCAGATTGTTTACAGCCATCATGTTTGGCATTACAGGTATTTAAAAAATATGTTTGCTTATTTTAATTTTCTGTTTCTCTATAAAGAATACAAATTATTGGTATAATAATATAAATTAAGTTTTAAAGGGGAGACAGAGGCATTGATAAGTCAATCACTTCCTCCCTTCTCACATGCCTTTCTTAGAGACCCCACTCTCTTTCTTCTTACCCTCAGCCCCTGGAAGACTTGAGTGGCAGTTCCCTTTTAAGAACTAGTAGGCATACTACATGTCACAGGACCCCGTCTGTCCTAGGCATTCCTCCTGGAGATCTGGAATTGAGACACTGAAAGGCAGAAACAGACGATGAGTGGCTACACTGAAGGTCACGCAGAGCGAGATCCAGAGTTGGCACTGTGACAAGACAAAGGCACCTGCAGACTGAACTATGGGGGAACACAGATGCCCTGAATAAGCCCTGAAAGCCAGCCTGCAGAGAGGGAGCAGGGGCAGAGGCAGATGCCAGAGGGGAGCAGAGCTGAGACTGGGGGGCCTGCTGAGGAATGGAAGGGGTAACCTCATTATCAAACCTCCCATTTATTTCTCTCCCTGTGTGATCTGACTATATTTTATTTCTGACCTTTAGAACATATATGAAATCGTCTGTTTTATTTTTTAAATAAAAACCACTTTTACCTGGATGGGTTGGAGTGAGTTTCTGGTCATCGTGATAACCTCAGTGGGGACAGCAAGGCCTACTCCAAAGAAGCAGCCTGGTGGGTCAGCAGAAGAGGACTCTGAAGGAGCTGCTTCTATCACTTCCTCACCACCCGCAACTTCTGCAAGAGGCTCTCCTGCATGGCCAACGCCAAACCCAGCTTCTACTTTTCCATCCTTGGCCACCTAGACTGGGAAACCAGAGTGGCGGTTCCCTTTCGAGAACCAGTTGAAAAAAAAAAAGAAAAGTCAAATCTGGACAAATGTCTCTCCCAAGGCAGCTGTAATTCCTAAGTCATATTTACCCCCCAAATGGGGTTTTGTGCATTTCCTTAAAGACTTTTGAAGGTGAGGAATTTTACAGTGCGGCTCTCCTTTTCAATATTCCGAATTTTGTTGTGCAGAACTTAGCCTAATGTGCGTGACAGCCTTGGCGAAAGAAGCGCCATACAAATGCATCATCAATATAATAATATAAATTGAATTAGAACGTTCATTCTGTTCTGCTGAGTTTCTTTCCTGAGCTGATTATGTCTGAAATGGCTCCTGTTAGAAGCTTTCTCATTATGAGGAACTCACTGTTCTGTTCCAGCCCTCTGTCAAGTACCACCTGTTTGGCACTTTTCGACTCTCATTTTTTTAAGTCAAGTATCCCATCATGTGAAGATTTGAGGCTCAGAGTCCTAGCATTAGAACCACAGCATGCTGCTTCTTCCGGGTAAGTTTTTCTGCTAGGAATTTAAAGTTGCATTTTGGAGAGTAAAGAATGACAGTTTGGATATGCAATATCTGACAAGGTCAAATGGTGGACCAACAAATGACGACTTTAACATTCTCTCTAATGAGCTTCTTCCAGTGGCATAATTCATTTTTTATTTTTATGCAGGAGTATGGGTTATTTGCAGTGTTCCAAATAACTTGCCATTCAAGTGGACTGGTTAAGTGTCTAAATTATGTATTGGAGTGATTTTTTTTTTTTTTTTTTGGCTTTACTTTTTAGAATAGTTTTGGAATTGCAGAAAAATGGAGCAGCCAGTACGGGAGTTCCCATGTGCCTCTCCTTCCCACCTCCACAACAGGGTTCCCCTATTATTAACATCTTACATTAATATGGTACATTTGTTATAATTAAAGAACCAATATTGATACATTATGAACTAAAGTCCATGATTTAGTCAGATTTATTTAGTTTTTCTCTAATGCCTGTTTCCATTACAGGATCCTATCCAGGATACCACACTACACTTAGCTATCATCCCTCCTTAGGCTACTTTTCTCTGTGTAAAACAAAAACCAGAACAGATAGGAGTTCCTTACAACAAAATCTAGGGCGAGAGACTCAGGTCCTGAGATTCACTTCTCTGTGGCTCTCACACTGGGCATGTACCCCCCCGCCCCCCCTGCCGCCTTACATTGGCTCATCCCTTAGCATTAGTAAAACAGGCGGTAATTTTCACAATGACTCTTAAAGCATGAAAAATGAAAAAAATTTTAATGTATGAGAAACCCAAACAACTCAATAATAATAATTTTCTAAATTATAACTATAGTATTTACCATCACAATAGAAGTATCAGCATGCTATATTGAGCCACCAAAGGTCTTTATTATAACATAAAGTTGGTACCAAAGTATAGCTTTTCTCCCTCCTAGTATCCTAGGTGACTTGGTTATCCTCTGGTCATTGTGTTCCTGGCCCTCTGACTGTCCTTTCATGGCCATACAAGTACCAGAGTCTTTCTTTATTAAAACTCAAAACTTTTTTGAGTTTGAAGGTTCTAGATTATTTTTTTTCCTACTCAGTTCACAGTTTGAGATACCTGCTGTGGAGTATTCCAAACTTCAGAATGCCTGCAAAGTCTCTGGTCCTTTTATAAGGGCCACTTCTTTCTTTGCTGAAGAAAGGTTCTAGGCAGTGCTTTAAGAAACTATGTTCCTGTTGGCACCACTGTGACCTCGTCTTCTTAGCAATAGCTGATTAGAGCAGATGTGGACATCGGTCCAAGGACAATCCATAAACCGTGAGGTCATCCATGTTGTCATTCAGAGCAACAGCTTTGTTCACTAGAACAATGGGGATTAAACTGGACAAATCAGAATTTCTGAAAAGAAACGTAGAGAATGAAGGCAGTTAAGCCACAGAGCAGAAGGGCTATGAAAGATCATGAAAAACAAATTGTGGAGTAAGCAGAAGTCATGAACAAACCCAAGTGATGAGTTAAAGGGAACCAGATGACATAGGTAGTTTGTAGCCATAGAAGAGGCACAAGGAGAGGTAGTAAAATGCTGACTCATTATACTAGTCAACTCCATGAACTCCTGAGGCTGAGGGCATGACAAGGTATCTAGGATCCAGAATCACCTAGGATCCCAAGCCATTCACAGTTCATGAGCTTCATTCCTTCTCTGGGAGGCCTAATCATGCAGGTATTCTCGGGTTGCAAAGATATTCATGTTGTCCTCATCACCATGTGCACACTGACATTATGTAGGTGTGGTCCTTCGAGGTAACATGAGGGAGTTTAAATAGCACATGTGCTTTGGCTGTGTTCATGTTGCCAGGAGTTGTGATTAACACTACAAATGATCTAGCCTATTCTTTGCACAGCTCAGAGATGTTCCAACTTGTTGCAGAGAGGTTTGACCTTCACTCCCAACATACGGAAGTAGCCTTATGAGAGCCCAGGAAATGCAATAAAAAATAATTTATATCCTGGGTAAAAAATGTCATACCCCCAAATTCCCTTTGTCAGCTCCTCCCCATTTGCACTGAATTCTTACCACAATCAAGGTAGTTACTCACTGTTTGATTTCAGACTGGATATAGACCTGTTCTTCACGTGCTCTCCAATAATAGAGTCACTAATATTTATATATGCAAGTTACTGTTCTAAGAAATGCACACATATTAATTTGTTTGATCCTCACATGAACCCTCTAAGAAGGTGTCATCATCAATCTCTTTTTGTAGGTATGGAAGGATACTGAGCCTTAGATAGGCTAAATAATCAACCAGAGTTCCTACAAATGGTAAGGAAGATTTGAGGTATAATCCGTCTGATATCAGTTCTTACCCAGGGACCCTGTTCTCTGATGCCTGCCAGCTTGGTGACTGAGCCCTCCTACCTTCTGATAGTTGGCCCTGTGGCTAACATCCAGTTGACTGCTTGCCTGGGTCACCCAGGGTCCAGATTCCCTGTCAGTATGCTCCATCTGCATGTAGGCAAATCCCTAATAAACCCCCCTAAAGGGTGAGTATTGGGACAAATGCACTAGAATGGCACTTGACTTTGGAACCATAAGAATCCAACCCCCCATGTCTGTTTCCTCAAAATAACCTGTCTGAACTAGATGGCCTCTATATCCCATCATTTCCACATTTTCTCCTAGAGACTGATGTATTTTTTTTAATCTCTTTCATATACTGTCGGCCCTTCTAAACATTAGAGCTTCCCAGGCAAGAGGGCATCAAAGGCAGTGGTATTAGCCTCTCTTTTCATAAGGTCCCTTCACACAGCTGCTGGATGTTGACCATTCCCTGTCCTCCAGTGATGGTGACTTCCTGCTGAGCTCCTCTTCCCTGGAGTCTGGCTGCCCTACCCTGGCCTCATGGATGTCCATGGGGCAGGCTCCAGTAGATGCTGAGCTGCAAGTGGTCTGCTCTGTTTCTAGAAAATTCCATCACAGAAGTTGCCATTTCCCAAGGAGGCCTCCTTCTCATTATGCTGATTTCTTGCTAAAGGAGTAGGTGACACCCCCTTATTCAGGCTCCTAATGCCTTTTCCTAATAAAGACAGAAAGGAAAAGACTGACTCCAAAATATAAAAGCTTCTTATGCCAACCTCAAGCTGTCTAATAGCATTTTTTTCTCACTTAGGAATTCCTTACTTCCAGAGAAAGGCCCAGTGTTACGGGACTGATAGCTCTCCATTCTTTCTGAGCAGTGTCTTGAGGGAGAACTAGCCTAATCATAAGAGCGGTGACACAATTGTTTGTCCTCCCAGGAGCCACCCTTTTCCTTGCCTTATTGGGCAAGCACTTTTAGTACTAAAATGCCAGTTACTCTTTTTCCAGCCTCCTAACAACTAATACATAGGCAAGTGACCCAATATTGACTAGTGAAACCCAAAGAGATGTCTGTAAGGGTTTTGGCGAAATACTTCTCTTCGTAGAAAAGTAGAAGTATCCCTTTTTTAGTTTTCTGAATATGATGTGTCTTCATGTGATCTCTGGAGCCACTGCAGCCTTTTTGGGTCCTGAAGGGGAGATATCAATGTCGCATTGTGATTGCCAGAGCACACAGAAGAAAAGTACCTGGGCCCCTGAACTATTGCACTGACCTTGGAACTTCCCTGCCTTCTTGTTACAAGGATTGTGGTAGTTATTATTACTACCAGCAATAATAGCAGCTAACGCTTCTACAGCCCATTATGTACCAAACATATTTAATTATTATGTGAGATTTTAAACATCTGGATTGTTTAAACCACACCTTTTAGCTGGGTGTCCTATTATTTGCAGCTGAAAACACCCTAACTGATACATTTGCAATCCTAGTTCTTATTCTCTCCAAGCCTTAGAGGTCCTTGAGAGGTTCAGGAAGCAGACCTGAGCTTTGCCCTCTAAAATATATGATCCTCCCATCAAGGGATGAATCTTCTTTTTCTAGAAGCCTTCAATGAAATCCCTTCTCCTGTGCAAATATCCTGAAGCCTACGTATAAAGTGTCCTTGGAAACCAGGTGTGAACTTGCCATACCTTTATCTTCAGCCTAATGACTCCTGAGTTACACAGAAAACAAGAATTCGTACACATACAGTTCCTAGAGGACCACCCTGTCACAAAAAAAAAAACAAACAAACAAAACAAACAAACAAAAAAAACCCAACAAACAAAACCATCTGAAAGTGAGAGCTTGGAGTGAGGATGGGGAAATACTCCTAAGAATCCTTCAGTTCTCTCATTTCCTCATAATATTTCAGGAAGTCAGTCAGGTTACTCTAAGGGCTCAGGCTTCCCTGAGGATCTGTAATTAGGCCACTGCAGTGAATGTTTATCTGGACATGTCTGCCCAGAGCAATTATTTTCCTGGCTCACATGCTCCACTGGACAATAATACCCTGCCTATATTACATAACTTTATATAATAAACACCATCACCAAAGAGCTGTATAAATCGTAAAGTATTATACAGATGGAACTTAAGATGATCGCAAGGATTTATTCATAACCTGCTTTCAATCTTACTGGCTCTGGGTCCTAGAAATATATTTATGCCCTATTCTTTTTTATTGCCTTATTCAACTGTCAACATAACCCTGCTTTTCCACCAAATATATTGACTGTGTCAGAACTAGTAGTGTTTTCTTTTATTGCTAGGGAACACATCTCACATTTTACTAATAATTATGACTAATGTTTGTCAACATTTTACAATTTACAGTTTGCTTTTCAGATATGTTATCTCCTCTGAGCTTCATAACAATCCCCATTGAAAATGAGAATATGGAGGCTCGGAGTTGCCCAGGATGATTCAGGAAAAAGTAATCGAGTCAGGAAAGGAGCAGTTTCTTCTGAAGCCAAGGAAAGTTCTTTCTGTTATAATGTGCTAACGCCCCCTTTAGATTGTGCCTGCCTTCAAGATGGCTGAGGGAACACAGGGCAAGATGGGGAGGTTCAGTAAGAAAGGTGAGCCTACTGACGTCAGGCTAAGCAGTCTTCTGGGGCTGGAAGTGGTGTGGGGGAGAGATTTCATGATTTGGCAGTATCCTCAATGACCACATCATGGATTTTCGTGGCTCCTGGGCAAGTTATTTGGGCAAGCTCATTGCCCCAATTTTCCTCATCTGTAAAACAGAGTTCCCAGTAGCACCCACGTCATTATTGTGAGTTTACATGAGTTAGAAGAACGTTTACCATATAAGAGGAACTTCATAAATACTTGGCACTTTGATTTCTATCCTGTATGAACACTGAGTGTAGGTGAGGACAGAGGGAGGACAGCTCAGCTGCTTTTCTCTCCCTACAGATGCTTCCCTTTTCTCTCTCTTTGGAAAAGTTCAGCATAAGGTATAGATTACAGACCCTGTGTAAATGCCCTCAGGGATCATCTAACCTTGATCGCAAGCACCCTGGTAGTAAAATGAATCTTGAGCTTAAATGAAAACTGTAATATTCCGCCAGTTCACTGTTTAAAGAGTTCCTTTAAAGAGCTTAATAAAGAGGATCAGCAGGGCTCTTGGGTATTAAACACGTCTTTCAATGCAATATATTAATGAGGTAGGTGTAATGCAGCAAGCCCTTGGATAAATCTTCCCTTAAACTACCCATGAGCTCAAGACGGAGACAAAAAAAATCCTCGAAAAGTTGTGGGGACTTTTACTGAACCTGCATGTTGAATGCAAGAAACTTAGAGGTGCTTGATTCCCAGCCCCCGTCAGGGCTGGCTTTGTGTCTCCCTCAAATCTCGAGGCAAAAATGACAACCACAGAGGGAATTTGACAATATGACTCCTTTGTCGTCCCTTATCCGGGTCCTGGGGAAGCTATCTCTGCTGTAGTTTATCTTGGGGGCAGGTTGGAGGGCTGGGCTGGGCCAGCCGAGCCCACTGAGGTGGTTCTCAGTGCCAGGGACTGAGCTTCTTTGCCGAAGGTACAACAGTGTGTCCTCAATGCAGAGACCGTTTTTCCTCTGAGAGCTCATAGTTTATTTTTAACCGCTGGTACCAAGACTTGTGTTGTTTGTCTGCATCAGAGCGTGGGCAGCTAGGACGCACACATGCAATTTCAGAGCATGGGAGCCATTTGCCTGGTGTTAGTCATTAGGAAGCGGCTGCCGCCTCCTTCGGCAGTACTTTGTAACTGGGCCATTTTAGGTTGCCCGTCCTTCTGTATACAGCTTAATTTTGAGCTCTTTAGCTCAATTTTGTCCTTTGAATTCCCTTATAAATTACAGCATCTTGTGGTGATTTTTTTTTTCCTTTTCCAAAAATGAAAGGACTAACGTAAATCTCTAAAATGAGAGAGAAAGGATGAGGATAGAGAGAGGAAGAGCAAGGTGGGGTGGGGGAGAGGCAGCTATTTTCTTCTTTTCTCTTAGACATTACGAGACAGGCACGGACAACCTCAGTGGGCTTCAAAGGGCAGAGGGAACAGATGATTGCTGTGGGGTTTGATTTGGTAAGTTGGACATAGCTTGTCTGATTACCCCCAATAATCTCTCCGCTTTTTGCTTTGATTCATTCCTTTGAGTAAGGCATCGCCTTTCTCTAGTAGGCTCTTAAAAAGGCAAATCTTTTGTGAAGGCCGACCATGGAGTTTTAAATGCTTGATAAGAATGAAATTCTCAGATTGGTGGTTCCCAAATCTAGCTAATCATCCCAAGCCCCTGGGGTACTTGTTAGGCATACAGATTCCAGGGCCTCACCCCAGACCTGGGGAGGAATCAAAATATCTGATACCTGCATCTAATTTATAAAAAAGCCTCTTAGATATTTCAATGATTTGGACATTTCTTACAGACTTCCAGACATGCTTCCATGTCTGATTTATGTTCCTAGGAAGAAAGGAAAGGCAGAGAAGCAGAACTGCACTGGGTCCTTTGGGAGAATGAAGATTCTAGAAGGAAGATTCTAAAATAGAGGGGATGATTTTTAAAAAAGGCAGCGGAGGGTTCCAAAACCAGTTTGCCCACCTCACAGTTTTGCTCTGAGTTAGCTGTGTCGTGGAGTATATACCTTCGTCAGGAATTGTCTTAATTACTACAATTTAATAAAACCATTACAGAGGTGACTGTTTTCCTTTCGGCATGTCCAATATTGAGGCCAGACAACAAGTTAACGCAGTGTTTCTGGCCTTGATATTTTGCAGATTTGAATTAAGAGCTCGTTTATGCCAAAGGAAAGATAGCTTTATTAATTAATTAAAAAGAGCATACATATTCATTAAAATCAGCAGGTTATTTCAATTCACCTGGAGGTGTGACAATCATGGACAGAAAGTCCTGTTGGTGAAACATCATCATTTTGGCTCTGTTCCTTTCTTCCTTAGTTTCCTTGTGTCTAAAATAAAAGGAAGAGATGAGAGCAGATTCTATTCTTGGAGCACATGAAGGTAATAATGGGAGTGCATATGCTATTTGCAATATCTGAAAAAGAAACCAGGATTAAACATTGCATATTTACTTTGCAATAGAAGTGCATAAGCGAACAAAAAAACTCCCAAGTTTTTTTGTTTTTTTTTTTGGTACTAAATATGTCAGTTCATTTATTAATGCTCTCTCATTCATGCTGAATTAAGTTTGCGATTGGGAGTTATACAGTTAGCAAACAAAAAGAAGCAAAATGTTTGTAAACATAAGGTCTATTTGTTCCTTCATTTGGTCATTTTAGCTAATAGGTCCAGATATCACTCCCAGCAACATTTAGATAACAGAATTAAAAATGTTCCAAAGATTTCAAAACACAAAGTTATGAGAGATATATTTTAAATAGGGTACTTCCTATAGGGCACAATTCTGTGTGTACAGAAATTCTTTATGTGTAGAGAGAATTTCTACATGTAAAATTCTATCACATGATAAGATCTCTGTTTTATGGTGGGCTCTTCAGGAAATAGAGCTTGAGATGGAGATTTTCATGCAGGAAATTTACTGGGGAGTACTTACAGAAACTCCCATGAGGCAGTGAAGGAAGTGCTTTTGGGCAAAGCACAAGTCCCCAGCCAATCCCTCAGAGAGCTGAGGAACTGGGATGGCCCTTCTGGAATGTTGGCAATTTCGGGAGAGGGTCTCAGCTGAGCCATCAACCCCTACTACTCCAGGGGTTATTTGGAAGTGCAGCAGACCAGCCCCCAAGGCTGGCTATGCTGTTGGGCAATCACTGGTGCAGTTCTGTGATAGATGTGGATCCCTGTTTCACTCATACCCCTAGGATCTATGTTCCCATGTAGATCTATAATGTCTTTTTCTTTAGACTTCTTGGTTGCTGAAGAACATTAACTGAACACATTGAGCCTTTTTAGGATGCTAATTCTTCACTTATTTTCATAGGAGGTGGGCCTCAGTGTTGAAAGCTCATGAATACCTTTATTGGTAATAAGATTTTGGCCATGAAGGGAAGGGTAGGGCAGGGAAGAGAAGCTAAGAGGAACATGTACCTACCATATGCCAGGTCCTATGCTAAACTCTAGAGATGAAACGTGAATTAGACACAGTAGGAATGCACACATTTACAAATTAGTCATTGCAGCAAGGTATTAGGGGTGCCCTGAATAAAGTATGATTAGAATTCAGTGGAGACCATAAAAAAGAGTGTGGTTAGCTTACTGTGAAGACTATTCAGGAAAAGCTTTCTATGTGATATGAAATTTGAAATGAGTTTTGAAAGATGACTAAATATTGGTCATGGAGTGGCACAGTGAAAGATGTTCCAGACAGAAGAAGCAGGGTATGCAAAGGCCTGGAGGCCTGGACGTGCATGGGAGACTCCAATCCTTTTGACATTGTGGAAGCTTAGGTTTCGGGGGAATGTCATGCCGAGTGGCAAAGTTTGAAAAGTAGGCAGATCATAGAGTCTTTGATATCTTGCCAAATGATTTGACTGTAACTTGAAGGCAAAGGGGAACATCTGAAAGGTGTGTGTGTGTGTGTGTGTGTGTGTGTGTGTGTGTGTGTTTCCTCCTTAAAGAGAGGAGTGACATGATCAGATGTACATTTCTGAGAACTCACTTGGGCAGTACATATTGGTACTAGGCTAAGGCAAATTGTCAACTCTTTGAGAGGACTTTTTGATCTTCATTTTATGTAAATGCTGTGGGTATTCAGGAAATAAAAACTAAGAATGATGGTGCTTACAATATGGTAACTTTGCTTCATCTTTGCTTTTTTTCTATTAAATAGGAGTAAATGTGAGAGCCCATATCTATCAGCTCCATTATATTCTTCACCAATATAAAAAAAAAAATCAATGAATGTTTGCCAGGTCACTTTAGAAATTCATGCTAGTGCTTTCTGTTTATCCAGAAATAATCTGATAAAATTTATTATTTTTAAAAATATTTATTTATTTATTTTGAGAGAGAGAGCATGAGCAGAGTAGGGGCAGTGGGAAAGAAAGAGAAAGGGTCCCAAGCAGGCTCTGCACTGTCAGTGCAGAACCGGACGTGGGGCTCCATCTCAGGAACTATGAGGTCACGACCTGAACAGAAAACAAGAGTCAGACACTTAATGGACTGAGCCACCCAGAGGCCCCATAAAATTTAGACAGATAATTTCTTTGGAATGTGTTTGGCAAAGAAAGAAGTGTTCTTAGATAGAATGAAAATGTAGAGCAAAGATATGGTCATATATCCATTGATCCATCCATCCATCTATCCATTTGTATCTATCGTGCCCTGTTCCAGGCACTGTATGAGACACCAGGGCTGCAAAGATGCGTAAACTCAGCATCTGTTCAAAGAGCTTTGTATCTAAGTTCAGAGATATATTATAAACAGATGATGGAAATACTATATGGTAATGTAAATGCTATTTTTTAAAATTGTGTGTCAACTATACTTCAAAAAATAAACTTTCAGGTAAAACAGACACATAATTTATCTTGAAAAGATTAAGCACTTGAAGTTGTAATACCAGGGTTTAAGCTGCAGATGAAGAATTTACTATCTAGGTGACCTTGATCATATTATTTAACCACACTGACTTATTAGTTTTTTTTTTTAATACAAACGAAGGAAATAATGATTGTATCTTATCCAAAAGAATCAATTGAAAAGCCATTCAGAATGAGAGTTCAATAAAGTTGCTGCATACAAGTACATAAAACCCAAGAACATTCATATATACCTTTTGAGAGAGCTGATCTGCCACCAGTCCTAAAGGTCCATATGTATTCTTGCTGGATATGCCAATATTTCAAGGCCCTGGCCTGACCATTCTTTATTCTGGCCATCTCTCATGGTTATGTTTGCAGCAAGCTACTTTGAGGGATGAGATAATATCTCCACCCAGGCAAAGAGTGTCTCACTTCTGTTCACTACTCAAGTGGAGACTACCCCAATTTCAGTGCTCTGCAAATGCTGCTCACTGTGTGTGGCAGGCATCCATGGTAGGCCCTTTGTTTCATCCCCATGTATTTGTATGTATATAGAATGCATATATAAATATGTATATATAATGCAAGTGCATATATACTATGGATATATAAGTACATATACATATATTTAATGCATATGTATATATGAATACGCATGTCTGTGCAAATACATATATATATAAAATATATAGACACACAGACATTTATAATAAAAGAAATACCATAGGTGAGTAGACAAGGGAAACATATATATATATATATATATATATATATATATATATATGTTTATATATATAGTATGTTTATTAATACACACAGACACATACATATAAGATGCCTCCTTCAAAAGGTTGGGAGTCAGTGCTACATCCCATGAAAAGATAGCCCCCAACAGACGAGTAATTTAAAAGAAAATCCTTAGAACATACTAAACCTTATTTAATATGTAATCCTACCTACTAGGAAATACTTTATGCAAAATTCCCATCGAATAAGCTCGTCTTTCCTGTTTCTTTAGTCTGCCAAAATCAAATACAGGCTCTAGTGCAAAGGTTAATCACATCCCTTTAAGGGGAAAACCCTCTAAAATCTGATTGCCAAGTGTTAGGGAAAGTTGTAAATATGTAGTAAGTTCTGAATTAAATGTAAGGCTATTTTAATTATAAAAGCGTTAATGACAGCAGGAAATTTAATGAAATAGTGGACCATGAAATCAGTGTTATCATTTTAATACATAACAGAATATGACAAACTCTATAAGATTCCTGTTCTCTTTCATGTCTATTACAATTTCCTTCTATTAGTTTCTACAAATAGAAAATTACATATAAAATTGAGTTTAACCAAATCTCTGTTAAAATCAGACAATCTGATTTGGTATTATATAACCACATTGAAATTTCATTTAATTTAGAAAGAGCTTCTCCTGGTGCCTTGAATACTAACTACTTCTCTAACAACACGTATGTAGCTCTGGGCTTGACAGGGGAATAATCCTTGTGCTGAACAATAGATCAAGATTTTAACAGAAAGAATGAAAATGGATAGAGATGGAGAGCCTGACCCAACCTCATATAGGAGAGATTTCAAAAGCATTTCTTGAAATGGTCTGAAAATATTTACTCTTGCTTATCATCTTACAAAAGCATTCTTTCTGAGAAAAAGCTGAAGATTCAGATGTCAGTCCTGACTACCTCCAAATACGGCATGTCTGAATCTCCCCTGTGGTCTTTATGAAGAATACAAAGCCTTAGAAAATAGGTCTTAAGTCCTTCAACTACACCAGCAAGATTGTTATTATAGCGGTCTATTGTAAGTTGTAACTTTTTGAGATTTTCCTACTCTTTCACACAGATGAAGAGTGCTTCAAAATGAAAAAATTTTTAACAGAAGTTTAGTTTGTTTATTTTAGAGGGAAGAATGAAATCTAGAAGTTAGGAGAAAGGTGACCCTTGGGGGAAGAGGATTGATTTAAAGGAAAGATGAGGGGGACTGAGTGCTAATAGTGTTCTTGACTTGGTGCTGGTTATAGAGTGTGTGGTTTATGAAAACTGAGTCGTATAATTATAATGTATGCACTTTTCCGCATGCATATCATACTTTACACAATTTTTTTTTCTGTTCAGAATACAGTTTCCTGAACTGTAAAAATCTCAAGCAGTGAAAATTTCTAAATTAGTATTTAGGGGAAATTTGTAGGTTTGGCTTTATGTTGCATATCATAGATAAGATTAGAAGAAAATAATAAGATCCCTATCACCTTTGAATCTGGCTAGTCCACTGTGATTTGGCTAATCCTATGTCCTAAGATCCATCCAATGAAAGTATCTTAACCATGAAATCCTACAGAATCCCAAAATGTATGCTCAAAAATGAGTGCCTAGACCACTAACTCTATTTTGATCGGCCTTCAAGTTTGCAACTCTTTGCCGGCATCTAATCTCTATTGAATCCTAGCACCTAACACATAGTGAATCATTCACTCATTTAGGCAAATTATCCTCCTAAGCATCTAGAAATATAACTTGTTCCATCCTTGAAGGTTTTTTTTTTTTTTTTCACATCCAGCCAACTTTTTTCTCTCCTTTAGTTAACTCTATCCTCAGAGGTATGGCAGATAGCTCTATCCCTTGACTCTGAAGGAGATTCTTAAGCAGATTTTCTTAAGGAGATTCTTACAAAGTTAGGCTGGGAAGCAATGCAGAGCAATAAAAAACAAGAATCAGAAGGAGAATCTATTGGTTTCAACCCAAGTTTTACTTTTCAATAGTTTTATGACCTTGTGCAACCACTTTGTAAAATAAGGGTCAAGTATCTGTCCTCATGGGTTTGTTATGAGGATTGAGAAAGACAATGTGTGTGAACATGCCTTGTTTGCCGTGAGCAGCAGTGCAAGAATTATTACAGTCATGTAGCTTATTTATTATAGGCTGTATGTTTGTGCTTAGGGGGACAAGAAGTTACTATCACATTGAAAATATTTTTAGCTATTCTTTGCAGAGAGGTATTCAAGGCAGAGGAGGGCAGAACTGGTTTTCGTTCTATTCCTGGTCACTTCATTAGACATCTTTCAAAGGCAGCGTGACTTAGCTGGGCTTGTAGTGCAGGTGCCAAATTACAGTGCCGAGTCTGAGAGACAGGACAGTCCCCTTCTCTCCTTCCAGATGACTGTCTGAAATAATTTTGTGTTTGTCCTCAATTTACTGTGTTGGGAACTTCCCAGATAACCAATGCCACATGCATTGTGACAGTAGCATCTAGGTCATTTGAGGCATCTTGGAGCGAGTGTGTACAGAAAATATTAAACGAGCTCAAAATTTTAAGCTCCAATGATAATGGACAGTGGATCAACAGGGCTCTATTAAGAAGGTGGGTTGGGGAGACTTTTTGGGGTTCTTTAATAGATCGAGCCCATTCAGGAAGGAGGTGAATTGTTTTCTGGATCAAGGAGACATTTCCTTAAGGGAAAACTATTATATAACCTTGGACTGTCTCCTGTGGAGTCCTGGGGACCCCATCCCCATTTAATTCAAGCAATGTTTTAAAAAAATATGTCAGTCCAACCCTGCTGGAGTTCTGAAACTTGCCTCAAAGGGTTTGTAAGGTTACATAGCCCAGAGGGAGTTGGAAACTAAATTGAATTCTTTAGCTTTACAATTTCTTTCCCCAGCTGGAGCTTACATATTACATTATTTAGTGCACTTCGGAATAGTAGCCTCTTTCTTGTTCTTAAGTCCCAGATAAGCCATAACTAATACTTAAAGAATTACAAATGCAGAGAATAGACAGCTTAAAATAAACATAAAGATGTGTGCAATTCTCATGGAAAATAACAACTCTCTATTCCAAGGAATACAGGCCATAAATATGCCCATAGACCAGAGTTCTAAATCTTTTTCAGGGGAAGCCGGGTGGCTACGAAGTTAATTATATTGTTGTCCTAGGGGCTGGATGGAAGGTCACGTAATGCCTTCAAATGCTTTCTACAGGCCTATGTATTAGAAGAATGGCACTGTCATCACAGTGGCAATCAAGCCGTCTCTTTTGTGGTCTCACTTCATTACATGCTTTCAGAAGCTACATCTCTTTAGCCATAACCTGGTACAATTCAAAGAGACAGGAAAGGAGGACAGATGGGAGGCTGCAGAGGGGGAACTTGCAGTCAATCTCCCCCCACAGCAAGGGATCGGGCATTATTTAAGGAAGGAAGCCTGGAAGAGCTGTAACTGAAGATACAGACAGAGTTGTCAGCAAAGGAATTGGTGTCAGGGGCAGGTTTCACCAGGGCCTGGGTAGAAAAGGCAGAATTCTCTAGGCTGTGATTTTCAGCAGCTAATCACCTCCCTTGCTGGCCTGATACGGGTGTCTAACATTGCATGTTGTATCCGTTGTGTTAAACGGTGGCTTAACGGAGCTGCCTCTTTAAAAGCACAAATCTTCTGGAGAGAGGCAAGTCGTGAAGCCACTTAATGCCTTCTCCTGAATGGATGTGGAGAGGTAGGGCTGTGGGGTTGGTGGGGGAGAGCAGGAAGGGAAGGGAAGGGATGACAGAACTTAAACCATATGTTTTTTTGTTTTGTTTTATTTGTTTTTTAATGTTTATTCATTTTTGAGGGAGAGAGACAGAGCATGAGCAGGGATGGGACAGAGAGAGAAGGAGAATCAGAATTGACACAGGCCCCAGGCTCTGAGCTGTCAACAGAGCCCCATGTGAGGCTTGAACTCACAAACCCCGAGATCATGACTTGAGCCGGAGTCAGAAACTTAACCGACTGAGCCGCTAGGCGCCCCTCAAACCATAAGTTTTGCGGGGCCTTGCCTGTGAAGCGGAGGTGGACATCTGGAAGAGGAGAGACTTCTTGTTGCCTGTTTGCTTGCACAGTCCCAGGGGAGTGTCGTCAGGGGAGGTAGCGATTAGGGGAGGATGGCCAGTGTGGGAGTCCGCTGGAGCAGGAGCACCTTCCCACTCTGCCCCTATTCTCCAGCCCTCTGTCTCTTACTCCTTTGCTCCTCACCCTCCTTATGGGTGCCTGCCAGTCTCTCCTGTACTTGGTTCTCAGACCTTTCTGGAGTTCACTCCGTGTCCATTTCTGTTTTGAGACGGCCCTGCTGTGCCCAGTGTACTTCGCTGTAGTGCTCCCCCACCCAGGAGGGGAGCTGGGAGCAGGCAGGTGCAGCCATGGAATGCTACAACAACACAATGTGAGGAGAAACATGGAAGGATGTGGGTGATGCCGCCTAGAGGGGATAAGGCTGAAGGGCAGCTGGGTGAACATTCTGGAACACGGAATTTCCCTTCACATGGGGCGGGGAACTGGCCCCACCTTTTCTGAGGGTCACACAGAAGGAAGGGGAAGGGATAGCAGGTGACAGATCCTGGCTGGATTGTCATCACCATTTACAAAAATAGAGTAGGAGGGAGGGAGGGGATACACTGTAGGGGAAAAGCAGGAGAAAAGAACTGATTTATAAAATACAACAGTTTTCCAATTTTTAAGGTTATTGAGCCCCTTTTCTTTGAATTAAATTAAAGCTAAACTTCTCTGGTTGAACTGGAGGTAGACGGCCAGGAAGCCAGTTCAGTAATCTCTCCTCTCTTGGTGAGAGTCTCCTGAGGAATCCCAGGCTTTTTGAAACAAAAATTTAAAAATCCCTGGTAGAGTGTTTTTAGTTTACACAGCACTTTCACATACCCTGTCCCATCTGATCCTAACAAAAGCCTTGGCATCATCATCTCCTTGGTAAGGAGATCAGGCCAAGAGAGCTGGGAGGTGGCCCTTCAGGCTCAGTGGGGACCTTCACCAGGCATTCTGGCCACAAAGACACAACAGCTCACCAGCATGTCGCACTGCCTCCTACGAGGTGTCTCCAGACCTGAAGAACCCCAGTCTCTCCCTCTGGATCTTCAGTGAGAAAGCCATCCGCGCATCACTGTATTTGAGAGTCGTCCCCTTCCTAAAACCCAGCGCTGGAATCTGACCTATTGGTGACCGTGGAAGGACAGAGAGCAAATAAGGACGCTATGATGAGGTGATCCTGATGTGTCTGACTGTTCTCCCTACCGCACAGATGATCCAGAAGTGGACTATACCAGGTCTGGGACACAAGTGTCAGCCAGAAGCCTGAGAGAAGAACTCAGTGAAACAATAAGGTGGAGATGAGGTGGCAGGAGAGCAAGCTTTTACATTAATTGCAAAAAAAGAGGCAGATGTGGAATGAAAATGCCGGCTTGGAATGTTTAAAATTAAAGCATAAATAAGGCCACACCTGTCTTGTCTAATTCCAGGCACCATTCAAAAGGAGGCACAGATCCCACCTCTGTCACCCACCCTGGGCACGTTCTTGTTATCAGCCTCATGTGGAACAGGAACATAAAAACTGACATTTGGTTTCAGGATGGTCTACACCCCTTGCTCTCATCTGTTAGGATAATTCCCCTCCCTGCCTCCCTTCCTCCCTTCCTCCCTTCCTTTTCTCCTTCCCTCCTTCCTCCCTTCCTCCCTTCCTTTTCTCCTTCCCTCCTTCCTCCCTCCCTTCCTTCCTTCCTTCCTAATTATACAGAATTTGCTCTTAGGTGTTTTAAATGGCCTCAGCACTGCTCTCCTGTCTGCCCTCCCCTTTCCTGATTCTTCTCTGATTTACTTCCTACCTCCCTTTCATCCACCTACATCTTTCTCTCCCTGAAGTACTTCTTCTTCCCTCTGCTTCCTCCACTTCTCTCTCCAAAGACAACAGAGGGAAAAGAAGGGCAGTAAGGGAATTCCACAGCCTGGATACCTTATTCTGTATACTCTCTATTACCTGTTATTGGGGGAAGTTGTTGTTCTACACATTAAAACCAGTTTTATATTTTCCCCATATGTTGATACGTTTAAAAATATCCAAAAAGAAAAATAACATTTTCACTGCATGACAGAATATGATGTGTGGAAAAGCAAGTCTGGCAGAAAGTGGCTTTAGCAGGAAGAGGGACAGCCTGCAGGCAAAGGCAGGGGCCATCCCCAAGCTCTCAACTTCCTCTCAGCTGCCAGAAACACCCACCGGCAGGGCTTTCCATTCTCAGTGGGCAGCATGGAACAAGGCACGGAACACAGGGCCATTGTCCTGGGATCCCAGAGCAACAATTGTACGTGCTTGGTCTGGCCTTGTGGACTCTAGCCTCCTGCTTCACTTGCCAAGGACATTTCTGAAGGCACTTGAGATTTTTTTTAAAGTTTATTTATTGATTTGAAAGAGACAGAGAGCAGGAGTGGGGCTGAGAAAGAGAAGAGACAGGATCCCAAGCAGGCTCCGTGCTGCAAGCACAGAGCCCCATATGAGGTTTGAACTCACAAACCATGAGATCATGACCTGAACCTAAACCAAGAGTCAGAGGCTCAACTGACTGAGCCACCCAAGGCACCCCGAAGGCACTTGAGATCTTAATGGCTTTTTGGGGATGTGGCTTTCCACCTGTATGTACCTTTCTCATTCTACCCTTTCTGCTTGCCTACTCATCTGATTTCTTATGGTCAAGCTCTGGTAGCAAGATATGGTTGCAGTAGACAAACAGTGACATGGTAATAAGCATTTGTGAAATGAAGAAAATAATCTGAATTTGCAGAAAACCATGATGCTCATCAACCTTGACCTCCCTCTCCTCGTCTGATTCTCCTCCTGTGTTTGTTAGCGTGTTAATGGCATCACTGTCCTGCAATTCCTTTTGTCTATTTTTATTTCTTCTTTTTTCTATCATTTACATGATAATCATACATTAGCCTTTTTATATTCTACTTGCAAAGTGTCCCTGGACTTTGTCCCCCGCTCAGACTCCTGTTATCTCTTGAGAGATGCCATTCTGTGAGTCTTTCTTCTTTCCTATTTACCTCTTACATTCTAGGTCATTTCCTAAAGGCTGAAATATGCATTTTATCACTCCCTGACCTACATATTGTTGCTGGCTCCCTGATGTTTGGCACAATGTCAGCACCTCTAATGACTTGGACCCAGGACATTTTTCAGTCTCGTGTCCTCTCATCCCTTGTCACGTGCCGGCCCTTGTTCTGACCCCAAGCCAGCCCCACTAGCCCTCTGCCCAGTTCTGGAACATGCTATATAATTGCCAGCTTTTACGCTCCAGGTAAAACTGCTTCTCTTTCTTGGAATATATTTTCTCGTCTTTACTTGTCTGAACCTGACAGAACTTCCAAGGCAAAGTTCAAAAGCTGCCTTTACTGCAGAGTCCTGTTCTGTTGTCCAGCTACAAGGCAGCACACCCTCTCTGTTCTCTGTTCTCATAGCACTTGGTTCACACACCTGTTGAGACACCTGCCATGTTTCCTGGTATTGTTGTTATTACTTACAGTCTGCTTTTTCCACCAGACTGTGAGAATTCCAAGATTTGGGCTCTTTGTTTTAAATGTTTTCTTTTTTTCTTTTCTTTTTTCTTTTTTGCACAGATCCTGATATCCAAAAGGTAACCAATGAGATACAGTTAGGACCATGGTGATTAGGGCCTGTGGAGGGTGATGTTTACTGACCCTAATGTCACCCAGTTACTCCTGCAGCTGGCCCAGATAATAGTGGTCCCAGGCCCAAGAAGATACCCATTCCAGTGACATGAGTGAGTGTAAAAGACCCTGAAGTGGGACCCTTCCCGCCTAGAAGCATTGTCTGAAGCCACAAAGCTGAGAACAACGGATTCCAAGCATTTACATATTCTAAAGTAGATGTTGGGCCATCCATGAAGAATCTGCAAAGGGGATAAGAAAAACTAGATCTATCAGACTACAAAAGAAAAGATTTATTTACTGAATATTCAAAAGAATTCACTAACTGAAGTGGTCTTCCAGCTAGTCTCCCCCATTGCATCTTGTGTCCCTCGTGTTCTCAGCACAGCCGCCAGAGTGACCCCAGTGAATCGTGCCTCTTACCTTCTCAGAAACCACCATGGTTCTCACTCAGAGCAAAAGCCCAACTTCTTGCAGTGGTTTCTGGGGCCTGACCAAAGCAGCTCTCATTTACCTCTTGAACCTCATCTCCTGCTATGCCTTCCTTTGCTCTCCGCTTCGCTGAACTGGCCTCTTTGCTAGTTTTCAAACATGCGAGAACTCTCCTGCCTCAGGGCCTTTGCACTGCCTTGTTTTGGCTAACCACCTCACCTTCAAGACTTTGCTTAAGCATCGCTTTTTTTTTTTTAAGTTTATTTATTTATTTTCAGAAGAGGGGCAGAGAAAGAGGGAGGGAGAGAATCCCAAGCAGGCCCCTCACTGTCAGTGCAGGCTCCATCTCACAAACCGTGAGACCATGACCTGAGCGAAATCAAGAGTCAGACCCTTAACCTACTGAGCCATCCAGGTGCCCCATGCATCACTTTCTTACTGAGGCCTACTCCATCACCCTATTTGAAATTGCAAGCCATAAACGCTGGTTCTCCTGTTTCCTTATGTCCTGCTCCACTTTTTCTTTTTCCATAGCAGCCATTTCCATATAACCACAGCAGCAACACACTGTAAGACTGAGTTGTTCATTACTTTTTGGTTTATTGTCTGTCTTTCAGGGTGGGGATGTTTATCTTTTCTGTTCACAAAAGACCCATTCTATTGATGAGGCATAGAATGCACTTGTTTTTCTGTACTAGTCATTAGCTAAGTCAGGATTTCCAGAAAAGAAAGGATGGCTCATCAAACTCACTTTCCATAACAACCATATTTTTCCTTGGATTCAACTCCTACTCACATGTCTTTTGAATTCTTCAAAACGGCCCTTTCATTAAAATAATCTTTCACTATTGTTTACTAAAATTTTCAAGAAGCTATTCAGGGTAGCTTTATCATAAAAGCAGTCTCCTTTGAGACGGAGGTAAAACAAAAGAGTTTCTGTTCTGTTGTCTTTCCTCTTGCTCTATCTTGTTTGTCTTTTCAGTGTTTCACTTCACTCCTTCCTCAGGTGGAGCAGACAATTTATCTGTGTGTTTTAACAGAAGGAAGAGGGATCAAGTGAGCCAACTTAGTGAAAACCCAACAGAACGAGGAAGGAGAAAAGGGGAAACGTGTGAAATTGGCTTCAGTAGATATAACAAAGCCAATCTCTAATGCGAGGCTCTTAAAAATGAAGGATGCGGCAAATGATGTCACCAATTTCGGTATGTGCTCAAAGCTCAGAGTCATGGGTAGAAGCACAAATATCAAGTTCCGAGGCTACTCCACAGATCACAGATTTATGGTAGAAGAACCAGAGGGCTGGGAGCCAGAAGACTGGGCCACATTCTGATATATCCACTAACTTGCGTAGGGATTAGCCTATCAATTCATCTCAAAAGTGGGGTTAATGATAGACACGTCAACCTATTTTACAGAGTTGTGGGAAGATAAATGAAAAAAAATATTTGGGAAGGCACTCTGCTAAGTGCTCCATCAATATTGGAATCATTTATTCCAGGATTAAGGGGATTTGTTTATTAGCTTACAAAACAAAGGCACTAAGAGTCATTTGAATCTCCATGAAAAAAATTCAACATTGTTCTGTTTCCTCACACCAGGGAAGCAAATCCTTTGACGCTTATGTGTCCACATTCATCAGCTGGGGAATCCAGCCCTCAGCTGTCCTCCTTCCCACCAAGATTAAGAAACATAACAGTGGCAGCTGGAAAAACACAGAAGCATGAGTAGAAAATGAGAACTTCAGCTTCTGAATATCTTCATCTCCCAATATTTTCCAGATCAGCAGGGTTTTCTTGTCACAGGTATTGCCTGTGTCTTATCATCAGCATGAGCCCTAAAGGCTCCTGTGCTCTCTAGAAGTTCTGTCCTTGTTGCCAACAGTCCACCATTAGAGATTCTGTTTATTTTCACTGAGACATTAATTTCTGCTCAACTCTCTGAGTTGTCACACAGAAGAAAGGGGGAGATGAGGTCCAGAGAATCGGGGAGACCCTGGAGAGCAAGAGGCACTGGCTGTATAAAGGAAAGAATCACTTAAAAAAGGAAGTGAGAAGATCCCAGAGAGCAACTTTATCCCCTCTGGTTATTACCTTGAACTGGCCTGCAGAACAATTCCTTCTGCCCCAACCCTGACTCTAAGTGTGGTGAAAGATGTTGAACAGCAGGACCTGAAGCACAAATGTGAGCTCTTACATTTCTCTATATTTCTCTCTCTTACTTGCAAACTGAAGGCTAAACACAATTTTTGAGATGGAGATCAGTTTTGTCCTCAGTGTCTTGGTTCTATGAAACTGCCCCCAGCCAACTGCCTATGCTCATTTCTGCCAACATTTTAGTGTCATATTTCTTACATGTACCGTATAGGAACCATCGAAGGTTTGGGATTGCCCATTATTTGGCTCAGTTATGAAGCATGAAGTTAGTTATGAGGGCCTAGATCTCTACCAAGAACAAGCAGAAGAGCTACTTTGGGATTCAGCACAATTCCTAGATAATCCTCATAATCTGAGCTTGCATTGCTTATTGTAAGGGAAGCGTGGGGTATCTTGGTATTGATTTGGGGATTCCACTGCAAGCCTCTTTGGTCCCTGGTTTGTATTTTGGGCCAAAGATTTATATGTTGGCTTGGTTTATATGGGGCTTGTCACTCTAGGGTGCTGCTTTCTTTTTTAGTAGCATCTTTTTTGGGATGAGGTTATGGAGAGTAAGGAGGAATGAGAAAGAATAAAGATGATTCAGTGATAGTTGAGGCCAAAAAACAAGATGAGAATTTTAATGTGAGGCTGAGCAATTTTGCAAAGACCCAACTTTTGTACTTCTTTTGAGGGCAAGTCAATCAAATAGACACTAAGGTGATTCTCAATCTTCTACTGTCTATGCTTATGAAATGCTATTTAAAGGTGTTGAAGATATGTAGGGAGAAAATGGTTTTGATGTCAAAGAAGAGAATTAATAAAAACCAAAATTATGATGAACTAAAGTAATCATTGCCATTTTAAGAAAATCAACCATGTGGGGGACACCTAGCTGGCTTAGTCTGTGGTAGAACATGTGACTTAAAATTATTTTGAGTTTATTTATTTATTCTGAGAGAGACAGAGAGAGCACCAGCGGGATAGGGGCAGAAGGAGAAGGAGAAAGAATTTGAAGCCAGCTCTGCACTATCAGTGTAAAGCCTGAAACAGGACTTGAGCTCATGAACTGTGAGATCATAGCCTGGGCCGAGATTAAGAGTTGGATGCTTAACCGACTGAGCCACCCAGGTGCCCCAAGAGCATGTGACTTTTGATCTTGGGGTTGTGAGTTCGACCCCCACTTTTGATGTAGAGATTACTTAAGGATAAAATAAAAAAAAAAAAAAAAGAAAATCAAAATCAGTCATGTGTATTATAAATACCCACCATGATCTCAAGACAAAACCTTAAGTGCAACTTCTACATGGTAGATTTTGGAGGGTGACTCATAACTGTCCAAGAGGGCTAAACCAAAGGTGATGATAAATACTCATAATTAAAGGTGTATGGTGAGAGATGAGAATCTGTCTAGAAATCTAAAGAAAACAGGACTGAAGGCAAAACAAAATTGTGAGTTTGGAAAATAATCAACATTAAAAAAATGAATATAATATTCCTGTCTTGCTTATTTGGCCAATTTCATTTTTTTTTAATATATGAAATTTATTGTCAAATTGGTTTCCATACAACACCCAGTGCTCATCCCAAAAGGTGCCCTCCTCAATACCCATCACCCACGCTCCCCTCCCTCCCACCCCCCATCAACCCTCAGTTTGTTCTCAGTTTTTAAGAGTCTCCTATGCTTTGGCTCTCTCCCACTCTAACCTCTTTTTTTTTTTCCTTCCCCTCCCCCATGGGTTTCTGTTAAGTTTCTCAGAATCCACATAAGAGTGAAACCATATGGTATCTGTCTTTCTCTGTATGGCTTATTTCACTTAGCATCACACTCTCCAGTTCCATCTACGTTGCTACAAAGGGCCATATTTCATTCTTTCTCATTGTTATTTGGCCAATTTCAAATACACCAAAGGCTTCCCCTTTCACCATGTAAATAATGCACTTGATTACCTGTTTGAGTTTATTTGGAAGTATACAGTATAGAAATTAAGAGCAAGGGCCCTGGTCAGACTGCCTACATTCAGCTCTGCCATTGACCAGCTGTGTGACCCTGGATAAGCTAAATGGCTTCTCCAAACTCCAACTTTCTCATTTATGAAAAGGTGTCACATAGTAAGCACTCAATGAAGTTTCAGTATTTATGACTATAGGAAACACTATTGGTACCCAGCCCACATTCCCTTTACTGGTGCATCCCTTCTCCAGCTGTTTTGAGTTCTGATGCTAACAGATCACAGCTAATCCCCTCCTTGAAGACTTGCTCTCACCAAGGGAGGAAAGCTTGCTGGAGAGATTGCTACCCACCCTGCCCCCTGCTGCTGCCCACCAATGACTGACTGACGTGGATTACAAAATACTACACCCTCCCCTCTCCATCTTCCCTCACTCCCCAGCTTGGAGACTGGAGCTTGACTTCTCTTGAGGTCACATTCTTGCTCAGCTCTTCCAGTTCCCTATGTTACTTCTCTGCCTCCCGAATAAGATATATTTTTTTCTTAAAAGGCACTTCCTCAATACACCACATACACTTGAAGGTCTGTTTCAGCCTTCTATTAATCTGATTTAGGATAAGAATCATTTTGATTTTAAGCCACATACGTTTTCGTATTTTAACAGTTCTGAAATTAAGATACATCTTAAAAATCACTGTTGGCTTGGCCAAAGTTGTCATTTTCTGCACACTGAAACCAAAATATGCAGAAAATCCTGAGATAACAATGGAGCATTCTTTTGCTGCATTGCCAACATTCTTGATAACACAGAGGACCATATTTTGTGGAAAAATGGTCATTAGTGATTGAGTTGAAAAGTTGAAAAGTCAGATTGAGTGAGTGGAAGTTTTAAGAATATTTTCATCTGCTTATTTTGCTTTTGGTTTTTTTTTTGCATCTATGAATTGCAAAACAATTATAATAAATTTTATCAAAGTAATTCTGATAGAGCTCTTTTAATAATAAAACAATCTAAATGATGATTATGATAACAGTGGCACTTCTGTGGAGTGGGAAAGGGAAATGCTCTGAATCCACTAGGTGTGCACATTGGGTCATTGGGACGTCCACATTCTCCTACCTATCACTGCACCCCGAGTCAACTGCAGATGGGTTGTAGATCTATCCACCTGATACATGAAAAAGACAACACAATGAAACCACTGGAAGGTAACATAGGAAACTATCTTCATGAGCTTGGGTTGGAGAATTTTTTTTTAACTTTATTTATTTTGAGAGAGAGAGAGAGCACGCAAGCAATGTAGGGGCAGAGAGAGAGAGGAGAGAGAAAATCCCAAGCAGGCTCCATGCTGCCAGCACAAAGCTTGATGCAAGGCTCAACCCTACAAACCACAAGATCGTGACCTGAGCCTCAATCAAGAGATAGATGTTTAATCGACTGAGCCACCCAGGCGCCCCTGGAGAAATTTTATTAAGCAGAACTTCAAAAGCTCTAATTACAAAAAAAAATACATTGGACTACATTAAAATTAAGAACTTTTCTTCGTCAAAACATACCATTAAAAGAGTGACAAAACAAGTCACAGGGTGGGGGAGAAAATATTTACAATATGTATATATGACAAAGGCTTCTACTCCATATAGTAAGGAACTAAAACTCAATAAGACAAACATTCTAATAGAAAAGTGGGCAAAAGCATGAATATATCCCACAAATGAGGATATCAGGCGGCCTATGAACATATGAAAGGGGCTTACCTTCATTAGTCATCAGGAGAGTGCAGATTAAAATCACAATCAGTAACACTACCTGCCTACCAGAATGGCTGAAATAAAAAGACAATATCAAGTTGCTCCAAAGAGCACATAATGTATAATTCCATCTTTATAAAATCCAAAAATAGACAAAATGTCATGGTTTTTAATTGGCAGCATTTATCTCTTTCCAAGGAGTAATGAAATAATGATGTATCTTACAACTGATGGCATCTGGGTTGAGGTAAAATGTAGTATTACTGTTACTTTTTGTAATTTTTTTTAAGTTTATCGCTGTTATTAGTCAAGTCATAAGATTTCCCTGACCCTGATCTGTCTCTTGCTCTCACTTTTCCAGCTCATGTCAAGTGATCAGTGAGACACTCCAAATCTCTTCTTCACAACTTTTTAAGAGTAGCGCTCCTGTTACTTAGCTTGATGTGTATTCCGTGGAGTAAAAACCACCCTTCCTTGACTCACCTGCATCTAGGAAGGACCAAGGTGATTATGTTTTGGTCTTTAGCAGGGGGAAGTATATGGGACAATGTGTAGGGAAGTGTTAACTGGGCAGGCCCAGATCACTCAAACGTTGCACATTCCCAAGAAGGATCTGTTCTATGACTGGCCCTTTGCTGTTCTTGGGAATTGAGCTCTTGGAATGTTTTAACTGATAAGCAGAGACTTTCGCATACTCAGGGCTTTGAATCACACTGTACCAGTTTGAGTAGATATTTCGTAGAGACAGTGTCTTTCTTGGGGTCTGGAGCGCCAGTGATTCAGTTAGTCACAGGGGCAATGGCACTATAGGCTTGGGTGACTGACACTGGACCCTTAGACTCAGTCTTCCTGACTGACAACACTTGGCAGGGGTTGTCACAATTTGATGCTGGAGAAATTACACATGCCCTGGGTAAGGGAGAGAGACTGGGAGAGACTCTTGGAAGTTTGCACTTGCTTTCCTCTGGACTTCACCCTTTGTTGAATTTGCTCTGTACCCTTCACCATAATAAGCTGCCACTGTATGAGGACCTGTGAGTCCTTCTAGTGAGTCACCAAAACTTTGGGTGGTCTTGGGACCCCTGGCATGGATAGTGTAATATATGATATCATTAACAAGAAAATATCCACTCCTCTCCCTCAACTCTCATGGGAAGAGTATATTTTCCTATCCGATTGGTATCGAACTTGGCAGTATGACTTGCTTTTGCCAATGACATGTGGGCAGAAGTGACTTTGTGCCAGTTCATAGTTTAGACCCTAGCAGGCACTGCATGTTTCTTTTTGACCATTTGAGAGCATTTGACCTCCTTTATGGGAAAAGCATGTTTCAGAAAGCTGGTGACTATATCAGCCTCGGCCGTGGAATGAACACACACGAAGCCGACTGGAGTCCAAAGAGCAGCACGTTGCCAAGCCTGGTCAGGCCTGCAATCTGAGGCTAACCGGTAGTTAACTGATACAGGCAGCCTTGGAAACCTCCCTAAAGAACAGCTTGTGCGTGTCCTCTCTTCCGTGGCTGTCTTGTCTGGAAGACCAGATTTGATCCCAAAGCTCTAGCCACTCCTGCAGGGTGTGAGGATGCAGGCCATCTACCCTCAGGATGGTACAGCAATGAGCTGGAAAGTACATGTATCCCTCATGACTTGGGGGAGCTGACATGTTTCTAAGTTGTTCAGAGCACGGATAGGTTAGATTATCTGTCACACGCAGCTACATTTAATCCTAATTAATACAATGAGCAAACCCTTGTCCATCGTAGACTCTAAGGCTGGAAGACACGAGGGACACCAGGCAAATGCAGAGAGCTCAGGCGAACTTCTTTTACCGTCTCCTGTTATGTTCTGGTCTATCCTCAGAATACGCGTCTGCTACCAGTTTGGGTATTTACCCTCATCCGATGCCTAAAAGAACTCAACTCAGAAAGAAGAACAAATGGGCAAAGATTGACCTTTGGAATATTCCACCAGACAATTTCGTTTTTAAAAATGTTTTTCCTTTTTTTTCTTTTTTCTTTTTTTTTCTTCCTTTTTTTTTTTTTTTTTTTTTTTTGCCTCCAAGCTCTTTCAGATGAAACTTGACTGAAAGCCAATAAGTGAAATAAACATGGGCCAAAATGCTCTGAAAGAAGGCTGGTGACAAAGTCTGGCATTGTAAATCTTTCCTCTCCTAGCTCCGAGGTCGGGGGCAGGTTGGGGGTGCTCTGCTGAATCGCTCTGGCCTGGTAAAGCACAGCACTATGCCCAGAAGTGGTACTGCATCCCTTTTCTGGATTTCACCCCCTCTCCCCACCTAGCCCAGGGCTTTGCTGAGAAGACTTTATTGAGTGTCACATTATTATTCTCTTCAGTGCTTTCTCTCTTCCATCTGGGGTGGAAGGGAGACAGTGAGGCAGACAATTACATTGCTGATGTGGGATTTTTAGAGGAAAATTGAAGGAAATTATAGGGACTACCCAGCTGTGGTGAAAACTCCTCACTCTCTTCCCACAGGACCCATTATTTTACAAACTGCAACTATTTAAAATGATTTACAGTCACTTGCCAACTTTACCATGCTGTTAGATTCACTTGAATCCTACCTAGCTCTTAAAAAGAGTACAGACGGTGAAAGCATGCTCACTCTCAAAACAGTGTGGATTTGATGACTCCTATTTGGAAACTTGAAATCTACTACATTATCAAGGTCAATCTCATCTCCCCAATATTGCTTATTCTATTTGATCTTGTTTCCCATCTTTTAGATACTGTCTCCTATGTCAGCTTATTTGTACCTTGGAACTTTCTTTCACTATAGCATCTTTGGCTTTTGGCCTGCTTAGTCCTCTCTTTCCAAATTCAGAGGAAATCCCTTGAAAGATGTTGTCCTTCCCCTTTATTTAAAGATATTCACTATGTAATTATATTCACTTTCTTCCTTTCTTCCTTTTTGGCTTCATCAAGAAAGGTCACTAAGGTACATGATAATCCTGTAAGACTGACCCAAACCCTGCTGGCCTGGAGAGCTCACAGGTTCTGGTTTAGGCCAGTTTCCTGGTTGCTTTATTACCTTAGAATCAGAAGTGTGATGGCACAGATGAAAATAAACAGCGAGGTTCTGTACAGTAGCAGCCGTGAGCAGATCTGTGGCTAATTGCTGAAAGACAGCATCTCCAAGGCTTGAGGTCAACTATGGGGGCCCGACTTTAGGAGGGAACTACTATCTGGTTCACTTTGTATTTTCACTTTATAGCCTGCTGCTCTATACAATTAACACTTAGGCAATGGAGAAGAAAGTGTTTTTCTGGAGAAAATGCTCAGGGGACCTCCCAGTAGTTTAGATTGCAACACACAAAATGTCTTTAGTGTGAAAAAGAAAATGAAAAAGCCCAAATGGATAAGGGATAAAATGAGTCACTTCCAAGATGTGCATTTAAGAACGGGAGAGCAATGGGCTGTTTTGAGCAGTGGCAAATAGATAATTTTGCCATTTGGCTTTCTTGGGGGGCAGGGAGGGGAAGAACTAAGGTTCTAGCTGGATACTTTTAAAAATACATAGTATAAAATTTTTTTTAATGTTTATTTTATTATTTTTGAGAGAGACAGAGACAGAATGTGAGTGGGTTAGGGGCAGAGAGAAAGGGAGACACAGAAGCAGAAGCAGGCTCCAGGCTCCGAGCTGACAGCACAGAGCCCGATGCGGGGCTCGAACTCACGAGCTGTGAGATCATGACCTGAGCCGAAGTCAGATGCTCAACCGACTGAGCCACCCAGGTGCCCCTCCAACTTTGTTTTTAAATTATGAGAGTAACTCATGCTTGCTGTAAAAAATGTCAAACAGTAGAAAAGGATATTGCATTGTTCGGGGTAGTCTAGGCTATGCTGCATGTGGTAGTCAGTCTTAGAGATGGCTCCAGTCATCCACCTGCTCATATTAACAATCTTGAAATTCTCATTCCTTTGAGTGTGGGCTAGATTTAGCGACTCACTTCTAACAACAGAGTAAGAAAGAGTGATGGGATGTCACTACTGAGATTAGGTTGCAGGAAGACTGTGCCTTCCACCTTAGAGTCTCTGTCTGTCCCTTTCTGTCTTAAATCTTTCCCTCTGGGAAAGCAAACTGCCTACTTGAGCAAGCCTGTGGAGTGTCCCCTGATGTCTCTGGCCAACAGCCACATGAATGAGCATGGAAGCAGATTCTCCAATCCAGGTAGAGCCTTGAGATGTCCACAGCCTTGGCCAACACTTTGATCAAAGCCCCATGAAGTGTCCTCAATCAGAACCACTCCCAAGATCCTGACCAGTGAGCTGATAAATGTTGGTTGCTTTTAGTTGCTAAACTTGTGGGGTAAATTGTTATGTCCAATAGATAACTAAGACACTACATTAATTGACTCCCAAATCTCAGTGGCTTTACCCAGTAAGTATCCCCATCTACAACACACACATGGACACTCATACTACCTTTTTAGTTCAAATTGGGGACCTCCTGGGAAACTGTCTTACTTGGGTAACTTTGTAATCCAGACTCCTTCCATTTTGTGGTAGGGAGAGTATATGGAGGACTCACAACGTTAAGTATCCCAGACAGAAAGTGATGTGTGTCACTTCTGCTCATATTTCAAGGGCAGAAACCAGTCACATAATTTCACCCAACTGCATAGGAAAACAGGATCATATGTATAGTCAATGAGAATTATTACTTGCCACATGTGTAACATAAGTGAAAATCTACTTTTCTCCTCCCATCCATCATTCCATGTGTAACTACTTGAATTGTGCCTCTTCAGATAGACACACTTATTGCACAAGCACACAGGTTTACATGTGTAAGCAAATTGGTACAATAGGATCAAATTTCTACATTGAGATCTATCTCATTCTTGGTGACATCTGCTTGGTGTTCTATGGTAGGGATATATCATAATTCATTTAATTGTTTCTCTATTAATGAGGAGTAACTTAATAATTCTATGGCTAATGAATGTCTTAATAGATTTTCACCTGTTACTTCTCCAAGTTGTTCATATGACATCATGTGCACATTATCGACACTAGTCTCCACTCACCCCACTCTCGCTCCCTGCGTAAATAAAGGGCATTATCATATTTGCTCCCATTTTTAGGGGCCATAAGAGATGTTAGGGAGTTGTTAAAGTATTCAAGCTCACTAGCCATCATTCTGATATGAATATAAAAGAAAAGAAGAGAATTAGCATCTATATGCACAGGGTGCTTAGACACTGTGCTATCCATTTATATATCGATTTCACTAAAATCTCATGGTACCCGATGAAATATGTAATTATTATTTAGCTCCCATGGTGAAATCCTCTTCATGGACTTTAAGTACCTCCCTGCTTCAACTCCTACCACGTATACTCACCATGTAATTTCTTTTTCTTTTCTTTTCTTTTTTTTTTTTTTCACTAGAAAGCAGAGTTAACAGGCTGTGATGATTGCTACTTTTCTTAGTGAAGATACTATAAAGATCTGTGCGCCCTTACCCAGAAGATAGATCATGCATAGTAAAAAAGAAAAAAAGGAATATGTAATGTTTGCAAATTCCCTGGGAATAGTGTACAAATAAGAACACTAATTTGCTTTCCACATCTCTATTAAGGAATAGAACAAAATATAAATATATCCCAAATGATGAGAGAGAGAGAGGTATGACTGGCTGTCTCTGTTGGTCCACCATTTCCACCCGGGGATGTATTCAAGAGGCAGAATATTCTCTGCCTTCAAAGCAGTTGCCAGGTCATGTCTATGCTGTCTGAGGGTTGCAGGCAAACTCCTCTGGGTTCTTCTTTCTGACCAAGTGAACTGTTCCAGTTCAGAGGCTTGGGACTGCTAGACAGCAAAGTATTCCAACTTTGGCACAGAGATAGGGACAGGGAGGGTAACATCTGAATTTTTATAGCATTTTCTTGGACAGGAAATAAAGAAAGAGAAAATTTTCTTGACTGATTTCTGGCCCCTGGGGTCCTATGGCTTCCTTCTCTCTGCACTAAAAGAAATAAAGTAAGGCTCAGTCTGGACAGAATACCACCTCCAATCCAGGCAGGGACTAAGATAATATTACCATTTCATTATCGCAGATGAACAAACAGAGGCTCTGAGAGATTAAGGAACTTCAATGCAAGATCTGAATAACTATACAGAACCACACAGACCTCAGGACACACAGTCTACCTGTTTGGATTGAACCAAGTGTACTCTTGGGACTGCTTAACATTTATTTATTTTTTTTTTAAACTTTTTTTAAACATTTATTTATTTTTGAGACAGAGAGAGAGCATGAACAGGGGAGGGTCAGAGAGAGAGGGAGACACAGAATCTGAAACAGGCTCCAGGCTCTGAGCTGTCAGCACAGAGCCCGACGCGGGGCTCGAACTCACGGACCGCGAGATCACGACCTGAGCCGAAGTCGGCCGCTTAACCAACTGAGCCACCCAGGCACCCCATGGACTGCTTAACATTTAAAATACATGATCCAGGGGCGCCTGGCTGGCTCAGTCAGTTAAGCACCTGACTCTTGATTTCGGCTCAGGTCATGATCTCATGGTTTGTGACTTTGAGCCTTGCCTTGGGGTCTGTGCTAACAGTGTGGAGCCTACTTGGGATTCTCTCTCTCCCTCTCTCTCTGCCCCTCCCTCTCAAAAATAAATAAACCTAAAATAAACAAAATTTAAAATACATGATCTAAACAGAGCTGTAGCCAAATGATATGCATCTAGAAGAGCCCTCCTTCCCTCCCAAAACCTTGAACGCTTTCTCTGGACAAGCTAAAAATAAATTCGTACCTTACAGCCCTTCTGCTCACAAAGGTTTTGGGGACAGGTGGAGAGAGCACTCTACTGAAGAATTTGCACCAGTTCTTTCTGCAGATGAGGTATTCTAACAGGACTGGTTTTCTATGTATCCTCAGGCTCCGGGACATAGAACCAGGACAGGGGAAGGAAGGCAGCTGTGCAAACGAGTGTGAACCAGTGTATCTACGCTCAGGTGGGAAGACTGTACCCATTAGATTACATGAGTGAGGAGTTGTCCTTCTCTTTTATTAAATTGATCATCCCTCCAAGAATTATTATTTATCATTGGAAGACCTGTGTATGTTCTGACAGTCCATTCACTGGTTCATTCGTTCATTCATTTACTTAACAAGTATTTCTTGAGTACTTGCTACTCAAGTTGCTGGGAATAAAGTCATGAACAAAAAAGACCCAAAGTCTTACCTTCATAAAGTTGGGTTTGTTTTGTTTTGTTTTGTTTTTCATTTTAGTCAGGAAGAGAATCAAAACAGTAGTTAAGTAACACAAGTGGTGTGTCAGATTACAAAGGATTACTGTGGAGAGAAACAAAGCAGAGAAGGGCAAAAGTGAAGGTGGGGTAGGGGAGGAGGTGATTTTAAATAGAATAGAGAGGAGGTGATGTTTGAGGCTGAAGTGAGTGGAGTGTTCCGGTAGGGGAGCAGCGGATGCAAAGGCTGCTGGGAATGGTAGGGTGGCTGGAGAGGCTGGAGAAGGGTGGAGTCAGGAGGAAAGTGAGAGAGAAGGCCCAAGAGATGAAGGAAGGACAGGACAGGTTGTGCCTCAGAGGGTGCTAGAGAGACTGTAGTTTTATCCGAGCGGGATGGAAGCATTGCAGGGACTCCAACAAAGAATGGATAAGACGTGACTTATTTTGTTAAGGGACCACTCTGGCCGATCTGCTGAAAATCAGCTGTGGGGAGGCCATTTGGAAACTACTGCAATAATCTAGGAAAAAACTGATGGTAGCTTGGTTCAGATTAGCATGGAGGAGGAGGCAAGAAATGGTCTGACTCTGGATATTTTTACTGATCTATTGACTGTGGAATGTGAGAAAGGGGAAGTCAGGGAGGACACCTACATTTTTGGTCTGAACAATTAAGAGGATGGAGTTAACTGTTGGGGCAATCAGGAGTTCAGTTTTAAACATGCTAAGTTTGAGATATCAACTAGATATTTTAAGTGACAATCTACGAGTGTATCCCTAGCTTCTACCCACGAGGTGCCAGCAGTGTCCCCCACCCCAGTTGTGGAAGCCAAAAACATCTTTAGGCACTGCCAGATAGTCCCTTCGAGGAGCCAGATGTCCCTAGTTGGGAACCACTGGTGGAGGGTCGGCACTCTGTTTGGACTGGGCTGGGAGCAGCTCCTCTCTCGGCAGTTTCCCAGCGGGGCTGAGCCCTGGGGTAGCCAGAGGTTCTGTGTTGCATGCACCCTTCTTGGAAAGTGCCAGGATCCCGGGGGGCGGGGGTGGGGCACTGGCCATGGCACTCCTGCCTGGTGGGATCACTGCACTTCTTCTTCCACAAGGCTGTCTCCTTGGCTCATCCCTGCCTCTAAGGTGGGTGCCTTACAGTCTTGTATATGCTCACCTTTTGGCTTGAATTTTCTATGTTCCAACCAGTTTCCAGGAAAGAAAGCAAAGGACAGGCCTCTGGTGGTTCTCCTCTGATTTCATGTCTGTTAGCTCAATGAACAGCAGGTGTATGCAGCTGTTAAACCTCAGGGGAGAATGTTATATACCTGGATTAGATTGGCTTGATCTCTGATCACAATGAGCAAGTCAAGAAGCTGACGGATATTTCTTGGTAGAAAAACATTCTATCACCAGTCGATCAGCATTTAACGAATACCTAACCTAAATTCGCTTAGCACAGATGTCACGTTTCCCGTAACCCTAGATGAGGCATTTCCATGCACCAATGTAGAAGCACTAATTTGGAACTTAATTTTAGGTATCTGAATCTTTTTTATCTCTCTGATCTTCCCACCCCCTTGATGTGCTTGGATTGCTTCGGAAAGCCTGGCATGTCGCTTGCATTTTGTGTGTTTCAGTACATTCTATTGGAATGTTTTCTTTCAGACATTTATGTCTGCCAAGTTGGTGACATTTCTCTCATGATGCGTGTCTCTACAAGTTACCAAATGCTTTCAGTGAAGCTGGAGCTAAATTTCTGTGTTGACTAATTCAGCTTTAAACACCAAATCCCCCTGGGGTTGTGTTCAGAAAGTGGACTCAGGAGTGGCTGCTGGGAGGGCAGAGAGATGTCTGAAAAGAAAGACACAAAGACTTTTACCAGTTTGTGGTCCAATTTAGATTCACCAGGACAAGCTAATCCTAATTCAGGGCATGTTATGATTTTGTGAGAGATGGCTGCTCCGTCTTCCACTTGTGATTTATTAGTAAGTGAGCTCCTGGAGGGTGAGAGGCCCAGGGTATCATTTGGTTGGTAACTTGAAGCACTTCTGAATCTTCTCCCGTATTCCATTTTCTGACTCTCTTTCTAAATTATTTCCCTATAGAAGGCTTTCCTTATAGTCACCATTTGAATTATGCAGGATACTGCTTGATTTATTATATACTTCCATATTATTACAGAGTCATGAGGCTCTGATAGAGGTTTAAATATAGCAGCTCTATATTTAATTTTCTCAAAAGGGGTCTTTTGGTAATAGGAGTTTTTCAGGAACAGTCACTGTCCCAGCTATGTCTACATACCTTGTCTCATGTCTGTCTGCCATTATAAAGCCTGATAAAACTAGCCACTTTCCCAGCCTTCCTTGAAATTAGATCTTGTTTAGGCCAATGAAATGGTAAAAGGAATGTACTGGGGTGGCAGGGTTTCTGGGAGGAAATTTTTCCACACTGAGAATAAGAGGGTGGTGTACGAGGACAGTGCTTTCTAACAGCCCTGACGACCCACCTGCTTCCTGCTTTTAACTATAGCTATGTGGGATGAGTGCAGCTATGGCAGCCATCTTGTGACCATGAGGGAAAGCTCTCTCCTCAAGAGAATTGCAGAGACCCCAGATCTAGCACTTTGACCTAATAGAAAACTCAGCTGAAAGGGGCTTAAACCGTAAGGATACTTATTGTTTCCTTGGTGGTGGGTATTTCTGGTGGTGTTTTGATAATCTTACAGCTAATAGCAATTCAACAGAAACTAGAATTCAGTCACCAAAGTTCACACACTCATTAACAGAGCTAATGCTAGAGCCTGGGGACGCTGTCTAGCAGAACTCTGTTCCTTTATGCCTCACTAACTCTGTATATATAGTTTTTAAAGTTAAAGAAACACAAAATACTTTTGCAACTGCACAATAATATGTGTGGATAATCATATAGGATGAGACATAATTTCAAATTATGTTTAATCGGTAAGAACCTTGAAAATGGACCAAATCCAGCAAATAAGATAGCAGAACTAAGGCTGAGCGTAAGTTTTAAGATGAAAATATCTATATAACATTTAAGTCTGGGTTATATGCAGAGGCTTGTAAATCTCATACTCCGTGACTTAAGTGACTTATTAACAATTTAATTTGTCCCCATACCTTTCAGAGTCCTTTGGATTCTTCGCCACCTTGAAGTCAAGCTGTGAGTGGTGCATTCTCTTATTATCTACAAAAAACAAAACAAACCAAACCAGCATAAACTGGAAGCAGCTCCCCAGTGCTCTGAGCCAGATTCATCCACTTCCCTTGGCTCTCTGTGTCAAGTCTAGCAAGTACTGAAAAGGAAGCTTCTCTCTAACATTCTGAGCATTCTTGAAAGGACTTGGCCTTTTGTTCACAACTGCTCCTACGTTAAGGGCAAACGTAGAGTTGGTAAAAGGTCTAGGCATGCAGTAGCATGTTGAATATAACTCTTTAAGATACAGAACCTTGTAGGATCTGGGAATCAAAATTATGCTTGGGCTAGCAGCTCGTATGCAGCAAGATTCATCCCGATGTAATTTTAAAGAGCTGAGATCCTAAGCTGACTGAATCAGCCTCTGAAAGAAAAAGATGAGCTCAGTATGCCATGGCTGTGCTACTCCAGCAACCACAAGATGCTTAAATATGCTAACTCTGAGCGGGGTAATGCACTGTGACATGTTCAGAGGAAGAATTGAATTCCACGAGACAAGAAAGCCATTGATGCAGGCCTTTTTATGCAAGTTGATTAATAAACTTCTCAATGGATTATACTAACATCAACTGCTTTCTCTAGAATAATGTACAACAGGAGGTCGAAAACTTCTCAGCGGACAGCTGACAGCAGAATTTATCATTGGAAGGGAGTTGGCTCTAGCAGCCAGAATGTGTCCTGGGGAAGAAGGTGAGAGAGCTAGAGGGCTTGGGTGTTGACTCGTTCTACAAAGGCCCGGAAGGAAATGGAAAACTGTTCCAGTGAGGCATTTTTGTGCTGTGGTATAAGGGTATGAGAGGAAGGGGGAAGATGAGGGAGAGGCAGGGGGACTTGGTGTGAGGTAGAGGAAATACAGAGCATTAGGTAGCCCTTGAAGCATCCCACATGGCTGGAGGGGCTGGAAGGGCTTCCAAGTACACGGATGTCTTGTTGAACTTGACATTCTTTGTGATGTAAACTCTTCTTTGGACTACCTCTAAGTCTCCAATGCAATCTAATAAACACAAAATCCACCCACTGTGAGTGGATGCTTTTCGTGGAATTTGAGGGAGGGGCTGCATTTTGGGTTTGGGTCTGTGCAGTTGTGGGCTAGAGATGACATCTGTGGATTGGTAAGGAGGCAGCAGACTGAAGAAGAGATGGGAGCCAGAAGGGGTGGAAGAATTTAAAGGCACCCTTTCTCTCCACCTCCATTTTGTTGGAAATGTTTGGAAATCCTAGAAAGAGTTTACAGATTTGTGTAATACCATCTTGTTACCTGCATCAGGACTTGTGAGTCTCTCCTGGTGGGGGAGGGTTGGGCATCTCCCTCAGGCTGTTTTGTGTGCCTGAGGGCTGAGCTGGGGTCCTTTCCTGCTCCAGGGGCACCCTCCACCTTTCCCCGTTCTGCTCTCTGTCCTGGGAGGCTGGCAGTGTGGACTTGGCTTCTGGTTGATTCTGGCTCATGGGAAGCCCCATGCAGAGCCTCTGTAGGAGGTTAGAAAAAGGGAGGAGAATGAAGGCAGGGTTCCTGTTCCCTGCCTTCCTCCCTGTGAGGTTACTTTGGGTTAAATGTGGCCTTGTCTGAAGATCACTGATTTCTCTTAAGGGGACTGTCTTTCTTTTCAGGTTTTAATAACCTGTCGCTTCCTTCCTACCTGAGCACTGGGTAAGGTGATCAATCTTCCTGGTTTGTAGAAACTGAGGGTATTCCCAGGACATGGGGTTTTGAGTTCTCAAACCAACACAATCCTGGGCAAATGAGGATGAGCTGGTCATTCCAGCCCTAGGAATGGTTAACAGCTCCTTTGCTGGTTCTAGATTGAGGTTACTGAGCTATCTCTGTGGTTCCCATCCCACCCATCCTTACCTTTGTAAGTAACCCTTTTGTAAAACAAACACACCATCCTGGAATTATCTCATTCAAGCATGTTGTCTCTTTCCTGTTGGGTCCTGGAGTGGCACACTGGTTGTCCATGAACACTCATGACCATGTTCTCTCACAGCTGTGGTTTCCTCAACTGCCAAATGAGAGAGTGACACTAGAACATTCCCCTACACCTTTCCAGCTCCAACATCACAAAGAGATTGAAAAGAACATCATGATTTTTATCTCTTAAAATTGTGTAACTGTCTCTTTTATTCCTGTTGTCATCTTCCAGTAATTCTAGGTAAATAATTCTTAAAAAAATTTTTTCTAATGTTTATTGGTATTAGCGAGAGAGAGATAGAGAGAGAGAGAGAGCGAGCATGAGTCAGGGAGTGGTGAGGAGAGACAGAAACAGAGTCTGAAGCAGGCTCTAGGCTCTGAGTTGTCAGCACAGAGCCTGACGCAGGGCTTGAACTCATCAGTTGTGAGATCATGACCTGAGCCTAAGTTGGATGCCTAACCGACTGACCCACCCAGGCACTGCTCCATCTAAGGAATTCTTTTTTTTTTTTAATTTTTTTTTCAACGTTTTTTATTTTTGGGACAGAGAGAGACAGAGCATGAACGGGGGAGGGGCAGAGAGAGAGGGAGACACAGAATGGGAAACAGGCTCCAGGCTCCGAGCCATCAGCCCAGATCCTGATGCGGGGCTCGAACTCACGGACCGCGAGATCGTGACCTGGCTGAAGTCGGACGCTTAACCGACTGCGCCACCCAGGCGCCCCTCGTCTAAGGAATTCTTAAGGACTTCCTATTGCCTGGGGAAACTGAGATGTATGGCACATAGTTCTGACCCTGGATGGGATCATGTCTGGTTTAGGGGGAGGGAAGGAGAGAGAGGCCAGACAGCAGATTGTTTCAGCACAGAGTGCTATGTGCTAAATGAGATTTATATGTGGTGTCCAAGAAGCCCAAGGAGGGGTATCCAACCAAGTCTAGAGGGAGTCTGGAAGACTTTCTGGAGGAAGGCACAGCTGAACTGAATTTTAAATGATGTGTAGGGGCCGAGCAAAGGGGAGAAAGGAAAGGAAAAGGGCAGGTAGAACATTCCTTGCAGAGGAATGGCATGAGCAGAGTCCTGGAGGAGGGCAAAGACATGAGCTATGGGGTGAATATGGGGGGACTTCCGCAGGGTGACATTAGCTGTTCAGTTTTGGTGGAGCCTAAGATGTGAGGCAAAAGACGACCCTGGAGAAGGAGGCAAGGCTGCATTAGATGGGGTCTGGTGGAGTGCTTAAGGAGGGGCCTTTTTATCTTATAGAGAACAGAAAGCCACTAAATAATGGGTTGTTTTGCCATTGAGCAGGGCGACTGACTATTGAAATATCCAGTTTCTGAAAATAGAACATAAAGAGTAGCTCTGGACCACCAACAAAAAATAACTTGCGTTCAGGAAACTTCCTGAAGTGTTGTTCATATATAATGGAACTTTAGATCTTTAGTGTTTTTCACTGTATGAAATAATGAAATGATGCTGCTGTTAGGGAAATGTATGAAACTCCACCCCAAAGCCCTTCTCTGAAGGAAAAACAGCAGACACTGACTGGCCTGATAAATTTACCTTGCCTGTCTTCATTCATTTACTTCAACATTCATTTTGTTTCAGCTAAATTTTGAGGTTTTGAGGACAAAAACTATGTTTTAACATGGCGTCACCAGCAATTAAGGCATGGTTTGGCACGTTTGGCTCAGTAAATGTCTGGCCCACAGAAAACAAACAAACAACCCACTTCACTGAGTGCCCACCAAGCAGTGGGTGCTATAGCTGCACTAAAGCCAGGAAGTAGACTAACGAAACACAAAATTCCAATCCCCAATACATTGAAGGTCGCAAGTGGACCTTGAATTAAACAAACTGTAAAGGACATTTGGATTCGTTTAGAGAAATTAGAATATGGAGTGAGCATCAGATGAAAAGAGAGATTATTATTTAGTTAGGTATAGTAACAGTGTTGTGGTTGTGTGACAAAATATCTATTTAAAACATGTAACATTGGGGCACCTGGGTGGCTCAGTCCGTTGAGCATCTGACTTCAGCTCAGGTCAAGATCTTGCGGCGGGGGTCCTGAGGGCTGACAGCTCAGAGCCTGGAGTCTGCTTCAGATTCTGTCTCCCTGTCTCTCTCTCTGCCCCTTCCCCACTCGTGCTCTGTCTCTCTTTCTCTCTCTCTCAAAAATACGTAAACATTAAAAAAAAATTTCTTAATGTGATGTTAAAATTGGAAGTAATTATGAAATAATATCTAGGAATTTACATTAAAATATTATCTCTATGCCATAAAAAGTTTGTTTAAAAACAAAAAAAAATTACTATCAAAACAAGGAAGAAAGAAGAAAGAAGGGAATAAAAGGAAGGAAAGGAAGGAAGGAAAGGGGCAGAGGAGGAAGTTAGCTAGTTTCAGTCGGGAGAAACTTCCAGATTAGAAAACACAACATTCCCAAGGTTACACACACAGGAGTAAATCTGCTTTGTGCTGAGCATGAAATAAAAGCATAATCACAGTTTGAGTAGAAACCAGGAAGAAGGAACCGGGAGGAGCAAATTTTGAGTGAGGTTTCTTAGGCTCCTGACAAGAGCCCATCTCCAACTGAAGTCATGATTTCTTTCCTATTCTCTACATTAGTAGAACAATGTTTCTCATTTCATCTCCAAGTCTACTATCATTTCCAAGAAATACAATGGGGTAAAACCTACCTTGTGGCAACTTGGCTACGATGCATGCCAATGATCTGGATAGTTGCCTGGAAATGATGCTCATTAGAGGCTAATTGTGTGGCCTTGGTTACTGATGATAACAGTATTTTTTCTTTCACTAATTCATTAAAATCTTACCAAGTGTTTACCATGTCATGAGTGATGCATTAGGCATGGAAGCAGACAGGGCAAAGTTCCTATTTTCATGATGCTTACATGCTAGCGGACTTTTGGGGAACAGGGTCACAGGTTACAAGTATGTGATTGTTCTTCTTGGCTCTGATCTTGGCAACAACCTGAAAAGATTAGTCACTGTTTCAGACAACCTTCCCTCTAAACTGGAGGCTCAGGCTGTTCCATGACTGGCCCTGGTTATGTTGCTCATAAATGGCAGCCATACTATCCAAACGTGGATCTCTCTTGGAGTCCAGCTCACCCCCCAGCACACCACAGTCTGCGCTTTCTGGTGTTGCTTCTGTCAATCCGAAGCAAGTGCAGGTATGATGTGCCTACTGTGCCTGATGATGAATGTCAGCACTGAGGTGAGCCGCGATGGCTCTTTGGCCATAAGCAAGTGTTCTACTTGGAGCTAATCTGGGGTGCAGATCTGAGGGTGGCTCTGTTAAGTACAAGCACACTGTGACACGTCAGAGGAGATTTTCTGCTGCCAGCTAATTATCACTTAAATTTGTCAAGAAGGCAAAAAGCACCTCTCACATTTTATTTTAAAATATGAAAACCTTTGGAAAAGTTTGAGGGTGATTTGCTCCTCTTCCCTCTTCACAGACAAGCCCCCCGAAAGAAGGTGTCCCTGGGCCCTCCCCAAACAAGGTGTCCCTGGGGCACTCCAAGGGGTGGCAATCCCTGGACAGTGATTTCACACCGTATAAGATGCAAACAGCACAGACCAGCGCGGGGGAAGGAAACAGAGAGGATGGAAATGAAAGATGGATCTCAAAGCAATTAACTAGAGATGATTTGTACCCAGAAGGGTTGCCGATGCAGAGAGAATGAAGCCAGACTCAAAAGGCCACATAATGTATGATTCCATTTATATGAAATATCCAGAACAGACAAATCCCTAGAGATAGATACAAAACAGATGACTGGTTGCCAGGGGCTGGGAAGGCAGGGAGGGAGGATAGAGAGTGACTGCTTAATGGGTACAGATTGCCTTTTAGGGTAATGAAAATGTTCTGGAACTAGGCAGTGGTGGTATCACACAGCATTGTGAATGTACTAAATGTCGCCAATGCTAATTTTTATGTTAGGTGTATTTTACCACAGTAAAAAAAATATATATGCACACACACACTTAAAAAAGTAATCTTTCTGGTTTGTTAATAGCAACTGCAACCTCTAAGGTCCTTTGGCAACGTACCTGATGAGTGGTCATGCAGATTGTACCAGAATATCCTCACTGCGACGAAAGTTGCTCGAAAGTAAGTGTGTTTCATTTTTAGGAAGCTCTAATTGTTACAAAACTCACTGTGAAAGTGGATTAAAATCTATATTCTGGACAGAAAGAGAGAGAGAGAGAGAGAGAGAGAGAGAAAGGGAGGCTTGCTGAGTGATCAGGATGAGAGGGTATCTGGTATCTCAGATATTCCCCACGTTTGTATTTGTGCCTTAAGAGAGAGGGCAATTCTAGTCAAGGGTCTTGCAAGGACGGCTATATAAAGATATGCTCCACTCTAAAGTGGGGTCACTGCATTTTCCTGAGCATGTGAGACCAAAGGGCTTGTGTGGAATGCAGGAGTTATGGCTGGGATTATTCTAGAATTTTGAATAATAAATTATTCAAAATCTAGCCTTATTGAGCACTGCAATAGAGGGAAGGGAATCTAGAAAATTTTTCAGAATTTTCTATTTGAGGAAATACACTACTATGCTCATTTTAAAATGAGAGAATCTTGGGTGGGATGCATGAAAAAAAAGCACATTATCAGAAATGTTCTGTGTTTTATAAATAGATATACAATCAGTTTTTAAAAAATGGAGCCTCCAAGGGCTTTGATTTATAGGAATATTATGCGTCCACTTTTCCAAAAACATGTCTATTGTGTAAATCAAGTACACGTGTGCGTCTCCCTTAATTTACATACTATAACCTAAACAGTACATATACATGCATAGTTAAATATTAGGAGAGATGAATAGTTTAGAAATTCTTTTGCATTCTGGTTTAATTAATCGTGAGAAAGATAAACAAAAACAAGTCAGTGGTTCCCTTGAGCAGGGCTCATGGAGTTCTGGTGGAAAAAGGCAGTAACAGCTGATTCTGACTTGATTCACCCTGGACTCCGTTCGCGTCCCTCATCTTTATGCCCCAGCTCCCTTTTGTGCTTCTCACAGCTCATCTGGAGTGCCATGAGTAATTAGGGCTCCCTTCTACCTGGCTCTTGAAGAGCTTTGTGGTGCCACAAAGAAAAATGTGAATTTCATCCCTGGGAGCTAGCAATGTTTTGTGTTTTCAAAGCTCTGCTTTTAGATGGTTCCCAGCAAAGGAACATACTTACCTTTTATCATCATTGTAGCGGAAAAATACTAGCCTGAGGATGTGGGCTGCTAAAAGCTGCCGGAGCCTGCCTACCTTTAGTATTTAGTGAGACGTTAGAAGCTTTCTGCAACCCATACTCGGGTCTGACTCAATGTGGGGAGAAGCCAGAAATACCAGAGCAATTCAGGAAAAACAGGAGAGCAGCAAGGGATAAGCCCAGAGGAAAGGAACCTTTGTTTTAGACCTCGGGAGGAGACATAACCAGGTTACGTCACAAAGGGCATGAAAACCACATATCTCTCCCAGAAAGTGGTGAGAGCCGTGTATAGAAAGACCCACGCAAATCTCCTATTCATTGGAGCTTTGAGGCCTATGATTTTCTCTAAGCATGGGAGGGGCAGGTAGTTTGAGATGAAGGAGAGGCCCAGAACACACTGTCAGGGTGCAAACTTTGCTTCTCCCTCCCTCCCCTTCCTGTGGATTTATCAGGCAGGCGGGCAAATCGGTGTGCAAAGAATAGATTTGCTGGAATAACAGCTGGGTAAATGGCACATTATGCAATTTTGCAGGCGCACACTGATTTGCAGTTGCACAGAAACGATACGAGGCAAAGGGCTGTGCCGTGCCAGCTTTGGGCTGAGCATCCCCCTTGCCACTTTGTCCGGAGAAGGGTTTTTATCTGCAGTCTGCCCTGCAGCCTGCAGTTCTGTGCTGCACCATCCCTAGCACGGGGGTGGTGTTTACTCACCCGCGTGAAGAGGACGTTTTAACTCTCCATCTTCCCCTCCAGCGTGCAGTATTGATTTTCTGCTGTAAGGAGACAGAAAGACCTTTCTTCAAAGTACCTTTGGAGGCAGAGCCGGCTGTGGGCTGAGCTTTGTGAGCAGGGGCCTGCATTCAGGGAAGGCAGAATCTCGTTCTTAGGCGCAAATTGTGTTTGGGGATTTACTAGTCACAACAAGTTCTTGTTTCTGTTAGTTGTTTAAGAAAAACCCAACAGGCGGAAGCTGCTCCATTGCTAGATTCGTCTAAACAAGTCGGGATAAGTAGCCTGGCTAATTAATACCTGCATCTATTGTGCAGTTTGAGATGACATATTTTGCAGATGGTGCCAGTTCAACAACGGAGAAACAATTGTTCTGAAAAACTGAGCATGAGGGATATTTCCATGGGATTGCACCTTGACTGTGCAAATGTTCTCCTTTTAAAATGTGATTTGCAAAAGTAAGGAGTATCTGGAAATTCTCCAGTCTGCAATTGTTTGATACGGCAGTTTATAGAAACTCTGATCCTGCCTTGGAGGTATGAAATACTTACCAGTATCGTCTTGTAAAGGAAAAACAAAAAGTTCACACAGCTATCCCTTGCCCTAAAAGTTCCCAGTATATAGGATGCCAAATTTGTAGCCTTGATAAAGTGAAGAGTTAGTCTTTTATTCCTTTGAAATTAAGTGCTCGAGTTCAATGGCTACCCATTGCTTAACAGATTAAGTATAGAGCTCCTTGCCTGGGTTTCAAAAGGCCTTGAACCACACACACACACACACACACACACAACATCTACATGCCAAGTGTGAGATTGCAATGTGTTTTTATTACATATCAATACCATAAAATACAGTAGGAGAAATTCCTGAGGTCTGATTGAGAGGAAAAGACAGAATGCATGGACCACAGGAGAACTGATTCTTCAATTCACTGATCCGTTTGAGATGTGTTTCCCAAGAAGTAACTGATAGAGGTGCAGGGTGAGTGTACTCAAAATGATTTTTAAAACAAAAACAAATGCCATGAATGAGTTATTGGTAGCTAGAGGTGAAAACACTAGTTTACTTTGGAGTACACCCTCTCTGATTTGGAAAGGGCCAACTTTGTGGTGGCTTTTAGTTATGCAGATGTAAGGCAAATTTGGGTAGGAACCAAGGAGGGCTCTTGGAAGAAGGGAATAGATAATACCTTTGCATTTGAGGTTTGATCCTCCATAACGTGTCAGATGGATCGAAGTGACCATGATTGAGGGCAGCTGTTTATAATTGAAGTCCTCAAGGAAACTCGTTTTAAGGCGGAGGGAAGTCCAGAGTGGTGGCCAAGGCCAACATCATCACCAGAAATGGACACAGAGCATCAGGGTATGGCTGATGCTAGAACAGCTCCTGGCCAAGGAGGAGTGTGTGTGTGTGTGTGTGTGTGTGTGTGTGTGTGTGTGCCTAAAGAGCTCAGTAAACAACAGGCGGTCAGGTGATGGCTTTGGGCAGTGTGCTGTGAGCACTGCTGACTATGAGATGAGGAAGAGATGATGCTCCAGCCCTTCCCTGCACCCAAGGAAATACTCTCATAGTAGTGAGTTCCTTGTCACCAGAACATGAGCAGGAGTGGACAAGGACTGCTCGGCATTGCCAGAATTCCTGGTTAAGGGCACTCTTTCTTTCTTTCTTCTTCTTTTTTTTTGTTTTTGGCAGAGACCCCGTGATGCAGAAAAGGGGGTTCTTCAAAAGATAGGCACAGTTTTTGAGCCCATTGGAGTTCTCAACTTATCTTGTAGCTGGGAGTGGCAGTGGCACTTTGTACTGAGGAAGGACACACATTATTGAGATAAATGGAAATAGGGATCAGAAGTGGTTGGATTTACAACAGAATGAAATGTGTCCTAATCACATGCTCTGAGTTGGAAGTCTCAGTCAGGGCTCTTCAGAGAAACAAATATAGATATGCTTAATAAGTTATACCAATAGGAAGAGAAGGAGAGGGAGGGAGAGAGAGAGAGAAAGAAGTTTATTTTAAGGAATTAGTTTACGTGATTATGGAGGTTTGGCAATTCAAAAATCTGCAGGACAGGCAGGAAGACTGGAAATTTAGGTAAAAGTTGATATTTCAGGGGCACCTGGGTGGCTCAGTCGGTTAAACATCTGCCTCTTAATTTTGGCTCAGGTCATGATCTCACAGTTCGTGAGATGGAGCCCCGCATCAGGGTCAGCACCAACAGTGGGGGAAGAGAGCAGGAATGACGACAGGGAACGCAGCTCAGAAGAGAAGAAATGTTGTGGGATTTCAGCATTATGGGAGAGAGCAGCTCAAAGTATTCATGGAAGCTGCCTTTGGTGTGCGTCTTGAAGGATAAGGGGATTCAGTAGGTAGGAGAGCACATGAGAACATTTGAACAAAAGAAGGAAGATAAAATATACATACAAAGAAAGCCACTTGGCAATAGCAAATGGTTTGTGGTAACATAGGAGAAAGGGCTTGAGAGCTGTCTAGGAGATAAATGGCAGGTAGGGACTTTGTCATTTGGTATGCAATTGCAGGGGGAGGGCTATCATGGAAGGTTTGATTTTTGAATAGGGTAGCAGTGTGATTAGCACTGTGCTCCAGGGAAACTACTGTAATAAAGGTTTTCTGGATAGATCTGAGAGAGAATGATGTGGGATAAACAGTTGGAAGACTAACATCTATGCAGTGAGGGGTGGAAACCAGGGTTGAGGCTGCAGTGATTGAATTAAGGGATCCTGTTTTCAAGATATTACAGCAGTCAAAGCTATAGAACATGACAATTAATTTGGGATAGAGTGAACAAGAATAAAAGCATACAGTACTATTTGCGGGCAGTATGAATGAAAAAGCAGGGATAATATTAACAGAAGAGAAACGGGTATGGAAGACAAGATGCTAATTTCATCTTCAGACATTTTGAGCTGAGCATTCTGGTGAGACAATCTGGTGAAATTCTTCAGAAACCAGTTAAAAACATGGTCTGGAACTTAGGAAGGAGGTCAGGGTTAGAGACGTGTATTTGTTTCTAATGGCTGTCTTGGCAAGGTATGTCTGGGATAATCCTGTGTCTGGAGGCTTTGCCTTGTAAATATCGCTTCCTATTTACAAGGACAATATGATGTAGTGGCCAAAAGCTTTCGCTTTGGCTTCAGCTAGGTCCAACCCAGCTATTTACAGACTCCATTAACGTCGGGGATATTATGCTTCTCTATGCCTCGGCTTTCGTTTTCTATAAGTTGTAAATAATAATATCAGGATGGTCATATTAACTTCGTTAATGCACATAGGTAACCTGGCTGGGCTGCTTTTGTTATACTCCTGGAACTGTTAACAGAAGTGCCTCTCCTTCTCTGGCCAAATCCAAGACATCTTCCTTTCCTGCTCATCTAAAATCTCACATGAAACTCCTTTTTCCTCCACCAGCATGCGTTGAATTCACTTGAAATGGTGGGGAAGTGCCATCCTAACTTGTCTGTCTGTGAATCTTCTATCTTGTCCTCTGTGTCTTGAGAGATTAGTTGGTGACGTAGAGGTTGAATTGTACCCTTAGCCTGAGAATGTGTCTGTGGTTTAGGTTCACTCACATAATGGAAAAGAAGTTATTTATCTTTTCCCTTGAAAAAAGAAAAATCAACCCTTAATCAGACAAATTTTCTTGCATAGAGATGATGGCTAAAGTTGCAGGAGTAGATGGCAGGAGTGGGGGTAGAAGGAGAAGAATAGAACCTAGAATAGCATCTAGAATAGAATCTTGGGGGATGTTATCATCTATGAGTTATGGAGAAGAAAAATGTGCTATTTTTGTTACTAAGAAGACAACCATAATTAAAGACAAGAATGTTATTTCTTTGGTTCACCATCAGCATTCATTTATTCACTCACTTATTCAGTCATTGATTTAACAAATATTTATTGATATCCACTAAATACAAGTAACTAAATAGAGCAGTGCGCAAATTAGGCAAAAAATTTTGGCTTTCTTGGTGCTTGGACTATATAGCAGGCACTTAAAAGAATACTTGTTAAATGAATGAATGAATATTTGGGCAAGCAGCATGTTTGAATGGAGCCTTTATTAAGTGCAAACACTGTATTTTATAGACACTGGGAAGTTTTTGTAAAGGAGCAAAGCTAGTAGGCATTCTTTATTTTGAAACACGAGGCTCCTAGTTTAAGCAGGAGACTTCTTCCATCATTTCCAAGATTGACAAATTTGACCATTACAGAATTTTATGGTCGGTAAAAAGAGAAAACTAGTATCTGTTAAGTTTCTACTAAGTGCCAGACCTTAGATCAGGAACTGTGCATATATATAGGACCCATTGAACTAGCTCTACAACACTCATGTGCAACTAACATTACATATTTTTTAATTAAATAAGATTGTGTCTGGGTTGGCCCAGACCATCAAGGGTTGGTGAGAAATTCAATTTCAGCTCTTGCTGGGGAGGAACAGGCTTCTTCCTATCCCTTGGGGGAGTACCGTAACCTGAGGATTTGCACTATCCAGGAAAGGACTTCTGGTCTTTGGTCCATTTTTATAAAGTTTTTTGTTGTGTGTCGTCTCTCTTTGTCAGCTTAGTCCCTGGGCCACTGCCAGACCTCCAGCCTTGGTGTTAAATCCCCACCCATCCATTAGGCACCTCCATTAGGGCTTCTGTCATCTTTGGAAGGAGATTTCTGGCTCTCCCCCAGGCTCCAGTCTACACAGTACCTCGGGTTGGGGCACTCTCAGAGCACCTACTTCCTCTCCATCTCTTTTCTGTGGCTCCTCTCCAAGGATCTGGTTCTCCTAGACCGGCCTTTGTGTATGTTGTCTTCAGGACAGCTCATGCAACCCAAGAAGTCCTGTCCCTCTACAGCCAAGAAGCCCAAGGCAGAGGGTTATGGCGCTGGGACATGGGAGAAGGTAGAGAGGAAAAGAGGGAAGGAAAAGAGAAGCAAGAATAAGACAAAAATTAATATGCCATTGTATAATAACGCATTATGTCCTCTAGTCCTCCAAATCACAGTGCGAGATAGGTATTGTTATTAGCATTTTACAGAAGAATTGATTCATTCAATAAATATTTATTGAGAGTCTTCTTTCTGCCTAGTGTTCTAGGCTCTGGAGGAAAAACAAAAAAACCAACAGTGAATAGGAAACAAAAATCCAGATGAAAACACGAAGTCTCTGAAAGTAAATAACATGCTTGAGATCACATACTTCATAAGCAGAAAAGCTAGGATCGAGCCCAGGCCTGACTTTCTCTAAAGTTCACATCATTGTGTCATGCGACAGTGGTGTTGCAATGCAGGCTGTTCTGCAAAACACAGCTCAAACTTCTGACAGACGGAAGCTATCACTCACTGACTGCTTGCCATGCGTCAGGAGATGTAACAGAGATAAGGCATGCAGTATGTCATTTAACCCTCATGCTATCCCATTTAACCCATTTTCTCATTTTTCTTGGTTCAAGGACACTGAAAACTAAGGGTTACATTCCTTGGCCAAATCATCAGGCTAGCAAGTGAGTGAGCAGAATTTCATTCTAAATTACCTTATTCCAGTCTGAGGCTGAAGAACACTGTACCTCATCCTAATTGTCTTGGGGTCTTGTCTTTGGAAAAGTAACTTAAAAGTCCTCCTTTCTTCCTGCTTGGTCCTGCCTCAGGCTGGGAAGTCTGGGTTGGGCCAGGTGAGGATAGCCAGCTTCTCTTTCTTGTTCCAACTTTCCTCCCCCTGGTTATCAGAACCTACTGTTTGGGCTTCTCCAGGTTTGGTAATCAGGGTCAAGGAGGACACACAAAGGACAGGGAAAGTCTTAAGGTTTGGGGTCTTTTGTGAGTGGTGAATATCCCATGTTAACTATTGCTCCCAAGAGTCCCTACAGAGGTTCTTTGGGGCCCCCTCTCACTGGACATGGCTTCTGAGGCCCTCTGGCTAGCCCCAGACTCTCCCCATGTAGGCTTTTCAGTTACAAGTGAGGGACTGGTCCTCGCAGCATTCAAATCCTGAAGAGTAAGTGTTTTGTTCCCTAAATTGTTCTTTTGAAGGTCCCTCACTTGGGTTAACATGGCAAAGGGCAGGATCACCTCCTTGCCCTCTACCATAGATGGGTGACTCAAAGGGAAGGGAAATGACCCAATCCAAAGTGTTCTTCATTGCCTGCCTGTGCGAACCTGAGAGAATTTCCGAGTGTCTTTTACACAGCCTGGAGCTGGAGGGTGGGCTAAAGTGACAGAATGCAGTGTTTCAGGGGATCCCACAGAGCATGTGAGACTATTTTGAAACTTTGCTGAAAACAGAAAAAGTGTCATTTAACATCCAGTTTGCATTGGCCCCAGAAACTTCTAAGGAAGAACAAGATCACAGGCCCTGGAATCAATTGTTTTTGTTTGTTTGTTTGTTTGTTTGCTTGCTTGTTTGTTTGTTTTACTTACTAGCTACGTGACTTAAGGCAAGTTATTAACCTTGCTGTATATCCATTTTCTCTGCACATCTGTAAACAGGGCTTGTAAAGTACCAATTTCACAGGGGTGCTGGAAGAATAAATGAGGCAGTATGTGTAAACTGTGGCAGAACACCTGTCACGTGGTTAATGTCTCCAAACTATGAGCTGTTGTTATTCTCACCACTTTCTCCTGTACATCAACTTTTGAGACAAATTGAAGATCAGCACTTCTGACTGCTTCTGAGTTTAGAGCACAGGCTTTTATAAAGCTCAAACTCAAGAGGCAGGCATAAGAGAGGCCAAACATATGTGACTCCTTATAGAACTACAACTTAACTCTGCTTTAGGGCTACCCTGATCTGTTACCTTCCAAGAAAGGGTGCTGCCTAGTGTGGGCTGCTGTATCCCTTCCAATGTGGTTTTTACATTGTTTAGGCTGATTAGAGGCAATGTGGCATTGTAGTTAAGAAAGCAGATACTGGGGGGGTGGGGGGCGTGCCTGGGTGGCTCAGTCGGTTAACTGCCTGACTCTTGATTTCAGTTCAGGTCATGATCTCACCAGTTCCTGAGATGGAGCCCCAAGTTGGGCACTGCATCAACAGCACAGAGCCTGCTTGGGATTCTCTCTGTCCCTCTCTCTCTGCCCCTCCCCCACTTGCACACACACTCTTTCTCTCAAACTAAACAAAACTTAAAGAAAAAAGGTGGACACTGGGTCAGTTAGACTTGGGTCTTAATCTCCACTCTGACACTTAATACTACTGTGACGTACTGGAAATTACTTACTTTTTCTGTGTTTTCATTTCCTCATCTATAGAACAAAGACAATAATAGTACCTCCCTTATCAAGTTGTTGTAAGGATTAAAGAAGAAAATGTAGGTAAAGACCCTGGTGCAAACATAGGTTCAAAAAATGGTAGCAACAATATGGTATATGATGCTAAGGCTTGGTAAGGCTTGGTTATTTACCAGGGGTTAGAAGCAAAGTCTTTTTTGGCTTCTGTTGTTAATGGACCCAGAGAGTTGAACCTCTTTCCTGAAAGTATGTTGGATATTGCTTCAGAAGATTTTGAATACACTGAACATGAGCACACAATCTAAAATCTAAAAAGCAGATATCATCATTGGTGGTGGTGGTAGGGGTAGAGGTCTGGTTAATAGACTGAAAAAGGCTCAGGTTTCACCTAATTCTGGGACTAGTGTTAGAAACAGTAAGGGGCCACAGGAATTTAAGAATCCTCACTGGGGGCATGAGAGCTCTCTGCTCTCCTCTTAGCGTTTGCCAAATATTTTTCTCACCATTTTTTCACAGTATGATCCTCTCAGTCTTAAAGTTATCCTAGGCTTCCCTTTCCCCATTCCCAATCCTTGGAATATATTTGATCAATGGCTTAATCCAGTTCAGATTAGGATATGCATTTTGTATGTATTCTTAGTTGTGCTCAGTTCTTTTTACCACATCTTACTCTTCAGAACATCATGGAACTGCTTTGGAGACACCTGATAAGATGTAATGAGCCAGGCTCTGACTCGCATTGCTCCACAGGGTCATGTGAGCATCGGGAGTGTGCCTCCACTCTGTTCTGGGGAGGCTCCACACAGGCTGCTTTCCCCAAATGGTGCAATCTAAGCTGGGTGTCACCAGTGCTTGTTAATTCCCAACATTCAATAGTTGTAACCACTATTTATTTATTTATTTATTTATTTATTTATTTATTTATCTATTTATGACAGAGTATGTGTGTGTATGTGTGAGTGAATGAGGGGCAGAGAAAAAGGGACAGAGACAGAAAATCCTGAAGAGGGGCTCAAGCTCACCCAAAGAGGGGCTCAAATTCACCCGAAGTGGGGTTCAAAGTGAGGAACCATGAGGCCATGACCTGAACCGGTCAGATGCTTAATGGACTGAGCCACCCAGCTTCCCCTAATTTCAACCACTTTTAACCAGTATTTACTTGAATCTTCACTTGTAGTTTTTACCCTGGGCTGGTCCTAGTCGAGTGGTTTATGCAGAGACATAACAATCATGTGGCCCTGTCGCTTGGGTTCCTGGAGATGTTCCAATCAGTGGCACACTTTGAACTGGCATTACTTCTTGCTAGTGTTCCTGCCCGCAGCCACCAGGGCACTGGCTCTCTGGGACCCCCCAGTGCTTTTGAGTGCCACTGCTACTTGGCTGACTATCTCTTCTTGTTTCATAAAGTTGTCTTCCTCATGTGCTTATCTCTAGATAGAGATTATTAAAACACCAAGTCTCTCTTCATCTTCTGGGACCCCTATGATTCTGATGTTGTTCCTTTTTAATGAGTCACTGATTTCTCTAATTCTTAAATCGTGCTCTTTTGCCTTAGTCTCTCTCTTTTTTTCTGCTTCATTATTCTCCATAAGTTTGTCCTCTATATCACTGATTTGCTGCTCTGCCTTATCTGTCTTTGCCACCATGGCATCCATTCGAGATTGCAGCTCAGTTATAGCATTTTTTACTTCATCCTGACTAGTTTTTACTTCTTTTATCTCTGCAGAGAGGGATTCTAATCTATTTTCGATGCCAGCCAGTATTCCTATTATCATGATTCTAAATTCTGGTTCAGACATCTTGCTTGTATCTGTGTTGATTAAGTCCCTAGCTGTCGTTTCTTCCTGTTCTTTCTTTTGGAGTGAATTCCTTTGTTTCATCATTTTGAAGGCAGAAAAGGAATTAATAAGGTAAAAAAAAAATTAAAATTAAGAAATTAAAAACAACACACACACACAAAATCAAATAAATGATGCTAGATCCAAGGTGTGTTTTGGTCTGGTTGTTGAAAGGAGCTTGATAGATCACAGAAGAAAAGGGGGTGAAAAGAAAAAAAGAAGAAAAAGAAAAAAAGGAAAATGTTTGAAAATTTGAAAAATGAATACAATGAAATAGAAAAAAATAAAGTGATGGAAGTAAAATAGATTTTTAAAATTTTACGGAAAGTAAAAGATATGTTAGAAAAAAATGAAAGAAAAGTATTTTTTTAAAAAAAATGAAAGTAAAAATAATTTGTTTCTCTTTCTGTTTTCAAGAAAAAGAAAAGAAACCAAAAAGAGAAAAAAAGGAAAAAAAAGAAAATTGAATAGATTCACCAGCACACAGACTGAAATACGATTGAAATTACATCTTTTCCCTAGAAGTCAAACTATGAAGTACTTTATAGTTCATAAACTAAGCAGGTGGAGACACTTGTGTTCCTGAAGAGCAAGGTTGGCTGAGGGGGGCTTAGTGTAATGGTTCTGTTCTCCACTAGATGGCGCTGCTTAGCTTACTGCGCTGGAATGTTGTGGCGCTTGTAGCCGTGTATGCGCATGTGCGGGAGTGGTGAAAATGGTGCCACCCAGCTACCTAGTCTCTAGTATCGGAACTCTGTTCTCTCCGATGAGAAATCGCGCATCCATCCTTTCTCTCTGGCATCTGTCCACTCTCCGCTTCTACACTGTCTGTGACCAAGCCACAGGCAGCACTTCCCTCCTGAGTTTTATCTCAGATGCGGCTGTTTTTCCCAACCCCTTATTTCTGAGGGTCTGTGGCTTTTTGACCTGTTCTGCCCCTCTGCAGGAGGGTCTCACCCAGCAATGGCTGGGTGCTGGCCACACCCAGCAATGTTCGAGGAACCGTGCTGCTGCCGATGTCCAGAGACTGTGGCTGGGTGCCAGCCCACCCCAGAAAAGGTTCACACAATTGTGTAGCAGCGTTTCAGAGATTATGGAAAATCACAACGCACATCTGGCACCAGGCTTCACCCTTAACATCCAGCACCAGCAAATGTGGTTGTTCTCCAGGGTCTGCTGGCACCTTTGCCTATGGGGGGTCACACAGCCTCAACCAGATGTCCAGCAGAGGAACCACCTCTCCCCATGTGGCCCGAGGACCCTCAGACTTCACTCTGTTCCTGGGGATTTGCCCTTCCCACCAGAGCACTGCCAGGTATCGAGCTGCGAAGTTTCACACTCTGCACTCCCCCTGCTTATAGAGTCTTCATGGCATTTAAACCCTCTCCTTCCTCCTTTCTCCCTTTTTAGTTCAGTCCCTGTGGCTGTTTCCACTTTTCCACTTTCTCTCCAGCTGCTTTTGGGGGTGGTGTGCTTTTCCTGTACTCTTCCCCCCATCTCTGTCCTCTCTCTGCCAGCAAAAACAGTTCCCTGCCCTTCGCAGCTTCTTGCTCCCCAAGTTCCCTTACTCCGTGCCGTGTACCTGCTGAGTTCTGTGGTTCAGATTGTGCAGATTGTTGTGTTAATCCTCAAATAAGTCTTCTAGGTGTGCAGGATGGTTTAGTGTTTGTCTGGATGCATTTCATGGACACAAGATGCAAAAAAAACTTCCATGCTGTTCCGCCATCTTGGCTTCTCCCAAACACCAAGTCACTTAGGGCACAGATTATTATGATTATTTGAGAGAGGGGAGGAGATGGGAGAAAGAGAGAGGAAAGGAGAGAGAAAGAAAGAGGAGGTAAGAGAGAGAGGATAACAGAGACTTTACTGTCACATCAGAATTACCTTTAGAGCTTTTAAACATACATGTCTAGCCCCATGTCATATTGCCTTTGTCAGATTTTTTTTTCTGGGTTCCCATTTAAGTTTGTTGACTATGAATTTTTATTGATACTAGTCTTTCCACTTGTGTAGTTTTCCCCTCTGGATCCTCAGTAAGGTATGAAGAAGGCAGTGAGGCCATAGATGGGAGTTTGACAGGAGAGTAGATGAAGAAAGGGCAAATAAGCAACGATGCTGAGTGTGTAGATGGGGAGGTGATTGAAGATATAGCATGAAATACAAGTAAAAAAGGGAGGGGGCAATGGAGATAGTGGTGTTGGTGAAGGTCCTGGTGAGGTCCCAGGACAGGTGTAGTCATGCTGGTTGTGCAGGTAAACTGGAAGGAAAGGAAGGTGTGACCAGAGTGTAATGACTTTCTGAATCAGGATTTGGAGGCTAATCTGCAAAGAGAGGACAATAACTCAGGTATGCAATAATCACCATAAATGAACGTCAGATAATCTGAAAATCAAATGATCTGTCACTCACCCCAGGCTTTAATCCAGTCCTTACTTTTCCTCCAGGTTGTATTATGGTCTCCACGTAATCTCTGATTCCCTTATTTTCATCACCAGTCTGTAGCTTTTCACATGCCCCTTGGACTGTTGAAGTTGGCATCTCTGGCTTTGAACCTTGGTGATAGAAAATTTCTATCCTTCTATGGGCATTTCTTACTGCTAACTGCTCCAGAAAACCACCCAAAGGAATCTCTGGCCCTTACACCACATGTCAACACTGATTCTCTTAGACAGAACCCTTCGTGGGTTTACCTTGGCCTCTGCAGAGAGGAATTGGATACCAGGTTTCTTGTCTCCAGTCCAGTGTTTTCCTAACACACACTTCCACGTTCCCCTACATGCATGTCTGTGACCAAGGTCCCTGTTTCACACTCTGGTCATGCACTCTTTGGAGCTCTATGATTGGGTTTCATGGACTCTCCCAGACCTCCAGTCAGACAGCTGCCCTGAGAATGGAGGTGATAGCACTTTTGGGGTGACCCATTGCTCTTCTGTCTCAGCACTTCTCTAGCTAGATAGCCTGATTTAAGCTCAGTCCTTGATATTTCCGAGAATTTTCTCTTGTCTATGCTGTTTGGGATCAACTGAATATCCTAACCCTAAGAGTGATCAGTAAGTGATTGAGGAAGCCACAGACAGGACATTCAGTGTAGAAATGGAAGATGCAGTCTTAGTCTCATACTGATGCTGATTTGAGTAATTTTGCATTGACTTGAGTCAGAATGAGGGTGTACTGTACTGTGTAATATTAATGGGGCGCTGGGAAATAGAAATAACTGCTTTTAAGCATCACTGTCACTTGGTTTACATTTGGAATTCGTGGACTTTCAGTGAAAAATGATATTTCTTATGAGGTTTCATGAGACTTTACATTTATCCATGCCTATCACTAGCCTTAGTAAAAAGACAAAGATTTCTATCAAAAACACACATTCCTTTGAAATCTAGAGTGATGGTAACAAGATAATAACAAGGGATAGGATGTGTTAACTTACTGTTATTTCATTGTTTCACTTCCTTGAGACCTGTGTGAAATATCTTTAACTAAAGCACTTGTAAATAGCTAGTGTGGTAGAAAGAACAGTTTTCTCATATAAGTACCCCACGCTAACTGATTGCACCACTGGAACTCCCAAAGAACACAATGTTGGAATTGTGATTTGATTTTGAATCAGAGACCACCCCTACCAGCTATGTCACCTGGGACAAGGTTTAGTCCCTCTGAGTTCTGTCTCATCATTGGTAATGTGGGGGTACTCCGTTGTCAAATGCCTGCCACATAGGAGATAATTGTGGATGATGTGGACTGGCTCTTCAACGTCCATCTGAAACGCCCTGTGGGGTCACCCCTCCTCGCAGAGGCTGGAAAGTTAGAAAAGATGTTTCCTAGACTGTCTTGCAGCTAATGTTCTGGATGTGATTAGAGTTCCATCAAGGACACGCACCTAAACTAAGACTCAATTATGGGATGAGTTAAGGAGAGAGAGATATTGGCAGGGTGCAAAGTGCCCATTTTGCTGACGTAGGCTGTGACAGAGACAAGGTGATGGCTGTTGGCAGCTTCCAGAGGGAGTGGCTTCCTACAGCAGCAGTGTTCATTTTCCTTATTACGTGTGATTCTGAGGGGCTGGGAGTTGTTCTTAGAAGCTTAGTCTAGAGCTTGCTCCTCCAGCCCTTCCCACAATTGTGTAAGCACCCTGGTGCCTGGTATAATTCTCTTTATGCTTAAACTAGTAATAGTGATCTCTGCCATCTAAGACCGTGATGAAACAAAACTGAGTAAGTGGAAGCTAGTCCTTCTCTTCATTATGACGACCTGCATGCTAATGTATATGTAGATTTTATACACACTGTGGGAAATGCAACAAGGAATGGGGCATAGTCCCTAAGGAGCTTATTATTTTTTGGAAGAGACACACTTATAAGTGGCTATACTTTAAAATGAGCTAAGCACCAAAGGTTATCACCAAAGTGCTTTGAGAATCAAAGGATAGAGTAAATGGCAGAGGCTTGATGAGCTGGATCAGAAAATGACACTTTATAGAATTGAAAAGAATGAGTAAGGACATCAGTAGGTCAGTGGAAAGACAGGGGTGGAATGGGAGGAGGGCCCAGCATTTGCAAAGGGGCAGAGAAGTGAAAGTGTCTCTGTGTCAGAGAAGCACGAAGGGCTTGGCGGGTCTTGAGCACGGCCAGGATGGAGTATGGTAGGTGTAGGATGGGAGCATTAGGAATTTGAAGAGTTAAGTTCTGACCAGATTGTGTAGAGCTGAATGTTAGGGAATTTAAATTTTATCATCCAGTGATAGTGATCCAGCAGGGATTTTGAAGCAAAGAAGGAAAAATAAACAATTTTTCTGTTGATGGGGAAAGCTGGCTTTAATGTGGAGAATGAATTGGAGGATGAAGGGTCCTGAAAGACATATAGGAGGCTGTTTTAAAAAGTGAGAGAATGAGGGTAGCATTAATGATGGAAAGGAGGGCCAGAATTCGGGATATATTTCTGAAATAAAAATGTACAGAATTAGGGGCACAGGGGCGGCTCAGTCAGTTGAGCTTCCAACTCTTGATTTGGCTCAGGTCATGATCCTAAGGTCGTGGGATCAAGCCCAGAGCAGTCTCCAAGCATGGAGCCTGCTTCAGGTTCTCTCTCTTTCCCTTTGTCCCTCTCCCCTGCTCAAGGGCTCTCTCTCCAAAAAAAATGTACAGAATTAGAGACCAATTGGCCTGCAAGGAGAAGAAGAAAGAAGTGAAGTTTCCAGCTAAAATATAGGTTTCATTGGAGTAAGGACTTTGTTCATAGTTATATCCTCAGTACCAAGAATAAAGCCTAGCACATAGTAGATGGCCAATAAATATTTACTAAGTGAATAAGGTGAATGGCAATGCCATGAATATTGTCACGATGAGGTTGTTTTTAGATGTCTTTGGAGCATCCGAGTAGAAATGTTCACGATGCAAATCTGGTGCTTAGAAGAAAGAACACACCTGAAGTTATAAACAGAAGTTGTGGACACAGGAGGTGAAGCATAGATAAGATGTTCCAGGGAAAGCCTGTCAAGTGAGGGGAGAACTAGTGGTGGACTGTGGGATCCACCAGACTTAAAAAGTTGGCAGAAAAGAACTTCCCCTGAAGCTTGAAATGCAATGGTCAGCAAGGGACAGGATCTAGGAGACAGTGGCATGTTGGAAAGGCAGGTTAGAAGAAACTTGTTGGTGCACAGTGTCAATTCTATGGTGAGATCAAAGTGGAAAAAATGGTTATAAAATAGGCCATAAGACCTCTGAATTAGGAGGTCTTTAATCATCCTCTTCTAGTCTCACTTTAATAGGGTTACAGAGATGGGTCTCATTTTGCAGTGGGTTTGGCCCTATGTGGATGGAGGAAGGCCACTCTGCCATTTGCTTCTACTAGGATAAGCCAGTCTGTTTGTACCTTCCTTTTTAGTCATACATAGACCAGTATTCTCAAGTGGGGGCAGTTTTCCCCCCTTAGGAGTCATTTGGTTATGTCTGAAGAACTTTTGGTAGTCTTGGCTGGAAGGGTGCTACTGGAATCGAGTGAGCAGGGTCAGGGATGCTAGTAGACATCCTACGGTGCACAGGACAGCCACCAACAACGAAGAATAACCGGCCATAATACTGATGTCAAGAAACCCTGCTAGAGAAGAAAACACTGCCAAAATGAAGCTAGTAAAAGAAATGATGAGGCATGAGAAGAAGGGGACATTTTTCCCCTTTGGATGTGTGACCCAGGTTCATCAAGTAGAGCTTTTGAAAGGCTCTGGCAGTGGAATACAAACAGCCCAGGTCAACCATTAGAGCAAATGGCCTCTGGAATATTGCTGCTTCCTTCTTTTTTCTCTTCCACATCTGTGTCTGAAAGCTTGCTTCCACTTATCCTCGTTGTAAAGAAACATTGCCTGAGGACTCTCTGTGGTCAACATTGCACGGTGTGCAATCAAGACTGCAACCACTTTTCTGAGCTAAAAATTGGGTTACCTGGTGAGTCAAGTGTGAGTGTATTTATGTCGACAACGGGACAGGGCTTTTGAAATTGAGGCAGCCTGGAGCTTCTAGGTTATGTCATTGGAAAAGAGAAGACAGAAAGAGCTCTGGACATGGAATCGAGAGCCAGGTACAAATCTCAGCTTCCCTGATTACTGGCTGCCTGATCCTAGGACATCCCTAAGCCTCTCTGAACCTCAGTTTCTTCATTTGTAAATAGCTTAATGATACTGAGCTCAGTGATTGATGTGCAGATTAAATCCATGGTGCATTTGAAAATGCTTTGGCAGGGGTGCTTGGATGGCTCAGTAGGTTGGATGTCTGACTTCAGCTCAGATCATGATCTCACAGCTCATGAGTTCGAGCCCCTGATCAGGCACTATGCTGACAGCTCAGAGCCTGGATCCTGCTTCAGATTCTGTGTCTCCCTTTCTCTCTGCCCCTCCCCTTCTCACACTCTGTCTCTCTCTCCTTCAAAAATAAATAAACATTAAAAATTAAAAAAAAAGAAAAATTCTTTGGGAATGTGTAAGTTCATCCAGCTAATGTTATTACCTAGGATATTTTAACAGATAGCGACATATACAAGGTATGAATATAAAATAATATGATTATGTTTTCCTGTATGAAAAGCACATATAACCGTGGCCAGAATTTAGTACCCAACTGGATGTAAGTTTTTCAGGACAGATTCCTTAGATGTTTTGTTCATTTCTTGGCATATCTATCAAAGAAAACCTACACAGACAACGTTGGAATTCTGAATGAAGATTTCTGTTCTTTTTCTTTTTTCTTTGCAAATGTATAACATATGCAAAGGAACCCAGCCTTCAGATTTACTGGCTCTTAGAATAAAGAGAGAGAGTGATATGTAGAGTTGATATTGTTGTGATAGTTGGCGGTTCTGATTAGATACATTTTAATAAACTGAAAGTTCTGTCTTTGATTAAAATAAAATCTGAAAAACAATTCCTCCTCCCCAACAGAATGTCCCTGGCTTTTGCTTGTTTGTGTGTTTGTTTTCTGTGGTTTATCTCCAGATAAAAAACTTTGGGGAAGGCCCTGTAATTCATTCACAGTTTATTTCTCAGAGTGAAAGTCTTTAGAAATGTAAATCTTCTGGGTCCTGATTGACTGTGCTAACCGTTAGGCCAAGTTTTACTATTTTTCCATTGAAGGCATTCGAGAAATAATGGCTGAAGAAATACAGGACGAAGCTGTGAGTTAATGAATGTGAAGTAGTTATTGGAGTGCCTGGCTCATGGTAGTTGCTCAGTAAAGACAGTTGCCTGGATTTGTGCACAGTGAGGTGCTGGGAGAATATTAACAGAAATGTGCTGTGGATTCTGAAGAAGACACTAGAGAGAAGTGTTCAAGGGGCTTCTGTAAAGGGATGCCTTTCCCCTCCTGGCAAAAGGGATGGGCGTGGATGGAACTGCCTCTGTTCTCCTGAACAGAGACACGAACTCAGTGAACTGAGTTCACTGAACACACTGAACACAGACACGATGCCAAAATTGTCCTATGAAGTGACAGGAAAAGGACAGAAGGCATATATCAAGGGTGGCTGAGTAGAAAGCACATGATCCTGGTGGCCCACTGAAGCCTGCACTGTTTACCTTCTGACTTGTGGTTATGTGAGGAAAAACAAAACCTGTATCTGGATAAGTCACTAGATGTGGGATTTGTCCTCATGTGCAGTCAGACCTGCTCCTAATGATACAGCCCACGTTAGACTCAGCTGGCACATGCACACACCTACTTGAAGTGGAAGGGCACAGATGTTCCTCAATGTCTCCTTTATACTTGTCTCAGTTTCATTTCTGGCCAGTTTCGGGTTATATTTTTATTGCCATTACACATGGGATCGTCATTTCCTGAGCTTCCTTTTGCCCCTCACCTTATTCCCCAGGGCCTTTCATCCCTGTGGGGCTGGGGAAGAGGGAGGCAATGCCCACATGCAAGTCTTCAGGCCCCACTCAGTTCAGATGCTCGTCAATGCCCCAGGGGCCACATGAACTCACAGCTGGAACTGCCCTCTAGACACTAAGGAAGTAGGCGGGCAAAGCCAGTTCTGAAGAGAAGTGCGGAGACTATCCAGTCAGAGGGTTCCTTGGAGATACGTCAAAGACAATTGGGAGGGTGGGTTTGTAGGGTGCTGGGATGGTCAGGATACATCCTGTCCCCAGTCTCCTTTCCACTAAGATTTCTCCGTTTCGAGCTGTATTGTATAATGTACTTTAGGAAAAGGTTTCTGTAGCTAGAAAACCCTGCTTTATACATCAGTAGTATGAGGACCTTAGAGGTTAATCTGACACATACTTGTTGAGAGTCCAAGAAATACAAAACATTACTGCAGGCAGGTCTGCACACTGCACAAGTCTCGAGGATGCAGCCCCATACACCACAATGCAAATGCCACGCTGGGGATGTGCAATGAGGAAGCTCTAACTATCGGTGCCACAAAGATGTTGAGTGAGACAGTGTTCTTACCCAAGGTACTAACAATTGTGTAGAAAGAAAGACTAGGAAAGGTATCAGAGACATGGTGTGTTTAGTGTGTAAGACAGAGTGGGATAAACATAAGACGTATCAAGTATCAATACAAGAAATATTATGGAAATTAAAGAAAACAAGTTGTAAAAAGAGGTGAAGGTGAGGAGGGACTTGGGGCAGGAAGTAGTATTCAATATGGACTCTGAAAGAAAATTAGCCATTTGTGGATTAGCTTAGACTGGCAAAACTGAAGTAAATCTTTGCTGAGTATACATGATAGGTAAGCGCAGAGCTCCTATTTAATTTAAACCTCATGCAAGCAAGTTTATTATCTCATCTTAGGGATAAGAATACTGATAGAAAGAGGTTGAAGAATTTGCCCCAGGCCTTACAGCTAATAACTAGAGGATAAAGGGCTCAAAATCAGATCCATTTGCTGTCAAAGCCTGTGGTCTTTCTAGGTTCATCCTGAAAAAATTTAGGCAGAGGAGAAGGAAACTCTCTGCTGTTAGACAACAGAACTATTGAGTCTATAATATGGCTGGAAGACGTAAGCATCTAACCCGCTTGGCAACCCCAGAAAGTCAGTGCTACCGTCCTTTCCTTACAGAGAGTCCCATGTCAAGTTACATGGGTGGTGGGAAGAGTGGAGCCTTAGTTTCCATCTCAGTGTCACTGATTTCAAGGCAACACATCTTCCTTTCATTCCCACGCCTCCTCCCATGAATCAGATTATGGGGAACCTGTGCGGGTGCGCGTGTGTGTGTGGAACTGTGGATTATGTGATGGGGAATGGCGGAAGGGAGGGGACTCTAGCTTGACAGTCAAGGTGAGGAGCTGTATCAGAAGCTGAAAACTTCAGTGACCCCATTCTCCCATCTGCTGTTTTCTGTCAAGAGTGGGCTCTCTGAGGGCATGGTCTTCCTTCTGCAAATCAGATCCTGAGCCAGTAGCTTGTGATCTGTTATTTGTTCTGGAAATGGATTCCAGGGAACTGGAGTGGGGACCAGGGAGAGTGAATGAGGAAGGAGGGTGTACCGTCTAAGGGTGTGCTCTTGAGAAACTGGAGCTCTGCTTGATTGCACTGCAGCCTTGGGGGGAACCCATGCAGAACACACCTCAGGATTGTCTGGCGATGGACCGAGGAAGGTGCATTGCCCACCAGGGCCTAACCCCTGAGTATTAACTTCCTGCACTTCCAGGTTGAGCATGTGCTGAACAGGATCTTTCAGGGTCCTGTGGTGGCGGAGAAACTCACTGTGCAGCTGAAGCAAAGTTCTGATCACCAAAGCAGGGCTGGGGTAAAAGATAGGCAGAGAGGGGGTGAGGTAGGGACAAGGAGTATCCGAACATGGGACTCAGGTCAGGAGCTTGCTCCAGAATGGAAGAAAGCTTCAACAAATGCAGAATTTATGTTGTTTCTTATCAGGTCAATTTATGATCTCTAAATAGAAGACTTATATGAAGCAGGATGGGTGTAAATGACAGAGAGCAAAGCATACTGGAAAAAAAATTTTATTATAGTGAAATGTACATAACACAAAATTTACCATCTTAATTTGATTTTATTTTTTTATTAAAAAAACTTTTTTTTTTTTTAAATTTTAGAGAAAGAGAGCAAGTGAGTGAGCCAGGGAGAGGGGCAGGGGGTGAGAGAGAGGGAGAGAATCTTAAGCAGGTTTCATGCTCAGCACAGAGCCCGACGCTGGGCTCCATCCCACGACCCTAGGATCTTGACCTGAGCTGAAATCAAGAGTCAGATGCTTAACCAACTGAGCAACCCAGGTGCCCCAACCATCTTTATTTTAAAATGTGCAGTTTAGTGGTGTTAAATAGTCACAGTGTTGTGCAACCATCACCACTATCTAGTTCCAGAACTTTATTATCACCTCAAAAGGAAACCCTGATGCTATTAATTAGTCACTCGCCCACCCCCACTTCCCCAGTCCCTGCCACCCAGAATCTGTTTTTTCTCCCTATGGATTTGCCTACTCTGGATCTTTCATATAAACGGAATCACACAATACGTGGCCTGGTGTCTGTCTTCTTTTACTTCGTATAGTGCTTTCAAGGTTGGAAAATATATTTTGAAAGGAGTATTTTTGTTGCATCCACCAGCAATTTCATCCTGTTTGGAGATGGAAGGCAAGTCCGCCCCTGAAGTTGTCACTGCTTGCAGAACAGCGGCCCCTGGCGGACTCTAGGGGATGTTCTCTGGCCCGACTGTGCACACAAGCATTTGGCAGTCACCCTCTGCTAAAGTGAGGAAATAAAGATTAAAGAGTCCTTTAAAAAGCAGGGGGAATTAAAAAAAAATAAAATTTAGCTTCTCCCTACTACTGAGCTTTACTAAAATAAGACTGCAAGGAGAAAATACCTGTCAAACTGTCATTAGCAATTGTTGGTCATCATGCCCTGTATTACAAGGGATCTGTAGGGTTGAGATAAGTCTATGGGGCCATTTGCATTGCTTATGATTACTCCAGCAGGATTTGATGTTCTTTGGGCTAACTTCAATGAAACAGCAAGTGCATTTGAAAGTTATATTAGACACCCATAAATTAACCCTAAACATAGTTATGTGAAACATCCATAAATTAACCCTAAACACAGTTGTGCTATTACTTTGGTTATAAGTAACAATCAAGTGTTTAAGCCCTGAAAATTGCCCCATAAAAATTCAAGCCTGTGGCAAAGAAGATAATAAAGAAAAAACATACTCTTAGGTGCATAAGGCTGTTTTGGAACTTGTTTTCCCCTGTGAGACAGGCTGAGATTTTTAAATAGATATTTGGCCAAGTATTTGTTTCCGTTATTTGGCTCTTTTCATTATTTCAGCTCTAGTTCTCTCCTAGGCACATTTTCTTCTCACATAGTGGACCCAGAACAATAGAAGGGAGGTATCTAAAAAGATTTTTTTTTGAGAGCAAGTGGAAAGCTAATATGCACTAATCCAAATAAGATCCTCCTTGCGGGGCACCTGGCTGGCTCAGTCGGTTAAACATCCTGCCTTGGCTCAGGTCATGCTCTCGTGGTCCATGAGTTCCAGCCCCTCATTGGGCTCTGTGCTGACAGATCAGAGCCTGGACACTGCTTTGGATTCTGTGTGTCCCTCTCTCTCTGCCTCTCTGTCTCTCTCTCTCTCTCTCCCTCTCAAAAATAAATAAACATTTTTAAAAAAAAGATCCTCCTGGTATATACTTCCATGGCTTGCATAGACCATGTGTGTGCATGTGTGTGTATCTATAGTGTTTCTCAAAGCCTAGAAAAAGGTCTAGTACATAAGTGTTCAGGAAATATTTTTGGATTAATTGTCCACATGGAAAGTGTTCTGAAGGTATGATTTCTAGTTCCAACTCTGTGGCTTTAGGTTTTGACTTATCTCACTAAATTTTTGTGAGAATCAAATGAGATAGTGTACTTTAAATTAAAAAAAAAATTTAAATGTTTATTTTTGAGAGAGAGAGACAGTGTGAGCAGGGGAGGGGCAGAGAGAATCTAAACTGTCAGCACAGAGCCCAACGTGAGGCTCAATCTCACAGACAGTGAGATCACGACCTGAGCCGAAGTCAGATGTTTAACGGACTGAGCCACCCAGGTGCCTGAGATAGTGTGCTTTGAAAGAGCACTTTAAAAAGTAATAGTATAGTATTATTTTGAAAATAGTAAGAGTAATAATTTTGATTTGGTTCAATTTAACTGATTGCCTGTTGCATGCAAGGTAGAGGTGTGGACATTGCCTGGAAATTCCAGAAAATTTAGGCACAGCCCCTGTTCTAAAAGAGACTTACAAGATTTGACAAAAGGAGAAGAGAATAAGACGGATACAAAAATAAGCATATCAGGTGAGTTGATTAAACTACTAACATCAGTGTGACGTGGGCAATGAACAATGACACAGAAGTCGGATGGGAAAGCTGAATATTGATCCTAAGTGGAGGTAAAATGGACTTTACAATTATATCTTCACCAGTGAAGAAGAGAATAAAAAACAAATAGCGCTATAAAAACTTGCCCACCTAGAACAGCAAATAAGAGTTTTTAAAAAATTTCTATTGGGGCGCCTGGGTGGCGCAGTCGGTTAAGCGTCCGACTTCAGCCAGGTCACGATCTCGCGGTCCGTGAGTTCGAGCCCCGCGTCAGGCTCTGGGCTGATCGCTCAGGAGCCTGGAGCCTGTTTCCGATTCTGTGTCTCCCTCTCTCTCTGCCCCTCCCCCGTTCATGCTCTGCCTCTCTCTGTCCCAAAAATAAATAAAAAAAAAAACGTTGAAAAAAAAAAAAATTAAAAAATTTCTATTGATCTGGGCTTACATGGCCCCAAATGGCCTGCCATGAGCTTGAAATTACTTTGAAGTCCTGGGCTTTATCCCAAACATCATGTATGTTTTGAATTCTGTACCATAATTACCTTGTATTATGATATAAAAATATCCTGCCTTCCCACTCAAAACCTGAACATAACTGACTTTCCAGAGAGCCCTGCTGAGTTTATTTAGGTATCTTCAGGCATGCTTCCTTGAACTATAGAAGGGCGTGCCCCAGTTGAGAAGCCAGGGGCCCCAGTGGGAAAAGCAGGGAGTAAATCATTCAGTCAGAAGTAGATTTTTGCTCCAAAGGATTGATTTCCCTCATGAGTCTGCACATTCTGTGTGTGAAGGGTAGCACAGCTTCTTCATTTTATTTCATTTATTTTAAGCCTCGAAGACTTGGAATTCTGTCATTCCCTAGGGAATTTGGAGATAAAATTCTCAGTGTTTATGTTTCCAGACTGCATTGACTCAATATTCTACGGCAATTACATGTTAAATACCCTACCCATGTATGTTGTACTTGAGTGAAAAGCAAAGCAAAAAGCTTTGTGGGTGTTAATTCTTTAATAACTCCACTTGCCATCATGGGTGAAGTAATGAAGGACCAAAGTGACCACCGGGGCCAAGTTCTCCAAGCTGGTAGGTGGCAGAACCAGAACATCAATTGATCCAAGGATTCGGAATTCAAATCCAGTGCTTCTCTTCAAACCCAAATTGCAAATATAAACCCTTATTTAAAAATTTGTTCCTATGCAAAAAGGAAGGCTGTTTAATGGTGATTCTTGTAAATAGCGATCTCTCAGGAGCTTCCCAAAGTTCTCGGATAGTATCCCAGGGCTTGTAAGAGTAAGCAGGGCCAGCTCTTTGGTTGGCACTCTACCTCCCCAACTCCTACCATTCTCTGAGGTCTCTGGTAATGTTCTGATGACCAAATGCAAGTGTTTTTTTTTGTTTGTTTGTTTTTCTCAAATTCATTCACCTTGACCTCTCTGCAGCATGTGGACATGAGGGACTCCTTTCTCCAACCTGACAGAAAATCTTGGGCTTTTATGAAAATGCACTTCTTTAGTTTTCCTTCTAGTTAATGCTGTTGCCATTGCTGGATTTTCATCTCACTCTTGCCTCGTACACGTGGGTGGATTTTTGTTTTTAACAGTTGTGACTCCCTCTTACTATTTATCTCCGGGCAACTACTACTAATGTATGATACTAGACACAAGCCTTCACAGATAATGCCTCAGCCCCAATGCTTCCTGATCTCTAATTCCACAGCCCATCAGTGTAGACGGTCCACTTGGCTGTCTTCCCATCACCTCAACCTAACACGTCCTGGGCACAAATCATGCTCTTCATCTTCCTGAGACCCACCTCACCTCCCAACTTGCCCATTTCTGCCAGTGTCACCACCTTCCTCACAGTTAACCTGGTTCAAAGCTTTAGAATCATCTCTCCTTCTTTTTATTAGTACCTTATATCTACCCAGTTGTCAATGCTCATTGGGTGAATGATTCCTGGTCTTTAAACTCCAAAAGAATTAGTATCAAGGTTTTCACTTAGTGTTAATCTTGGTGCTTTTCTTATTTTCCTGCCCACACTTTCTGACCCCTTCCCTAGTCTGTCTAAGGTAGACTAGGAAGAATTGGGATTTCAGGGGGAAAACTGGAATTCAGTAAAGGAATGTAAGATAAGAGGTAGCTTTCAGTTATTTTGACTTCCAAACTAGGTCCTTGAGAATCAAAAGACAAGGCAGATAGGATTAAGTAATAAAGATAAGAAAGAGAATTGAAGGAGAGAGTTAAAGGGTCAAGACCACAGGACTAGGTGGAAAGTGATGTGGGAGACTGTTTTAGGGAAGTGTGTGAAAGGCTTGGAAGATGGCAGGTGCCAAGGGGCCCCTGGGAGCTGAACTCTTACCTGCCACACACTCAGCCAACTGCACTCCTCACAGCTCTTGGGAGAGGGTGGTCCATCTAGGCACTTTGCCTCATCTATGGATTATCCCATAGGACTTGAACATTACCGCCCCCCCCCCCATTAGTATGGAAAACTCGTAACCTAGCAAGGCAGTGGTGTGTGGAAGAGAGAGCCCCAACATCCGGACTTGGGCAGGATGCTCATTACAAACAACTCAGCAACTGATGTTTGCCAGAGCAACATTTCACAATATCATCTTGGGAGGCTGATGGGAATATGAAATCCAACTCCTTTCTTTGTTCTTGCGTGGATTGCTTAACCTGGAGGAGATTTGGAGATACGAGTCTTCCTTTGACTAGCCCTGAGATCTGGCTGCCTAAAATGCGGTGAAAAAACAGGGGACAGATAGGAGGGTGAGATAGACCACCAAGGATGACCACTTAGGTTATCACAATAGGAAACCATCATTAGGGAGGACCGTCCCAAAGGAACAAGAGAAAACCTGGAGTTGTGGAGAGGCAAGAGCAAGAAGTGCTGAGGGAAGGTGGACGTCAAGTGAACCTTGCTCAGACCTTATGTGAGTCATGAGGAATATATGTGAGGGCAGGGTGAGCCTTTATGTGTTGCCCTTTCTTGAGATACAATAGGGTTGGAGAGGGATTTCATAAGTGTAGCTCCTTTTTGGGAGCACAGGGCTCAGATGAAATTCAGCATTGTCAAAGGAAAAGTGTAAAGCTAATATGTGTGTGCTGCTATTTCCAACCTCTACAGTTAAAGGCTTCTTTTCACATGGCTGGCGTTGTATCTTGTTCCTGGCTAGTTGTCAACTAATTCTTAACATTGTCAGAAAAACCTAAGGTTCCAATCTGCATAAAAATGGTATTTGTGAGGTTATGTTTGGACTGTGTTGTGACTTTTAGTCTTTAAAAGCTAAGCTGCTGACAGATGACAGTTCACCAGGACTATTAGATGGCAATCTCCGCCACAAAGGGAAGAAACTTGTGTTTGCTCCATGCACCCAGATCTGCTCTGATAGCACTCCTGTAACTGTGGCTCCCGCTTCCCCCCGGTGGGAGTCTCTTCACCTATAGATACTGGAGGCTGTGGGGCTGTCCTGTGCCCTGCAGTGTGTTCAGCAACATCCTTACTTCTGCCCTCTTTTTGCTAGTGGCATCTCTTTCCCCTCTGCAGCTGTGACAATCAGAAATATCCGTAGACATTGCCAGATGTCCTCTGGGGGAGGGGAGTGGGCAAAACTGTCCCCAGTTGAGAATTACTGATTTAAGTGTTTATATTTTAGATTCCAAAAATGTCAGGATTTGAATGAGAATGGAGACCATAAGCCTTACTTGAGACAGAGCTTAATAGAAGCATTAGGTTAGGCGCCTGGGTGGCTCAGTCAGTGAAGCATCTGACTTAGGCTCAGGTCATGATCTCATGGTTTGTGAGTTCGAGTCTCATATCGGGTGAGCTCAAGCCGCTTTGGGTGAACACTAGCCCCATTTCGGGTGAGCCCCAATTCTCTTCTCTCTCTCTCTCCCCACCTGCCCCTCGCTCACTTGTGCCCTCTATTTCTCTCTCTCTCTCTCAAAAAAAAAAAAGGGGAATTAGGTTAATAGAGTAGCAACCTGCAACAGCATCATAGGCCAGGGAAGTAAACAGAAAAACACAGAATAACTAGTACCAAGTAGTAATGATCCAAAAATGAGGGTAAGAGAAAGACTGGGACCTGATTAGGAAAGACCCAGAAGTTTCCAAATGAACAAAATTGAAGAATAAGTATGCTCAGGAGACTAAAAGTCCATCCAAAGGACATTAAAGTTGCTGCATTTTTGTTCTGTTATTGCTATATTTAATTATTTCTTATGAAGATTATTTTGTCACTTTATTCAACTTATATTAATAAATTATATTTTATATTTTAAGGGACATGTGTTCAGCCATACTTTGTTTACTTTGTATTTTTTATTTTTTTAAGTTAATTTATTTATTTTCAGACAGAGCGTGCAAGCAAGGGAAGGGCAGAAAGAGGGGGAAAGAGAGAAAATCCCAAGCAGGCTCCACACCACCAGCACAGAGCCTGATGTTGGGCTTGAACTCACAAACCATGAGATCACAACCCAAACCGAAATCTAGTCAGATGCTACACCGACTGAGCCACCCAGGCGCCCCTAATTTTGAACCTCTTGAGGACAAAGACCATATCTTGTTTGCCTTTGTATCACAATCCTTGGAACACAGTAGATATTTAGTAAATACCCATTGAATAAATGGATGGATATATATAGTTTGAGACTCAAAGAAATGGATCGCCCATGTAGAATCTCACACACAATTGTGGTGGACAGTGGTAGAACAAGGGGGAAAATCATCATAGCTTTTAAGTAGTTTCTATGCCATCACTAGGAAACATTTCTAGTAGAACAGACCTACATAGTAAAGCGGCCCAACATTTCAACAAGGTCTACAACACTTGTCATTGTCTCTACAAGGAACATTAACTAGGACTGGGCTACTTGTCTGACGTACTATTCTTACCTCTGAGCCACAGACATCTTCCTCCTAGTTGCGACTGTATCTAGAGGACTTAATCTTCATTTTGCAACCAAACCCTCTGAGGTTTACAAGCTGCATATGTGTGTAAATGTAGATAAATTCACTTGTAGGAACCAGAGAGTTTAAGTTTTCCTGGACCCTGCTTACTCTTGACGTTTGATGTTGAAAAGAAGGTAGAAATATCCATTACAGACATTCTCCTGTATTTCATAATGTGGTTGACTGCCGTGAGATTTATAGTTTGAAAACGCAATGCACAGATTTGTAAATCTCATGGAGTTTTGCCAGAATGGAAGGAAAAGGGTCAGTGACATCCCTCTGCTCTTAAAGTATTTATTTTATAGATTGGTGAAGTAATAATCCATTTTTAATTCTTTTCTTTGCTCATTCCTTCTATAAACATAGAAGGAATTCCATATTCTTATTCTGAGTAGAGAATTATGGTAGGAGCCATTAAATGTTTACAAGTGAGCAAGGTGGAATCTCTTTTTTCCAAGAGTTTAGTTCCATTGGGGTAACTTAGAAGAGGCAAGGCACATTCTCTTCCTACTTGTTAAAAAAAAAAAGCAAAGAAAGAAAACAGTGTAAGAGTTAAGTAAAAATGCAACCAGTGCAACTTTATAAGCTCTGACTACATTCTGTGATTATGGATCTCTGTTGAATATGCTTGTTTGGTGTAATGAAGTGAGAATCAAGGAAAGCAAATCCTCATTGTTCATCCTGTTGTTCGTCATTTTGTTAATTCATTGTTGGGGACAAATGAGTCCTAATGGTGTTCCTTTAGATGTACTAGCTAAGTGTTCTTATGCTCTTATTAACTACCAGTTTATTGAAGGACGAAGGTGGAGGAGAGGAATGGTTTTTGCTCTTTCTTAAAGGGGGGATTCTGGCTGTGGTTCCAGATAAACACATAACTGCTGAAAACACGCCAAGGATTTGGGTTGAGGGGTGGAAAGAGAGGGGGAGGGACAGAAAGAAGGGAAAGGAGAGAGAGATTCTGAGAGAAAACTGGCAGTGCCCCATGGGGAAGAAATAGTCCCATGCATAGTCCCATAGTGATTAAACTACTTGGTATCGTATGCCCAACTAATACATGCGATTTAACTGTGTTTTGAAGCAAGGGGCAGGTGTTATCTGTTTCTGGAGGATGAAACTGAAGTTTAGAGAGAACATTTGACTTGTCCAAAAACTAGAAGTGTTATTTTAGAAGCCAAGCTTTGGAAATATAATCTTCTGGTTCCAGATTTGATGTTTTCCCACATTCTCCAAGGAACTACCCCAAAGTTGGGAGTCATCAGACATTGCAAAAGGGGTGGACACAGTGCTCACTGTTGTTTGTTTACCACTTCCCACACATTCATCCATTCTTCCAGCACGTACATATTGTGTGTCTAACGCATGCAGGGCTGAACAACACACAGACATCCCACTCTGAGGATGGAGGTGAGGAAAAAGGGAATAAAAGTTTTCCTGTTCCAAAGAACCCTGGAACATTCTCCTAGGGCCTTCCTCTTGCCCTCTGTATTGTCATTCCAAACTACCTCTTTCTTCTTCATTCCGTTAAGTGTATCATCTTTCCCAAAAGTACACATTTCTCAACATTTTTTGTTTATTTTTGGGACAGAGAGAGATAGAGCATGAACGGGGGAGGGGCAGAGAGAGGGAGACACAGAATCGGAAACAGGCTCCAGGCTCCGAGCCATCAGCCCAGAGCCTGACGCGGGGCTCGAACTCACGGACCGCGAGATCGTGACCTGGCTGAAGTCGGACGCTTAACCGACTGCGCCACCCAGGCGCCCCTACACATTTCTAAACCTAGACACTTTCTTATTTTTTTTCTTTTACACCTGCACCAAAGTGGTCACTAGACATTTCTCCAATTTTCTAATGCTGACAGTGCAGGTCTTCATGAGTATATGTTTTTTTAAGTTTATTTTTATTTATTTTGAGAGAGAGAGAGAGAGAGAGAGAGAGAGAGAGGAGGGCAGAGAGAACCAAGCAGGCTCCACATTGTCAGTGCAGGGTCTAACATGGGGCTCGAACTCATGAACCCTGAGATCATGACCTGAGCTGAAATCAAGAGTTGGATGCTTAATCAACAGAGCCACCCAGGCGTCCCATGAGTATATGTTTTAATTTCTTGAAAGTCTCTCTCCTGAGTAACTGCTCCTAATTCAGTGTATTTCTCATGAGGCTCCTGGAGGCATATTTTATGATCATATTTAATAATCTTCCATTGTCCTAAGAATATATAATACCTCTTTTTCTGTATCCCATCTGTATTAGTCAGGGTTCTCCAGAGAGGCAAAACCAATAGGACATACACAGATATACATAAGAGGAGATTTATTATAGGAATATGCTCACACAGATATGATGGGACAAGAAGTCCCACAGTCTGCCATCTGCAAGCTTCCCTGGGGGGAGCCAGTTGCATAATTCAGTCTAAGCATGAGGCCTGAGAAACAGGAGCCTTGATGTCTAAGGGCAGGAGAAGGTGGACATCCCAGCTCAAGAAAAGGGAGAAGGAATTCACCCTTCTTCTGCCTTTCTGTTGTATTTGGGCCCTCAATGGATTGGATGATGCCCACCCACATGGGTGAGGGTGGATCTTCTTTCCTTGGTTTACTGAGTAATGCTAATGTCTTCTAGAAACATGCTCCGACATCTCCAGAAATGACATTTTACTAGCTCTCTTGGCATTTCTTAGCCCAGTTAAGTTGACACATAAACTAAACCATCACAACATTGTATTCAAACTGTAGCCAAGCATGATGGACTCTATATCTCCTTCCTTCTAAGGCCATACCTTAGCATCATTTCTCTACTTCCTCTAGACTAGACTCTACCATCCACCATAGGCATGCAGGCACGCACACACACACACACACCACTATTCCTCTATCTTGAAACTCTTCCTCAAAAATGAAAAAAAATGATGGGGTGTCTGGGTGGGTCAGTCAGTTAAGTGTATGACTGGCTCAAGTCATGATCTCATGGTTCGTGGGCTCCAGTCCCAAGTTGAGCTCTGTGCTGACAGCTTAGAGCCTGGAGCCTGCTTCAGATTCTGTGTCTCCTCTCTCTGTCCCTCCCTTGCTCATGCTTTGTCTCTCTCTCTCTCTCTCTTAAAATAAATAAATGTTTAAAAAAATGAAAAATGGCATTAATAATACTAGTTGCAAAGGACTGTTATAATGATTAAATAATTTAACATATAAAGGGCTTTGTCTGGGGCGCCTGGGTGGCGCAGTCGGTTAAGCGTCCGACTTCAGCCAGGTCACGATCTCGCGGTCCGGTCCGTGAGTTCGAGCCCCGCGTCAGGCTCTGGGCTGATGGCTCGGAGCCTGGAGCCTGTTTCCGATTCTGTGTCTCCCTCTCTCTCTGCCCCTCCCCCGTTCATGCTCTGTCTCTCTCTGTCCCAAAAATAAAAAAAATTAAAAAAAAAATTAAAAAAAAAATAATAAAAAATAAAGGGCTTTGTCTGGCATAGAATACACTTTAATAGGGAAATAAACCATTAATTTTTCATACTCACCCATACCCCAAACTCAGTCCTCATTGACTAATCTTTTGGTTTGGCAACCTCCTTAGAACTTACATTACTACTTATATAATATTACCTTGTAATTGTCACATTTCTTAGGTTTGCTTGTCTGTTTACTATAGCTATACCTTCTGTCCTCAAGGAGATTGTAAACTTCTGCAGATCAAGAACAGTATCTGTATGTGTGCATGTGTGCACACACACGTGTGTTCTTTATGGCACCTATTACAGTGCTGTGGATACTATAGAATTAAATGAATATTCATTACAACTTGGCATATGAAAGAAATAATTTCAAATGAATGAATAAATGAATAGAGGATATCATGGAGATTAGTCATCTGTTGATTATTCTTCAGAGTGCAAAGCTGCCTCTGAGGACCTCTTTATAACTATTTGTTCCTTTCCATGTACTGTTTTTTTTTTTATTTTTTCTCCTTCAGTCCTCATATCCAGTCAATCATTACATTTTAAGTTCCACTTTCCTTTTCAGGCTTGAATCTACATTTCCATTAGTCCAGGCCGTCCTCATTTCTTGCTCAGATTCATATTCCATAGGGCAGAAAGATGGATCTTTCTACTATACAATGATGATTATGTCACTCTATTACTTAAAATCCTTTATTGCCTCCCACTGCCCTGGGGAGAAAGTCCAAATTGCTCAATGTGGCTGCCTTAGTTTGAGTTCTACAGAGAGCAGAGCCTGAGCCATTGATTTGGATGGGTGAATTTATTTGAGAGATGATTCCAGGGCATGGAAGGAGACCACCAGAAGGGTGAGATTGAGAAAAAAGAAAAGTCAATACACAGTTAGTATTTAGCTGCTTCCTGTGGTGGGCAACTGGGGCTCAGTCTCCTGGGGGACATCTGAAGATCCATGTAGTATCCTCAGAATTATCTCACATGGGTGGAATTTAACACATATCTACTGACTCCATTTCCATTGGTTGGACAGCTGTATCTGGAGATGGGCTGCCTGGTCCCCCCAGACTTCCAGCTGCTCCTGAGCTCAGAGAAAGCCTGGAAACAGAATACGTACTCAGGCATGGTGAACAACCCACACTCCAGCCATACTGATTTTCCTGGACTCCTCTGGACGTACCCCATTTTCTCTTGCTTTTGTTCATTGTACACCTGATCCCTCTGCCTAGAATGCTTTTCTCCTTGATGATTTCTGTTTTCCTGTAAGTTTTTAGATTAGATATTACCTCCTTCAGGAAATCTTCCCTGACTAGCATCCCCACTCCCTACAATGTGCTCATAAGAAGGAGTTACTTACTCCTCTTGTGTGTCCCTATAATACATTGTTTTTTATTGCACTTATCATTCTGCATTGCCATTATGGTCTCTGAAAACTGGGAGTTACTTGAGGGCAGGGGTTGTGTCTTTTCTTCCATTATATCTACAGAGTGTAGTAAAGTAGCAGGAACACAGCAGGTGCTCAATAAATATTCATAAAATGAGGAACAAATGAACCAGGATATAGTCCTATCTTCTAATATATTAGTCTTTTTAGTATAAGCAACTCAAAACCCAACCAAAGGGGCTTAAGCAAAAAAGATAATTTAGTGACTTAACTGAGAAATCCAGGGGCAGGACTATTTTAATAAGGATTCAAACGTTGTCCTTGGGATATGGCTCTTTTTGAGGACGGGCAAGGGGGAGATGGCTGGGGTGAAGAAGTAAACTGAGGCAGGGTTCCCAAGAAGCAGAAACCGAGACCAGAAATCTTGTGCAAGTGACTGATTGAAGGAACACTTTCAGAACTGGGCTGACGAAAGCAAGAAAACCTTGGCCAAGATGTGGTCTCAGCCAGAGATCAGCTATAGCCTAATCTCATGGGAGCCTGGGGCATGAATAGTACCACAAAGTTCCTTCTACCTTAAGGCAAGGGGGATGACCTTTTGTATCCCCCTGGAAATGAATTAGTCATTGGCTGTGGGCTGCCTCTGGAGGTGGGGTGGGAGGTAAGGTCCGAAACTTTTGTCTAGGTGGCTCCTGTTTTGGAAGGCTACTTCTCCTGAAAAGGGGAGTTGAGAACTGTTAGCAGCCAGAGGATGGGGACATTGGCCTGGTTAAAGAGGTCTGGGAATAGTTGTCAGTAAAGAGAAGATGAAGGTTCGGTGATTCTGGAATTGTACGGATGGAGGGGACTCTGTTATGGTGAATCTACAGAGGGAAACCTGGGGCTTGGTACCCAAAGGAGGGGAGGCAGATGCTGGACAGCCAAAGAGCAGCCTGGCTACTACATTCCAGGGAGCAGGTGCCCTCTGTCTGCTAGAGGTGGTACTGCACTTTGCCTGTGGCTTCCCTTTTTCAGTGAGGCTCTAACATTGTGATAGTTTGTAAACAGGGCTGGAATTTATCTGAATAAATTGGAGAGTATGCTTCGGATAGTTCTCTGTATTGCCATTTTATTTGGTTAACCAACCAAATGTCTGAATATAAGATGCTGGTGTGCAGGGAAGGAGAAAAGGTGAGCACCGCAAAGGGCCAGGGAGGAGGAAAACTGAGCACTGTCTCCGACAGGGAAAATGCCCCACTTTCAGCTTTTTCACTTTCTGGGTAAGGAGAGATATCGAGAAACTTACTCCTAAATCGTACGATCAAAGAGGCCTTGTTATGCTTCATACCATCAGTTGGAGAATCTGGGAAAAAAGAATCTTTAAAAACCAACCAGAATGCTTTCAGCTGAGAAGAAATGTAAAGTTTCTATTTTACCCATGAGCCTTGAGAACTTTGCAACATTTGACCTACCTAAAATATGAAGAAGGCACGCCACCCGATCGTTTTTGTTTCTGTCTTTTAGTTTCATTAACTCTAGGTAGTTAACAGATCTGGCAGATGGAACATTCACACATGGGATCATTTGCTTTCACAGACCCTTACCTCCTTCAAGCATCGCGGTAGATTTATTTAGACAATCGTGCATTTTAGTGGTCGCTCTGTTCAGATTTCCACTTGAACATATGTCTGTAATAGTTTCTGAACTTCAGTTAATGTCTTGAAGGGACAACCATGAGAAAATCCCTTAATTGGGGTTCTGTTTGAGTTCGATTATTAAGGATAATGAGCGTAACTATTTATTAGCCCAAGTAAGCCCCTCTGCCATGGAAACATCTGTCATGTGGAAATACTGAGGCTCTATATTTTGCTGGCAAGCATGGTGTACAATTCTGCTTCAGTGGTGAAATTTAATCTTACCACCAATAAAAGAGCCTGCAATGACATAAAAGATGCCCAACTAAAGAGAAGTGTCGACTTGACTTTAAATAAATGCTGCTAGCAATTGTTCCTTTTTCCCAAACATTAATCCCAATCTGAACTGTAACCTGATGTGGTCGATTAAATTGTACTGATTCTGTTCTTTGGGTATGTTCTTCTCCGCTATCCCTGAATTTTAATCCGTTTTCAAATAGGAGTTGAGGGCTCTCTTTCATGTTGTGGGTGGAATTGTTGAGAGCCTTTGGAATGAGGCCTAGCCGGTGGTATCATGAGTGTGCGAGAACGGTGGACAGGCTACCTCACTGCTGGTTTAGAAACTGCTGTTTGTTGGTGTGCGTGCCCCCTTTAGGCATGATATAATGCTGGTTTTCTCAAAGTTCAGGTATTGACTGCCTTCACAGTTTTTGCCGTATCATTGTATTGCCTGTGCACATTTTAATTTAAAAATTTCCCTTAAATTGACTCATAATTGAAAAATTTACATACCATTCTGGTCTCATCTTAAGTAATAACATCTATGTGTCTGAGATTTGATGTGCCATTTGCATACGTTTCTTCATTTGATGTAGGATACACATTTCTTTTCACGTTGTTAACATACCTGGAGTCATGATGTGTCCTACAATGGATGCTAATGACTATCCTTGCACTTTCTGTTGACCAGGCAGCCAGCAGGCCTGGCCTGGTTCCTAGTTGTCATTGCCTGACACCTTCTGGTGAGAAGAGGAAGGCACCAGATAAAAACTTCAAGAATGGATGTCAGCAGCATGGGTGGAAATCCTGAAAGCCCTGAGGGAACATGTTTGAAAAAATGCAATTCATCAATGCTATCCATGCCATAGACGATGATATCATGTGGCAAATCGTGGCCATTGTTGACCTCAAGTTTAAAAGTGAGTTGGAAGAATTGGGTACTTGATTGTAGAGAAATAGAAGATATATTTTAGCCAATTAAATTTGGTTATATGTCATTTTTATGTATGCCCAAGTGTAGTTTATTTTAAAATATTATGTCCAAAGAAGCTTAAAAGAGTTCGTTCAGTAAGAATAAAATACATATGTTATGTAACAGGAAAACATTGGGTCATAGCTATTTTCCTTTTTTCTTAGGAGTACATAAAGTTTGGTGTATATTACAATCAAAAGTGTCTCAAATTTGATGACATATTATATTACCTTTAATACACATTCAAATAAACAAAGACCCTTTCCTTAAATCTGACTGGACCATTGTAGATATTATAATTACTGAAATCAAGAGTTGGGACTTAACCGACTGAGCCACCCAGGCACCCCCAGTTGTTTTATTTTTTAAATGGGTGTCTTGAACTTTTCTAAAGAAGACATCCAGATGACCAACAGGCACATGTGAAGATGCTCAACGTCGCTCCTCATCAGGGAAATACAAATCAAAACCACACTGAGATACCACCTCACGCCGGTCAGAGTGGCTAAAGTGAACAAATCAGGAGACTATAGATGCTGGCAAGGATGTGGAGAAATGGGAACCCTCTTGCACTGTTGGTGGGAAGGCAAACTGGTGCAGCTGCTCTGGAAAACAGTGTGGAGGTTCCTCAAAAAATTAAAAATACATCTACCCTATGATCCAGCAATAGCATTGCTAGGAATTTACCCAAGGGATACAGGAGTGCTGATGCATAGGGGCACTTGTACCCCAATGTTTATAGCAGCACTTTCAACAGTAGCCAAATTATGGAAAGAGCCTAAATGTCCATCAACTGACGAATGGATAAAGAAGATGTGGTTTATACATACGATGGGATACTACTTGGCAATGAGAAAGAATGAAATCTGGCCATTTGTAGCAACATGGATAGAACTGGAGAGTATTATGCTAAGTGAAATAAGTCAGGCAGAGAAAAACAGATACCATATGTTTTCACTCATACGTGGATCCTGAGAAACTTACCAGAAGACCAGAGGGGAAAAAGAGAGGGAAGGAGGCAAAACATAAGAGACTCTTAAATACCGAGAACAAACTGAGGGTTGATGGGGGTTGGGGGAGAGGGGAAAGTGGGTGATGGGCATTGAGGAGGGCACCTTTTGGGGTGAGCACTGGGTGTTGTATGGAAACCAATTTAACAATAAATTATATATTTAAAAAAATAAATAAATGGGTGTCTTGAGTAGATTCTCTCAGAAGCAGACCCTGAGACAAAACTGTGAGTGTAAATATTTGGGATTCTAGGAAGCATTTGGGATTCTAGGAAGCATTTGGGATTCTAGGAAGCAAAGGTAGTGGGGAAGTGAGACAAGGAGGAAAAAGAAGCCAATGTAGGTGTGTCCACGAGCAGGTCACCATTGTAGGCAATTGCGACTGGATCCTACTGGGATCCTGTGACCCTGGGATATGGAGAACATGCCTCAGAGTTAACCCATCTGAGGGCAAGGAAGCTATTTATTTATCAAGCACTTATTTATCAAGTATTTGGTACAAAATAAGTATTTATTTATCAAGCACTGTTCTGTATTATTAACAATTAGTCCTAGGTTGTTAACTCCATAGTAGTTCTGTCCTGTCCCACACACCTGCAGTCTTCTCCTGGGGCAAAAGACCAGGTGCTTGCAGGAGGTGTGGATGCTTTTTGGTATGGATGATGATGATGAATGCCTAGGGAATGCCTGCATGACATCAGCAACACCTCATCCAGTGGGAATAATAACATTACCCCCAAGCACCGTTTTTTGTTTTTGTTTTTGTTTTGTGGCTATTAAATACAATCAGGCATACGAACACTGGTATGTAGTAAATTTTAATAAATGTTGGCTAACTTATTACATTTCGTCCTCATTTTGGACTGATAACTGTCCTACCAAGCTGTTGGGCTGCAGTTCGATAGTCTGTAAAAATCTCGCCTTATGTGATGCTTTGGTTTTTGTGGGTCCTTAAACTATTTCTTCCGTACCTCTTGGTTAGCATGCCTTCACTCCAACTGGCCAATTGGCAAAACTGTAAGAAATATATTCTGTCTATATTTGAATGTGATACTGCTGTCCCTCCATAGTATGGCACTCTAGAGGATTTTCCTCTTTTGGGTATTTGTTCATTTGGCTTGCTCTTGACAAATACTTTGTATTCAAATTTTTTAAAAAGCAACCTTTTTTTTTTTTTTCACCAATGACATACAAATTACATTTTTATATAAGGATCAAACAGTTACTTTTAATCCTACATTGAGATAACTACTGCTAAACTTTGGTATATTTTTTTCAGTTCTTTATGTACTTTAGTGGACATTCATTCATCTCCCATCCAGTACTGATACCTTCTCTTTCCCCTCCTAACTACACTTAGATTTATTGGGGTATAAACATTCCCCACCATCACAACCATGTATAGTTGGTCGAACAGTCCCAGCTGTTCCTACTCCGGTCTTCAGGAATGGGCCTTAATTGGCCTGTCTTTCAAAAAATTCCACCTCCTTGATAGAATTTTTAGTTCAAGGATGGGCATTAATCCAGGCCTAAGTCAATCAGTATATAATATTCCTCTGGTTCAGAAGTAATTGTAATATCTACAATGGTCCAGTCAGATTTCAGAGAAGGGTCTTTGATGATTGTGAAGAGACACTGCCTCCCTTCTGCCGGACCAGAATGAGAAAATCTGTAGCGTTGACTGCTGCTGACAGCTTTCCATGCTATAAATTTGAGAGGCCTGAGCTTGAGCTGTCATTGTGGATGAAAGAGTAGAGAGAAGTAAAGAAGGAATGGGTTGAGTCTGTCTTAAAATATGGCCAATTCCAGAGACTCCTGGAAGGGTAGAGTGGGGATAAATTAGGTCTGTCTTGCTTGTTTTCTTCTATATACGGGGAGGTGCCAAGAATTTTTTCTTGAAGTTCCTCATGAAAGATCAGAGTTCATAGAGAGAGATAACACAAATACTCATTTTTTTTCATAGACTGAGAGATGTTCTATGCTGAGCATCAACCCTTTTGGGAAACCACATGGCCCTAACAAATACTCTTTCAAGAAAACCCTCCATCTTGTGTCTCCTATAGTGAAGACGTGTCAGGATGTTTGCATTCCTCAGGAGATGGGGAACTGAAAGGAGAGTCCTAACATTCTTTTCTTAGGAGAGACTCTCAAAATTTGCTCTAACGTAGCACTGTGCTCCGAGCCAAGCCACAGAATAGCGGGAGGGATGATGTTTAGTGGTCACGTGTTCAGGTGTGGAGGATAAGAGATGGCTGGGCTCAAGTGTTCTGAGTCCTCAGACAGTTCTTACCACACCTACACATTCTTGTGGGGGCTCTAAGGCAAGGATGCACAGAGGCCTTTGATGCTGGGTCCCTGGCTCTGTGAGCTGGGCCGGGCTCCGTGGAGCTACCAGAGGTCAGACTGCCTTGGTTGGAACCATGATCCATAATTCCCTAACTTCGTAATCTGCTGCTGCTGTTGTTATTGTTACTAGTTGCCTAATTAGGCTTAAGTGGATTGGACTGGAAACAGAACTCCTATCCCTGGATCCACACCCTAACTTGTCTTATCCCTCTCATGGTGAGGAGAGAACCTGAAGGGAAAGTAAACCATATGAGTGTCTGTGTTAGCACTTTTGCTCTGGAGCAGAGTTGATCACCTCACCTTTTGGTCTTCCCATTGTTGGGGTATCTCTACAGAGAGAAGCTTCTTCAAGTCTTTGATACCTCACTGGGGCCATGGAAAAGACATTTTTCAAATAGCCAACCCAGAAAAACCTTTTCACACGATAGCCAGGGCTTTGGCCTCTTTGCTTGACTTGACTAAAGCCCTGTTCCCCAACACTGCTGACCAATGGCCTCCTTGGCTGTGATCCTCCTTGTGTTGCTTTCTGGGTGGTGGGTTGGAAGGAGGGAGAAAGTGCTGTGAGGTGAGGAGGCTTGAGCTGTTCCTAGAATAGACGATACCGTGGAACCTTTGTAATGCCGACCTGGACATTACTTCCAGTTTATAAAGTGTTTTCACTGATATTTCGTATAGATCTTACTGAATATTAAAACGCATAAAGAGTTCCTTGAAGAAGATACGAAGCACACGTGATTCACTAGCATACAAATTTATGCATCAATTCATACATATTCATGAATGCATTTCTAGTAACCCATGGAATATTAATAGTAGATTAATTTGGATAGGGGTAGGGCATGTTATGAATGAGTCTGAGGGTTGAGGCTAAAAATAAGAAAAGGAGAAGGGAAGTAAGGGAGGAATGGAGCATCTCTTAAGTCTAGCTGCTTTACACATGTTCTCACATATGCAGTTAAGTACTAATTTATGAAAGAGCTGTTATTCTTCCCATTGGGCTGACATCTAACATCACAGACAATAAGCAGCAGAATCCGCCTTCAAGCATAGGACTATGTAATTTTGAAGCCTGAATTTTGTCCATCAGCACCATGTTCTAGTTTCCTTTAAATAGTGATCAGGTTAAATGGAACTTTTATGTCAGTGAGTCGCCCAGAGCTAGTATCACCTTGCTTGCTTACCAGTGTTCTACGAGTTCTCTCCCCACCTTACCTGTCCGAACTGTTATTCTGCAGGACCACAGTGGAGGCCTCTGTTCTATCAAGGCCAGACCCCAGACTCCAGCCCATTCCCACGTCTTGCCTGTGCTGTTTCTCGTATATGGGTTGCCCTCTTCTTACTAGTGAGACAACAAGTGCTTCCTTCCCCATCTCTTGTTATCCCTTTCCACCCTTGCTCCCACTTTTGGCAGTTAGATCTGCAATTTTCATCCCTGGATCAGGTGGCAGAAGTCAATGCTTGGGATTTATTTCAGAAGCTTAGCCCTGGGAGGCAAGAAGATATTCAGACAACTGCATGATACGTAGGCTGCAAAACTGAAAATACATACATGTTCCCAGGGCTGGGCCGGGAAGAGAGCAGCAGAAAATCAGAGGGATAGACGTTCTATGTAGGTGGGTCCCAAAGAAACTGGCCTTTAAGAAGCTGCGTCCTGGGGGTGAGGTGTGTTCATGAAATTCCTATCTCTTTGGAGGAATGTGAGAGTAGAGATGGCCTGTGCCCTCAGACAAGACTTTCTTGTGCTTCCACTTGACATGGGGTAGTATAATGATGTCCTGTGCTGAGAGGACCCGAGGCAGGGTCCCCGAGAGTGCAGCCTGGAGTGTTGGGTAAGTAGGTGTTCCTAACAGAGTAGCTCAGACAGGACACCAGAGGCCATCAGATTCAAGGATCCTTGCAGCCAGGAGCATGGAGGAGGCAGCTTTGTGCTATGTGGACTGATAACTGATGGAGAGGAGGGCATCTACACCAGTGACAATGTAGGTGTCAGAGGCTGAGGCCTGAGGCACTCCTGCCCCCAGCCCTGAATACTGCAGACAACCCTCACCCAACTCAATTTAGACCCAGTGAGGTAGGGGCAGGTTAAGTTTCTGCCTTGTAGAGCATGCTCAAAGCCAAAATCTAGTTCAGTTTAAACAAATCATCAGTCTGTGAAGTAATATTCAGTGATCATTGAAACAAGTGGGGGCAGTGGAAGGATGGCCACTCCAGCCCCACGATGGACCACTCCTCTTTCACAACCCTTCAAGAATCACTTCTCTGATGTGGGAAACCTTCTGTTTCTCAGTCTGGCAAAGCTTGAGGTGACTTCATTTGCAGGAAGGACACAAACAGTTGTTTCTGGCATTGTTGTGGGTAGCAGAACCAGTAGGGGGTACTTTGGAGACAACTTCACTAGCTTTGTCATCAAATAGAAATTTCCCCAGAGACATTTCATCCAGCATGAAGGGAGAAAGTCATGGGGAAAATGAATACAGATCAGTTTCCTAGTCAGAAACAGGTAGAACAGTTGGCAAAAGTGCCTACAAACGAAAAATGTTCCCAAGGAATTACACACAAATTAAAACAACAGTTACTGTTTTAGGGCGACCAGATTGGCAAAGATAAGAAAAGAAATGATAATACCCAGTGCTGGTGAGGAAAGCTGGTAGGAACATAAATTGTCCAGTTTCTTCAGGAGGGCAGTTTGGTACCATGGATCCAAATGTCAATGGTCTGTTTTCCCTTTGAGTCAGCAGTTCTAGGAATTTATCCAAAGGGAAGGATCAGACAGATACAAAAACATTTATGTACGAGGAGGCTAATCCCAGGTTTGTTTATAGCAGTGAAACATTAGAAACCACACACACACATTAATGAAGAGTAAAGCAAATAAATTACAGAGCATACATGTACCAATCCACAATCTATATGCAAACAAATACGGAGATATGATATGGACATCGCAATGACTATGCTATATTTATTAGCATAGTATGGTGTTTAAGATATATTGCTAAGTAATAAAACCAGCTTAGAGTCAGCATATTAGGTATGAATGAATTAAAAATATGCATAGAGGTAAGAAGCTGAGGATCCAATGTATGGCATGGCTGAAATTAATAACACAGTATTGCACACTTGAAGGTTGTTGAAAATAGATCTTAAGGGTTCTCACCACACAGGAACTATGTGAGGTGTCGGATGTGTTCCTTATCTTGGTCTCAGTAATCATTCTATAATGTATCTGTATATCAAATCATCATGTTGTATACTTGGAATATATACTAGTATCAATAAAATTAAAAAATATGCATATGCATAGGCAGACAGAAGTCTGGAGGTCTTTTTTTTTTCTTTTTAAATTTACATCCAAGTTAGTTAACATATAGTGCAATAATGATTTCAGGAGTAGATTCCAGTGATTCGTCCCCTATGTATAACACCCGTGCTCATCCCAGCAAGTGTCCTCCTTAATGCCCCTTACCCATTTAGCCCCCACTGCACAACCCCTCCAGCAACCCTGTTTGTTCCCTGTATTTAAGAGTCTCTTATGTTTTGTCCCATCTCCGTTTTTATATTATTTTTGCTTCCCTTCCCTTATGTTTATGTTTTGTATCTTAAATTCCTCACATGAGTGAAGTCCTATGATATTTGTCTTTCTCTGACTGACTAATTTCACTTAGCATAATACCCTCTAGTTCCATCCATGTAGTTGCAAATGTCAAGATTTCATTCTTTTTGATTGTTGAGTAATACTCCGTTGTATACATATACCACATCTTCTTTATCCATTCTTCTGTCAGTGGACATTTGGGCTCTTTCCATACTTGGGCTGTTGTCAATAGTGCTGCTGTGAACATTGGGGTGCATGTCCCTCTTTGAAACAGCACACCTGTATCCCTTGGATAAATACCTAGTAGTACAATTGCTGGGTCATAGGGTAGTTTTATTTTTAACTTTTTGACGAACCTCTATACTGTTTTCCAGAATGACTGCACCAGTTTGCATTTCCACCAGCAATGCAAAAGAGATCCTCTTTCTCTGCATCCTCGCCAACATCTGTTGTTGCCTTTAGTTGCTAACCATTCTGACTGGTGTTAGGTGGTGTCTCATTGGCTACACCAAACTATTAAAGATAGGCGTTTTAGGGCAGGAGTGATAATAAAATGATTACAGTGATTTTATGTTCTCCTTTTTCACTTAAATGAATTACCTGTCAAACTTTTTTAGAATAAGCGTGAATTATTACATATTTATATTTATTTAAGTGCTCTGGGTGTTGGACCAGGTGACCTCCAAGGTCCTTCCCTCCTTGCCCTGCTCAGCTTTTCCCTCCCCCCCCTGTATTTTCTCTCTTCTCTGAACTCCCAGGGCAGTTAAAATCCAAGTTCTGCCCAATGGAGGAGTTCAGTAATGTCTTTTCATTAAAGATACTGTTGGTGGCGAATCTGTCATATGCTGTTTCTCCAACAGCTTTTTTGCTCCAAAATTGTTTGGCACCAACCATTATAACATTTTTTTTGTTTTGTTTTGATGGGTCATTACTCTTACAGACTTCTGAGAACACATGAGACTACAAATGACCTTTTGTCGATTGTTTGGGGTGTAGACATGTTGTGGAAGGAAAAGGCCATCTAGGATTTAGAAGGCATTTTCAAATGGGGCTTGAAAACTGGGAGTAGGGTCAATGCTAAGCACCTCATTAGGATCAGAATTGTAGAGCTTTATAAGATAAAGCACCAACAGGGGCGCCTGGGTGGCTCAGTCGGTTGAGTGTCCGACTTCGGCTCAGGTCATGATCTCACGGTCTGTGAGTTCGAGCCCCGCGTCGGGCTCTGTGCTGACAGCTCAGAGCCTGGAGCCTGCTTCAGATTCTGTGTCTCCCTCTCTCTCTCCCCCTCCCCTGCTCATGCTCCGTCTCTCTCTGTCTCAAAAATAAATAAAAACATTAAAAAAAATTAAAAAAAAAAAAGATAAAGCACCAACAACCGCTCCATCTCGGGATCTTTGTCTTTCTTCCTTCCTGATAGTGCTGAAGCTGCTTTCGCACTGCTTGGGGAAACTGATCCTATGAAATGTTAAATATCTGTCTGGCTCTGCTTGTGGCACAAACCTGTCATTCCTGGGTCAGGGAGAGACAGCAGGGGCAGTGTCACCCTTGAGCGTAATTCAGACGTAAAATCTGGGAACCGATGGTCTGAATTTCAAACTGCTCCCTAACTGTTGATAAGCCAACTGAAACGAAAACTCCAGTTGTAAGTAAGTATACCATGGAGAAAGAGAGAAAAAAAGAAAGGTGAAAATCTGAGAGGAAATAAAGAAAGGAAGGAAGAATCAAAGGAGGAAGGAATGAAGGAAGGCAAGAAGATAATAGTTTGGAAGAAAAATGAGGATTTTTTGCAGAAATAGTAATTTCTGAAAGCAGCTGTAAAGATTTTTGAAGGCCTTGGACTGTGCTCCCCTTACCATGCTTTAGGGAAATTTGGGGACCCTGGGAATGAGAAAGATGAGAAGTCAGAAAGACTGGGTGGAGGTGTAGCTCTGTCACTCATTATTCATGTGACTCTGACTGTGTACAACCCCGTCTGGATCTTCCTTGAGAACATGGACATGAGCCGGGACATTCGAAGTTTCCTACCAGCTCTAACATGCCATGTCTTACAAGTCCTAAGAACACGCATTCTAAGAGACACAGGCAGGATGTGTTTGTGGTGGCCACGTGGCAAATGTGCCCACCTTGCCTTATTTCTACCCTTTGTCCTAGGCGGTGACTATCATAAGTCGTTCTCATAGTTCCTCACAGCAAATGGGCCCTGCTCCTTTGAAAACAATGATGGATATGATTCTCTTTGTTTGCTTAAAATCTGGGCTAAGAGGTTGTCCTAAAATTTTCAGTCGCATTATGGAAATGACATGATCCCAAATCCTTAATGATATTTGGGTTTGGTAGATAGTGGACGTCTTACCTAAGTTCCTGAGTATCCATAAGAAGTCTGTGTGAGTCTTGGCTCTGATTAGACTTCAGATGTACTATGCTATCTATCCTGTTTGTGTTATCTCTCAGGATTAGGATAAAATAACAGTATGGAGCCTCATTTAAAAAAATATTTCTGTGATATATTGTGTGTATAGTAAATGTATAGAATGAATTAAATTACATTGATCATAAATGTATAGTTGGGTATTTTACATATGCACACACCTATGTAAGCACCATCCAGATAAAGGTATAGACATTCTGGCACCCTGTTTAAACCAGTTACCTCTTCTAACCCCCGATCTATCCAAAGGTCAGCTATTTTGACTTCTATCACCATTGATTGTTTTTGTCTGTTCTTAAACTTCATATAATGGATTCATGCAGTACGTACATTTTGGATCTGATGGGAGAATTTCTTTGGTTCATGTCATTGAAACTACTTATTTTAATCCGGTCTATGCTTCTCTTAACCACTATAGACAAGGGGCCACATAGACATCCTGACATAAAGTATATGTTGTCTGACTACCATATGTACTTTTACATGCAACATGTACTATGCAATTTTACTCAGATGCCTTTAAACTCGTGTCAAGTACCTCTTTGATCAGGTGCCACAAGAGTTAGAGAATCAATGGTGAATCTAGAGAGACCAGACTCTGGAAAACAGATGAACAATCTCAGAAGTGAACCACCATAATTGTGAAAAGGGGCTAAATTGTTCCCAAGGATACTCTTTAAAAAGACATAATAAGAGGAAACATCTCACTTCTGAACAATGAAACACGTAAATGCCTAATTCATTAGACCAACCAGAAATGCAAACAAACAACCTGCGATTCAGCATAGCGTCACTAGATGGGGATCTTGAGTCAATCATCGCTTGCTGGTTTTCTTTATCTCAGGTTTTCTTTCTTTGAATCTGTTTTACCCAGGGTCTGAATACACATAATACAAGTTTACAATTTTGGCATTTCACATTTTTTTTGGCTGAACTTTTTGGGGATGGTAATTTGGAGTAAAATGGATTTAGTTTTAAATATATTAGCTTAATTAATTTCTCATCTGGGGTCCCAGGGAGGTGAAGAGCCCCCGACAGGAAGGCTGTGTGCTATTAATCTGGTGGTTATTTCTGGCAGAAGCTACCAGTGTTTATTCCCATTGCCCCCACAGGGTGTGGCTGGTTGTGGAGACTGTCATTATACTTTATAACTGATTAAAAGAGGAAATCCTCACTAGAAATTGCTCTACAGCAGCCAACAAGTGAACCCAACTGTTTGATTTCCATAGAGTAAGCAGTTTCGATCTCTTTATATGTAAAAACTGTAGCAGTGAAAGCTAATGCTTTTTGTCCTTCTTTTTTCACAATGAAATTCCAAAGTGATTTTTATATTTAATCCCATGTTGACCTCATAGAAGAATCTAGATATATGAAGTAAAAGCCTTTGCTTTCTCTTCTATTTGTCTAGGCAGTCATGCCATTCAGGAATAAAAATCCTCAGCTTGCTGAGAACGGCGACTAAAGTAGCCTGTCCTCATGTTTAAGTTTTCAAGAAAACTCAGTAGCTGGACAGTCTTGCCTGTGACGTATTGACCTTCTATCTGGGGACAATGTGGCCATTTAGCTTTGGCTGCTATCTGAAATGAGTTTGAGTGTCTCAGCTCATTTCATAAGAAACACAAATAAAGCCCACATAATAAAGCATGCAGTTTGGGATTATTGCCAGTCTCTGTTCAGAAGGTGCCCAGAACTATATTTCGGAAAACTAAATTCCTGTTCCACGTAGATAGAGACTCTTGTATTTTCAGATGGGTCCAGTTGGAGGGCAAGCAGGGAAGAGAGAGAAAAGAAAATTGTAAACTGTGAGCATCATGCTGGAGGAAATGCCTGTGGTGACCCAGGCTGAAGGCCCGCACAGCAATCTCGAGGACCCCACATTCAAACTGGTGGCACATCTGAACCCGCGTGAAGTCGAGGGCAGGGGCTGTCTCTGCTCTCCCAGTTTACCTTCTGCTCTCCAGCTTCTTCAAAGCTGCATAATAAAGAATGGTATGGACTTCACTTCTTACCGCCTTCACCTGCCCCTGTCACAGCTCCTACTCCCAGAGCGGCCAAGGAGGCAAACGCTCAGAGGCTCACTGTCAGTGGTCTGTCTCCACTCTGCCTGTCCGGCCAGAGAAATAGGCTGCCGGGCCTGGTTGTGGCTGAAGCAGGGGCTTTGTCATTTGGGTAGAACCCTGAACGAAATTTTGTGAGGATGAAGTGTTGGCCAAACAATGTCTCAGATTTCAGATTCAGAGTGGTCATTTCATCAAGGGAGGATACTTTCGTTTGCTTGTCCTTATATTTCTTTCTCTTAAATAAAAGTAAACCATGTTCACTAAAGAGAAGAATTCTAGTAAATGCAGATAGGTTCAAAAAAAATTTTTTTTTAACTGTATTCCTCCTACATAGACATAAACTGTTAAATGCCTGCTTTGTGTGTACCCTTCAGTCAAAGGTCTATGGGTATGTACATATGTAAATTTTTTATAAAAATAGGAGTCATTTTGTACACACCGCGTTATGACTTTTATTTTCACAGAATGCTATTGTATCTTTCCATATATTCCTAGGCATTTATGTATAATCTCACATTTAACAGCTGCCTTATATTCTATCATAGACAATCCCTTCTTTCTGAACAATAGACTCCTTCCCCCCAATTTTATTGATGGTACGAAGCAGTGATTAACTTTCAAAGGTGATTTTTATTGTATAATCTAGTTTTCAAATATATCCGATTTAGAAGTATTTGATTACTGAGAGATTCCTTCCAGTATGAGAAATTATGCCTTTTACAGAAACATGAATATAAGTCAACATTTATTTTTAAAAAAATACAACCTTTTTCTCTCCCCATGTGGATTAAGTTATATTAAACACTCCCCACATATATTTACATGAATTGTGTGTGTGTGTGTGTGTGTGTATGTGTGTGTGTGTTTAGATATATATATAAACATACCCTAGAACTGCCACATGATACCCCCTTTTAATGTAATGGAAAATTGTTACTTTAATTCTTAGGGTTGATTCTTATGTGGGTAAATGGAAAAAAATATGCTAGGAATACAAGATGCATGAAAAATGTTTTAAAGTCTTTATTAGGCTTGAAATGATGAGAGTTTACATAATTAATCATAAGGGGATGTTTTTAGTCACAGAAATGATCATTAGTATCGCACTAGAGTTAAGTAATCTTTATAGCAATATAAAAATGCCATTTCACCCTTAGATCTTACCGAGATTTTGTCTCTCTTTTATTCTCTCTGGCATTACAACACTCAGTAATTGAATGCTACTTAATAATGAGGGTGGGTAATGAAACCATCTAAGTTAATGTGTCCATGGAAATTTCTGAAGCACAAACCCCAAATATCACCACAGTATGTTGTGTTAGCCCAAAGCTAGGAACAAGAGAAATTAAGTGCTATCATGGTGGTGTTTAAAAAAAAAATTACCCCCACTTTTAAAATTAATAGCCTTTGTTCTTCTTCTTCTTCATCTTTTTTTTTTTTTTTAATGATCTTTTAAGATGCAAATTCTATATTTCAGCCTCGGTTCACGTTTTTGTCAATTGCTTTGGTGGGGGCCGTCATAAATTTTAACTCTCCTTCCTAAATTATAAGAATGTCTGGAGTGAGTTTTTTGATAAACAGAAGGTTCGTATTTGGTCTATTTTGACAAAGAGGCAATAATAAAGACAATTAGCGAGTTCCATTTACTCACAGGAGAATATAGGTCAATAGTCAACGGTGCAGTCTCCGGAATCAGAGTGACTTTGCTTGTACCTGGGTGCTGCCCTTTACTTGCTGGATGACCTTAGAGTGATTTGCTACCCCCGCACCCCCCCCCCCCAGGGTGTTTCAGCTGAAAAATGACGATAAAAATGTGAAGATTAAGCGAGGAAATGCAAGGTGTGCACCATTGTACCTGACAGAGAAAAGAAGTTCAATACATTTTTAACTATTGTTTAAAAAGTTGGCTAACTGTACTTGAATATTTAATGGAGTGAAATTAGACTTTATTTTGATCCCCAAACACAAAGCCTATGAGTTAGGGTTGTTGCAGATTTTTCAGTCTATTTGGTTAGAAATAATTGTGTCATCATCTAACTAAAATCCCTCAAGAACTTACTTCAAAGACATTTACATTTATAGAAACAAAAGCATACAACTATGGGGTAGATGTTTTGACTTTTCTCTGATCTGTTCAGTAAAACGAGCCTTCAATTGAGATACATGTCTTCTTATCACAAATGTGTTCTCATAATGGCTTTTAGCAAATGTAACTTATTGAAAATAGGAAAAGCTGCCTAAAGTATCATTTAATGAAACACCTTTAAATTTAAAAAAGCAAGAATATCTCTTGTGCCTTCGAAATGGAACTTAATTGGTTCTAAACATGAACAGTTGGATTTTGATCTCAGGGTATAAAAAAAAAGTTTGATTTTGACTATAAGACTGGTTTAAAATTTAACTGCAAGTAATTGATTTGTAAAATTTCAAAAGCAACTCTTTAATCTTTTACTAAAGTATTAATAAGTTAATAACCTTATTTCATTGAATTTGCTCGTTCATTATATAAGTCCAGCTTCTTGAGTAGGTCCTTGTTCATTCAAAAAATATGCTCTTATTTTTTGAAACGTCCATCTTGCTGTGTAAGAAAAATGAATTTGTGGCATCTTTTCTTAGTTGCAATTTTCCATTAAAATTTACCTTTAAGTGAGAGTGAGGTGGGGGAGGGTGAGAGAGAGTGACCAAGAAAAGGTTTCTTAACCTTATACTTATGTGGGCTCTGAAGTTTAGCAAATCTGGTTTTTAAGTAAATTCCAATTTTCTTTCATCTTTACTGACAATAGATATAGTTGGATAGAAGATCATCAGATTCCTTTGTCTATACATTTAGAAAAGCATTCTTTTTATGACTATCACATAGAAAAGAATATAAATCCTGTCTACCTCATGATAAACAGACTTTTCTATTCTGTTTTGTGAGAAACGGTTTATACAAACTTGTTCTGCATCTACACTCTAATTATCAAATTTTTCTCAGAGTTGGTCATACATCACTTACTGAAATACTGACATCATCCATTTTAGGGCTGGGATGACTGTTGCTTCACTATGAAAAGAATTTTTTAGAAGGTGAGTTATGCATGTTCAGTACCTCTCAACTGTTAGAAGACTGGCATATTTAAATGCTCTAATGAGGGGCGCCTGGGTGGCGCAGTCGGTTAAGCGTCCGACTTCAGCCAGGTCACGATCTCGCGGTCCGTGAGTTTGAGCCCCGCGTCAGGCTCTGGGCTGATGGCTCGGAGCCTGGAGCCTGTTTCTGATTCTGTGTCTCCCTCTCTCTGCACCTCCCCCGTTCATGCTCTGTCTCTCTCTGTCCCAAAAATAAATTAAAAAACGTTGAAAAAAAATATTTTAAATGCTCTAATGATGGGGAAAAGTATAGATCAATTGTCTTCCATTTGAGATCAATAAGCTAACTGATCTGAAAGGAAAAGCAAAAACAGGTGATGCTTTCATAATCTGTTTGACTCTATGAAAGATGATGACTGTCTGAGTCTGTGTGCGTAAATGGGAAGAGCTGGGTTTAGTAATTCATGACAAGTGGCTCTTCCGTCATCTTTTAAAAACAAATAGATCCATGTAATGGTTAAATGTGACTCTAACATCATAGCCCTGTTACGGGATCGTCGACAAAGATTCCTGAGCACAGATTTTATAATTTGACTGGATCTTTTTTAAAAACATGTTTATTTATTTTTTTTTTTGAGAGACAGAGAGAGAGAGATAGTGCAAGCGGGGAAGGGACAGAGAGAGAGAGAGAGAGAGACAGACAGACAGAAAATCCCAAGCAGGTTCTGTGTTGTCAGCACAGAGCCCGATGCAGGGCTCGATCCCATGACCCTGGGATCATGACCTGAGCTGAAATCAAGAGTCAGAGGCTCAACCAACTAAGCCACCCTGGCATTCCTGATTCTAGATCTTTTTTAAAAAGCCTATTTCCTTTTTAAAGCTCAAGACTTGAGCCTTTATCAGAGCTTCCAATAATTCATGACAGTTTTAGGTAGTGACCGTGACTCAGGAGCAGTTGAGAGGATGAGATATTCATTTTCTTGTTTGCTTGCATGTGATCTATCTAACACCTTGGAAAGTAAGATACATCACAGCAAATTTTTTTTTAAATCAATGTTGTATTGTTAGCACCTAGAAGAGACTTTAGCACATAGTAGGGCCTCAATAAATATTTGTGGAATGATGACATCAGCTGAAGAAAAGAAAAGACTCTGTTCAGAGAAGAAGAGACAGCAATGGAGAAGCAATGCCAATTTTCAACCACAGCAGACAAAGAAATCCCAGCTTCTCTAGTCCTGAAAGTTTGGAGATGGGCATGAATGATGGTGCCCAGTTGAAATCAGGCAAGGAGTGTCATTTAGTTTCCTAGTTCCCCCTTCAGTCACCCTGCAGCCTGCAGTGTCTGGGTGCCTCTTACCTCTCTGCCTCTTAGTCTCACTGGGGTTTCTTCCTCTCCCTATTGCCCCTCTCCCCCACTTGTGTCAACATGAAGCCTGGGCTTTCTGGGTAATGAGCAGGACAGTGATGTGGTTGAGAATTCGAGAGGGCTTCAAGACGCACTCGGGTGTCAGTCCAGGATCTGCACTTTGATGTGTCTGATCCCACACAAGCTCCTTAGTCTAGCTCAGCCTCATTTTCCCCATCTGTATATTTGTGTTCATAATAGTTGTGCCTATCTTGTTGGCCTGCTGAAGGATGAGTACTCATTGGTATGAGTACCCAATGACAAAGACATGTCGTGGGTGGCTAACTGCTTTCAAGAAGTAAAACTTTGGGGTGCCTGGGTGAGTCAGTCGGTTAAGTGTCCTACTGGGGCTCAGGTCATGATCTCACAGTTCATGGGTTCAAGCCCCACATGGGTCTCTGTGCTGACAGCTCAGAGCCTGGAGCCTGCTCCGGATTCTGTGTCTTCCTCTCTCTCAGTCCCTCTCCTGCTCATGCTCTGTCTCCGTCTCTCAAAAATAAATAAATGTTTAAAAAAAAAAGAAAAGAAGTGAAACTTCATGTAGAGGGACCAGGAATAATGCTCTTAGCACAGGACTGGCTCATGAGCAGCCTTTGACAGTATGTGAGGTTCTGCTTCTGTATGTGCGTCTTTTCATTCCTCCCAGTGTGGAGAAACAGAATATGAGTAGGAGGCAAAGGAGATGGAAAGTGGGAAGATTCTGACCCCAACAAAGGCTTTGGAGTGAAGGATAGTTCTGTATTTCACAGCATCCCTGGGCTGGTGTTCTCCAGGACCTGAGATGAGCCAGACGTATGTAAGTCTCCACACTGAAGTGATCTACATGCATTCAACCCTTTCCAGTCTGGGTGTTAAAATTCTTTCCATATATCATCATGGTCATTTGAGTTTTGCTCTTGCAGAAGACGTTTCTTCACAGATTTTGTTTCTCTTTTTAAGTTTATTTTATTTTTAAAAAAAATTTTAATGTTTAATTTTGAGATAGAGGGAGAGAGCGAATGAGCAGGGGAGGGACAGAGAGAGACACACACACACAGAATCCGAAGCAGGCTCCAGGCTCTCAGCTGTCAATGCAGAGCCCGACATGGGGCTCAAACTCAGAAACCGTGAGATCATGACCTGAGCCGAAGCTGGATGCTTAACCGACTGAGCCACCCAGGTGCCCCTTTGGAAGTTGATTTTAAAAGGTTAAAATAGCATTTGCCATCAGGTCGTTGCGTTGGATATGTTAGGCTGGGGCTTGGTGGGCTGTTTATGTTTTTTATATGCTGCTGGGGAGAAGACTGTGGTGCTTCATGTGTGGTCTCGTGGTTCAAGTGGCCAACTTCACTGTGGGTGTGGGTAAGCGGTTCACCTTCCAAGAGAAAGAAAGAAACAATTTGACAGGCTTTTCCCACTTAACTATTAATAATCCATTTGAAGACAAATAGAACTCTTTATTCAAATACCTACGCATAAACATAAGCTGAGGCTACTAATTTTCGTGTATAGAATATGCAATTAGAAAAAGATAATAAAGAAAATAAGCACCTAATTACAATTTGATGCCTTTATCATTAACCTTCAACTGTTAGGAATGTGAATTCTTTCGCTTGCTTCCTTTTGTAACTTTAAACAAAGATAGAAGCATTCAGGCTATTCCTTTTTACAAATCTTTTCTGACACCCTCAACCTCTTCTCAGGTACTGACTCCTTAGAATTCAAATATTCTTATCTTTGTAGCAGCCTAAAGCTTTCTCCTGCCTCTTTGCCCTCCCACTTTTGTATACACCATTCCCTCCATCAGGAAAGCCCTTCCTCTGTCACCCCTAATATTGAGATTTTGCTCAAACAACCTCTCTCCTATAAGGGAGTCTCCCAGGCAGAGAACTCTTTGAGAAAGCATTTTATTTTTTGTGGGTTCCTATTAATCAACTTGTCGATCTAATTATGTGTTTACACATCTGTCTCCCCACCTAGCAAGACTTAATTTTTTTCAAGGACCTGGCCTTGGGATGGGGTTCCTTTCTGTTTGTTTTGTAACATAACAGTTTTATTGGGATATAATCCATGTGCCATGTGATTCGCCCACTTAATGTGTATAATTCAACGGTTTTTAGTATATTCACAGAGTTGGGTGGACAACCATCTCTACAATCAATTTTAGAACATTTTCATCACCTCAAGAAAAAACCCTGGACCTATGAGCAGTCATTCCCTTTTTACTCTTCAATTGTCTCCCTGAACAACCCCCCCCCCCCCCCCCCCCCGCCGCCCTCCACTATTAGCCAGAGAGAACCACTAATCTACTTTCTGGACTTTTTATATAAACATCATTTGCTTTTAAACTGCACTGCACAGAAGTAGAAGCAAAGAAAGTTTGTTAGAGGGCCAGATTAAAAAATGCATCCCTAAATATTTTGCCTTACTGCGGGAGAGAAGCCCACTGGAATGAGCCCTATTATTTTAACTATGGGATAATACAAATACCAGACCATCGCAGGTTAAACTCAACAAAGAACACTTTACCTGCTCTTTCAGGGAATCACTATCAGCAACAATATACCAGGAGGCAGTTACGTAGCTCCTGTCACATATTTTAGGGGCTCAGTTCTGTTCAGTTTGGATACAATTCTGGAAGAAGAAAAGCCACCTCTTAGTATTATGTGCAAGCCACTTGCCTTCTCTTGTCATAACAGAATGCTGACATAAATCTTTTTTTAATAAAATGAACTATTAAAATTATTTCTTTCCTGAATGATGGCTGAAACAGATGTATTTTAATCTACAGGGCCTAGAAAATGAAATTTACATGTCACTGAGGTCTCTCTGGTTAATAAATGTTTTAAATAGAAAGAAAACACTAAGCTAAATAAATATGGAACTATGCTGCTTTGTATAAGATTAAAGAAGTAAAATTAGAGGTCTTTTTCTCCAGCAAAGAACTGATTTATAAGGTGAAGGTATCTTATACTATCAAATACCAGTTTTTTAGAATACCCTGAAAATGCTGCCTTGCTGTTCTTCTTAAAAATAAAAAATAAAAAATAAAAAACAAAAACCTGCAATATGTTGTTCAAAATATTGCCTCTGCATTTCTAACTTGACTGGTTAGACTGGTGTGTCTGTTATGTGAGTACCAGCCTGATTGTTTTCACTAATATTGGGACATTTTCTCTCTTTTTGTGTGCTGGTGAAGTGGAAAAAAACTCATGTTCCATTTAGGACCTGGCTCTAAAATTTTACACTTTTTTTTTGTTTATAAAATATCATAAGGTTTACCTACATTTTGTTTGTTACTGTCAGACAATGTCCATGATTAAAAATGAGGAACTCAGTACTGCCCTTTAAAAGGCTTGGCAGACAATTGGTTTTTTTCCTTTAAAAAACAAACAAACAAACAAACAAACAAACAAAACTTTTCCTGGGTGCTTTGAACTGTTGCCAAACTAGATAAGGGTAAAAATGGCTGAGTTTTCCTAAATGGCTTGCATGGAAAAGCTTCAAATAACTTTCATGGACAGGCAGTCTAAACATGCATGCCACGAATCCATTTCCCCCAACCTATTTGTCCTCCCACTTTTGATGAGATATATCCCTGGTGGAATCAACCTTGGAAAAATAAAATGGCAGCTTGGATGACCTGACTTGTACCCTGAACACCACAATGCCTTGAAAGCTACTCTTTTCATTGTAGTCAATGGGCTGAAAATACAGGAATTCTATTCCAGATTCACCTTTCTATAGTTAAAAATTGTGGCAAAGTCATTTTTAAAAAAGTGTTTATAGGAAGGGCTCAGGTACTACCCTAGTCTGATTAAAACGGGTTGTGGGTCCCCCTCCTGCTTTTAAATTGCAACAAGACAGACTCTGATATGATGCACAGATCTTTTTTTTTTCACAACAAACTGAGTTTTAGAATTATAATTTAGAGTGTATTGGATGTATCACCAAAAGACAGGGTGGTTGTGCAATTGTAAGGGAGTATTGTATTGTTGCTAGTCTGAGTAAATCTAAATCTTTTCAAGCTTTGGTTGAGTGGGTTAATTCCAGGACCTGAATTACAAGTGCAATTTGAATTACATTGCAAACGCTGAACTTCCTTCACTTTAGCGAAGTGCTTTCTTTTCCCCTTCTCAGACTTATGAATTCTAGCTATTTTGTTGGTTTTCAAGTGTTGAAATATTTCTGTTAGCTGTAAAAAATAGCAGTTCCAACTAGAAATGGAGGAAAAGACTTTTTCCCTTTGCCCCTTTGTTTATTAATTCCCCCCTGTCTCTTTTTTTGGTTTGCCTCTATTTTGTGAAATCTCCATTTCTAACATCAATTTAAGCCTTTAAAATCATAGCAACTCCTGAACCATTCCAGGCAGTACAGCATTAACCCTTTGATCCTAGCATATTTTGTAGAAAGAGTGCCACAAACATTAAGAACAGGTTGGGGCCAAGGGTGGCGGTGGATGACAACAAATGAACAGGTAAGAAATTAATATATGATCTATGATACAAATTGGGATTTCTGGTTTGAGGATTTTCCCAAGCATCAACAAACAAGGATGAATATAGTCTCTTAGAAACCCTGTGAGGTAGAGCCATAGGATGACACTGATTTCATAGACAAAGAACAAAGAGGTTAAGGGGATTGTTGAGAGCTTGAATTCCTGTCTCCCCACCTGATTCTAACCACTGGTCCTCTGTGGGGAGGATGGAAAAGTCCAGCAAAGAGGAAACAGCAGGCTTGGGGTGGGACCGGAGTTTCTGCTGCAATGCTGGAGATAATGTCAGGCATTTTAACAGCCGGGGGAGGTGGTAGGCAAACCGCCTGGTAATTATTTAAGAACATAGCAATTTATTTGTAGCATAAAGTCTAAGATCAAGCTGCTCAGGCATGACACTATAGTTTTCAGACTGTGGAGGTATTTATCTCCCAGTCTTCACAAAGGAAGTCTGATTGAATAATTGTTGTCAGAAGACAAGAAAATGCAGGTTCATATTGGGAGTTCAAAAGCTTGACAAATTTTTTAAGAGAACCTGTAAATGGGGTACTAAAACTGTAGAAAATTGCAGTAATCAAGGGCTTTCAGCAAAGAGCTAGAAATGAGTAATCAATCTAGAACATCACACGCTGTGGTGACAGTGTATTTTGAGGGCTTTGTTCATCTGTGCCTGCACTTCCCTCCCAGATTTAAAGACCCCATCCATTAAAGCACCTTTCCAAGCATGGGACCTGGGTAACATGGTGGCTCATTTACTGAGGACCAAAGAAGACAGTAGGAGACCCGGCAGGAAACCCAGGACCCCTCTCTGTCCTCACTCAGGAGATTATCCAATGACACTCCAAATGACACGATTGCAGACTTTTTCTGGCTTGCACATTTGTTGATCTTCTTTTGTTTCTCTTGTTTTCCCAACATCACGATTTAACTAAGGCAGATTTATCCAATCAAACCTTACGCAACTAACAAAATGTTTCATTGTAACCACTGAATATTTAAATTTAAGAAGAGATAGTGAAATATATTATTTTCAGCTTACAAAAATATTTAAACAGAACACTATGCTTTTCTCCAAAAGTGAGAGGGAAAATGGCTTTGAGGAAAACTGTACAAAAAATGACTGTGGTTCCAGATCAAGGATTAAAATATAGTGGAATTTCATTTTTAAAAAATCATCTGATGTTTTCTCTCCCAAATCTATATTTTATAAAAAGTTTTGCTTCGTAGGTGAAATTTTTATTTGAATAATTTCCATATTACACGTATATAAAGGCAAATGCAACTTCACACATGTTTATTATATATTTCTATAAATCTATAACTTAGAATATCTCAATGTAACATCCCATTAATCCACGCAAAGTGGAAATTTTTCAATTGGAAAAACGTGAGAAAGTGTCCAAGCATGTATTTGTGTCATCTATTAACTAAAATATAGTCTAAATGCAGAATCCTATATTGATGGAAAGTACGGTGACATTTGTTCCTCTTCTGTTTTCTTTCTATTTTAGGAAAATAGCATTATAAGGATAGGAATGATGCAATGTTCAGGCAGTAAGTTTTAAAACAAAGTCAGAGGTTGTAAAATTTAACGTTCTCATAACAGCATTAACTTACTAGGATTGTACATATAGTACATTAAGGGATCGCATTTTGCTGTCTTCTATGTAATTGGAAATATTCTATATGTACAATTTGAGTGAGTTAATGTTTCTAAGAGAACCTTAACTTTTGCATTTCTTGACTTTTTTATGTTTGAATTTGTAGCTTTAACATTTGCATTAACATAGTTATTTGCATTTCATTACAGCTGATGTTAGCATATTCAAGGACTAAAGTCGTAAGTGAGTGTTTACTTAAAGATCTGTTTAAACGAAAATATTCAACCTTTTTTTTTTTTTTTGGTTTACATATTTATGGTTGGAAGGTATACTAGTTTAAGACTGTGATTTTTTTGTGTGCTAACTTAAGACTAACAATTTTTATGCATGGAAATTTGGCAACAATTGAATGGGTGAGTAAAGGAACAATCGCTACAACAATTTAGCAGCAACATTAGATATAGAAAAAGGTGGCAAAAAGATCAGTGGATTGTTTGAATTAAAAAGCAGCTCTCAAGAAACTTGTCCCAAAGAAGGGAAGAATGTCTCAGCCTTTTATAGTATCTTCCTGTTGGTTTTTGCTGTTCTAAACGCTCTTTTTGTGTTGTTTTAAATATTCTCCAATTGAAAGGAAGAATGCTATTTCTCCAATTTTGCATATAAAGAAAACAAGTTCCTAAGGGATCACATGATTATCTCAAAGAGAAAAAAGACGGGAGGGCATGCTATACTGAAAAAAATCTGGAAATCCAATTGTACATTGATTTTTGGAAATTTATATGAAGATACAGATGTAAATAAATGCAAATGGAAGGGATAAGGGAAAAAATACCTGCTCTTTTATTTATGAAGAAAAGTTTAGCATAAGGAATCCCTTCCTCAGAGCATAGACCTCATGCAGACAGGCACGGTCCTGTTTTTATATCCTAGTCTCTAGCACATGCTAGGAACATGTGAACTCTTTTTCTAAATAACACAATTAGTACCAAAAAATAGCCAATTTGCTTTACTCTATGTGCTTCAAATTACGTTAACCTTAACCAAAAGTTATATTTTTAGGGGACAGCTACTACTTAAGAGTGGAATGAAGACAAGTCTGTCCTGTCTTAGATTATGTTCCTTTTCATCGTAGGAGAGCAAAAGTTGCTACCCTAAAATTGCCTCTTTGGCGTGTTGGTTATTTTAAGCTGGCTATTTCTAAGAAACAGCAGACACAGGAGAAGCTTTGAAAAACAAGTACAAGTTACCCTTTTGTAAGATTCATTTACATTTATAAGGGAAATCTCTATTTGCAAGCCCGAGTCCCTCAGAAGGACGAGGATGATTCTAAATCTCTAGGAACTGTTACTGTTTGGAGAAGGCACTGGACTTAAACCGTGTAACAGCTCTACCAATTGTTAATTGTGCTTTCACTAGTTACTTTCCCTAACTGACTCCCCATCCCCAACATCTTCTTTGTCTCTAGGCTGAAGATAGTATTTCGGGTGGTGGCTTCAGGCTTTTCAGGGAATTGCTGAGTTTTCTTGGGTCTCTGTCCTGTATACAGAAGGTTTACATGTTATTAAACTTTTGTTTTCTTTTTTTTTTTTTCCTGTGAATCTGTTTCATGTCAATTTGATTCTTAGACCAGCCAGAAGAATTTTGAAGAGTATAGACATTTTTTTTTCCTTTCCTCAAATATACAAAACGTTCTTAGGTATTTGTAAAGATTGTGCATAAAGATGTTTTAAAAGATCATATATTTGTAATAAGGATTTTATGTTTCTTAACTGAAAGTTGGTTTCAGTTAAACTAAGTTAAACCTTTTTGTTAAAGGTTTAGCACTTTCACCACAGAAGGTGCAAAAATTTGAGTTTCATAAAACTTTCAGGGAATAAGAATTTCCTGTTCCCTGGGGCGCCTGGGTGGCGCAGTCGGTTAAGCGTCCGACTTCAGCCAGGTGACGACCTCGCGGTCCGTGAGTTCGAGCCCCGCGTCAGGCTCTGGGCTGATGGCTCGGAGCCTGGAGCCTGTTTCCGATTCTGTGTCTCCCTCTCTCTCTGCCCCTCCCCCGTTCATGCTCTGTCTCTCTCTGTCCCAAAAATAAATAAAAAACGTTAAAAAAAAAAAAAAAAAAAGAATTTCCTGTTCCCTTTAATGGGTCTTTCCAGTTAGACAAAAATCAAATTGACATGAGACAGATTAACAGGAGAAAATCAAATTTAATTTCATACTAAGAGGAATCCGCACGGACATGAAATTCCAAAGACAGGTAAAATATATGTGGTTCTGAACTAAGGAGATGGGGAAGGAATCTGGAACTTTAAAGGAAAAGAATGGAGTTCACAAGAAGATAAAAAAGAGCAAATGTTTCATAAACAAATGAGTGTTTGGACACTCGGAAAGAGTAGGAAATAGAGAACTTTGATCAAATAGGTCTTTCCAAGTTTCTCCCTATCTGCCATACCTAATTTATATCATCATGTAGTTCTCTGTGGTGATAGCTCTCTTCCTGGAACAGGTCCTTTACATTCTTTTTAGGCAGTTTAGTGAGGAGGTAAAGAGCTTTTACTGAATCTGCTAGGTTTCAATTGCTTTTTAAATCAAAATAATCTTCATGCCAAAGTGACTTATCTGGGGCTGGCCTGCCCTTGGCCCCTACAAAACCATATTAGAGATTAATATAGACACTATGTAGATTTAAATTTTGAGGAGAAAGGGGGGACAAAGAGAAGAAAGAAATGTGGAAAGAATCCAAGAAAATAAAAAGCAGTAAATCACATTTATCTATTCATTCGACATATATTTATTGAGCGCCTATTATGTGCCATATGTCTGAATGCTGGGTATATAGCAGTGAAGGAGACAAATAAAGACTATGCTCTGATGGAATTTGCCATCTAGTGGGTAAGACAGTAAGAAAAGAAATATGTAACTAAGATTATTTCACATAGTTAAGTGCAATAGATAAAACAGGTGGAAGGGAGCTATTTAAAATCGGATAGTCAGGGGGAGGGGTGGGTACTTTAGATTTGATGATCAGGGAAGACTTCTCCCAGGAGGTCACACTTGAGGTATGATGCCTGAAAGATGGAAGAAGGCAGCCATGTGACATCTAGAGAATTTTCTTAGAGCAAATCTTAGAATTTTCTAAGAGCAAATAAAGCTGAGCCTGATGTGCCTGAGGACCATAAATGAGGTCAGGGTCACCAGAGTTTAGTGAGAAGGAGGCAAAATGCTAATAGGATCCTGATCATGTGGAGCTTCCTCAGCAGTAGAAGAGTTTGGATTTTGCCTTATGTGCCACGGGGACCACTGGCATGAGAGACCTAGCTAAGATCTTTTCAGTTACTCATTCATTCACCCATTCATTCATGCAGTCATTTGTTTGTTTAATAGACTTTATTTTTAGAGCCATTCAGGTTCACAGCAACACTGAGTGCAAAGTACAGAGTACCCACATTCCTGCCCCACCCCTCCAAACTTTCCGCATTATCAACATCCCTCACCAGAGTGGTACCTTTATTACAATCAATGAGTCTACATTGACAAATACATAATCATCACCCAAAGTCCATAGTTTGCATTAGAGTTCACTCTTGGTGTAGTATTTTCTGTGGGTTTTCACAAATGTATAGTAACATGTGTCTACCATTATAGTATCACACAGAGTAGTTGTACTTCCTTAAAAATCTCTATGCTCTTGTGTGTTCATCCTGCCCTCTCCACAGACCTCAAGCAACCACAGATCTTTTACTGTATCCATAATTTTGCCTTTTTTAGAATGTCCTGTAGTAGGAATCATGCAGTCTGTAGACTTCTTACAGTATGTAGGCTTTTCACATAGTAAGATGCATTTAAGTTTCCTCCATGTCTTTCCATGGCTTGATAGCTCCTTTCTTTTTAGTGCTGAATAATATTCCATTGTCTGGATGGACCACTTTACCCTGGCAATTTGTCTTTTCACTCAGCTAAATATGTGCCATATGTGTATTTGTCACAGAGGATATAGTGATTAGCTAAATAAATTTAGCCTGTGGAACTCACAGTCTAGTGGGGAAGATAGATGGAAAATTAATAAAAACAATGAATGTAAAATTGCAAGCAGATATGTGTTCTGAAGGACTGGAACACCTTTTGTTAGGTATGTGTAAAGAGAGCCTTGGAGTCAGACAGGGATTTCCTGATCAAATGACACTAACTTGGAGTGGGGTCTGAAGGATAAAGTGAAGAAGGAGGCAGTGGGGGAGACAATATCCCAGACAGAGGAAGCTTGCCTCATTCAAGGAGCAGAAAGAAGGTCCAAGAAGCTAGAGCACAGCTCTAAGTGGGAGGCAGGGTACCTGACTGCACGGGAACTGGTGGGATGGGGGAAGATCACACTTTCATTGTTGAAGCAGTGGGAAGGCCTTGGTGGGTTCCAAGCAAGAGAATGAAGAATGACGTGGGCAGAAGAGTGTGCTGGAAGAATAGAGGCTGGGGGGGTGGGCAATGAGAGCAGGAAGGAGACTTTTCAGCAGTCCTCACGGCAGCACCAGAGGTTTGAATACCGGTGGTGCGAGAGGAGATAAAGAAGGTAAGCGGGCTGGAGAGGTAGTTTGGAAGTGAAATTGACTGGAACGAAAAGTGAGGGAGCAGGAGAATGAAAGGGGTCTCCTGGATTTCAGGCCAGAACAAGATGGACTGAGACAGGGAGCATTAGATGGAGATCAGGGTTGACTATAAAATAATCTAGGAATCTTTTTCCACACTAGGAAAAATGTATCATTGGGCTGCTACCAGCTGTATGCAGATTCTAGAACCAAAGAAGACAAATCCTTGCTCAAACTGTAAAGAGGAAAACCATCTATCGGGGCCAGCGTTTCACAGAGGAACTGTAAGTACCAGAATTAGACACAGAATTCTTTTCCTTGTTTTGGAACTTAGTGACTGAGCAAAAGTGAGACTCATGCAAATTTTGTAGAGCTTTACTTGTTTTTAGAATCAGCAAGATTTGTGAGAATAGCATCACATTTTCCTATAACTTTTTAAATAGATGATAGCCTATAATAAAATGAAAATAATATTTATGGAAAGCATAATATGCATTCAGAATGGTCTTATATAATTTATTATTTGTATGATTTATTTCCTATAATGCTAAACTCACCCAACAACATTTATTAAATAAGTACTCTTTTCATCTCCAGTGCTGTGCTATGCTGATAAATGTCTAACAACTGGCTCTCTGGGGAAAGCAGAGAGCTCTGTTTGTGGCTTTTGCCAATTTCCTTCTCTGTGGTGTAAATTTTCCCATCGTGGCCAATTCAAACTACCAGGGTGATGTCGCTGAACATAAAGTTGGGAAGAGATGTGTGTACAATCGTTTCCTCAGTCCATGTGAGCCCGCTCCAGCACAGCACTGAATCTCCCTTTTATTAATGAGGAATTCAGGCCTCAGAAAGTGAGAAACTTACCCAAGTTCACAGAGATTAAGTGGCAGAGTGAGAATTTACACTCTGGCAGAGATCCCAAAGCCTGGGTGTTTAACTGCTATTCTGTGCACACCAATGGTTGAATCATAATGTTGAAAGTTTGATGCAAACCCAGGACTCATTTCAGTCCAACTGCTTTTAACGGCAAGAACACTGAACCCCAAAAGGCTTTTATTGATTTCCTCCAGATGAAAGGCAGCATATTAGCAAAGCCAGGGCTATAACCCAATTCTTCTGTCACAGCTTTATGCTATGCTGTAGCTGCTTGGTTTTCTCAAACTTCCTCCACAAAATGTTTAAATAATTTATTTTGTAGGAAAAGCAATTGTTGGGAATTTTTTTTTTCTTTCCACATATTTGGAGTGAAAAATCTCATCATGTGGCAATGCAGCTCAACAATATCACCCTGCTTGGAAGCAGTTAATTAATTGTGGACAGAATTCCTAAAGAACAGTTATCATAATAGTCATAGTTGGCCATCACTTATTTTGTGCATGCCAGTTTATTTTACAAGATGGCAATAAACTATGGAGATCTAATTGTGCTCCCAGTCATAGGTGCCCTAATGTGTATGTGTGTGTATGTATGTATGTGTGTGTGTGTGTGTGTGTGTGTGTGTAACTGTAAAACAACAGAGAACTCACTGTGTAACTAGCTCTATAATAAGTTGTAAGTAGCTGCAGAACTAAAAATTGAGCCATGCTTGGAGACTCCAAAAGCGCACACTGTAAGAAGCTGTTCCTATGCAATTCCAGCTCATTTTAGGGCCAAAAAATTACACAATTTGCTTTAACCTCAAAGTTAGCAGTTTAAAAGAAGAGAGAATGAAAATGAATTATGGATTGAGCATAAACGTGACACCAAAATTGCAGAACTTCTAGCAAAATTTCAAAATACAATTTGGCCAAGTTACCAATCCTCCCTAAATCAGGGAAAATAGCTACTCATCTCCCAGCAGTGTTGTTAGCAAAAATTAATTAGCAATGGTATTGCTGTCTACAACTGTTATTTCTAGAGAGATCCCGAATTTCAAGGAGACTCCAATTCTTAAAGCAGTTAAAGATTGAGAATTTTATTACTTACAAGAGGATTTATAGTATGAAAGACTTTATTTACATAATGTTTGACTAGAAGTTTTAAAAAACGACGCAAAACTATGTTCCATGTGGAGAAACATTTTATTTTCTTGATAACTAACTAGGTAAGACTTGCTATTTGTTGCTTCTTAAAAGATTTTATTTTTGTCATCTTGTTCTTTAAATCAAATGTAACCTACTGAGGATGGCCATAAGAAGTATTCTAAGACTTAGAAGTGAAAATTATTAAAGAAAAGTGACTTTTACTTAGGTAAATGGTTCATTACCTTTTTAGGGGTTTAAATTTGGCCTACCCGTGTTTCTATAGCACAGCAGGTGGACATGTGGTCTTAGAAAGGAAATAAGAACTGCATATTATTCTGTTTTTAAAATATGCTCAGCATAGATTGGGCCAATGGAAATATGATACCCAAATTAACATGAGATTGAACAACAGTGTGAGATAAAATGAAGACCTTGACTATGTGCCTGAATGTTGTACATGTTCCTGGGGAGAATCTTTGACCTTTTTTGGAGCCGGCACTTTAAGCCTGGGGACAAATAGTTGCATTTTTGACAGTCATATGAAGATTACACTGGGGACCAAAGATGTGAGACCCTTTCTCTGTCAGAACTTAGAATTAAACCCACATCAAAAGCATTTCGAGAAGTGGGAGATCAGTGGGACATACTCAGTAAAAAACTCTTAATGAGCAGATAGACTGCTATATAGCTTCTGTGATGTGCGTCAACTTAGTCTTGACATAGCCAATTCCCAATTCTCTGTGCAAGATAGAATAAGGGTAACAAGGATAATTGAAACCCAGAGATAATCCGCAGGTTCCATTTTAACCCTCAATTGTAACTGACTGCCTTGCAAGCCTTTCAGGAGACCCAGGGAAGAGTTGCACCTCCTTTTTGTGATGTTGGCTATCAGCATATCCTGAAAGTGTTGGGAAACCATGAAGTAAATAGAGAGGTTGTATCATTCAGGGGCCTGGCAGGAAACAGATGGTACACTCAGAAAGCAATCAAATAGAGTTGAATGAAGGGACCATTTTCAAAGATGTGGGTAGGTTCAAGGGAAGCCTAAAGACTGAGTAAACATCCTGGGGGTAGCAATGACCAGGAGCTGTTTCCACCCCTAGGGATGAAGGAGCAAGAGGACAGAGCTGTGAGTTGAACCAAGCTGCCTGGCAGGGTCTGTGATCTTCCCCACAGGAAGGCAACCACTGGCAACCAGAGCTCCACAGAGCAGGAGTCAGGGCAGGAAACACCAAACCCCTCCTTCCTCTAGCCCTCTGATCTCCTGCCAGCGCCCCCCACTGGCTGAACCCATCGGGAAGCCAGAAGGAACGGAGAGCTGTTGATGTGGTCCACAGATGTCAAGGTCCTGGGGCACACAGCAGAGTGGAAAAGGGTCAAGAGTAAATCTAGAGGGAGAGACAGAATATCTAGTCCAGAGGGGAAAATGATTTCGGGGAGCTCAATGAGTCATGGTTACCAGCCCCTGCATTTGAATACAAAACCACACCTTTTAGAAGAGATACTTTTATTTTTACTTTTATTTTTTTAGAGAGAGAGAGATTACAAGTGGGGCAGAAGACGGGGGGCGGGGGGGGGGGGGAGAGAGAGAGAGAGAGAGAGAGAGAGAGAGAGAATCTTAAGCAGGCAGCATGTTCAGCGTGGAGCCAGACATGGATCCCAAAACCCTGGGATCATGACCTGAGCTGAAAACAAGAGCCGGACATTCAACCACCTGAGTCACCCAGGTGCTGCGAGAAGAGATACTTTTATTTTTAGAAAGCCAATCAAGACAGAAGGTAAAAGAAAGGAACATTCTCTACGAAATGGCCATCTGCAATACATAACATGTATGTATTGGGAATACAGTCAGTCTTTCATCCTTTAGAGGGAGAGAGAGATAATAAGGGGAAAGTTAGTGCTCGTTTTGCTGTTTAAAATTTGGGGGAACACAAAATCTTCGCTGTGATTATATCAACTTCTATTAAAAGGGAGTCCTGAAGGTTCCTTGATAAATCTGAACGCATGACCATTCCAAAGGGCAATTTGAAGAGTGGAGTTTCCATTGTCCCTTCTGAAATTCAGACCCACACTCCTATATTTCAGTGGCTCGTGAGAGAGACAATGTCACTTGTATCATTAGTTACAACAGAGATCTTAAAATGAGCTTTTCTTGGGGCACCTGGGTGGCGCAGTCGGTTAAGCGTCCGACTTCAGCCAGGTCACGATCTCGCGGTCCGTGAGTTCGAGCCCCGCGTCAGGCTCTGGGCTGATGGCTCGGAGCCTGGAGCCTGTTTCCGATTCTGTGTCTCCCTCTCTCTCTGCCCCTCCCCCGTCATGCTCTGTCTCTCTCTGTCCCAAAAATAAATTAAAAAAAAAAAAAGAGCTTTTCTTATAGATCCAGATACTGTGGGAAACTGAATTGTAGTACCTCAAAGAGTTACAAAAGTATTATAAAGTATTATGGCTTATCTATTTCAGTATGTTTATGGATTCAACTATATAGAAAAGACTGTGTTAATGCCACTTTCTCTCTCTTTATGTTAGCAGAAAAGATATTGTTCTAAGGGATTTCTGGAGATCATCTAAACAAGCAGGAGATCATGAGTGCCCGTCTCCCCCCATCCGTGTCCACTGTTCCTGACAGGCTCCACCCTGTCACATTCCTAAACCCAATCCTACCAGCACTGTGTGCATTTTAACTTTTCTGGTGGCTCAATATTTGTTTGGGGCCAGAATAAGTTTCATGGATACTATCTCTGAATCTCAAGTGCTAGGGTGGGCTCCAAGTACCCAGAGGTTTTCTTGACCCCAGTGGTGGGTTCTCACTTTAGGTAACAAGTCAGATTTAGAGTGGCAAGTTTTCATAGTGCTACCCTGAACTTCAACTGGCTTGACCAAGAAATTGGCACTTTTCCTCAGCCTTTGCCAGACCTACTGTCTCCTGAACAGGGTCTGGACCATGACTGTATAATTTTTCTTGGTGTTCTTCTCAGCTTCTCCTGCTGTGCTCTGCCTCCCATACTGGGCTTCATATAAGCAACTTGCCCCTTTTTCTCCACCTCCCTACTCCTGCCCCCAATCTAGCCATGTTGTCCCAACCCACAGGACTAGGCTTCTGTTTCCAAGAGGAAACACTGAGATGGATTACATACAGAGATTAAGCAGAAACATAGTCATCTCTCCATCATGAGGCTTTCTGCCACATGAGGCTTTCTTCTATTTGTTTCTCACTTGCTGAGTTAGATGTTTTATGTTTTATACTGTCACCTGCCTCCACAAAGGCTGACTTTGTTAAGGCCCTGCTAATCCTGCTAAGGTCAGTCCCATGTCAGGGTAATGGTGATGGTACATTCCCTACCTATATGGTCCTGGTGTCCTTCTCTTTATTGTCTAATGCTGCTAAAAATCTTCACTCACCTGGAAGTGGATCCACCTAATGTATGACAGATTGTTTCAGATAAATAAATTCCCTATTTTCCAATAATTGTGTTACAGCAAGATATGGTATTGAAATGTTAGTCTCATGAATAAGAGACACACTGGAGGGCTAGAACTTTATTATTTGCTCTGAAAATGTCATATAAGTTTAGGAAACTTTAAACTCCTCTTTGGTTATTTCATTAGGAAAAAGTAATCTCATTTAACTGGCACTTTTACATCTACATTCATGCTTTTAAAACACTGAAGTGAGTGTTCTACAGCTATGTAAAGAAACACATTATCAAAGCATTAGGAAATGATTAAACTGACATTTTCTTAAGAAAACGAAAGGAGCAGGAAAAAGCCATTCTAAAAGGACTGAGTGCTACATACTCCAGATATTATCTGCAGTGCTTACTCAGGGATCTTTAAAGAAGCTTATTACCAAGTACCCTAAGAAGACAAGTGTGGATGTGTACAGATCAGAGGAATGCAAGTTAATGCACCTGCCAGATTTTACTATCGTACAAAGTATGTCAATCAGCACTCAGACCTTGCATTTAAAAATGTGTTCTTTCAGGTTTTCTCTGTGCTGTATCATTCATAACTTAATCCTCCAAGTCAGTAACCATTCTATGTTGCCAATTGTCACAAATGGCTTATGCACACACACACACACGCCCACACACACACACGCGTGCGCGTGCACACGCGCACACACACATGCACACGTGCCACATGGCTCTTGAGGTTATTAACAATCTTTTTCCAGACATAAGGAAATATTTTAAAACATGAAAAAGTTAGAATCTTGACTATCTCAGCTGTTCAAGCATTTTCTTATTTGACTAGCATTTATTAAGCATTTGTTGTATGCTTCACTTTTCATGAAAAGCTTCACTTTTCATGTTTTCATGGATGCTCTCTCAGGTGATTAGTATTGCCAAGTTCTAGGATATGGATTCAATTTGGAGGGAAATTATAGTCTTCTATGGAAGAAGAAAACTAAACTAAACTAACTTAAAAATAAGCTTAACTGACTTTATTAGGGCAACATTTCTAGCTGTGAGGCTAGCCCCAACAGGAAGGAAAAAGATGAGGAGGTCAGAGAAGGCAGACAATGGTTGTGAATGGCCTGGCCTCTTTTCTAAGGCCTTGGCCAGGGAGTCTGGAGAACAAGGCCAGATACATGCTTTTTCAACATATATGGGAAGGGTAGTGATCAGGATTGGCAAGTGTTCATTGTATGTTGGTAGGGACACTTTTCAAGGTTGACTACTGACATCTCAAAAGCAATTGTCATAGCTGAATACACTCTCCTTCTCCATATGACGTGTTTCCTTGGTTTCTCAACATCTTTCTTGACAGATTTTCCTCTGCTTGCTGGCTGTTCCTTCTCAAGGTCACTTGTAGTCTCAAATGTCGTCGTTCCTGAGGGCTCTGACCACAGAACCCTTCTCTCTTTCCACACTTTCTCTAGGAGACCTTCTTTATCTCTGGGCCTCCAAGACATTGAATCTCTTCCTGAACTTCAGACCCTACAAGCTTACACTGGTGTTATGTTCTTTTGGCTAGACATTCCATAAACTGTTCAGACTCAACACATTCAGAACCAGGCTCATCTCCCCCTGACGCCCTCCACCTCCTTCTAGACAAACTGCTTCGGGTAGTCGCTGTCTTGGGAAGAACCACCGCTCTAGCCATCCTAGGCATCACTTTTGACTTCTTTTCCCTCTTCGCCGTGCACGTTCTCTAAGCCAATGTCAGCCACCAGGTCCAGTTATAGGCTAACCTATCACACTTTTTATATCCATCTTCTAACCATCTCCACTGCCATCACTTCCTATGTTACAGGAAACCCCCATACAACAAACAGATTACGTAATGAGAAGTTGGAAAACTGAAGAGAGCACAAGACTAAGAATTTTGAGACCTACAGTTTTGTCTCCGTAGCATTCATATCTGGCCAGAAGGATGAGAGATGTCTTTTACAGCACAATGCTGTTGGTGTTTTAGGAGCTAGTGGTGCCTTATTTGTCTCTTTTTTTGTAGAACATAGCACTAGTGCGTGTTTTACAAGTGCTTGTTGAATGAGGAACCAACACCGGAGACCATTCATTAATGTAAAATTTTAATAAAGTTTAGACGTTTTTCTGTCTTTAGAAATAAAGACATTTTAGGTAAAGGTGGGATGAAATTAAGTGGATAAAGTGGTACAATGGAGTGGATGGAATCTGCAGCCTCTTCCAAGATCCATAGGGAGAAATAATATAATGTGATGATTAAGGCAACTCCAGGAGCCAGCTATGGTTTTTCCAGATTTTACTATCACAAGATTTCCTCCAGTCAGCCATCTTTAGATATTCCTGGCCTTTCTCGTATTGATTGTTTTTACTAAAATTGGAGTTTCCACCTATACTGAGTGAAGAAAACACAATTGTGATGATGGGCAATTGCTGTTTTGAGAGTTCACACTTGTTTGTCCTACCTCGGGATGGTGTGTGGTTAGGGCTGGTTCTTCCTTTTGGTTGAAATAGCCACCCACCCCATCCTTAGAATAAGTAGCTGGTGCTTTTGGAAAAAAGCCAGAGGAGATCACTGAAGCTTTGTTCATTTTTGAGACAAAATATGTTTCAGCAGTAATCTCCTTGTAGACATTGTCTCTTTTGCGTTGCTTAACCCAAAATGCTTTTTTGGGGAGAGAGAAGTGGGAGAGATTGTGCGAGGGCACTAAGTAACATGCCCAAGGCCTCACACAGAGGTTCTTCTGACTTTTGCCCTGAGTAGAGAGATTTGGGGCAATGTGTGTAGCCTCAGCCATAAGAGTGTTTGTCTAATATTCTGCTCTGAGAGAGATAATAATGAATATGAAATAGAGCAATGAGGTAAGAGTCTGGAGACTTGGATCCTCTCTGGTTCTTCTCACTACTAGTTGTGTGATCTTGCCTTGGATGCAGCCTCAGTTTCCTTCTCTGTGACATGGGCATAATAATGCCTACTTACCTACCTCACAGTGCTGGTGTTAGGAATAGAGATGATATATATCAAAGCCCATTGAAATTGATTGCTAAGTTCATTAAGTGTGAAAAAGAGTATCATAATTATTTTTCTGGCCCCACCACTTACTACCTGTGTTGCTATGGCCAAGTTACTTAACTCTCATCTGCCTTGGATTCCTTATCTGTATAAAATTAAATACCTCACAAGGTTGTTTGAAGGTTTAATGGAGACAATCCACATAAAACGCTTAGTACAGTCAAGCATGTAAGAAGCAGCCTATGAATATCCACATTTTTATCTTTCATGGCATCATGACCTTAAGCACTTACTCTGAAGCATCATTTTAACATCACTGTAGTGTACCCAGATTTACCTGGCTTTATAGTATTTCAGGATGCAATGAAAAAATTTATATTGTTGATTTATCAATCATGTCTATCCTCAGCCACCATCTTTTCAAGTTCATATATTCTAATTCTTTCAGATTGTTCTCATACCATGGACTCTATGATCTTTGAATCATTTCTAGCAAAATCTGAAAAATAAAGATAATCCATAAATAAACTAAAATGCAAAATGCCCAGACGTCTGTATGATATTTTAGACATGGCTGTTTCATGTTTATTCAAAGGTTGTTTGCTTCTTTGCCCCCAATATTCTTGTGTGTGTGTGTGTGTGTGTGTGTGTGTGTGTGTGTGTGTGTGTTTCTAGTGAGGAATAGTTGAACTAAACGTAAGTCAAGGAACAGGATCAGAAGACCCAGGAACCACCCTTAGTGCTTCCATTGCCTCCCTATGTGTCTTTGGGGTGAGTTTAGTCAATCCTGGAACTTTGAATTTCCTCACCTGTAATAGGAACTTTATAGGACTGCTGTGAGGATAAAATGAGATTATGTATATCGAGAAGTTGGCAAGTAGATCCTGGGTGTAGTGTAGTGGCATAGTAGATCCTCAGAAATTTTAATTTCTTTCTTTTTCTCTTCCTTGATACTTCTTTGACCCATAGCTTCCTAATGTGTGACGTGTAGATTTTTACTCTTGTCTTACATTTCTGTGAGATTCTTTTGAGGCATAGTTAAGGTGCACCTTATGAAGGCACTCAAGTCATTGTAGAGTGTAAAAATATCATTATTCACAATGATGGTGGTTAGTGATTTACCAATTTATTCAAGAACATTACTGAGTGTCTGTTATATTAAAGGCAATGTGCTAAGTGTTGGGAATATACTGTTGACTATTAGAGACATAGTCTTTATTTTCAAGGAGCTTTTAGAAGGAAAATGCATGTATACATAATCTTCCCTGGTACTTGTTTTAAGAATAAATAGAGTATTAAAATCTCTGTTAATAATTAAAATTGTTACTTTTGTGTAGCCCCAAATTTCACATGGTTATTTGATCATGGAACAACTTCCCTTACCATTGTTTTTTTGCATTTCATGCAAACCCACTAAGATGCCATGCAACACAACCTGGGAAACACCACTGAAGCAAGCAGGATTTCCTCTCCCATGAGGTCTGGTATGTATTCCCTCAATGTGCTGTATTTGCATAAATCATATTATGTAGGTGGCTGCCTGTTTTGCCCATGGTCAGGGCCAGCCATAGATAGGGTACAACCCTGGAGTGAACAAAACAGGAGTCACTCCTGGGCAGAGAACACAAACTTTGTCAGAAAATAAATTACTGGAAACATTTTTATTAAAGAAGAGGAGTAGTTTTGAGGGTGTGATAACTTCCGTTAAAGCTTGCGCAGTTAATCATTCCTTGTTTGAGGTTTGGACTTTCTTCCCTTTGATGTAATTAGCCATTAGGCTTTCTGAAGTACATTTTTCATGTCAAGGAGACAATGGTTTCAAAGGAGAGATAGGGTGGGGCTGAAAGGAAGGCCAAGTTAATGCATAGAACAGCAAAAGACACAGGAAAATATCAACACTTCTTGCACAAGCCATTTGCTAGCGGTGCATTGGAACACGATGCTATTTTCACTATAAATACAGCAACGTGTTACACTCTGTTTGCTGCACTGTGAGGGTTTTCTGGCACTTTTTTCTGAATTGTGAGATGGGGAAGTGTGTGTATTTGGGAGTGGCATAGAACCATTTCCCCTGCTTCAACCAAAGAAGCTCTCCTGTTATGTTTTTGTTTATGCTTCGAATTAAGATGCCATTTGCAAAAATAGTAACTGCTAAAAACTATTTATAACCTCTGAAATAGATGAATTACCTGAGTGAGAGAGGATTGGTTAGTCACCTGTTGCTCCATTCCTGTCCAAGTTGACTTTGTTATAGCAGAAAAAATATCAGGTCAAGTTATTGAAAGAAAGAGTAGTTTATCCAAACTCTTTATTCATTCCATCAGTGTTTATGGGAAGTACTCTATATACAAGATACGGTTTGGTTTTGTGTAAATGTGTAAGCATATGCACACATACAGGAATTGGTATGTGATTGTGTGTATATGTACATGCATATACACACACACGTGTGTGTATATGTGTGTACATGTGTGCACGCACACACGCCTGCGTGTGTGTGATTTAGAGGAACTTCAAAGCTGACACAGATCTGAATCCTGGCTTTAAAGAGCTTGGTCTAGTATAAGAAGTAAGGCATGCGTACAAACAACTATAACCAAAGCAGAAAGTAGTTTGTGTCATCTAGTAGATGAGGACTAGTTCACATTCAAGTTTAAATAAACATATCCCTCCCCAAGAGGATGTCCTCATCTTTGTTCTTTGTCTTTGAAAATTATATAAAAAATACAAATTAGACACGTTAATATTTAAAACACCAGATTTCTGCCACTCCAGACTCATTTTTTAAAATTAGTTTTTGGTCATATTTGTGTGAGCCCTTTTATGGAAAAACTAAGATAAAGCTGAAGCTTCCTTCGATCCTCCAATTCCGTTCACCTGGGTCTGTATGTGTGTCAATTACTGGTGAGAATGTGGGATGTGTCCTTCCGGCTCTTGGTTCGTATTTCTCTACACGTATATTTGTATCCATGTATACTGTTTTTTCCCAAATGTGGATGCGTAGTATCAGATTTTTTCACTTTCTGCACTGCATACAGATGTCGAAATAAACAGATATAACACTAAGTCCTACTTTTACTACTGTTTTAGTATCCTAGGTTGGGACAGGATTTCTTTTCATTTATTCCTTTCCCTAGAAGTATTTACATTGCTTTCCACTTGTCCACAATTATAAATCAAGCCGCAACGAGTATCTTGGCATATGTGTCCTTACAAGAGTTTTTGTCAGGCAAGATCCTTTTTCAAGGTTAACAGAAATGAGAAGCTGCAGGGGTGGACCCTTTTACTAGATCGTGCCAAATTGCTCTCCAAAGCGGTTCTACCCATTTCTGCTTCCAGCATCAATGTATGAGTTCTTGTTTTTCCACATCCAGGTCAGTGCGTAGTGTGGTTGAGGCTGTAGGTTTTTGCTAATTTGATATATATATATATATATATATATATATATATATATATAATTTTTTTTCATTTGCCATTCTTTGATAACTAATTAGTTTGAACATCAGCTTAACATTTAGTGACCACTTGAATTTCTTCAGTGAATTCTTTATATCATTTCCTCACTTTCCTAGTAGGTTATACTAATGATTTTTTTGCAACATAGTTTGCAGATATTTTCTTTCAGTTACTACCTTTCTTCAAAAAATTTAATACCATATGCTTAAAGTTTTCTAATAAATGAAATTTAACTTTTGTAGGTGTGAAGATGAGGATCTAATTTAAATTTTTTTTTTCTACAAGGGTCAATGATAATCTTTAAGTCTCATGGAATTTGGCATTTTGATGGAGGAGGGCAGCAGATTATGGTTATAAGAACCCAGGTTCTGGAGGCAGGCTGCCTAGACTCAAATTTTAGCCCTGCCACCAAAAAACTTTGTTGCTTTAGGCAACTTATTTTCTAAGCCTCAGTTTTCTCACCTGTAAAATGGGGGTGATAATAATATTACTTCTTACAGGTATTTTTGTCAGAGCTAAATTAGCTGATACATTTAAAGCATTTAGAACAGTCTTAGAATCTAGTAGTATCATATGTGTCTACTATTATTACTTCATGAGAATCAGTGCTATAACCCGAGTTTGTAAATATCTATATCTAAGCTAACTTTTACTTCAGATGTGATCAATGTGTTTGAATATGACAGATGAATCTGGGGCATAGTGGCATATCTATTCACAGGACTGAAATGACATATGGCTAACTATTAATTTTATGTATTTGTAAGTCTCTCCAGGGCCAAGACTATAAATATCCCATTTATTTTTTTTACGTTTATTTATTTTGAGAAAGAGAGAGAGAGAGAGAGACAGATTGAGCAAGCATGGGGAGGGGCAGAGAGAGGAAAAGAGAGAGAATCTCAAACAGGCCCTACACTGTCAGCACTGAGCTTGATATGGGACTTGAACAGAAGTCTTGACAGAACCATGAGATCATGACCTGAGCTGAAATCAAGAGTCAGAAGCTTAACAGATTGAACCACCCAGGTGCCCCCCTCATTTCTTTTCTATCCTTAATACCTATCACAATGCCTGGCATAAATAAGCTCTCATCTAGGACCTGATGAGTGAATGAATGAATGAATGAATGATTTTCTCACATTTATGTTAACCTTACACCCCACTCTATCCTGTCAGCATTTTCTCAGAATGAAAACTGCCTTAATATCAGCACAAACAAACCCTGGAGGATCAATCAGCTGCAAAATTATTATGCAAAGCATTCCTGAGCCAAATATAAATGACTTTGGATTATCTGATGTTCTGTATTTTCTGCATCGCTACCCCCCTCCATCAGTGTGAATATTCAACAGATAGGTGTGCTAAGCATCAGGAGCCTGTTTCACCATCAGGGAGTCCAAGAAAGTGAAGACATTCCAAATTGTTTTAGAATGGCCTCCTCGTTAATGCTACTCACTCCATTTGTGCTCTTGAATTGATCATGATATAAGGCACTTGGAGGTTTTTAAATTTAATTTATTGTGATGAAATTTTCTGGTATCCGAATTTGGGAGGACAAATGTTGTGCCATGGTTCATGTATCAAGCTACTGCCCACTCATCCACTCACCCATGTATCCATCTATTCTATATGTACTTGGGGAGAGTCTACTGTATGCGTGAATGCTTTGGGTGGTGCTGTGGAGGATGCCCCAGTAATGTGGTGTGTCTGTTCCAAGAGCCTGTAGGAAATCATGATGGCCAACCCTTGAAAAATACACAGATTCTAGCATAAGATTCTCTGTCTTCAAGTTAAAGCTCTCCTATTTACTGTGGTACATGAGCAAATACTTAAACTTCTGTAACTGTCAGTAAGGAGGTTCATGTAAATTGTCTGGAAAATAGTAAATACTCTCCAAAGTTTAGTTTTTATTCTTGCAACCTTGGATATCAAATGGATTAAGGGGAGTGTTCACTTTAGAGGCAAACCATAATTCTGACATGGCAGGTCTGATAAAGATATTCATGAGTATTAGAAATTGCAGATGGGGCAATCCTGACCATAATTTACTTCAGCTACTGCAAAGGCATATGCATGCCATCATTTACAGCTAATATTAATTAGGTGTTTACTATTGGATAGTCTCTCTTGTAAGTGCTTTTACATCTATTAATTATTTTTAAAAAATTTTTAACGTTTATTTATTTTTTGAGAGACAGAGCATGAGCATGAGCAGGGGAGGGGCAGAGAGAGAGAGGGAGTCATAGCTTCCAAAGCAGGCTCCAGGCTCTGAGCTGTCAGCACAGAACCTGATGTGGGGCTTGAACTCACAAACTGTGAGATCATGACCTGAGCCAAAGTCTAATGCTTACCTGAGCCACCCACATGCCCCAACATCTGGTAATTATTTTAATCCTTCCAGCAATAATGTGCAGAGAGTAAAGTAGAACCAGAAAGAAGTTAACCATGTTGCCTCAGGTCACATTATAGTGATTGGTAAAGTCAGATTCAGACTCTGATGACTAGCTCCAGAGCCCATGCTCCAGCTGCCTCTTCTTGCTCAAGATGATAGGTTGGAGACTCTCAGATGTATTATAAACTCATGGGATTTGGGTTTGTCTATGGGTTCCAGGTCTGTTTCTAGGAATTCTAGGGGCCTGTCACATATACAAGACGTGGAAGCCAGTTTTATGTTTCCCTCAAGCCAAAGACATAATTCTTGGTTTATCAAAAAAAAGTTATCTTGGCCACTACATGATGGGAATAGACAATTTTAAGTTTGAGTTTAAGGTAGAGGTTTCTTGTATCTATATAAGAAATATTTCTTGAGCACATACATTTATCAATGAGGTCATACATTGAACACATATTCATCTTGAGGTTGTCAAGATAGAGTGGATAGGAAAACAGGCATGATCTTGGCCCTAAATCAGTATATTGCATTAAACATTGTCACTGTGCTTCAATTTATTCTAATTTGGGGAATCAAAAAATTAGTTGAAAGTATTCAAAAATCTATGGGGCACCTGGGTGGCTCAGGCAGTTAAGCGTCCAACTCAATCTTGGCTCAGGTCATGAATCTCAAGGATTTGTGAGTTTGAGCCCTATATCATGCTACACACTGTCAGTGCAGAGCCTGCTTGGGATTCTCCCTCTCCTTCTCTCACTGCCTCTCCCCTACTCTCTCTCTCTCTCTCTCTTTCAGAATAAACTTTAAAAAATTAAAAAAAAACCCAAAGTATTAAAAATCTAATATCTATCATCAGACATTGCTGTTACTTGTTACTAATTTGCATGTAGTAAAGATCAGGTCAAGCTCCTCTGAAACATACCAAGAATTTATTCCAAATTAGTTGGGTATAGTGAGGTGGTTTTGCCAAACCTTATTAGAGCATCACTGGACTACATTTTCCAGCCTCCTTTCACTTTAGGTGTGAGTATGTGACTGAGTACTGGCCATTGAGATGCGGGCAAAAGAAAGGTGAGCCATTTACAGGCCTGTTTCAAAGCACTTCTCGGGTGACTCTCCACTGTCTCTCTTCCCAAGTTTTCTTGCCACATCCTGACACCCAGAGTGACTTTGGAAACTATGTATGGAAGGAAGATGACTGTGTCAGCATGGGGCCCTGAGGATGGCATCGAGCCCAACACCCACAGTCACCCCCACCCTAGTCAATTGGGGTTTGTGAGATTGACAGATAAAATTCTATTGTGCTAAACCACTGAGTTTTCAGAAATGATCTGTGGCAGTTGCTTTCTTGTGCGGTCCAAGTTTTGAACTTTTTTGTGTGTATTCTTATGACTTTTTATAAGTTCAAGTTATCTTTTGCTTCCTGATGTCCAATCGGCTCTCTAACTCCCTATTCTTTCTGTTGTAGCTTCTACTTATAGGCATGTCTAAGCCGGGCCTTGTTCAAAGGAAAATGGGCCATTATTGAAGAAAGGCCCGTGACACAAGCCAGATGTACACGAAATGCAAACAGAAGTAATTAAAGAATTTTTAAAGTGGGAGGGATTTGGAGGGAAATGTGGGCTGGGGTCTGAAGCAGTTTTTTTGCGGGAACAAATACCCCCAGATTTATGCATTCACTTGGCAAACACACAGTCTTATATGCCATCAGAGAGCCATAGGATCTAGAACCTGCTCCCTGAGAGTGAAGAAGGTATCTTCCAATCAAGGCAACTGCCTATGAGACATGTGTTAATCCTTCCCAAGGGTGTAGTAGTTCCATTATAATTGAAATGCCACCATTTTTCAGTTTGTTGGGGTCCTGTGTTCCAGCCATTTTCATTGTATTCCCTTTCTTGTGTTGGTTTCTGTTCTACAATGATAAAATATTTGAAATTCTGGTATTGAATTTCATCCCCTCGTGAGACTTTCCCTTTTAGAGACATGGCTCTTTAGCAATGCCAAAGTTTTAGCTTCTAAAATTCAGATGCAGAGATTTAAAACCAGGAGCAATCTGGGCAGATGTCAGCGGGTGAGAGGTTGCCACAGCCAGTACTCATAAAGCACATGTCCATCTTGCACTGTGGCTTCTAATCCACAAATAAAGCACAGATCCTACTGCGATCATCGGCTGAGACTCATGTCCAAAGGCAGATATTTTATTCAAATAATCTCACACTGCTCTGTGGGAAATACTATTTTCATTATGTTTGCAAACATGTTAGCATTCATTAAAATGTGCACTGCCTGCAAGAAAGATTCATGGCGAGCTTTTCCTGTTAAAGGACATGTTTGTGAGCAGCTCTCGTGAGGCAGTTTATAACATTGGTGGTTTGAAGTGTGTAATATTTATGTTGCTCCTCTCATTAGAAAGTTTTAGAGTGCTGGGGTCTGGGGTACTTTCCATCCCTCCAGCCATCTGACAGGCCAGACCTTCAATAGTCTTTGAAGTTTGTCTGTTCATATTTTTGTAGATTTCTATATGTACCACACCTGTTAACCTGTCAAAAAAGAACAAGATTTAAATGTGGGATCCACATGGGCTCTATGTTAAATTCTGAATTCAAGTGGAACCCAGAAAGGAGGTTTGTCCTTCTCAACTGGAGCCTGGGAATCAGCAGCCCTTGTGTACCTGGAAAGATGTGTCAGTTGGGGACTGAAGATAATTCATTAAGCAAATGTTTTAGAATTACACAGTCATAAACTATAGAATGTGAGAATTGGAAGGACCTTGAGCTCCCTTTTTGCATGTGTAGGACTGCATTCTAGACTGACTTTTGGTTTTGTACTCTTTCTTTCTATTTCATGCGTGGTATCCTTATCTGTTTAATACCTTTGAAGTGTTTCCCTTCGTTCTTGTCTTGTTCTTCTTGTCTTAACAACTTCATATTCTAACTTGTCTGTTGAGAACGTGTTTTGTCCTTTTCCTCTTTTATACTTCTATTGCCAGTCTAGGTATTATTCTATTTTCCAATGGATGTGACACTAAAAATTTATCCTTGTGTAGACTTACATTATGTTTTCAAAGATGCTTAATGTTAGTCTGATGACAAGCTTTCTAATTCCAGAGGTGCAGCTAGAGTAGATTGTTTCTTTTCTAAATGAGTAGACACTTGTACAGAGACCAAGACTCATAAAGTATGAATAAAAATTTACATAAACTTTAATTTCTAAATGAATGTGATCCCACAATCATGCTTGCATTGCATTCACACATACACACACAGACACATGCACACACTTGTACTTGATTGTGGTAATGGTCAGGGAAGCAAGGGCCTGACCTCTGATCATGTCAAAAATAACAGGTGTCTAGGGGTGGGTTGGACCACTAAAGACTTTAAAATTTTGAGTTCAGATAGATAAGGGTTAGCTATCACCTACACCCCCCAAAATTATCTATTTATACTTGAAAATTAGGCAAAGTGACAATCACATCTTTCATTTTAAAGAAAAGCTAAAATCAAACTGTTGTATTGTCAAACTGCATTAGCTATTCTTGCATCTAAGGCTTACAGGTTGTATCTACTTTAGGAGACAGTCTAGTGACCAACAGAAGAAAATCTTATCCTTGGGAGGGCCTCACTAGAAAGAGGCTAGTGCCCTGGGAGAAAGAAAATTCCAGCGATACTTTACCAAGACTTGTTATTTTTATTTTCATTTGGATGAATCTTTTTTTTTTAAATTTTTTAACATTTATTTATTTTTGAGACAGAGAGAGACAAAGCATGAACGGGGGAGGGTCAGGGAGAGGGAGACACAGAATCTGAAACAGGCTCCAGGCTCTGAGCTGTCAGCACAGAGCCTGATGCAGGGCTCGAACTCACGGACCCGGAGATCGTGACCTGAGCCGAAGTCGGCCGCTTAACCGACTGAGCCACCCAGGCGCCCCCATTTGGATGAATCTTAAATTGACTGAACAATTATTTGCTTCTTTGTCAGTGATTGGAAGTGTGGCGGTCCCTGTAATGAGCAAGTTCCTTAACTTTTATTTCCTCATCTATAAATGGGATCACAATTCCAACTTAATTGTTGGGAAGATTATGGGATGTGATCCCTGTAAAGGTCAGAACAAAACCTGATACATAATAGGGACTCCATGTTGCTGGCTCTTTCTGACACTATCTTTTGGCAATCACTTCCTGGTTAGTATCCTGTTATCTTCAACCTGTCCTTTTTATCACTTATTTGTATATACTTCCAGGAAATCTAGGGCCAAAGTTCATGCTGGAGCACATCACAAAGATCTGCTTTCCTCTTTATAGCTTTAAGGCAATTCCTGGTCACTTAGGGTCTGCTTATCACATCTATGGCCTCTACAACCTCCATAGTTATATGTGTGCTATGAAATTTTGTCTATCCAATCTTGGGATAGAATACATTGGGATCTATAAATTCAATTCAGTCATCCTACTTCACCCTAATATTTGAAACCTACTATATTTTCTTACTTACAAACAGAGAAGTTTGGTAATCTAACCAAAGCATTCATTCTAACCCAAGTAAGGATTAGTGACTTCTGGTGATCAAGGCCCTGGCATTTTGGCCTAATTTAAAGGAGAGTTCTAATAGCAGCAAATTTCAAAATAGGTAAGTAAATACAGAAAACAAATCTATAAATAGATTATAGCTGGAAAAGATATGGGAGATTCTCTGGCCCAATTTCTCATTACATAGATGGAACTGAAGCCCAGAGAGGTTAAATAAATTTTCCAAGGTCACTCAACTGGGAACTGAGACTAAAATTTGAGTATTTTGATTCCTAGTGTTTTGGGTTTTTTCCACCTGTACTTCATTGTCTCTTGAAAAATGATGATATTTTTGCTGGTTGGATTCATTGGGCTTCTCAATTCATAGCACATGGACAACTTGATGCTTCTATCCTCAGATTTCCATAACCTGGCCTTTATCCCCATCTTTTCTCCTATTCTGATAGTCAAAGACCTAAAATCTCTATGTCAGCAGTTTTATTCATTGACAACCACTGTAAAAATGTTACACTTAACTAATAATAAAATTGTAGAAAGGCAGGGTTCATCAGATATATGTTGAGGATGATATTAGCAGTAGGTCTTTCATATATGGCTTTTATGATCTTGAGGTGTGATCCTTCTATCCCTACTTTCTTGAGGGTTTTTATCAAGAAAAGATGTATTTTGTCAAATGCTTTTTCTGCATCTTTTGAGAGGATCAAGTGGTTCTTGTCCTTTCTTTTATTGATGTGATGTATCACATTGATTGTTATTGAACCAGCCTTGCATCCCAGGTACAAATCCCACTTGGTCGTGGTGAATAATTCTTTTAATGTATTGTTGGATCCAGTTGGCTGGTATCTTGTTGAGGATTTTCGCATCCATGTTCATCAGGGAACCTGGTCTATAGTTCTTTTTAGTGGGGTGTTTGTTTAGTTTTAGAATCAAGGTAATGCTGGACTCAAGGAAAGAGTTTGGAAGTTTTCCTTCCATTTCTATTTTTTAGAACAGCTTCAAGAGAATAGGTGTTAACTCTTCTTTAAATGTTTGGTAGAATTCCCCTGGAAAGCCATCTGGCCCTGGACTCTTGTTTTTTGGGAGGTTTTTGATTACTAATTCAATTTCTTTACTGGTTATGTGTCTGTTCAAATTTTCCATTTCTTCCTGTTTCAATTTTGGTAGTTTTTATGTTTCTGGGAATTTTTCCATTTCTTCCAGATTGCCCATTTTATTGGCATATAATTGCTCATAATATGCTTTTATTATTGTTTGCATTTCTGCAGTGTTGGTTGTGATCTCTCCTCTTTCATTCTTGATTTTATTTATTTGGGTCCTTTTTCTTTTTGATCAAACTGGATAGGGGACTTATCAATTTTGTCAATTTTTTCAAAGAACCAGCTTCTGGTTTCATTGATCTGTTCTACTGGGGTTTTTTTTGTTTTTGTTTTGTTTTGGTTTTGATACCATTGATTTCTGCTCTAATCTTTATTATTTCCTGTCTTCTGCTGTCTTTGGGTTTTATTTGTTGTTCTTTCTTCCAGCTCTTTAAGGTGTAAGTTTAGGTTGTGTATCTATCTGAGACCTTTCTTTCTTCTTTAGGAAGGCCTGGATTCTATATCCTTTCCTCTTATGACTGCCTTTGCTGCATCCCAGAGGTTTCAGGCTGTAGTCTTATCATTTTCATTGGCTTCCATATACTTTTTAATTTCCTCTTTAACTTCTTGGTTAGCCCATTCATTCTTTAGTAGGATGTTCTTCAGTCTCCAAGTATTTGTTACCTTTCCAATTTTTTTCCTGTGGTTGATACTGAGTTTCATAGCATTGTGGTCTGAAAATATGCACGGTATGATCTCGATTTTTTGTACTTGTTGAGGACTGATTTGTGTCCCAGTATGTGATTTATTCTGGAGAATGTTCTATGTGCACTCAAGAAGAATGTGTATTCTGCTGCTTTAGGATGAAATGTTCTGAATATATCTGTTAAGTCCATCTGGTCCAGTGTATCATTCAAAGCCATTGTTTCCTTATTGATTTTCCTTTTAGATGATCTATCCATTGCTGCAAGTGTGGTGTTGAAATCCCCTACTATTCTGGTATTATTATCAATAAGTTTCTTTATGTTCATGATTAGTTGATTTATACATTTGGGTGTCTCCACGTTTGAAGCATAAATGTTTACAACTGTTAGGTCTTCTTGGTAGATAGACCCCTTAATTATGATATAATGCCCTTTTTCATCTCTTGTTACGGTCTTTGTTTTAAAGTCTAGATTGTCTGATATAAGTATGGCTACTCCAGCTTTCTTTTGGTGACCATTAGCATGATAGATGGTTTCCATGCCCTCATTTTCAATCTGAAGGTGTCTTTAGGTCTAAAATGGGTCTCTTGTAAACAGCATATAGATGGGTCTTGTTTTCGTATCCATTATGTTACCCTATGTCTTTTGATTGAGCATTGAGTCCATTGACGTTTAGAGTGAGTACTGAAAGATATGAATTTATTGCCATTATGTTGCCTGTAGAGTTGGAGTTTCTGGCAGTGTTCTTTGGTCCTTTCTAGTCTTTGTTGCTTTTGGTATTTTTTTTTCTCCTTCATTTTTTCTCCCTTCAGAGAGTTCCCCTTAAAATTTCTCGCAGGGTTGGTTTAGTGGTCATGAACTCCTTTAATTTTTGTTTGGGAAACTTTTAATCTCTCCTTCTATTTTGAATGACAGCCTTGCTGGATAAAGAATTCTTGGCTACATATTTTTCTGATTCAGCACATTGAATATATCCTGCCACTCCTTTCTGGCCTGCCCAGTTTCTGTGGGTAGGTCTGCTGCAAACCTGATCTGTCTTCCCTTGTAGGTTAAGGACTTTTTGTCCCTTGCTGCTTTCATGATTCTTTCCTTGCCTGATTATTTTGTGAATTTGACTATGATGTCTTATTGATGGCCGGTTTTTGTTGAATCTAATGGGAGTCCTCTGTGCTTCCAGGGTTTTGATGTCTGTGTCTTTCCTCAGGTTAGGAAAGTTTTATGGTCTGATTTGCCCACAAATTTTCCACTCCTTTTTCTCTCTCTTCATCTTCTGGGACCCATATGATTCTGATGTTATTCCTTTTTAATGAGTCACTGAGTTCTCTAATTTTTATTTCATGCTCTTTTGCCTTAGTTTCCCTCTTTTCTTCTGCTTTATTATTCTCCATAAGTCTGTCCTCTATATCCTGGATTCTCTCCTCTAACTCATCCATCCTTGCCACCATGGCATCCATTGAAGATTGTAGGTTAATTATAGCATTTTTTACTTCATCCTGACTAGCTTTTACTTCTTTTATCTCCACAGAAAGGGATTCTAATCTACTTTCAATCCCAGCTAGTATTCTTATTTTCATGATTCTAAATCCGGGTTCAGACATCTTGCTTGTATCTGTGTTGATTAAGTGCCTGGCTGTCATTTCTTCCTGTTCTTTCTTTTGGGGTGAATTCCTTCATTTTGTCAGTTTGAAGGAAGAAAAGGAATTAATAAAGTAAAAAACAAAACAATTAAAAAATTAAAAATAACACAAAGAAATCAAATAAAGGATGCTAGATTCTAGGTGTGTTTTGGTCTGGTTGTTGAAAGAAGCTTGATAGATTAAAGAAAAATGGGAAAGATAAGAAAAGAAAAGACAAAGGGGAAAAAAGGAAAAAAGGAAAAAAAGGAAAATGTTTGAAAATTTGAAAAAATGAATAGAATAAAATAGACTAAAATGAAATTATGAAAGTAAAACAGAATTGAAAAAATTTACAAAAAGGTGAAAAATATAGTAGAAAAAAGTTAAAGAAAAATCTTTTTGATAAAAATGAAAAAAATAAATTTTTTCTGTTTCTATATTCAAGAATAAGAAAAGAAAAGAAAAAAAATTGAATAAAAGGACCAACAAACCGAATGGAGTACGATTGAAATTACATCTGGTTTCCTGTAGAAGTCAAACTACTAAGCACTTTATAGTCTGTAAACTAAGCAGGCAGAGAGACTGGTGTTCCTCAACAGCGCAGTTGGCCCAGTTGGGCAGCGTTTAGTGTAACAGCTTCATTCTCCACTAGGTGGCGCTGCTTAGCTTACTGGGGTGGATTGCGGTGGCTTGTCTAGGTGTGTATGCGCATGCGCGGGAGGGGAGAAAATGGTGTCACCCAACGACTTAGTCTCTGGTGTTGGAACTCCGTGCTCTTGGCAACAGGCAATCAAGCACCTGTCCTTTGTCCTGGGCTTCTGTCCACTCCCCACTTCTATACTGTCTGACCAAGCCGGCAGGCTGCGAGGTGACACCTCCCTCCCGAGTTTTATCTCAGATGCGGCTGTGTTTCCCAACCCCTCCCTTCTGAGGGACTGCAGCTTTGACCGGCTCAGACCTTCTGGGGGAGGGTCTCACCAAGGAAGGTTGGGTGCTGGCCACACCCAGGAACGTTTGTGGGACTGCGCTGCTGCTGATGCCCAGAGAGTGGAACTGTGTGCCAGCCTGCCCCAGGAAAAGTTCGTGAGATGGTGTGGCAGCAGCGTTTCAGGGATTATGGAAAATCACGACACACATCTGGCACCGGGCTTCACCCTTAACGACTTTGTTCCAGCACCAGCAAATGTGGTTGTCCTCTTGGGTCTGCTGGGACTGGGTGGCCACACAGCCTCTACCAGATGTCCTCCCAGCAGGGGAAAAGCCACTCCCTGTGTGGCCTGAGGACAATAGACCTCAGTCTCTGCTCCTGGGGATTCGCCATTCCCAGCAGAGCACCGCCAGGTATCGAGCTGCGGAGTTTCAGACTCTGCTCCCCCTGTTTATAGTCTTAATGGAATTTAAACACTCCTTTTTCCTTTCTCCCTTTTTTGTTCAGTGTCTGTAGCTGTTTCCCTCTTTTCCACTTTCTCTCCAGCTGCTTTTGGTGGGGGGAGAGGGTGCTTTTCCTGTACTCTCCCCCCATCTCCATCCTCTCTCTGAAAGCAAAACAGCTCCCTGCCCTCCGCAGCTTCTCTCCCCCAGTTCACCTCTCCGTGCTGTGTACCCGCTGAGTTCTGTGGTTCAGGTTGCGCAGATTGTTGTGTTAATCCTCAAATCAGTTTTCTAGGTGTGCAAGATGGTTTGCTGTTGATCTGGATGCATTTCAGGGAGGAGAGATGCAAAAAACAAAACAAAACAAAACTTCTATGCTGTTCTGCCATCTTGGCCCCTCCAGGGAGATATCTTTGTATTATTTTTTGTTGAGAGAGTTTGCATGTTTTCAGTTGTATGAAAGATAGCTGCATCATTTAGGTGGAAGGATGATTTTGCTCTTCTTTATTTAGAAGTTAAATAAGGTTAAAAGAGATTTATTTAACTTTTTTTTTTTTTAAGTAGGCTCCGTGCCCATCATGGACCCCAATGTGGGACAATCCTGAGACCAAGACCTGAGCTGAGATCAAGAGCTGGATGCCAACCAACCAAACCACCCAGGTACTCTGAGATTTTTTTTTAACTTCTAAATAAAGAAGGACTTGTAAATAAAGAAGGGTTAGACTGTGTGGTGGGATGACAAAGGGATGACTGTGTGCCATGGCAAATGAGCTAAGCTGGAACTGCAATTTCTAGAATTCTCTTAACTGTATTCCTGCTTGTGGGAATTGTATGATATGTGGAAGGCAGAGTGTAGCCGAGGGCTTTATGCCCTGAAGTTCATGAGGGCTCTGGGTGCCACCACAGCTCATGCACATTGGAGCTGACCTGTGGACTCACTTTATAGGCTTCTGACCCCTATGGAGTCCACTGCCCTTCCAGCCCCCACTGATCAATCTCCTAATTCAGTTTCACATAGTTCTGGGCTAGGTGAATGCGCAGCTCTATGTCTCCAGGCACCAGCTTCTTTTGGCAGATCACCCATGTTGATTTGCAAAATGGTAAGAAATAGATTCAATAGATTCAATAGATGTCTTCATGGAATCCTATTTGTCTTCACTCTGCTTCTTTTCACTTATAGCTTTCCTTTCTGATTGTCTGCTCTGCTGACCTACACTAATTTCAGGAAGAGACTTCTCTCTAGTCCCCATGATTGTACAAGGTCTAATCCCTACTATAAATCCATTATTCCTTATCACTCATAGTGGTTCTGCTTCTTTGAAGGAACCATTTCTGATTGAAATGAAGACCTTGATATTTATGTTTCAATTTTATGGGTTTTTTTTTTTTAAGTTTTAATCTTTAATTTAGGTGATTCTCTTTAGATGTTGATGATGGCACTAATGTATTTCATGTTCTTTTGAGTTTCATACCAACTGCAAATTTGGGGAACAGGTCATCTATATTTTCATCCTTATTGTATATAAAAATATCAGTTTGTTTTAGATTTATGAGCATAGTTTGGTAATTTATATAACCAACTATTATCACCTTATTCAGTGGATATTTCTTCATCTTTTCCACAAAGACTAGTGAAGAAGTTTTCAAAAACTTTGGTCAAACATAGAGCATACATATAGATATGCTATAGTTACTATACTTTTATGATTCTACAAGTTACTAATTCTGTGAGATTAAAAAAATTACTTTTAATCTGATTGGAAAGTGGACAAAGACTGAATAGACATTTATTTATTTATTTAATTTTATTTTTGAGAGACCACACACACTCCCACGAGTGGGAGAGGGGCAGAGAGAGAGAATCCCAAGCAGGCTCCATGCTGTCAGCACAGAGCCTGATGCAAGGCTGGAACTCATGAACCATGAGATCGTGACCTGAGCTAAAATCAAGAGTGAGGATGCTTAACCAATTGAGCCACCCAAGCGCCCCATGAATAGACATTTCTTTAAAGAAGGTATGCAATAGCTAACAGGTACATGAAATGGTGCTCAATATCAAATCATCAGGGAAATACAAAGCAAAACCACAACAAAAGATCATCTCACATTTGTTAGGATGGCTACTGTAAACAAAACAAGACAAGACGAGACAAGAGAAGACAAAACCAAATCCAGAACCAAAAGATAACAAGCATAGGTGAGGATGTGGAGGAAATTGGAACTTTTCTACACTATTGGTGGGAATGTAAGATGGTGTAGCTACCATGGAAAACAGAATGACAATATCTCAAAAAATTAAAAACAGAACTGCCATATGATCTAGCAATTCCACTTTTCTGTATGTATTGGAAAAAATTGAAATGAGGATCTCAAAATGTTTATTGCACGATTAGTCACAATAGCCAAGATAAGAAAATAACTTAAAAGTCTATAGATGAGTGAATGGATAAGAAAATGCGGCATATACACACAATGGAATATTATTTAACTTCTAAAAAGGAGGGAGGAGCTAAGATGGCAGCATAATAGGAGGACCCTAGTCTCGTCTTGTCCCTGGAACACCACTAAATAACTATAAAATCATTCTAAATAACCCAGAAATCAACCTGAAGATTGATGGAACAAACTCCACAACTAAAGGGAGGGGAAAAGCCACATAGAGGAAGGTAGGAGGTGTAGAGACATGATTCTGGGGAGAAATGATCATGAGTGCTATGGAGGGGAGGGAGCTGTGGTCATGGAGAAAGGTGAGAGAGGAGCACACCGGGGAAAGCACAAGGAGAACATTTCCCCAAGCCATTGACTGGGGAAACAAGAGGTGTTGATTTTTGTTTTTGCAATCAGTGGGGCTTGAAGGCTGGAGTTTTAAAGGTCTGGGGCACTTGGGTGGCTCAAGTTACTTAAGTATCTGACTCTCAATTTTGGCCCAGGTCATGATCTCACAGTTCATGAGTTCCAGCCCCACATCTGGCTCTGCGCTGATAGCACTGAGCCACTTGGGACTCTCTCTCTCCCTCTCTCTTTCTACCTCTCCCCTGATCATGTGAGTGAGCTCTCTTTCTCTATCTCTGTCTCTCAAAAATTAAAAAAAAATTTTTTTTTTGAAAGATCTATAGGCTTGGCTGGGATAGAGCCTTGATGGCACTGCCCTGCTCCTGGAGAGAAGACAGGCAAACAATCCAGGGGTCAGACTGGGCAATCTGAGGAACACCCAGGGCACACAGTGGGAGGAGGGGGGTAATTCACTTTTTTTGGAGCATGTCTGTGAGACATAGTGTTCATTGAGATGCCTCTCCAGGGACAAAGGAGCCAGTGGGTACCATTTTCCTCCCCTGCCCCTCAGCATAAGCACAGAGCCACTTTTGAAAAGCAGGTTGGCTCCAGCACTGGCTGCCTAGCCTGCCTACTCCAAGTCCAACACCCTTGAGCTCTGGCACAACTGCCCTTCTTGGGCAAGCCAGCATGGTGGGCCCTCCCCCAGAAGACCAGTGCAGGTCCCCGCCACACCACGGTCCCTGAAGCCTAGAGTTTTAAATGTCAGCAGGCTTGGCTGGGATAGAGCCGGGAGGGCACTGTGCTGGTCCTGGAGAGAAGGCAGGCAGACAACCTAGGGGCAGACTGTGAAAACAGCAATCTGAAAAATGCCTGGGACACACAGTGGGGGAGACTATTCTTCTTCTGGGGGTGCTTCCCTGAGAGACAGTGTGCATGGAGACTGCCTTCCAGGGACAAAGGAGCTGACTTGTGCTATTTCCTACCCTTGCCCCTTAGTATAAACCCGGAGTCACCTTCAGTAAATAGCATAGCCCTGGCTCTGGCTGCCTACCCTGCTTATACTAACTCCCACACCACTGTGCTCTATCGGTGCTGCCTTTCTCAGTCAGGTCTGCCTCAGTACCAGCACAGTGGGCCCCTTCCCCAAAAGGCCAGCAGAAACCCCTGTCCACAACATGTCTCCCAACCAGAGAGTTCTACAGGGCTTCAGTTCTATTGGAAGTAGTATCAAGTCTCATTTAACAGACCAGAGTACACCTACTTAAAACTTAACACATTCTGGCCAAGGAGCAAACACTGCCCACTGCCCACTGCAGGTACAGAGAGTCTCTACAGACAACTGACCTGAAGGATAGAGCAGCCAAAACACAACAGCAGGGTGCAAGCAACAGACACCACAGACACTCCCTGAAGAGCCAGGCTCTGGACCCTATATGATCTCTTCTTCTTAAAGCCATTACTCTCAGGAGCAGGAAACATAATAGGCTTTTCTAATATACAGACAGAGACTTAGACAAAATGCCAAGACAGAGAAATTCATCCCATATGAAAGAACAAGGTAAGGTCACATCCAGAGAACTAAGAAACAGATATAAGTAACATACCCCATGGCAATCATAAGGATACTTGCTAGGCTTCAGAAAAGAACGAAAGACTTCAGTGATGCCCTTACCACAGAGATAAAAGAGTTAAGCAGCAATCAGAAATGAAAAATGCAATAACTGAAATTTGAAACAGACTGTATGCAATGCACATAAGGATGAAAGAAACAAAGGAACAAATAAGTGACACAGAAGATAGAATAATGGAAAATAAAGAAGCTGAAAAAAAGAAAGAAGAATTATGGAACATGAAAATAGACTTAGGGAACTCCATGGCTCCATTAAATGTATTAACATTTGTATTATAGAAGTTCCAGAAGAAGAAGAGAGAGAAAAGGGGGAAAGAAAATTTATGTGAGGAAATAAGAGCTGAAAACTTCTCTAATCTGGGGAAGGAAACAGACATCCTGATCCAGAAGGCCAGAGGACTCCCACCAAAATCAACAAAAGTAGGTCAACACCAAGACATATTGTAGTTAAATTGGCAAAATGTAGCGATAGAGGAAAAAAAATCTTAAAAGCAACAAGACAAAAGAAGTCCCTAACTTACAAAGGAGGACTCATAAGGCTAGCTGCAGATGTCTCAACAGAAACTTGTCAAGCCAGAAGGGAATGGTATATTCAATGTGCTGAATGGGAAAAATATGCAGCCACTCTATCCAGCAAGGCTATCATTCAGAATAGGAGAGATAAACAAAAACTAAAGATGTTCATGAACTAAACCAGTACTGCAAGAAATAGTAAAGCGGACTCTTGGAGTAGAAAGGAAAGACCAAAAGTGACAAAGACAAGAAAGGAACAGAGGAAGTCTCCAGAAACAATAACAAAAGAAGTAATAAAATTGTACTAAATATATATCTATTAAGAATTATCTGAATGTCGGGGCGCCTGGGTGGCGCAGTCGGTTAAGCGTCCGACTTCAGCCAGGTCACGATCTCGCGGTCCGTGAGTTCGAGCCCCGCGTCAGGCTCTGGGCTGATGGCTCGGAGCCTGGAGCCTGTTTCCGATTCTGTGTCTCCCTCTCTCTCTGCCCCTCCCCCGTTCATGCTCTGTCTCTCTCTGTCCCAAAAATAAATAAAAAACATTGAAAAAAAAAATTAAAAAAAAAAAAAAAAAAAAAAGAATTATCTGAATGTAAATGGACTGAATGCTGCAATCAAAAGACATAAGATGTCAGAATGGATAAACAACAACAACAAGATCCATCTATAAGCTATGTACAAGAGACTCATTTTAGCTCTAAAGACATTTGCAGATTGAAAGTGAAGGAATGGAGAAACATTTATAATGCAAATGGACATTAAAAGAAAGCTGGAGTAACTATACTTATGTTGGACAAACTAGACTTTAAACCAAAGACTGTAACAAGAGATGAACAAGGGCACTATGGCACAATCTACCAAGAAGATCTAACAATTGTAAATATTTATATACCCAACATAGAAGCACCCAAATATATAAAACAATAACAAACATAAAGGAACTCATTGATAATAATACAATAATAGCAGGAGACTTTCACACCCCTTTTACATCAATGGACAGATTAAGCACAAAATCAACAAGGAAACTACAGCTTTGAATAACACCCTGGACCAGATGGACTTAACAGATATATTCAGAACATTCCATCCTAAAGTAGCAGAATACATTTTCTTTTTGAGTACACATAGAACATTCTCCAGAATAGATCACATACCAGGTCACAAATCAGACCTCAACAAATACAAAAAGATTGAGATCGTAACATGTATATTTTCTGGCCACAATACAATGAAACTGAAGTCAACCAAAAGAAAAAATTTGGAAAGACTACAAATACATAGAGGTTAAATAATATGCTACTAAATAATAATTGGTCAATCAGGAAATCAATGAAGAAATTAAAAAAATACATGAAAACAAATGAAAATGAAAATACAACAGTCCAAAACCTTTGTGATGCAGCAAAATTGGTCTTAAGAGGGAGTATATAGCAATATAGGCCTACTTTAAGAAGCAAGAAAAGTATCAAATAAACAACTTAACCTTACACCTAAAGGAGCTAGAAAAAGAACAACAAACGAGGCCTAAAGGCAGCAGAAGAAGGGAAATTGTAAAGATTAGAGCAGAAATAAACGATATAGAAACCAAAAAAACCAAGTAGAACAGATCAATGAAACCAGGAGCTGGTTCTTTGAAAAAATTACTAAAACTGATAAACCACTAGCTAGACTTATAAAAAAGAAAAGAGTAAGGACCCAAATAAATAAAGTCATAAATAAGGAGAAATAACAACCAACACCACAGAAATACAAACAGTTATAAGAGAATATTATGAAAAAACTATATGCCAACAAATTGGACAACCAGGAATAAATGGATAAATTCCTAGAAACATAATAGACTACCAAAACTGAAACAGGAAGAAATAAAAACTTGAACAAACCAATAACCACCAAAGAAATTAAATCAGTAATCAAAAATCTCCCAACAGACAGAACTCCAGGGCTAGAAGTCTTCACAGGTGCATTCTACCACTCTAAAGAAGAGTTAATATCTATTTTTTTCCTCAAACTATGCCAAAAAATAGAAATGGAAAGAAAACTTCCAAATTCATTTTATGAGGCCAGTATTACCCTTATATCAAAACCAGATAAAGACTCCAGTAAAAAAGAGAACTACAGCCAATATCCCTGATGACATGGATGCAAAAATTCTCAACAAAATACTAGCAGACTGAATCCAAAAGTACATTAAAATAATCATTTACCAGATCAGGTGGGATTTATTCCTGGGCTTCAAGTGTGTTTCAGTATTCACAAATCAATGGGATACACCATATTAAAAAAATAAGGGGTAAGAACCATATGATCCTTTCAATAGATGCAGAAAAAGCATTTGACAAAATACAACATCCATTCATGATAGAAACCCTTAACAAAGTAGGGTTAGATGGAACATACTGCAACATAACAAAGGTTATATATGAAAAACCCACAGCTAATATTATCCCCAATGGGGAAAAAATGACAGTCAAAAACAAGGCAGAGATGTTCACTCTCACCACTGTTATTTAATATAGTACTGGAAGTCCTAGCCGCAGCAAGTGAACAACAAAAAGAAATAGAAAGCATCCAAATTGGCAAAGAAGAAGTCAAACTTTTGCTATTTGCATATATATAATACTATATAGGAAACTGGAAACACTCCATCAAAAAATTGCTAGAACTGATACAGGAATTCAGTAAAGTCTCAAGATACAAAATCAATGTATGCAAATTGGTTGCATTTCTATACACCAATAATGAAGCAGCAGAAAAAGAAATCAAGAAAATGATCCCATTTACAATTGTACCAAAAACCATAAGATACCTAGGAATAAACCTAACCAGAGAGGTAAAAGATCTATACTCTGAAAACTATAAAACACTGATGAAAGAAATTGAAGATGACACAAAGAAATGGAAAAACATTCCATGGTCATGGATTAGAAGAACAAATATTATTTAAAATGTCCATATTAACCAAAGCAATCTACATATTTAGTGGAATCCCTATCAAAATAACACCAGTATTTTTCACAGAGCTAGAACAAACAATCTTAAAATTTGTATGGAACCACAAAAGACCCTGAGTAGCTAAAGCAACCTTGAAAAAGAAAAGCAAAGCTGGAGGCATCATAATTCCTGACTTCAAGTTGTATTACCAAGCTTTAGTGATCAAGACAGTGTGGTACTGGCACAAAAATAAACACTTAGATCAATAGAACAGAATGCACAACCCAGAAATGAACCCAAGTTTGCATGGTCCATTAATCTTCTACAAAGTAGCAAAGAATATCCAGTGGAAAATAGACTGTCTCTTCAACAAATGGTGTTGGGAAAACTGGAAAGCAACATGCAAAAGAATGAAACTGGACCACCTCCTTACACCATACACAAAAATAAATTCAAAATGGATGAAAGATCTAAATGTGAGACAGGAAACCATTAAAACCCTAGTGGAGAACATAGGCAGTAACCTCTTTGACACTTACCATAAGTGTCAGTAGTAGTAAGTAGTTGCCATAGTAACTACTTACTAGATATGTCACCTGAGGCAAGGGGAACAAAAACAAAAGTAAAATATTGCGACTGCATCAAAATACAAAACTTCTACACAGCAAAGGAAATAATCAACAAAACTAAATCCCTATGGAATGTGAGAAGATATTTGCAAATGACATCACTGATAAAGGGTTAGTATACAAAATACATAAAGAACTTATCAAACTCAACACCCAAAAAACAAAGAATCCAGTTAAGAAATGGGCAGAAGACATGAATAGACATTTTTCCACAGAAGACATACAGATGGCTAACAGACACATGATAAGATGCTCAACATCACTCATCATCAGGAAAATCAAAATCAAAACTGCAATGAGGTATAACCTCACACCAGTCAGAATGGTTAAAACAGAAGAAAAAACAGGTGTTGGTGAGGATGTAGAGAAAGGGGAACCCTCTTACACTATTGGTGGAAATGAAAACTGGTGCAACCACTCTGGAAAACAGTATGGAGGATCCTCAAGAAGTTAAAAATAGAACTAGCCTATGACCCAGCAATTGCACTACTAGGTATCTACCCAAAGGATACAAAAATATTAATTTGAAGGGATACATACACTTTTATCAGCCATAAAAAAGAATGAAATCTTGCCATTTGCAATGACATGGATGGAGCTAGAGAATATTATGCTAAGTGAAATAAGTCAGTCAGGGAAAGACGGCTACCATATGATTTCACTCGTATGTGGAATTTAGGAAACAAAACATGAACATGGATGGGAGTGGGGAGGAAAGAGGCAAACCAAGAGACAGACTCTTAACTATAAAGAACAAACTGATGGTTGTTGGAGGCAAGGCAGGCAGGGGAATGGGCTAAATAGGTGATGGGGATTAATGAGAGCACTTGTGATCAGCATCAGTTGTTGTAAGTAAGCATTGAATCACTAAATTCTATACTTGGAATTAATATTGCGATGTATGTTCACTAACTGGAATTTAAATAAAAACTTAAAAAAAGAAGGAAATCCTGTCATATGCAACAACGTTGATGAACCCAGAGGACATAAAAATCTGGTTGTATAAGGACAAATACTGCATGATTTGATTTAAGTTATCTAAAGTACTATTAAATGGCTAATTTGATAATGGTGATGGTGATGATGATTAACCTGGCATTTCAGATATTTCAGATCAGTTGTGAAAAGTTTGATTATTCAAAAAGTGGTGCTGTATTTCATGGTTAAAAATATGAAAAAAAACATTAGATGCCTCAATCACTTCATATTATATTAAAGAATAAGGAAAGTGCATAAGGTAATGGGTAAAAACGTATTACCCGGTGTTAGCTTGCTTTAATTCATGTTTCATCTCTGCCTCTTTCTAAGTGTGTGATAGCAGCCAAGGTATGACAGATTTTTCAAAGTGATCATGAAAATAATGATGATGCATGAATTTATTGCATTTGCTCCTGGTGAAACTTTAACTGGGTAAAATTAGAAAATTGGCATATGTATGAAGAGTCTTAAAAATTTCCACGATTTTATTGTACCAATTTAGTTTCTAGGGATTTACCTTAAAGAAAAAATCAAAGAAGTATAAAATGTAGGGGCGCCTGGGTGGCTCAGTCAGTTAAGCATTTAACTTTGGCCCAGGTCATGATCTCGCAGCTCGTGAGTTCAAGCCCTGAGTCTGGCTCTATGCTGACAGCTTAGAGCCTGGAGCCTGCTTTGGATTCTGTGACTCCATCTCTCTCTGCCCCTACCCTGCTCGTGCTCTATCTTCTCTCTCTCTCTCAAAAATAAATAAACATTTTTTAAAAAATATAAAATGTATATACAGTAATGCTCTTGGTAGCATTATTTTTAGCAGGGATAATCTGAAAACAAACTAAATATGTGATGAGGGGACGGGTTAAGTGAATGTTGGCACATTGTCAGATACAGTGCATGGTGATTAAAGGCAGGGCTTTTAGGGCCAAGTTGGCTTGGGTTTGATTTCTTTTTACTTTAACCATTTATGAGCTCTGTGAATTTGGATATGCTGCTTACCCTCTAATTCTGTGTCCTTATTCATAAGATGGAGCTAATAATAGCATGTATCTATCTTAAAGGTTTGTGAAATGAATATTAATTTATTTAATGTATTAATTGAGACAATGTACCTAGAGTATCTGAGACATAGTAAATGGCACCTGTTATCAATAATTAATATTTTAGAAAATTCAAAGATTATCATAAGGGAGGGAGCTTTGCCACCTGTCAACAGGACTTACCTGGGATTTGATTGTTCTTTCCTCCGCTCAGCACATCTGATCTTGGAGTAACTTCCACCCTTTTACTAGTGCACCCTGCTTCTAATTGCTCATCGTCACCTCGGTCACAGCCTCAGTCAGTGCCACTTGCCTGGAAAACGGTGATGGCCCCTGCTTCTGCTTTCTCTCTCGTTCTGTTAGAGTCCATCATTTATATGTGGCCAGGGTAAACTTTTAAATTATAAATCAGGACTCCAACACTCCTCTGATTGAAGCCCCCTGGGGGCACCTGGGTGGCTCATTGGGTTAAGAGTCCAACTCTTGATTTCAGCTCAGCTCTTGATCTCAGGGTCAAGAGTTCAAGCCCTGCCCTGGGCTCCACACTGGGTGTGGAGCCTACTTAAAACAGACAAACAAACAAAACCCTCCAAAGACTTCCGGTTCCAACCAAAATGTGATGTCAACTCCCATAAGTCTCTCTTTGATCTGGCCTTCCCTAACTTTTCAACTTTATTTTTCTCTGTTATCTCTCTAATTCAACACATTTCAGAAACATTGATTTTCTTTCTGTTCTTCAAATATGCATGTGTCTCTTGCTTGAAATGTTCTTTTCTGGGCACCAGGTCACAACTCAAGTGTCATATCTCCCCAAAAGCTTTCAAGCCACCCTCACAAAGGCAGCTTCCAGAGGCATTTTCTATCTCTTTACCCTACTTTATCCTCTTCTTAACATGTGTGTTTTTACTTCACTTATTTACTTTTTTTCAGCCAGTAGAACATACACTTCTTTAGGAGAGTGGCTCTATTTCTCATATCCAACATGGTGTCCCAAGCAGCTAGAACGGTTGCTGGTGCACAGATAAGTATTTGTTGACTGAGTCTTGTCCTGGATTGTGTGGACATGTTTTGGAAGAGTAGAATAAAGGACTTCATCTTTACTTTACACAGGGCATTATTGTTTTTTTACAGCGTACAATAAAGTGATGCTGGTTATTTGTGGCTATGAAATTAAGGGTACTTTAAATCTTTTTATTTCTTTTTTTTTTTTTTCCACTTTTTTTTTTTTTTTTTTAATTTATTTTTGGGACAGAGAGAGACAGAGCATGAACGGGGGAGGAGCAGAGAGAGAGGGAGACACAGAATCGGAAACAGGCTCCAGGCTCCGAGCCATCAGCCCAGAGCCTGACGCGGGGCTCGAACTCACGGACCGCGAGATCGTGACCTGGCTGAAGTCGGACGCTTAACCGACTGCGCCACCCAGGCGCCCCTAAATCTTTTTATTTCTAAGTTTCACATTTTAAATATATTCTCCTATAAACCTATTCTTTACAGAATCAGAAAACATTTTATTTGATTAGTTTTTTAAATGTTTATTTTTGAAAGAGAGACAGACAGAGCATGAATGGGGGGAGGGGCAGAGGGAGAGACAGAGACACAGAATCCAAAGCAGGCTCCAGGCTCTGAGTGGTCAGCACAGAGCCTGAAGAGGGGCTTGACCTGAGCCCAAGTCAGATGCTTAACTGACTGAGCCACCCAAGGGCCCCAGAAAAATATTTTAAAGAATACTATAAAACCCTGATCAGATGAAAAATTTTGATAATATATCTTCATAAATATCTAGATGGCAATCGGTAATAATAATGTGTATTAATTTATACTTAGCCATATTTACCAACAGATGTTGATTAAAAATTATGGCATCAATGAAAGCAAACATGATAATTAGAAAATAGGAATAGCTGTGCTTGATTATGATAGGAATTGTAAGAAAAGTTCTTTCTCTTCTCTCTTTCATTTTTTTGTTGTTCTTTGCCTGTCTTTTAGTAAAGCAAATGCAGTATTTCCTGTCTGCCAGTGACAGTATCTTTACTGTGAAATTTCTACTGTGGCCCTTAAATGTACCTGAAAATAGATATAATGCTCTGGGGTGAAAATGAAGCTGTAATCTGGAGATGAAAGAAGTGAAAGACACTGAATTCAGAAAAATATCCTAAAAAAGAAAGAAAGAAAGAAAGAAAGAAAGAAAGAAAGAAAGAAAGAAAGAAAGAAAGAAGCTAAAAAAGAGACAATTATTTCACAAAGCAGCCCAGGAAATAATTTTGCTTGTAGAAGATTTCCATGGGATCCAAACAAACCTCTTGATGTTTTATATAGCACAGTTAAAAAAATCCACTTCCTGCTTTACTATTTATTTATTCTTTCATTCATAAAACATCTTTTGTCTTACATTCTGCCAAGCATTGCACTAGGATCTTGGAAAGGAAGGTTGACCAAGATAGACATAATCACATTTCAGAGCAAATGTACAAACTGGAGCTTATGAAATCTGGTTCCAGGACATTGACAGAAATCGGAATATCTTCATGAAGTAGAAAGTGAAGTTAAATTTATATAACTCTGGTAGAATTTCTATTTTTGAAGAATCAAAACATGTAAAAGCATCTATTATGGTAATTTTCCCATTTTCATACTCATGTAGTTTTTGGTCTGGTTTCATTGTTTTACCCCATCATTTCTTATTCACAGAGGATCAAATTTGTGTGGATGTAGGGTATAAGATGATTTTCCTGGGGGCAGTTGCTCTGAGCTGGTGAAGAGTGCAGGGACTCTTCACACTACAGTCTATGTCTTTCCCCCATTTTAAAATTTAGCTTTGCTGTTATTTCTTTGACCTGCCTCCACTCTGTTTCAGATTTGTATACTCGTGTTTCATGTATCAGTGATGATTCCAATTACACGCTAGGTAACAAGAGTTTAATAAAATGTGGCAATAAATTGTGGAAAGACATCATGCATGTGAAAAAAATGTATTAAGAAATGTGTTCCAGGTAGAGCTTCCAGTATTAAATGACTAATCACTTCCACACACATATACAAAGTGAAGGTTTTATTTAGTTGAATCTGGCCTTTCAAAACTAGAATGCCAAGCAGTGCCTTCCAACTGGTTTCCTAGCTGTCAGAAGCATGTGGCGGTTGTTTCTTTTCACAGGGAATGTTTTAGATAGTCTTCAGTAGCCCTTCAGCCGAAAGGAGGTAGGACATCTTGTTCAAAGCTCACATTATTTTGATTTAAATGGCAAATGGTAATAAAAAGAATGTGCAATATTTATACTCAATACAACCTAGTGGTCAGATGACTGGAATTGAATCCAGGCTCTTCCTTTCAGTAGGTATGTGACATTAGGCAAGATTCTTTTGTGTGGCAGTTCTTCATTGGCAAAACTGGAACAGTAATACCTTATTTACAAAGATATTGTGGAAGATCAATGATTAAAAAAATGTGAACTGTTTAGTCCCATGTGGGACAGAGTGTAAGCCCCCGATGTGTACATTATTCTAAAGAGTCAAACTCAAAACAGGTATAACAGTTGTAGAGCAAAACAAGGCAGGTTATGTGGGCCAGAGATGTCATCTTGGCTTTTTATTCCATTCTCACTCCCAGATTAGGCTTTGTGAAATCTTCTCCATAAACTGGAGCAACATTTAGGTTTATTTCTGCTCACCTCCCCTTCATTAAGAACTACTATAAGGAGTCCTAAGTTTCAGTAACTGCTTCCTGAGATAGGAATCATAAGTATAAGTCATTTCTATGTCTATTTCTATTTCTACTCATTCTCATTTAATATTGAAAGCAAACATTAAGAAAACATAGGAGTTAAGAAGGCTGTTTGCTGCCCATCAAGTTTATCTTCTCATTGCCCATGCCTCAGGAACATACTGAGAACACATAAAGGAGCCAGCTATGCTCCCTGTGCTCTATCTGTAGAGGATTGCATTAAAGTGGAAAATGTCTGGGTTAATGGCTCAGAGATCTCATCACTTTCTTACTGAGTGACACTGAGAAAGTTATTTAACTTCTCTGTACCCTTTGTTCTCCTATGTAAAATGACAATAACGATCCCTCACTGTGCAGTGGGAAAGATTAGATAGCCTGTTTCCAAATGCCCAGGACAGAGCTTGAACACATAATAACCATTTAATAAAGGTTCTGTGTTGGTGTATTGTTAATGATTTGCAAGAATCAAATGAATAAATATCGAGTTAGATGAGAAGCCTAGAATGGAAAATCATATATTTATAAACAAGTTAAATTTTATCTTTAGAAAAGCAATACATAAGAAAGGTTACCCATGATTGTACTTTTGGATGCAGGGATATTAGGCTGAAGAACACAAATGTCAGAAGGTAGATTTTGTTCGTATGTGTATAAGTGAGAAATAGAAGAGGCAGTCAAGTGATAATTCAAAGTGTAGTAGTATCATCTGGTATGTGTATTATTAAATCCTGTTCCACTGGTAATTTGACCCTGAAGACAATGTTATATTTAAAAAAGAATTTTATTTAGGGATTGGGAGCTCTGCTCTTTATATCTACTAATAAATGGTAGTTACAGAAAGAGTAAACATTTGTTGAGTGCTTACTGGGCACTCGGTATGTTTCTGAGTGTGTTCCATGTGCATGACTTAATTCATTCTCACATCAAGTCTCTGAGGTGGATAGTACTGCTCTTAGAATATGACATGGAAAATGGACATTTTTTTCCACTTTATTTTCCTGAAGCAAGATGGAGATCTCCTTTTTCACATGGCACAAGAGATTTGGGGAGACCTGACTTGTCTTGTGTGGGAAGAAAAAGGTCTCTAAGAGGGAAGAAGACCATATCTTGGGTATTCTCTTATGGTCCCAGTACTACTCATCATTATTATGATGATATGGTGGTGGTGATTTTAATAACCACACCATTATTATTGTTATGAATAACACTTATTGGTTACTATGTTTCATGCGTTTCTGCCTTATATAACGACATTTTTAAGAAGGAATGATATTGGAATATGTACTTTTTAATATTTCAGATATTATAGTGTACTGAAGTATTCACTGAAAAAGGCAACACATTTCTTGTCTACAAATTTGGATCTATATATTCCTTGTTTCATAATATCTGTTAAGTTACAGCAAATGCAAAAAAACGGGGAAAAGCAATCAGGGAGAATGATTTCTGATTGTTCTCAGAGTCAGCTACACTTTGGGAGTGTTAACAAACTCTCTTGTCTTGGATTGTCCTAATTTAGTATAGCGATATTGAAGGTTTTCAGTTTCTTATTATCAGGAAGGGATGGCAGCTGAATTTTGGGGGGTTAATGTCAGTGGGATTTGGATTTAAGCTATAATGCATGTGTAAATCGAATATTTTTAAAATAAATATGAAAAAATTATACCTTAGTCAATGATCCATAATAATTGTACTTTATTGATTTTTATAGTCTTATATTATAAACAATTCAGGGCACCTGGATGGCTCAGTCGATTAAGTGTCTGACTCTTGATTTTGGCTCAGGTCATGATCTCAGGATCCTAAGATTGAGCCAGTGTTGGGCTCTGTGCTGGGCATGGAGCCTGCTTAAGATTCTCTCTCTCTCTCTCTCTCTCTCTCTCTCTCTCATTCTCTCTCTCTCTCCCTCTCCCTCTCTCCCTCCCTCCCTCCCACCCCTAATGCTTGTGCAATATCTCTCTCTAAAAAAATGAAATATAACAAATAAATAATTCGATTCAGATTTATCTTGCTTTACTAAGTTGAGTGTTTTAAAAATATTAAAAACATAAATTATGGGCATTTGCTTTGCTAAAAAGATTCATTACTTATGAAAGGATTTTTGATAGGAGCCTTTTGAATAGTGAATCATTTAGAATGTCTGAAATGTGTGAATTAAATAAAATTTACTTACATATGTATTGTTTACAGTAAGAGATTATATTTTATACTGAAAGTTATACAGACTTGCCCCTGGGTTTTCACCTGACTTTTGCATTAGTTCTTTTGTGTGATTGGGTATTGGACTGCATTTTTTTTTCTTTCATGTTGTTTTTACTCTAAAACTCTAAGATTTTGAAAAGCACTCTTGTCTAATAAGTTCTCACTTTATTTGCAAGACACTGTAGTCAACAGATGATAGAATCGAACAGCTGTGTTTCAATCCTAGGTCCAACATGTGTTAGCTGTGTGACCTTGGGCCAGTTATTAACCTCTGTGCCTCAGTTCCTCATAAGTGAAATGGATTATGTACTTATCTGATTGGAGTTTATAGAAGTTTGCAAAACACTTAAGAGTGGCTGGTGCATTAAGTATTATATCAGTAGCTGTTGTTATTTAATTAATTGTTTATTCAATTAAAAAATCTAAAAATCACTTTACCCAGCTATGAAAATTATGGAAGCTTCTGTGATTAGAGAAAGTTCAACTAAGAATTTTAAGAGTGGATGATGAAGAAACAGAATTGGGGAACCAATCTATGAAAACTGTTGTTAAAAAAGAAAAGAAAAGGAAAGAAAAGAAAAGAAAAAAAAAGAGAAAAGAAAAAAAGAAAAGAAAGAGAACACCTTTATATTCAGTGGGAAAAAAAGACAATAATTATGGGATACTAAAAAAATTGAATGGAATGCTACCAACCATATTTTGGAATTGACTGCCAATCATTTTTTTCCCACATTTTAAAATTAGCAATAATGGCTTTCCTGAAATTAATCTCCATGTATTTACCCACCATTTTTTAACTAGAAATATGTCAAGTTCTCCTTTTCTAACCTTTAGAAACTTTGTGATTTTGGTTTTTCGCTTTGTTACTAAGAAGCACTTTTTCCCTCCACGGCCAGTCCTCCATCCAGCTGTTGACAATCTTCTCAAAGTTTTCTATGTTGGATCTCTGGGTTTCTCTTCATGATGTAGAGTTACTTACAGTTCAATGTTTGCATGTTCAAAGCAACTCTTACACTTACTCCATTAATTACCACTTCTGCACAAGGCCAGAAATCTTCCTTCTGACTTCCAGGACAGAAGATTCCTTCCTGGGAATACCATGACAGGAAGTGGCCTCTCTGAGAAAGCACAGAGATATTTGAATGGGAGTGGATAAAATTATTGCTATCTTCATTTTACAGATGAGTCAACTGAGGTTGCTTAAATAACTAGTTTAAGATTATAAATTTAATAAGTGACAGGCCTGGCATTAAAATTGGACAGGCTGCCCCTGGGCCCATGTTCTTTCTATACAGAAGAATGGGAAGCTAATGGTTTGTATGACATTGTACCTTGAGAACAGGTACCTATGAAGAGAAAGGGAGATTTAGGAAGTTGTTATGTAGTATATACTATGTGCAAGTTATTGTTTATAAATTTAAGTAGCTTATTTCTTTGATTATAGAAACATTACATGATCATCATAAAATAACTTGGGAAATACAGAAAAACACAAAGAAGAAGACAATATAACAATTCACAACTCAGAGATAACCACAGTTGACATTTCAGTGTATTTCTCCTCAGCTTTTCTTTTTGCTGTTAACAGATTGCTATCTGCAGTGACACAGCAGGGCTCATACAATACAAGCAGTTGTGAATACTGCTTTTTCCATTCAACATGTCTTACACATTGTGCAAGCTAGAATATGAATAACTACTTGAAATTTTTGGAAATTATAATTTGACCTGTGTTATTCTTTTACCAAGGAAACTTGATTTAACTAAAGGTACCTGAAATTGCCAAGTTACAGTTTTTTGGGGAAAAAAAAACACTACAGAAAGAGAGCAGGTACAAAATGGCTTAGAATTTACCCAAAATACTATTCGTATCTAGCAGGCTGTTCTCTTGTAGACTTTCTAGAGACACAAAAAAGTTGCCTGATGTGGGGGAAAGTTTCAAACTAAGTGGACTCCTGATGTTTGACCTGTTTTCTGAAAGGGGTCCCAAATGGGTTCTAATAGACTCCAAATCCAAGGTCAGTCCTGGGTTTGGATTTGTTCTCAAATGACCTGGGGGTTCTTCTCTGTCCTCCGGTGTCATCTGGCCAATGCAAGTGCTTACTAAGGTCTCTCTCTAGACCAGGCACTCTGCTCTATACAGTAATGAGACTAACATGGTTTCTGCTTTCATACAGTTTTGTAATTCAGTGTGAGAGAAAGGCTCTAAACCACCATCTGTCTGCTTAACTTCTTAACTAAGTGCCATGGTAGGAAGTGCTATCTTGCTACGTATGGAAGAAAAACAGAAGGTTCTGTGAATCCTGAGATAGGAGCCGGTGAGGAAGGCATGGTTTCGGAAAGCTTTCCTGAGGAAGAAGGACGAGTAAGACCTGTCTAGGGGAAGTGCAAGTAAGGAGAGAATTGGGGTAGAGAAAAAAAGAGCATACTGTTTCCCTAAGGAAGACAGCAGCTTGAGGTTTTGGGGAAACAGAGAGGGCAGAGTGATTGGAGATAATAATCAAGTGATTCAGGGTGAGTCTAGATAAATAACCTGGTCTATCCTATTCTGCATCCTTCAATTCATGGCACAGTAGAATATAACAAATGCCCACCGGGGGCTGAAATATCCAAATCACACTGGCAGTTCAAATTTAAGTGGGCCTAGAAAAGGAACAATTTTAATTGCTAAGGAAGGAAATACAAATGAATGAAAATGTCTGGGAGGACAAATGCAAGAGAGGGATTGAAATAGAAATGATTGTGAAGTCAAGGCAAATTCAAAGGGCAGTTTTCCTCATTTTAATTTACAGTGTTTATTCAGAGGATCACAAGTACATACGCATAAGTTTAAACCTCCCTCTTTGCAAAAAACATTTTTAAACACCAAGCCTTTATTCCAAGAAGAGAAAAAGCTAATGCTCGTATTTTTATTCTGAATGAATTGCCAACATTTTATTCACTAGTTTCACTAAAGAGCTGGAACCTCACTGAGGTTTCTGAATTAAATTAGCTTTCAGAACCATTTAAAGTTCTTCCATTCTATTAATTCAGCAGACAATCAAGTTGTTCACTTGTTGACTTTTATCCACATGCATTCAATCAAATCAACTATCAAAGAGAGATACCTATTAGTTGTTAATTTCATATGTTAGATAGGAATCCTAGAACTCCTGTTTATATCTGTTTGATAACCTTCTAATCTTTACTACAGTCTCACTAACAGCAACATTAACTAGTCTGCCATCTATCTTGATTAACAACCCTGAGACTCAGAAAGATGCACAACATCTGATAAGCCCAGCAGTCCAAACTTCTAATAATGCCTAGAGCCCTATGGAAAATGGGCTTCTACCACCATTTTTACAAACCCTCAAAGTTGTTTTTAAATCACAGTTTTGCAAATTATTATTTGAAGTTAATAAGAAGAGCTTGTTTTAGTATAGGAGCTCTTACTAATAATTGATAAGACTGAGTGCCTTGCAACATTTTTACCTCAATTTTGTATACTGTGAATTGGGGTTTTTAGAAATTGTTTTTGCCTCATATTGAATTACAAGTACATTGTTATCTATGGATTAGATTAATTCAACAAATATTTATTAATCTCTTTGTGACTAGCACTTCCTACATACATAAAAGATATAGAAAGTAAAGCTCCACATACCATAAAGCTCCATCTTTGACACCATAGTAACTGGATTTCTTAAAAAAAATTTTAATGTTTATTTATTTTGAGAGAGAGGGAGAGAGAGAGAGAGAGAGAGAGCAGGGGAGATTCAGAGAGAGGGAGACACAGAATCCAAAGAAGGCTCCAGGTTCTGAGCTGTCAGCACAGAGCCTGACACGGGGCTCAAACTCATGGACTGCGAGATCATGACCTGAGCTGAAGTCAGACGCTTAACCGACTGAGCCACCTAGGCACCCCTAGATTTCTTTAATAAGTGGAATTATATTGGATTTTTCTTTGAAGTTAATTTTTATTTATTTTGAGAGAGAAATAGAGAGCAAGCAAGGGAGGGGCAGAGAGAGAGGGAGACAGAATCCCACGCAGGCTCCGCTCTGTCAGTGCAGAGCCCTATGCAGGGCTTGAACTCATGAACCATGAGATCATGACCTGAGCTAAAGTCAAGAGTCAGACACTTAACCAACTGAGCCACACAGGCACCCTTCTATTAGCTTTTAGGAGAGAGAGAGACAGACAGACAACAAAGAATGTTCCACGTGATAACGTCTAGGTAAGTCTTCACACAGTTCTTTCCAAGTCTATTTATACCATTCTTCATCCAGTTTCATTGCTGAAATGTTAAAGACATTTTACACAGCATCCATGTTGATTTTGGCAACTGGCCCACAACCTTTTTCTCCATATTCTTCTCAGGAAGTTCTTGGTGACTTCCATATCCACCTTGCCAATGTTTCTACCACCATTACCTCATAGTTTCATATTTTTAAAATTTCCACTGAGCCTGCTCTTCATCCCACTTCAGGTATTCTTAGGCACAGCTACATCATGGAACTTGGTTGGGACCATGCTGTCTCCAATATTGTACTCTGAAAAGTTCTTTTTGAGTTTCTCTGAATCTTTATTGGTCTAGCTGCTCTTCAGGTAGCTTGTGGGAAGTAGATTTTAACAAAAGATTGGAGCAGAAGAATACAAGATGAATGATTCCTCATGTGGGACATCCCTAGCCATATCTAAAATAAGTGTGCAAAGAGAGAAGCGTGGAATCCTTATATTATCTCAGGAAGGCTTTGCACTAGCATATTTTAGATATTACTATGATAAAATGTGATTATAGAAAAAATGTGAACTCATTACCTCAGGATGATGGACGATAAAGACATCCACATTTCTTTCTCAACTCCCATATCTGTGCAAATGACTCCCTAATTTATTTCTGAAGACAAGGTCAGTCTCCTGAGTTCCAATCCTGAATTCCCAATGACTTGGGTATCTCTAAATGCATCTCCCAAAGAACCTTCAAGCTCAGCATGTTCTGATTTGTATTCATCATCAATCTTCTTACACTAGCACCATCTGGGAATTTCATTATCCATTAACGAGACCACCATTCTCTAAGTCATACAGGTTCCCTATTTTGCTTCTCCACATTCAATTCATTACCAACTCCTGGCAATTCTTTGCCTTGAAATTTGTCTCAAGTTTATCTTTTTTTTTTTTCTATTCCCAAATCCACTTCCCCAATTCATTCCTCATTATATGTCATTCTGAAAACTGCAGTACACCTATATCCGTGTTCCCCAGACCCTCACTTACTCCTTTAATACATCCTACCCATAACCATAGATTATTTACTTCTTAAAATGTTTAATAATTTAACATTTCTATTTAAGTATAGTTGATACACAATATTACATTATTTTTAGGTGTACGATCATAGATTATTTTCATAAAGCTACTTTGGTACAGTCATCCCTACTCAAAATTTTTCAGTGGTCCTCCTGCTCAAGTGAAGTTCAGAGCCTTTAAACTGGGATTCTGGTCCTTCACAATTTGCCCCAAAATTTCCATTCCGTTTTGTTTTTTCTCTCATACATATTTTTCCATATATCCTTCTCCACCCATCGTCTTGAGTTTTACATTTCATGTCCTTTTCTCATGAGTTTCCTTCTGCCTCTAACTCTCTTCTACATATTTATTGGTTGTCAAAATGATTTTCAAAACTAAACCCGATTGAAATCCTTCCTTCTTCCCTGCCTCCTTTCTTTCCCCCTCTCTTTTTTTTGTATGAATAGGTACACTCATAGACATCTATTATGTTCCAAAAGGGTGTGTATCCTGCCATGAAGGATCTCACAGTCCAGAGGAGATGACCAATACACCAATAGGTATAAACAAATATGGGAGCAGAGAAGAGGAGAACATAATCGAGTCTTGTTTGGGGGAGGTGAGGAATGAATCAAAGGAGAAATTTTGGAGGAAGTTGCAGCTATGCTGAATCCTAAAGTATGACAAAGAATTATCCAGAAGAAGTTTAGCAGAGAAGGAATATTTTTCCAAATTTTGGAGCTAGTAGGGGCACAGGCTAGCTGAAGAAAGGAGGTGTTTGGCAAAACCATCAAGATGTAAGTTTTGCTTGAGATCAAAGGACAGGGAAAGAGAGCAGCAGAAGATGATATCCGAGAGGTAGGCAGGGTTTAGGGAGGAGTTTCTGTACCACGTTTAAAACTTCAGAATTTGCCCTAACATTGATGGGAGCCATGAGTGGATTTGAACAGGGAAATGAAATGACCAGATTTACATTTTAGATGGACCAAGATGGAAGCTATGTTGAGAATAGATTTGAGGGAAAAAGTCCACAGCCAACAACAGTAGAAGGAAGATATGAACACAATCTGTGGGGGAAAGAGAACTAAAAGGAGGGAAACAAAAAATACTTGGTAGTTAATATTGGTAGCATTCTATTACTTGATGTGGACATTAGGAAAAGAGAGTTAATGATGACTCCAAGATATCTAGTTTGCATAATGGGTTGGATAGTGATGCTACAAAATGATACTAAAAAATAATAATGCATGATAAGCAGGCTTGGTGGGAGAAGTGAGATGGGAAAGTTAAAGATAAAATTGAGCGGTGCCTGGGTGGCTCAGTCAGTTAGGTGTCTGACTTCTGTTCAGGTCATGATCTCACGGGTCGGTTTATGAGTTCGAGCCCTGCATCAGGCTCTGTGTTCTCAGTGCGGAGCTTTCTTCAGATCCTCTGTCCCCATTTCTCTCTGCCCCTCCCTCCCTTGCACATGCTGTTTCTCTCTCAAAAGTAAATAAACATTTTTTTTTAAAGATAAATTTGAATGGCCTCATCTCATCAGGTGAAGGTGAATGAGGCCAGATAACATACATAATATGTAGACACTATCTGAAGCTCAGGAGGTAGGTCTGAACTGAGCCTTAGAACTGACATTAATTAGCACCCAGATGGCATTTGATAACTGATTGCATCTGTAGCAATGCAGGGTACCCTGGGAAGCAAGCTGAAGAAATAGATGGAGGAACAGCAACTGAGGAAGTAGACAGGGAAGAAATAACTGAAGAAAAAAAAAGTCAGAAACATGTTTTTCTTCTGATTTCAGTGTCCCTCTTTTCTTTGAGTTCTCAAAGCAATGACACATTTTTGGGGGGAGAGAGGAGGTTCCCTCTATCTCCCTTATTCTTTACAATTGCAGTCTGGTCAACTTAAAGGAAATTTATCGGACCACGTTTATTAGTGGATGGATTTGCTATTGCAAATTGATGTAGCCTTGTGCCAGGATCTCTTCCTTCTTCTTCCCATTGCCTTTAAGAGATGTAATTGATAAGCTGTGCCAAGGCTCTCTTGAAAGTCTCTTGCTCCTCTTTTCTTACAAACCCCTAAATTCTCATCACTTCTAGTGAGTAGTCGGAGAATTAAGAATGTGAGATAGTAGCCTGCCTTGGAGGGGCTTTGGGCACCAGATACATTCTCCACACCGGTTTCACCAGAGAACACTATACTGGAGGATTGGGCCCTAGCCCAACTAATTCTAAAGTGATAATGTACCCATTTATCTATGTCCCTTGTATGTATTGCTTCCTTAGTCCTAAGAGACAGAAGAAATTGTCAGGTAAAGGTAAAATTCAGGCATGCCTACCTTTCCTTTCTCTACCTCAGCACTCCTTTGTGGCTCTTGTTACTTTATATCTTATATTTTTACATATTCATATTTTATATATAGCTATTTTATGTTTATGGTTTATATTTTGGTTCTTCATACCTATCTCTTATCCCCTCTGCTGTACCCTAGGCTGTTTGGAATCTCATTCTGACAATACAATGAGTAAAGGCATTTTTATTTTTAACAAAGTACCAGATCCTTACGTAGTTTGGAAGATTATGCTAACCTGCATCATTCTAAGTCAAAGATGACACAAATGAGATATTGGAAACATGAATTGACAGCATTTTGTATGATGTCTACACTGTAATTTGAAGTAAGGATCATAGACAACATCAAGATTTATGATAGTATTACACACTTTATAGTAATAATTCAGGGCCCCATTTCATGCTTCATAATCAGATTATTATGATATCTCTCCCTCCCCAATAAGGTATGTGGGCTTTCCTGCAGTCATTTCACTAGATGCAAACAATATTATGGTATTTGGGGATCTATATTTCAGGGTCAAGGAGAGGTGTCATGGTTTTGATGTTGGTTTGGTAGATAAGGACAAAAAGACTTAGGTGCCTAAATGGAATAATGAACTTCTTACTTTTAACACATGCATGGAGGACTTCTGTTCCTTAGCTCCTTTCGATGTCATTTTCCTTTTTACACCTAAGGTTCCCATTAATTTATTCTGAGCACCCTAGTTTCTTGGCTGACTGGGCCTGCACGACGGCTTAGTGCCTTTATTTTATTATTTGTTCAGAGGACCCTTTCCAGTGGCAGGCGAGTCACTTAGATGTCTCTGTGTATGTGTGTGTTTTATACAATCAACTGATATTTTTGAACATGACTGGGTATAAATGATTAAATGTCCTTAAAAGATTAATTTGAATGACAGATGCTATGAACCTAAACCTGAATATGAAATCTCTTAACTTTGGAATGAACATAGATGCCCACCCAATACTGTTGGCTCAAACTAACCACAATGTTCTCTGTTTATTTATTTTTGAGACACAGAGAGAGAACATGAGTGAGGGAGGGGCAGAGAGGGAGAGGGAGACACAGAATTTGAAGCAGGCTCCAAGCTCTGAGCTGTCAACACAGAGCCTGACGCAGAGCTCGAACTCATGAGCCGCGAGATCATGACCTGAGCCAAAGTCAGACACCCAATCGACTGAGCCAGCTAGGCGCCCCCAGAGTAACTTCTTAAGACTGAAAGGTTCACTTAAGTTTTTCAGTTACAATTTAATGAATTTTTTAGAAGGGCAATTGTATATTATGATGATATTAAAATTTGGAGATTCTCAAAAATATTATGTCACATCATCACCAACTTGTCAATATTTTCTTTATTATTAAATATAAGACAGGATTTATATTTTAATGGAATTTATAATTTAGTTGAAGAGAATGTGAAAAGTTAAATAAAGGGACTAACAATCTAAAACTAGGTACATGAAATGTCAAAAGGCAGTGATTCAATGAACATGAGAGTGTTAATATCATTTGGTGATCTTGATTTCTTTTTTTTTTTTTTTTTTTTGGAAAAATACCCAGAAGTAAAGTTGCTGGATCATATGGTAGTTCTATTTTTAATTTTTTTGAGAAACTTCCATACTATTTTCCATAGAGGCTACATTGTTTTGCATTCCCACCAGAAGTATAAAAACGTTCTGATTTCTCCAAATCCTCACTAACACTTGCTTTTTTAAAAATAATAGCCATCTGGAAACATTATTCATAATAGCCAAGATATGGAAACAATCTATATGTCCATCAACAGATGAATGAATAATGAAGTATGATATACACATACAATGGAATACAATTTAGTCTTAAATAAGAAGGAAATTGTGCAATATTTGTCAACATGGATGAATCTTGAGGGTGTTAAGATAAATGAGATTAACCAGTCCCAAAGAGACAAATATTGCATAATTTGACGAATCTGAGGCATCTAAAATAATCAAATTCATAAAATCAAACATTGGAATGGTGGTTGCCAAAGGTGGGAGAGGAGGAAATAGAAATTTACTAATCAATGGGCATAAAGCTACAGTTAAGCAAGATGAATAAACTCTGGAGATCTGTACCACATTGTCAACAATAATGTGTGATGTACTTATAAAACTTAAGACTGTAGATTTTATGTTACGTGTTCTTACCACAAAAAAGAGCAGTGAACTAAACTTTAGCATGAAGTTTGAATGTATCTTAATAAAATATTCCCTTGACTTCTTATAATTCTGCAAATGTTCCTGGTTCCTGTTAAATGCCTAGGAAATGGAGCTGTTGCGAGTGCTTGGTCCATTTTGTAAGGTGTGAATAACTTTTGAAAATTTAAGAGAGAAGAGCTTTATCAATGAAGTTGGGTGAAATGCATTATATCATATCATGGCCATCAGAGTTCTATTTCTCCGGAGTCACTCAGGTATGGCCACAGAGTCAAGGCTTGAATATTGCTGTCTTGTTTTCGGCACAAATGCTGGCAATCACAGAAGGAAAAACAAATTATTGTATTTTTGATGTTGGTGATTCTGGTCTAGGTCCTGATCTGAAAACTGAATCTAGAAGTGACTTGGAACTTTCTGTCATGTTGATGACTGCCTTTTATCAAATCCCATTTTCCCAGATTTCTTGGCAAAAGCATATTTTCCCTAGTTGAAACTCAACATTTTAGTTTTTTCATATCCTCTGTTCTGAACTGTTGCTCATATCCCTTCTTGGCTCAGTGCAGATGATAATAATTGCAACCTTTAGCTTTGTTGGGATGGAGGGCAGATGGGCTACCTTTCTTTTCTGCTAGGTTCCTCTTGGAAAACAATAGTAAGTGGATCTCTCTCATTTTCCCACCTTTCTAATTTCCTGTTTTCCTTTTTCCTTATTTAATTTGGCAAGTACTTGTAAATCTTCTCCTATGTTCAGAAGACAAAAAAAATTGTATGCAATTGCAGAAATTTTGTTTTATACCTTTAGTAATTTCCCCCTCCATTTATATATAATTTATAGTGAATATTCAACTGGGACACATAAACCTGGATATTCATTTTTTTATTAGGAAGACTGGGTATATGGGCTATTTCCCCATAACTAGACTAACATTATCTATATATGTGTTATATCCCCTAGGACCCCTGCTACTTTTTAATTTTGTCTTAAAAATTATTTGCTCTTTGTTTTGTTGTATTTTTCGGGGTTCAAAAAAGGAATGAAATTAGACTTCTTCCCACCTCTACACATGGCATTATAGTACATTGAAATTATGACAAACTTACTATTAGAAGTCTTACATTCATCCCATCCACTAATAATGAGCACATCTCAGTTAACAATAATTATATTAAATGTTTAACATTACAAAGCACTGAGAGAGCATTTCAAAGCTGACTCTCTTGATTCGTCAGCCACAGAGGGATTCTCTTGAGCACAGCTTACTGTAAGGAGGGAATAGTTTCATTGCTAAGAGGACATGGGAAAGAAAGAAAATTATTTGTTGATCACATAACGTGTAACAGGCAATACGCTCGGTATTTTTTCTCGGTTATTTTTATAATAACCTCATGAAGTAGGAATTAGTATACTCATCTTATAAACATGGCTCAGAGGTAAAATACCTCAACTAAAGACTTTTGACTAGCAGGTGGACAAGCTGGGGTTAAACTCAAGTTTACTTGGCTTTGGAGCCCATGTACTTTCCTCAGTGTATCCTACTGCCTTCTGGCATTATGACAGTGTGAAAAGCATTGGACTAGAAAGAAAAAAACCTGGGTCTATATCCATTTTACAGATGTGGACCTGTAAACTTTGGCTCTAGGACCACCGTCTCCCAATTTGTTGAGTGAGAATAAAATACCTCCCAAGTTGATTGTGATAATTAAGTAAGATTCGTAAGTGTAAATCCTTTGTAGAAAATAATTAGTACCAACATGTATTCACTGTATGGTAGGCATTCTAGTAAATACTTTAATTTATCTATAAATGCACTCATTACTAAAATAAACCCATGTGGTTATTTTTTTCCCCGCTTGACAGAAGGAAACTGAGGCACAGCCTTAAGTAACTTGCCCAGGGTCATGTGAAGATGAGGAACCAGAATTTGAACCCAGGAAATCAGAAATCAACAGGCATGATCTTAACCACCACTGCATATTGTATTATAAAATTAGGGTTTAGTATGATAATTCCAGTCTTCAAAATAAATATCAAAATGATGCAAGAAATTAGGTGTGAGATCACTGTCAGCTAGTAGCTTTGAAGAAATGGAGCTGGAACTATTCAACATCCTAGTGTCAAAAATGTGCCATAGGGAGTTATCTTAAAGAAGGTCGATCTAGCCCACCACCATGGCAGGATGGAGCCAGGTAGTACTTGTGGTTTCACTAACAATGATCAGATTATCTATAGTAATCTACTCTTTCTAAGGACACTCAGGTGTCTCAGTGACATGTCCACTAAAGAAGGACTTGAAGGATCCATAAGAATAGTATTCTCTTAGGGATATAAGTCTATGTTCATAAGTATATGTAAGTACATATGTTCATAATACAAGCATGGAAAGAGGGAACTTTCTTTGAGGATTTATGTTAACAAGACCCAGAATTTAAGGTGTACCTTAATGGCTATATGCTTCCACTCCCCACCCTGACCTCATAGCTATGGCAAACATAAATACTCTATATGTAGCCCTGAAACACTTCTTAATACCACGCTGGGACGCCATTACTAATTTCCACTCTACTTTTCATTATTTCCTTTTTTCTGCTTGCTGTAGGTTTTGTTTCCTGTTCTTTTACCCCAGTGTCTTAAGGTGAAAGTATTAAGTTATTGATTTGAGATCTTTCTTCCTTTTTAATATAGGTATTTGCAGATCTAAATTTCCTTATAAGCACTGTTTTAACTTCATTCCATTAGTTTTGGCATGTTGTGTCTTCATTTTCATTCACCTCAAAGTATTTTTTTACTTCTATTTTGATTTCTTCTCTAATCCATTGATTATTTAGTAGTGTGTTATTTAATTTCCACATATTTGTGTGCTTTGCAATTTTTTTCCTCTTACTAATTTCTAATTTCACTCTAATGTGGTCAGAGAGTATATCTTGTGTTATTTTTATCTTTTGAAATTGATCAAGGTGTGTTATTTGGTCTATGTTGGAGCATGTTCTATGTGAAAAGAATGTACATTCTTCTGTTGTTACGTGCCATGTTCTATGAATGTCTGTTAGGTTTAATTGATTTATGATATTTCCTTGCTGAGCTTCTCCTTAGTTGTTCTATCCTTAGAACATAGTTGTTCTATTGGTTCTGGGGGCGGAGGAATTCAAGATCAAGATGTCAGGAAGGTAGGTTTCATTCTGACGTCTCCTGAGAGGTGGCCATCATCTTGCTGTGTACTCACACGACCTCTTTGTGTGCATGTGAACAGAATGAGAGAGAGATCTTCTCCTTTTCTTATAAGGGCACTAATACCATTGTGAATTCATTTAACCCTAAATGTCTCCCAAAGGCCCCATTTCCATATACTCTCACAGTGGGGGTTCGGGCTTCAACATGAATTTTGAGGGAACACAATTTACTCCCTTTAGTCCATAACACCCCTCCCGGTCTTCCCAAACTCCAAGCATCTCAGAACCTTGTCTGACCACTCAGTTGGTTTTAGAGACCTGCCTTTGTTTACACAGTATATTGTGCATGCTTGCATCATAGAACTGATCACCCTGAACTATTACTGGATGCATGGTCTTCTCTCTGCCCAATAGACTCAGCTTTCTAATGATGGAATCTATCCTGGTTCATCCCTGTATCCCGAGGTCCTATAACAGTGGCTGCCATAGAATAGATGTTCAATAAATATTTGTTAAGTGGATAAATCATTCTTAAAAAACTTTATATGTCTATTACTAGAAATGCTTCCATTATTTTAAAATCCTAACAATATACTTGGAAAATAACTAGCTAAGATATTAAGAATATACATCTGTGTTGCATAAACACATTCAGAGGGAAGAAAATATTTTAACTCGACATGAACTTACTGATGACAGGTTTGATTTGAGGAAAACGTGGTTCTATAGTGCAGATTCCACCTTAAGTTAGGGAGCACAGAGCTGCTTGCGGCTCTAGAGATGCCTTCTGTGAATGCAAATGCTGACATGTATGACTAATGTAAGCACTCTCTCTTTTGAGTTAAAAAAAAAGATTCTCACCTGAATTTTTTCAATGCAAATAGAAGCATAAATAAAGATTTATGTAGAAATTGCAGATGGCTGAAACAGAATGAATGTGTAAAAGAGGTCAGATGAGAACAAAAAAAATCCGTGCTGAAAGTTTGTCTCCTTAAAAACCTTAGTATTTCTGTGGTTGGTGTTTGTGTTTTTATGTAATATTTATTATTTATACAGATATTGCTTGACTTACGATGACGTTATAGTCCCAACAAACCCATCTTAAGTTGGAAATATAGTAAGTGGGAAATGCATTTAATACACTTAACCTACCCAACATCAGAGCTTAGCTTAGCCAACCTTATATTTGCTTAGAACACATATTAGCTTACAACTGGGCAAAATCATCTAACGTAAAGTCTATTTTATGTGTTGGATATCTTTTGTACTTTGTTGAATATTGTGCTGAACGCGAAGCAGTACTGGTTGTTAAGTGTATCAATTGTTTACCTTTGTGACTGTATGGCTGATTGGGGGCTGCACTCACTGCCCCTGTCCAGCATCACGAGACAGGGCTGTACTGTTTATCGTTAGACCATGAAAAAATAAAAATTCAAAATTCAAAGTGCTGTTTCTACTGAATATTTGTTGTTTTCACACTGTCCTAAAGTCAAAACATCTTAAGTTTACCACTGTAAGTTGTGAACCTTCTGTATACTCCAGGCACTTAAGCATCTCATATACTACTTTGTTTCATTTAATCCACATAACAGCACTGGGAAGTAAACTTGTTGATTTTAGTTTATACTCTGCTTTTGTTTATGCTCTGAATTTTACTTTCATGGACTCTAATCAGGATTTTGGGGTAGATTCTTAGATATATTTGCTGATATGCTAAGCCATAGGAGCCTGGCTTCCCAAGTATAACTATGACATCCCCTTTTACTTTCCTACAAACAGTTGAACATTTGTGCATTTACCATTTTGGATTGGTAGAATCTTTAATTAATGTTAAATGTTGTTCATTGAAGACCTTTCCATGGACTGTTAATCATTTGACTCTAGCTATTCTTTTTATTTTTTAATTTTCATCATATATGTGTGTGTGTGTGTGTGTGTGTGTATGTGTGTGTGTGTGTATATGTGTGTGTGTGTGTGTGTGTGTATATATATATATATATACACACAAATTATATATATATATATATATAATTTATTGTCAAATTGGTTCCCATACAACACCCAGTGCTCATCCCAACAGGTGCCCTCCTCAATGCCCATCACCCACTTTCCCCTCTCCCCCACCCCTCATCAACCCTCAGTTTGTTCTCAGTATTTTTTTTTCTCAGTATTTAAGAGTCTCTTATGGTTTGCCTCCTTCCCTCTCTGTAACTTTTTTCCCCCCTTCCCCTCCCCCCTGGTTTTCTGTTAAGTTTCTCAGGATACACATAAGAGTGAAAACATATGGTATCTGTCTTTCTCTGCCTGACTTATTTCACTTAGCATAATACTCTCCACTTCCATTCACTACTTAGCTATTCTTTTTACTTTCTTTTGTGTTTGTGGTTAATTGAGCAGTTGTAATGAATCCCAAAAGTAAGCAATAACGGCTGGCCAGGACTAAAAGCTCTTTAAGGAAATTCCAGGTGCCATGAACCACACCCAAGGCAACTGATCTAAGCTTGGTCCCAGCCCAAGGACCCATGGAAGGATTGCTATGTGTTGTAACTATACTAGGCCTAGAAACTCCAAACTTCTTGGCCTTAGCATATGACGACTTAGAGGAAGGCAACTATATTGTTACTGAAGGAAACAATGCCCCCAGAAATCCCTTCTTTATTCTTCCAGTCCTCTAAATGACAAGAAGAAGCACCTGAAAGTCTCAAGTAAGCTTCTCTTGAATTTTATGTAGTTCTTTTTCCATTGGTGAAAAACTTTCTTTCAATGAGCCTTGCAGAAATACACCATAAATATTCTTGTATTTGTGTATTCTAAAACACAAATTTTAGCTCTTGTAGTCACTTTGTAACTTTGTAAAAGTTACACTTTTGATCTTTGTAAATGATCATTAGATTTGGCAGAATAAAAATAGCCTTATGTGTTTGTTGTCAGTGGTTTCTACAATGACTGTACTTAATTATCAGATTACATAGTATAGGTTATACAGATTCACATTTAGATACATGTGTTTTAGATGGTAAAAGATGAATTTACACCAAGGACTTCTTTTTTTCCTCAGCGTAACTATTTATGAACCACTTAATTTAAAGTTTATACTTGGAGATATTATAATAAATTGGGATACTGTATTTTACTCAGTTTACATTTAGTTTGAGAATGCTTGCATTCTATAAAATGTATTTCAAGACTTTCTAAAAAGACAAAATAGGCACTCTTTAAGCAGTTTACAAGATACAGATCTTTATCTCCTACAAAGGAAAGGAAACAAGAAAGCTGTAAATAATAAGTTCTGAATAGGAATGACATAAACTGCCTAATCAATGTCTTCCAGAACTGGCAAGTGACACCTCTTTGTTTTTTGCAAATAAAAACCTTCTTACCATCACAATATAAACCATTATCTCTGCAGGCAAGGTATATTTAGAAATGTACAAAATGTACATTTCCTGCCAGCCTCTAGATCAGTAGGTGGAGATCTAAAGTCATGCAAATATTACAGTAAATGCAGGCAACCAATTTCTAATTATTCCATATCAGCAGATTTGTGAGGAATATAATTTATTAAAAAAGAACAGTTTATGATCAGCAGACCTTGGTTATGACTGTTTAGGAATTCAGTGCATTTTGATCTAATCACAAAATCAAAATATTCATGAAACACAATGATATCTCCCCAAAGCAGCCGGGCAGCCATTAATTTTGAAATTCGGGTAATTTATTAACACTTATCTGAAGCTGTAAAAGCTTACCTCTGTGTTTGTAATATGGGGAAAAGTGAAAGCAGTTTTAAAACTGATTCCTAATGATTTATAATGGTTTGCTGTAATTTGAGCCAGAAATTCAATTAAAATGTATGTCTAGTTTTGTTTCAAGATCTTTAGTTAAAAATTCTATTAAAATTCTATTTCCTTCTTGCATTAAATGTATCTGTTATCTGCATATACAAGAAATATAAGAAAATTCTATCATTTATTCCCCAGTCTCCATAAATGCTTTAAAAAAGCATTCATTCTTATTTCATAATTCTGCTAAGGTAGCATTTGGAATTTATATATAGTAGAGGAAGAATTACTGTATATGCTATTTTTCTCAGTGAGGAAAGAAATCTAACACTGAATACTTTAGGGACAAGTCAAGTGATATTGGCCACTTTATCAAACTACAGGAAAACAAATAAAATGAAACAGACATTTTTGGCTCCAAATTATTCACTAATAGGTGGTCTCTGAGGCATAAAAAAAAATATAACTTCCCAGAGAAAAGGGTATGCGCTTGCATACCCTTCCCCTTGCAGGGAAGACTATTCAACTTCCCTGAAACAAATGCAAATGGATGAAAACTTTGAAAAAATTATCCTAAGGTATGAGATTCTTTAGATATATTTTTTTATTAAACCCAATGAACTTGATGGGTTAATTGAAGGAGAACCTGATCGGTTCTTGCTTCTTGTTTTCTGCTATTTTCTTGAACTACAGGAAATTTTATAATAATTTCCAAGGACAAACATTAACAGAAATGGTTTGTGTCTTAATTTTGTGGTACCAAAAGTCTATAAGTAGAAATAGAAATAAAGCTACAAGTTGTTGAGCATTTGCTACAGGTATATGTGGATGGATTGCATGGACTTTTAAATAGTTCAATCTCTTCAGTCATATATGTATTATATATAAATATTGTTATTCATATTTCACTAAAGTTGTAGCAGAGGCACAAAGTTTCACAGAACTAATAAGTGGAAGGGCTAGGATTTGAATCTAGAAGGGCTATGACTATCTCCTTTTCAATTTGGTCGTGTAGTGGGATGGAGCGATGAATGGTGGGAACTTCATTTTATAAAGCCAAGAGTCAGGCTAAAGTGAGCTAACTTGGAGTTGATGGACTGTTTCTGAGAAAGGAGAAGATTTAGTAGACAAAAGCTGATAGTGACTGAGAAGGAACAGAGTGGCATTTTCCTTGGTGTATCTCTTGTACTTTGATAATTACAAGATTGGGGCCCTACTTGTCTTCCCTCGCCTGGTGAACTGGGGACCCTGCAGGGTGCAGGGCTTGAGAGATGTTGAGCTGAGTGTCAAAATGCCATAACACAATCAAGGTAAATAGTAGAAAACTCAGTCACTCAGCCAAATGAGGATAAAGGAAAAATATAAAGAAAAAGAACAACAACAACAACAAAAAAGAGCAAGCAAGCAAGCAAGCAAAGTTATAATGTCCTATGAGCCTGAGACAGAGGGAAGACTAAAGATGAGATTGTAGAAAAGTCAAAGGAAGGGAAGTCATTCTGGAGCAATTCTCAAATGGAGAAGGCTTTTAATGTTACTCTGAAGGTCCCTTCTGGGATGGGCTGAGATCCTATAATGGGACAGAAACCAGTAAAGCATGTACTTTTATTTGACCACTCCCTTAATATTACACTGAGATTTACCTGTGTTTTACTTGTTGAAAGTTACCAATGGCCAGTGAGTTTCTGTTTTGTACCCCTAGGTGGGTTAGGGTCAGAAAACAGGAGACCAGCTATCCCCTACACATACTAGAGTTTCTGATAGGGGTGATAGAGTCAGAGCAGGGTTTTCCTGGACTAGGCCTGTTGATAAATGATGGAAAGCAGAATAGGTGCCATAATTGCTGTGACAGTACAGGTTTATGGAAGTAGATTCAGGGCTGAGGTGGGTGGGACAATTGCAGATGAATAGTATACTGATGGAGGAATTTTTCTAGGCATCATTATGCTCCGAGAATCCAACAACAATGGTCAGGTAGACAGGAATTTCAAATGCCTCACACAACATTACCTAAAGCAGGGCTGCCAATGAGGTCCGTGGTCAGAGGAAACAGATCAATTAGAGGTAAAGAAAATGGGAGTTGCAAGAGTAGGAGTCAAAATATACCACAGCAACGTACCTGGGTGGCTCAGTCAGTTAAGTGTCTGACTCTTGGTTTCTGCTCGGGTCATGATCTTACAGTTCATGAGCTGGAGCCCCATGTTGGGGTCTATGCTGGCAGTGCGAAGCCTGCCTGAGATTCTCTTTCTCCTTCTCTCTCTGATCTCCCAACTCATTTTATCTTTTTCTCAAAATAATAAACAAACATTTTTTTAAAATGTGCTTTCATGGTTGAGGGAAGAGATATTCAGAGAAGCCTCACAAAGTGATAGTATTTGGGGATATTCTGGGAGCAGTGTTCCTTTGGATTGGCTAGGTCTGTAGTTGACACTTAAACCATTTCCTGTCATGGGTGTGCCCACCACAATCTCTGTGCACCTTGTTAAAAGGTTTGCACAAGTCAGGTTGGCCAGTCAAAAGGCCATAGTGGCATAACCACAGTGTCTAGATTCAGATCTTCCTGGTGTGTTTATATAGAGTTGACTATTTTTCTAGAATAGGTCCTTTGGCATTCTGTATGTCCCAGGGCCATTTCTGGGACTCCTAAATTTGGGGAATGTGAGTCCAGGTGCTAGATTAATTGTCCAATTATATTCTTGATAAGGGATAAATTTTAGCTACCTTGTTAGAAAATACTTTCTTAAAGTCCACATATAAGAAACAAAATAGATGAACATAGGGGCAGCGAAGGAAAAATGAGATAAAAACGAGGGGGAGGCAAACCATAAGAGGCTCTTAAATACAGAGAACAAACTGAGGGTTACTGGAGGGGAGGTGGGTGGGGGAATGGGCTAAATGGGTGATGGGCAGGCATTACAGAGGGCAATTGTGATGAGCACTGGGTGTTGTATAAGTGATGAATCACTGGGTTCTACTCCTGAGACAAATACTACACAGTTTGTTAACTAACTTGAAGTTAAATAAATTATGTACTCTAAAAAAAAGAAAAAATACTTTCTATTAGGCTATATACTTGACCTATGCTGGCATGGAACAATTAATAGGGAAGCTCTGCAAGGTGTAATCATTTCTCACAGAATTCTGATGTCAAGTAAGTGGTGTGTGTTTCTTGGGAGATGGCCAGGTCATGAGCCTCTGCCCATGTTCAAAATGGGTATAGTTACCTCTTGAACAGAAGCATGGCCACAGCACCTTCTATAGGTTCCCTGATGTGGCCATGCCAAGAATATATAATAAGCAGAAATGGAGTAGATGGTGGTTAGGGAGCAAGACAGCAGTTGTGGAAGAATTACAAACAAAAGCAAGATTTAGGATGCACACGGCCAACACAGAGAACTGTGAGACCACCCGGCTCCCAATGCCTTCCTCTTCCTCATTGTCTGGGAATTTAATGAAAACCCTTACCCAAGAAACATGGGGCCTTTATGAGCACTTTGCCTTTTTGTTTGTAACTATTTTTTTCCTATAACCTTTTAATTTAACTATTTTTTTCCTATAATCTTTTAATAAGGGAGATTTTTCTGCAAGGCAGATCGCATATGAAAGGAATACCTCTAAAGACTATTTGTAGAAGAGGGTGGCTAATAAAAGATTTACATGGCAGGGGTTACATTCCCAAGGGTTACATGGGCAGGACAAAGTCAAATGGCCTTGACATAAAGGATTACTGATGCTTAGTGAATGCTGAATAATGCTGCATTGAAGAATTGGGATGGGACATGAGATCATTTGATTCCATTTACAAAAATCTAATAGACATTAGAGTCCTAGAGCTATTAAAAAGGCCACATGAGCACTAACAAATACTGGGAAATATTTAGGGTTTTCTGAATCCAAAATATAACATGAAATTTGAACCAACTTGTTAAAAATCAGAACAATTTATTCAGGATTAATTGTCATAACAAGTTAATGCATACATATGGTTTTGGCAGATATTAACTTATTTGTTCATTTTAGAAATTCACTAATGTTACTTCAAAGCAATCGTATTATCCTTTTACCATCAAACTGCTTGGAAAAAATGTTTTACATTTGATGTTTTTCCTTCTACCTTGTTGGCTCTCCACTCCACTGTAGTTTGGATTTTGTTCCCCCTAATCTAATGTAATAGCTTTCATTAAGTTCCTTAGTAATCTCTCTTCATTACCATTCTTTTTTAAAGAAATTTTTTTTAACATTTATTTATTTTTGAGACAGAGAGAGAGAGAGAGCATGAACAGGGGAGGGTCAGAGAAAGAGGGAGACACAGAATCTGAAACAGGCTCCAGGCTCTGAGCTGTCAGCCCAGAGCCTGACGCGGGGCTCGAACCCACAGACCGCGAGATCATGACCTGAGTCGAAGTCAGACGCTTAACCGACTGAGCCACCCAGGCGCCCCTCTTCATTACCATTCTAAATGGCTTCTTTTTAACCATAAACTTTCTTAATTTCTTTGGGGCATATCTTTCTGTCATTCTCCTTTTCAGTTTGTACCAAATTCTCCTGCTTCCCCTGGAGCATTCTTCTCTATTCCTTTGCAGTCCACTTTGTGGTTTCCTAAGATCCTATCTTTGGTTTCTCTCCAGGACCAGAACCCAGGTCTCTGGTCCCTTGGGTCAGACATTCATAGAGAATCATCCTATTCCAGTACAAGTGTTAAGGGCAGGTGGCTTCTGTAGCCTACCATTGTCTTCTGCTCCCCTGCATGGCAGTCAGATGGGTGCTTCCTCCAGCTAAATATTCATATATACTCTGCCACTACCCTCAAAGAGGACTATACAATCTCTTTGAACATTAATAGTGACTCATACATTCTGTATTTTCAGAACCTATTCTTCTATTCACAGAACGACTTGTTTTGCTGAAGCCAAGAACTAAACATGGCTTCACTTGTGCAATCTTGGCCAAGTATATACGGTTTGGTACTCAGTAATATTTGTAATTTCCATATTTTTGCTTTCTTGTAGTTTGTTCATTTTCTTTTCCTATATTTTGTATGAATTTTATTTTTTAATTTATTTTAATGTTTATTCTTGAGAGAGAAGGGGGGGGAGAGGGAGAGCAGGGGAGGGGCAGAGAGAGAAGGAGACACAGAATCCAAAGTAGGCTCAGGCTCTGAGCAAGCTGTCAGCACAGATCCTGACTTGGGGATTGAATCCCATGAGCCGTGGGATCATGATCTGAGCCGAAGTTGGATGCTTAACTGACTGAGCCACCCAGGTGCCCCTGTATGAATTTTAAAGCAATAAATCGTGCCGAGATTTTACTGATCCATCCATCCATCCATCCATCCAACCGTCCATCCATCCACCCATTTATTAATTTATTCCTTCCTCAAAAATCTCTTTCTCTCTTTTAGCATTAGATTGCTTTGTTTTGAAAAGGCAGCCTAGGGGCACCTGGGTGGTTCAGTTGGTTCAGCCTCCAGCTTTGGCTCAGGTCATGATTTTGTAGTTCGTGCTTTGGAGCCCCACATCAGTCTCACTGCTGTCAGCCTGTCAGCACAGAGCACGCTTTGAATCCTGTTGTCACCCTCTCTCTGCCCTTTCTCTGCTTGCACTCTCCCCCAAATAAATAAATATTTTTTAAAAAGAAAAAAAATGTAGCCTAAGAGGTAGAGCCCCAAGAACTTTCTGTGTAAGAAAGTTTAGGCTTGTTATGAGGGCACTTCATGAAACAAATGAGTATCCCTTAATTTTCTAATCTGAGAGAAATTTTGCCAGTAATTTCTTCTTATTCTTCATTGTATGGTCTGGGACACGTTCCTGACTTATGGGTGAATACATGTCTTGGTGGCCTTTGATGTAAATATTTTCCCATGTGCTTATTAGCAATTTGATTTTATGTTCATAAGCTGTCTATTAACATTATGTTCATAATTGTCACATTTTTGTCTCTACAATTCCTCCCTATAGGTTTGTGGCATATCTTTATTGATTTATGAGCTTTTAGTAGAATACAAGTGTTAAACTTCTGTTACATATTACATATTCCTTTGTTATTTGCCTTTTAATTTTGGTAAACTTCCATCTTTAACATTTTATAATCATACCTGTCATTTTCTTCATGAGTTTTTCCATTACTTATTAGCTATAAAACCTTTCTTTCTCCAAAGACTTACTAAATATTTGCTTAAAATTTTTTTTGGCTATTTTTGGTCATTCTGTTCTTCTACATTTAATTCCTAAATCCATCTGGAATTTTAGTATAAGGTATAAAGGGAAAATGCAATGTTTTTCCTAAATACTTCTCTATTGTTCCAGCACTTTTCAAAAGTAATTTTAAGTTACCCTCTCATCTGTGATACCCATTTTATACTATACTAAATTTTGATATGTTCTTAGCTCTGTGTCTGGGCTACTTATTCTCTTCTGTTAATTTGTCTATGTAGCCTTATCACATCTTCAATCATAGCAGTTTTATAATATATTGTGCTCTGGGAAGGTTAGGGTCTCCCTTCCTCCATTAGAATCTTTTCCAAAATGTCTTTAACCATGTGTTACTGTTTATTCTTACTTTGACAAATATTGGTATAATTTATGATGTTATATGTATTTCTCATGTCTCAGGTTACCCCAAAGAGGAATTTACATTGAAGCCATAAGAAAGGCTTTTGACAACATGTAGCATCTTGTGAAAAAAAGCCCTGGATTCTAGCTTTGACCTTGAACAAGTTACAATTTCTTTGAATACTACTTTCTCAGTTATGAAGTGAGAGATTTGTTTCACACAATTTTTAAGCTTTTTTTCAACTCAGGCTTTTTTACATACAGAGTTCTGATGTTAGAAGTTCAAACCATTCATTTATATATTCATTTATTCTCTCATTAAGTTTCTGAACAATTCTAGGGACAATAGTGGGAATGATGGCAGAGATTGGATGGAAGGAGGCAAGGAAGATGAACATATGCATAAAGTATAATTCTAATCTTCATGTGATTTACAATAGTGTATTTGTTTATCTCTGCCACTGGACTATAAGCTCTGGAAGGGGAGAGCCTACCCTTATTTCTTATACCTGACAAATGATAAATGCACATAGAGATGATTTGTTCATTGAATAAACACTGACTTCTACAAGTCAGAAGACCACCCTCCAAATTGGCCAAGGCAACAATTCCATAGCTGCATCTCTCTAACTGTCCTTGTCCATGAAAACCTACCTCTTCCTGTTTTAATCAGCCAACCCAGTTCTGTTTTCCATCCTATACTTTTGGGCCTAGCTCTAGCAACACAAGATGAGAAGCTGGATACATGGTGGAATAGTACTGGACTCCTGCCAGTTCCTTAGTTAAGTTCTATTACTTGGTGCACTGGAAGTGGGAAGGAGGACTTAATCCCAGTCACCACCCAGGATTTTCAGAAACTTCCCAAGATCCCTCTCTTTCATATTTCCAATCTGCCTTCATTTTAATTCTATTTCTGACTGTTCCTGATCTTGTTTCTTCAGTAGTTTTTTGAAGTTGGTTTTCATACTTGTTTAAACCATAGCTCTTCTGACTCTTGAGTGTCTGTCAGTCTGGCTGTGGCTATCTAAGATCATCTTGCATAGAAATCATGGCCAGCTGAATTTTAATCTTTCCCATTCCATTGGTTCTTACCTAGACTACCTCTTTACCCTGTGAAGAACTGACTGTTCAGAATCAGTGGATAGCATGAGAAAAATTTCCAAACTGAAAAGAAAGTGCTGCCACTGAGGGAGCTTTAGGATCCTATGGTCTTTCTTGCTTGCTTGCTTGCTTGCTTCTTTCTTTCTTTCTTTCTTTCTTTCTTTCTTTCTTTCTTTTCCAATTTAAATTGTGGTTACATACACATAATATAAAATTTATATTAACAATTTTAAGTGAAGAGTTCAGTGATATTAAGTACAGGAAAACCCTGGATTGTAAGTTATTCTGCGAGTGTTCCAGAAGACAAGCAAACATTTCTAATAAATTTTAACTTGATAAGCGAGCAATGTCTTGCAATATAAGGAGTACATGATAATGAATGAATGTCACATGATCACAACTGAGCCAATGGTTCTTTCTCTCTCTATTTCTCTCTCTCAGTCTGCTCAGATGCTCAGTCTCAGGCCATGGTGTTTGGCAGTGATTTTTCAGAATGTTGGAAGGTGCCCACAAATGGCACTAGTGTATTTTTCGTCACTCCAAAGCACCTATGGATGGTTCTTTGCTTTTCCATACAAGAGTAAGCTTAGGAATGCTTTGCTTCATTCTAGGTCAGGCTGCCTGCAGATATAGACCCTTTTCTCTGCTGCCTTATTGCCAGTTACATTAAATACAGTATATGACAAGACTTTATTAATACTATAGTATAGTCAACATTCATGAGAACGTATACAATGGCCCCCATGCAGAAAAAGGTTGAAATGAAAGGTGGTAAGAAGAAGGAGATGATTATGGTGGAAGTTAAGAAGGAAATCATCAAGAAGTATGAATGAAGTATGTGAGTGGCTGAAATTACAAGATTTTGTAAGAAGTCTACATCAACCATTGGCATAATATTAAAGAAGAAAGAAGAAATAAAGAGGCTAGATGCAGTAAAAGGAGTCAAAAGAATATCAAAGCAACCGCCATGTGTTCTGGAAGATGTAGAGAGATTGCTTCTGGTTCGGATAGAAGAGAAGCAACTAGCAGGTGATACTGTGACTGAGAACCTTATCTACGAGAAGGCAAAGGCCCTGTACACCGACCTCATGAGTAAACTGCCAGGTACATCAACAGAAAATAAAGATGGCTTAACGGCAAGCAGGGGATGTTTTGATAACTTTAAGAGGAGAAGTGGCATCCATAGTGTTGTGAGGCATGGAGAGGCTGTGAGTTTGGATGCTAAGGCAGCTGAGGTGTTCACTAATGAGTTCCAGAAACTCATGGTTTCCAACTGTTGCCTGCCGAAGCAAGTTTTTAACTGTTCTTTTTTGGAAAGAGATGCCAAAGAGGACCTACTTTACAGAAGAAGAGAATGCAATACCCAGTTACAAGCCCATGAAAGACCATCTCACCCTCTTGTTTTGTACTAATGCAAGCGGGTATTTCAAAGTCAAGCCGCTGCTCATGTCTCATTGTGAGAAGCCATGAGCCTCCAGGAAAGGCACGGTGCAGAAGACCAGTTAAACATTATGTGGAGGTCCAACAGCAAGGCTTGGGTCACTTGTATCTTGTTAATTGAGTGGATCAATGAGGTCTTCAGTCCTGCAGTGAAGAAATACCTTTTAGAAAAGAATCTGCCACCCAAAGCCATGCTGGTTATGGATAATGCTTCTGCTCATTCTCCAGGCTTTGAGGACAACTTACTGGAAGGGTTCGAGTTCATTAGGGTCAATTTCCTTCCTCCCAACACCACTCCAATCCAGCAGGTTATTTCAAACTTTAAAAAGCTTTATGCCAAAGCACTATTTCAGCCATGCTTTGAGGTGACAGAAGGAACAAAGCTTACCCACTGAGAGTTTTGGAAAAATCATTTCCACATCATGAATTGCCTCAAGAGCATTGATAAAGCCTGGGGTGGGGTCACCAAGAGAACCCTCAATTCTGCTTGGAGAAAACTGTGTCCTGATTGTGTTGTTGGACATGACTTAGAGAGGCTTCCTCATGAACAGGAGCTGCCAGTTGTTGATGAAATTGTGTCCTTGGGCAAGACCATGGGACTGGAGGTGGATAAGGATGACATATAAGAGCTGGTGGAGGAACATGGCCAGGAGCTGACCACTGAGAACTGATGAATCTGCGTTGTGAGCAACAGCAAAAGGTTATGGAGGAGATCTTGTCTGCAGAGAAGGAGGAGAAAAGGCAGACGAATCCCTCACTTCAAATGAGATTGGGGAGATGTGTAAAATGTGGGAAACAGTGCCAAATTTTGTAGAAAAGCACCACCCAAATAAGGCTGTAGCACTGTGATTGGTGAATCTGTTTAATGGCAATGCAATGTCACACTTCCACAAAATCCTCAAAGGGAGGCAAAAGCAAGTGTCATTGGATCGATTCCTTGTTACAGTTGCACAAAAAGGAAAAGATTCCGTTGAGCCAATAGATAGCAGTGATTCCATTAATGATGGTGAAAGTCATCCTACACAATAACCCTCCTTTCTCCTGAGTCCCTCACACCATCCAAAAAGGTTTTCAAAGGTAAGTGCATGATAATTTTTTTATTTTTCTTTATATTTTGTATTTGCTTTATTATTTTGTATTATATTACAGTATTGTAATCATTTTTATACAAATATTTTTGGTTTGTGGAATGAATCATCTGAATTTCCATTATTTCTTATGGGGAAAGTCTCTTTGATATACAAGTGCTTTGGATTATAAGCATGTTTCCAGAACAAATTATGCTTGCAAACCAAGGTTTTACTGTACTTCCATATTTTTATGCAACCATCACCACCATCCATCTCCAGAACCCTTTACATTTTATAAAACTGGAACTCTATAGCCATTAAATTATAGCTCCCTATTCCTTTCTCTTCACAGTCTCTAGCAATCATCATTCTACTTTCTGTCAATGTGAACTTGTCTAAGTATCTCATAAAAATGGTATCATACAGTCTATATTTTTTTAAATAACTGGCTTATTTCACTTAGAAAAATGTCCTCAAGTTTCATCCATGCTGTAGCATGTGTCAGAATTTCCTTTCCTTTTTAAGGCTAAGTAATATTCCACTGTGCATATATGCCACATTTTGCTTATCCATTCATCTGTTGGTGGACACTTGGGTTGCTTCCATGATTTAGGTATCGTAGACAGCCCTCTGTAAACCTGGCTATACAAATATCCCTTCAAGACCGTATTTCCAATTTTTTGTATATATACCAAATTGCTGAGTCATATGGTAATTTTAGTTTTTTTTTTTTTTTTTTTAATTTTTTTTTCAACATTTTTTATTTATTTTTGGGACAGAGAGAGACAGAGCATGAACGGGGGAGGGGCAGAGAGAGAGGGAGACACAGAATCGGAAACAGGCTCCAGGCTCCGAGCCATCAGCCCAGAGCCCGACGCGGGGCTCGAACTCACGGACCGCGAGATCGTGACCTGGCTGAAGTCGGACGCTTAACCGACTGCGCCACCCAGGCGCCCCGGTAATTTTAGTTTTAATTTCTTAAAAAATTTTTTTAAAGTTTATTTATTTTTGAGAGATTGACAGAGTGTGAGTGGGGGAGGGGCAGAGAGAGAGGGAGACACAGAATCTGAAGCAGGCTCCAGGCTCTGACCTACCAGCACAGAGCCCGACGCAGGGCTTGAACTTGGCAAACCGTGAGATCATGACAAGGGCCTGAGTTGAAAGCTCAACCAACTGAGCCACCCAGGTGCCCCAGTTTTAATTTTTTGAGAAAGTTTAATACTGTCTTCAATAGCAGCTTTACATTCCCACCAATAGTGCAAAGCATTCCAATTTTTCCACATTCTTGCCAACACTAATTTTTTCTTTGCTGCTGTTGTTGTTGTTGTTGTTTTAATGTTTATTTATTTTTGAGAGAAGGAGACAGCGCAAGCGGGGGAGGGACAGAGAGAATCCGAAGCAGGCTCCATGCTGACAGCAAGGACCCTGATGCAGGGGCTAGAACTTATGTACTGTGAGATCCTTACCTGAGCTACAGTTGGACACCCAGCCAACTGAGCTACCCAGACCCCCTGTTGTTGTTTTAATAGTGGCCATTCTAATGGCTGTGAAGTGGTGGCTCATTTTGGGTTTGATTGGCATTTTCCTAGTGAATAGTGATGTTGAGCATTTTTTCATGTGCTTATTTGGCAATTTGCATATCTTCTTTGGAGAAATGTTTATTTAAATCCTTTCCCTACAGGAGCCTATGTTTTAAAAATCTTGCCTGAGGGGCGCCTGGGTGGCGCAGTCGGTTAAGCGTCCGACTTCAGCCAGGTCACGATCTCGTGGTCCGTGAGTTCGAGCCCCGCGTCGGGCTCTGGGCTGATGGCTCGGAGCTTGGAGCCTCTTTCCGATTCTGTGTCTCCCTCTCTCTGCCCCTCCCCCGTTCATGCTCTGTCTGTCTCTCTCTGTCCCAAAAATAAATAAAAAACGTTGAAAAAAAAATTAAAAAAAAAATAAAAATCTTGCCTGAAATCCTTTTTCACTGTTTCAACTTTTCTGAGATATAACTTTCTTTCAATGAACAGTTAATTTTTACCTCTTCTATGATGCTCTCCCTGACTTCCCTAGGCAGAACTGATTGTTTCCTTTTCTATTTTTCATTTATATCTTGTATAACCTCTAAGAACATTTGTTCCAGAACCTCACAATCATCCCATAAACATACATGTTTCCTCTCATCTAAACCTGAAGTCAGCAATGATGTTTTATTAATCTTTTCACACATATTATTTGTTCTATATCTGGCACATAGTAGGTGCTCAGCAAAGTTCTCTTGAATGGAAATGTCAATAATACATTAATTATCTACTCTCAAAATAAAATGTTTATTTTTATAGAGAACTATTTCACTTATGGCTTCTTAGGAATTTGACAAATAGTGTCTATTAAGGCCACTTGAACTGTTGTTCCTACTGTCAAAAATGGGTGGTGATCCTTAACTCTGACTGAACATTGAAATCATTTTAATTCTTGGGTTTAAGCTTAGAGATGCCAGATGAGGCCCGGGAACTATGGTTTTAAATTCAGATTATCCTAATGTGTGTCCAGGGCTGAGAACCATGAAGAATCACTGAAAACTGTGACCACAATGTCTATTGCTCTTTTTCAGCTTTATGGAACTGTGACACTAGTGTTACTTTATAGGAAACATCATGAAAATTCATTTGTAGATCTGTGCACTTCTTAAATTTCTTGCCTGCATTGAAATAAACCAAATACCTCTTCTCTATACCTCATATCTCTCATAATTAATCACAACACAATCTATTTAGTAGTCCAACAGTCATGAGGGTGTTCCTGTTTTATTTTAGTTTGAGAGACATAAGGTCAGGTATTACTAACCCAGGCATTTGGAATCCATGGAATCAGGTAAGGGGCATGAAATATCTCCAAGTTGGAGCTATTTCCATGTGCAATGTTATCAAAGTTGGCGGGGAGATGTTGGTAACCTCTTTGCACTGGTAGATGTGGATTTTATAATTACTTGTGACTTTGCTTCTTTTATTGTCTCTGGCTCTAGCGTTGGCATTCTTTTAATGTGCATTTCTGTACAAATTAGAAAAGCAAGAGTTAAGATGTAGAACTTATGTGTCTGGCCACAGATGTTCAGAGCAATTCAGCGTGTCAAGCTGAGGTCAAATGAATAGGTAATGTCATTACTAAATGGTAACATTTTCCGAGAGCTTTAAAGAAATTCAAGTCCTTTTTAAATCTACATTTATTTTATCTTTTTTTCAGGGTGATAGGTTGCACTTCTAGTTCTTGTCAGAGATTTGTACATTAAAATGACTTTATATTTAACTATTCTAGAAGTCAACTTTCCAAATAGTGTTTCAGGCAGTGCCAGAAGAAGACATACAATTTTATTTGAGATATAGACTTCTTTTTAAATTCAATGAGATGTACATGTTTATTGGTAAAGCTGATGTGGCATATGCCTATATATCCTTTTGATATATTAACAAAGACTCTGGGGGTTAGGTCATGTTTTTAAATTCCATGACCTGAATTATAGGTATTAATTCAATCTTTTCACAGTTCATTAAATTTAAAACGCTATAGCTTTCAGAAGTTTTAGGAAGTACTTACACCAATTTGGAAGCTAACAAAACAAACTCCATGCCTGTGCATCTGTGTTTTGCGTTTTGATGATACACATTGATACATAGGAGGATTTGGTTACAAACCACATTATGTACCTTTTAAGCCAGCGATGTAGCATTTATGGTGCAGAGTTTGCAAAAATGGATCAATGGCAAAACTGGGTTATTGAGTTACATTTTAGTGCATGCCACCCCTATGATGTTTGTAAAGGACCAAGTCACATAGTAAGCAGGACAAAGTGGGTGCCTCCAGCTCTGAATTATCTCTGGAATGGAGGTGAGCAGAAACATAGTTAAGTATATAGCAGAAACTGTTGGTGCCTCGTACATTTCCTTCAAATCTTTACGTTTCTTGCACACTTGCTGGTTTATAGTTGGTAGCATCTCCAACGTTTTATCTAAGGTCTTTTTCCACAGCAAGAGAGGTCGGCTTAGCCCACTTGCAGAGCAGACTGGAAGGGCGGGGGAATTATCTTCTTTTTTAGGCACAGCCCTCAACCAGGGATGGAAGAAGTTGATAGATAAATACACTGGCTCCTTTTTCCACATGTGGGAGGATCTGAAGTACGCAGTCTGTCCATCTCCCAGACTTCCCCAGTTGGATTATCTCTCAGAGGCAATTTTCTCGAGAACACACTGTTCACTGCATCACTGGCAGTGAACTTTTTCCATGTCTGTGTCGCTCCCGTAACCAGTCTCTTCTGTCTCTCCCAAACTTGCAAACAAGTCTTTGTCCTAAGGTTCACTTCTGGGGAAACTCCAATATAGGATAATTGACAATGGTATTTGCTGTTTTACTTTTGTTTTACAATGGAAATTTATGAGAATTTACCAAAAATGTATTGCAAATCAATACCCTAGGAACTCTGGTTTCGAACAACCCCTGATGTCTTCCTGCACCTCCATTTCCTTATTTAGAAACTTAACAGATGGCATAAATGACCTCATTCTAAGAGTCTCTTATTTTAAGACCTGCATTAGAGCATCTTCTTCCCTCACCCAAGCATTATTTCTGCAGTTTACTGCTGAGTGCTATTTCTCTGTGCAGGTAAAGCACAGAGTCTCTTAGCCAATGCAAGCAGAGCTTCCAAAAAGTCTTTCTGCTTGGTGCATTCTTTCAGAGCCCTGTTCTCACTTGTCATCCGCTCAGACTCTGGGTACCATTCCTTCCACTCCACTCCACTCTTCTGACGTTGATAGTTGCAGTCTCAGCTCTAGAACATCAGGATTCCAGGCCCCTTTCTCTGAAAAACCCCTCACTTTCTTCTCCTTTCCTCCCAGGGAAGGGTTTGTTTTGTCTTCATGTGATCGATCAGAATTTGCTTCTCTTTGGGACTCCTACAGTCACTCCCTACCTGAGGTAGAAGCACTTGCTCCTCGATCTGACTTCATTTGCATGGTTTAATAAAAAGTGATTTCATGCCATGCTCAATAGATATGTACAGCATGACAGGCCAATTCCACAGATAAAGTTAGTACCTTTTAAGGTGGTTGAAATAATTGTGAGAGCTGCCAGCAATGTCTTACCTTCAAGGAGATGGGAGTAAAGACAAAAAGAAATGAATGTGAAATAAGTGGGGAAAGCATACACTTTGGATGTTTATTTTTTTATTTTTATTTTTATTTTTATTTTATTTATTTATTTATTTTTTTTATTTTTATTTTTAAATGCAAACACAGTTGTTACTTTCCATGCCTTGGCTGGTCTGGAGGGGGCTGTCTTGGGTTTCCTGAGCACCTGCGGCTCTGCAGTCTGTCTTCCTGGCAGAGAGAAAGGCATTCAGATTCTGGGTATTTGTTTTCTTTTGCTTGCAGCTATTCTTAGATTTGGAACAGACATATGAATAGATAGGAGTACTATGGAGAGAGACTTATGGGGTCAACGTGGCATCCCTGTTGCTCAGAAGGGGCTTCCTGCAAAAGGGCCATCAGTCGTCATGTTTTTCAGGTGGTTTATCTCAGTTTATTGGGGCTTTGACATCCAGAGCCTCGGGATCATGGTAATTCCAACAGGCATCTCGCCATCCGAATGAATGAGAACAGATGTACGAATGTATGTGGACTTGATTAGACCCAATACTGGGTTCTAAAGCACTGAAGTAGGGCTCTGGACCACAGATCCTGATGGAGGAGCCGGATTTCCAGCAGTCAATAAAGAAAGGCCTTCCACCCCACATCCCAGGAGTAAATTGGGATGACAGCGATATTCAAATTCAACAGAGCTTATAGTGTAGGGAGGATAGGCTTACTCATATCTACTAGTGTCTGTGATGAATTTAGGGTTTTCCAAGTTGCTTTATTCACATTGGTTCTGAGTAAGCTAAACATGGTTATATTATTATCTTGAACTGCAGTGGTTTCCCGGTTAACATGTCACTTATAGTATCCCAAATCTTCAAAGTTCAAATCCGATTAATGGAACATTGAGGCGGGTAAAGGAAGAGTGTTTCAGAACACAACACACAAATGATATGGACTCTTTCTTGCCTATACTGGAGCAAAAAGTATGGTGGGGCTGGGGTGGGGAGGTGGGGAGGGGGGATATCTAGATGGTTCTCTAAAGAACCATGACTTGGTTTTGAGGCAGCTCCAGATGAAAGAGATTTCAGAAATGTATTTATCATGGGTCTTGTGTTATAGTGTTTTTCATTCACCAGATTTGAAGTCCCTTGCTGGCAGTCTGTTCGTTTTCCTTATTGTTGATATCTTTACACAAGCTTAGTGTGTCAGGGACAGTAATTTTCATCAAACATGCTTCCCATGTTCCCTGGCCCCATGAAGTTAGGTGCGCCATCTGGATAGTTCTGGCCAGTGAAATAATACTTGTCAATGCTAAGCTGAACCAGCAAAAAACCCATGAATGATCCTGCAGTGTCTCTCTCCTCTGTTTTGGAGAATAAAAATGTTCCAGATGGTGGTGCCCCCGTCAGTCTGTGTTCATGAGTAACTGTGTGAAGGACAGCCCTATATTTGATTTATATTGAGCATGTGATGTTTGTGAGTATGTGAGAAATGTACTTCCGTCGTATTAAGTTATTGAGACTTTAGGATTATTTGTTACTACAGTATTATCAGTCTATTTTGACTAATATAGACATTGGCATTTGATATAGGATGGTGCAAAACAAAAATACAAAAATATGTCACTTTGGTTTAGTGATCCAGTCACAGGTAGTGAGTAAACAGATAGTAGAGACTGGAAGGGTGGTGATTATTGAATGCTGACTCCCCAAAATAGCCTCTTGCTAAGACAAAGCTGTTTCCTTGTTTCTCATCTCAACCCAGAGAAGTTCTTGCAGACATAGATTTGCTGACTTAATGATGTTTCCTTTTTCCCCTCACAGATTCCCCTAATCAGAGCTAATCCAACTTCACTGTGTGCTCTCAGAGTACTTTATCTATCTTTCTATTATAACATTTGACATGGGCTGACTTTATAGTTGCAGTTATTTGTGTCTATGTCTTCCTTGTGTCTTTGGTCCCCATGAACGGACTAAGTCTTTCTAAATTTTTTAAAAAATGTTTATTTTTGACAGAGAGAGAGAGAGAGAGAGAGAGAGAGAGAAAAGCATGAGCGGGGGAGGGGCAGAGAGAGAGGGAGACACAGAATCGGAAGCAGGCTCCAGGCTCCGAGCTCTCAGCACAGAGCCCGACGTGGGGCTCGAACTCACAGACCATGAGATCATGATCTGAGCCAAAGTTGGATGCTCAACTGACTGAGCCACCCAGGCGCCCCAGGACTAAATCTTTCTAAAGTTTGGATGATGTGGGACATAATTTGGAAAAATTAGCTGTGTTAAATCAATTATTTCCAATAAGTGTGAGTGGATAAATTTCTTTTGTGTACTTATTCAATGTATATTAGTCAGGTGGAGAGAACATTATGGTGCTGTAACAGCAACATCCACAAATTTCCATGTTTTGTTAAATTTTTTTATTTTTTTATTTTTATTATTATTATTTTTTTAATATATGAAATTTATTGTCAAATTGGTTTCCATACAACACCCAGTGCTCATCCCAAAAGGTGCCCTCCTCAATACCCATCACCCACCCTCCCCTCCCTCCCACCCCCCATCAACCCTCAGTTTGTTCTCAGTTAAATTTCCATGTTTTGACACACACAAGTTTGTATCTCACACTGCCTGTGCAAAATGGATCAGTATGGCTTTCTGCACCATCGGTGACAGGAACACAAAGTTTGACATCTGGAATGTTTTTGGTAGCTGTAACAGAGGAAGAAATATTCTGGAGAACCATACATGAGCCTTGCACTGTCCAGCCCAAACACCTCATGGAGGGAGGGGTGGAGCCACTGGATTCTAAAATCTATATTTTCAAATTCTTATTCAATGAGCAGGGTTTGTTGTTGTTGTTCTTCTTCTTTTGTTTTTTTTTTTTTTGTTTTGTTTTGTTTTTCTTTTTGGTAACATTTTCATATTCAGATTTTACTGTGCTAAAACCGAAACTAAGCTAGATACCAAATTAGCAAAGACTTATTTATAAGGTTGCGAGAGAACCATCTCCCTCCGCTTTTGTTGCTGCGGGAGTTCAAAGAGGGTTTGAAAGGAGAGTGGATATTATAGAGTAAAAGGGAGACGGTCTTTTAGAGTGAGACCTTTGGAAAGGGTGTGGGGAAGTTTTGTGAGTCGCATTTCAGTATATCTGGTTGTCCTTGTTCAGTCGTGAGTAGAACAGGTTGAGGAGATTTCCAGAGAAGAAGAGACGGTTTAATCTGTGGTTGGCCATTTCCTAGAACTAGTGGAGTTCAGTAGTTCGGTCTTTCTCGTTAAACTGATGGAATATTTGAGTCGTGGTCCTCAGGGTGGGTAGTGGTGACAGACAGTTCCTCAACTGAATTCTTAATCTTAGTGAGTTTTGTGGGTTTTTTTTTAAATTTTAAAAGAGTGAATTTTAACCATAAACAAATTATACTTTTGTAAAACAAAACAAAAAATAATGATGCTTTTCAGGGGATGGTCACAATTTGTATATCCCAGAACAGGAAGAATACTGGGATATGAACAGCACTAGAAAATGAAAAACAACACTTCGTTTCCAAGTTACTGGTTTTCTACATGGCAGCATACTATGTTTTCATTAGAAAGGAAACCTTAGTGAGTTTTGGGAGCAGCCCCAAATTGTTGCTTTTTCATCTAGTGTGATGAATTATGAGGGCTTGGACTGGTCAACAAATCTCTTTCTTTACTTTTCTTTTTTTTTCATATGACAAAGACAGTGAATTAGGTGATGTTTAAGTTGTCTTTGGATGTTTACAAGTCTGAGCCTCCATGATGATGTTGCTACATACTAACGGAATTACCTCATTTTATCAATGGCTAATTGAGGTGAATAACAATTTGTCTCTCAGGGTGGTTATAGGGAAGAGTCATGTTACAACAGGAATCTTACAAACGAACACACCCACTGAGTTATGGAATTCTCTGTAATAACCAGCCATTCTCTGTTATTCCAAGGTGACAGCTTTTGGGGGTCCTCCTTCTTAGCATATGTGTCTGTGGCTTAAGAGACTGCTGGGAGTGCACTCTCCTCTTCGTACATCCCTGGAGTAAAGGCTCTTCTCAAATTGTGGTTGCAGCCTTGTCTCCCAGAACCTAAGGCCATTTGCGACCCTGCCACTTAGATGTGCAGTCAGCTGGAAACCTTTATTCAAAGGAGCTGCTCCAGGCTTAGCGACTGCCAGGCTGATGCAACTTGCCCAGCTGCACACATCCATGCCACAAAGTTGGAATCTATGCCCTGAAACAACCTGGATCCTTCCCTGCATATGGTTTCCACACTTCAGCTCATCCAAGTCTGCCACAGAGTTCACCATGGGGCAGAAAGTACTGTCATGATTTTAGAAATTGTATAGTGGTCCTATTTTCATGTAAATTACAAATAATGGATGCTCAACAGTAACTTGAGGGTGAATTTGTCAAGGGCCAATATTTTGCTAGTGCCGGTTTCTAATTCACAAAGTAGGAATCTCTTTACACTTCCACCGGGAAGGGTGATAATTTGCCAGTTCAAGGAAGATGTTTGAACTTGGTACCATGTAAGAATTCCTAACATTTACTCAGCCCTTAACCACTGTGCCAAGATCTTTATATGCACAATGACTCATTTAACCATCAAAATCACTTGAGTTGAGAGGTTGATACTATTTATTCCCCCATTTTCCAAATGAGAAAAATGAGGAAGACTAAAGTAATTTTCTTGAGATCATACATAGAACAATGACATACTCTAGCAATGTCATTAGAAAATTTTGTTAAATGGGCAGTCTTTCCTTTTTTTTAAAATTTTCACTAATGGTGTAAATTTTTATTTTGGAAAAATTAATCAGTTTTAAGCATCTTAATTTTATTTCACTTTAAAAAATATCATCACAAAGATGCCACAGTACAACGGGACCTTAATTCTTATGTGGGACTTACCCAGTGTTGTTGGCAGTGTTTGTTACAGTGGCCTATGAGTATCTGCCATGTTAAGTTTCAAGTTGCATTACCCCAGAAAGGAGAAAGAAATATGTTCTTCATTTTATACTTGGTGGTGGTCATGATAGATGCCATATTTCCTGGTGAAAAACTGAACTCTGCCTCTGTGACCTGGCAAAAATTGTTGCTTGTTTTCTTTTTAAGTCATTTCGATGAATAAAAGGAACTTACTCATTTCTGAGGATCCTAAGAGCAGCAGCAGAGAAAGGCATCACATCACCTCTCTTTCTCGCTTTGATTGTCCATCTCCCTCACACAAAAAGGTTTGTCCATCTGTAAAATGGGGATTATAAGTGACCTTAAAGAGGATGCTTGCCGAGCATTCTGGAATGTATTATACAAATGGCAAATATGACTCACTTTCTCATATGGCCCTTTTCCAGAGAGTAAGGCTGGGCAACAATTTCCCTGAATCTTTGCAGGTAGGTATAAGCTTGAACATTTATGAAGCACTTATAATTGTGCAGTATATCACTCGGTAGGCACATACATTTGGTCTGAATCTTGATAAAGAAGTTTTTAAAAATTTCTCCCTGTTTTCCTGGCATAATATTCTGAACAGCAGCAATGCAATCTGTTGTTTGTTTAGAAAAGATGGCAGAAGCATGTATGGGGTGTGTGTGTGTGTGTGTGTGTGTGTGTGTGTGTGTTGTGGAAGAGGCTAGTCATATAAGATACCTTCATAGTCCAGGAAAACAGAAATTTGGCAACATTCGGAGTTACCTGAGCTAGTAATCATCATTTGGGAAGAGGGTAAGGTCTGGAGTGAATTAATCAAAGCTACATTCCAATGGTGGGCGTATAGCAGAGAGTCCACCCCACATTCTCTCTCTCCAGTGTGGTCACATGCACACAGAGACCCACACATATGTATGCACACAAGGAAGAAGGGGGTTTTTATTTCATGGTCAACCCACAGTAGAATTCTTCTGTCCCTCGCTTTGGCAATCCTATCTTTTCCTCCCTTTGACTTTTCCCGCTTCCCATCTTGGCGGCTGGGCTCTGCTAGAGGGCAGAGGAAGCATCTGAGCTGACGGAAGAATCACCATAGCAACATGGCAGTGAGTCCTGCCCCCAAAGGTCTAGCCATGCTTGGCTTTTGGTCTTAGCTCAAGTGAAGAATTATGATGGTCTTCCTCACAGCCCAATCTGTTGTGATTTTGAACTACCTTCCTCCCCAGGTCGGCTCCTTCCCCAGGTCTCTGTACGGTTTTGGGAGCTGGAGTTTCTTTTTCTGTCCACCAGGCCAGAGATGCCAAATGCTGATTTATTTACATGTTTCAGATAACAGGCCAGCCCTATCCAAAGATATGGTTGGCAGCCACCTACTGTTGTGATTCAGGGCTCCCGGGAAAGAGTGGCAGCTCTAGGACAGGGAAGCAAGTGCTGGTCTTTCAGGTAGGAGGTTGGGGCTCATACTTATTTCCTATAGCCAGTATACAGCTCCACTTTCTATGTTTTCTTTTTTTTTGGTCAGTGATTGAACTATAGGTATATTCAGCAATATGGATGAATAACTCCTAGTAATGCGATGTTGAGTGTGAAACATAAGTTCCAGAAGATTGCCTATTGTATAATAAAGTTAAAAACTACTAAAACTAAACAAGGTTGTATAATCATGCCTATATTTAGACATGATTTTTTAAAAAGTGTATGTGTGTATACGTGCGTGCAGGTGCATTTGCTTATGTGTGTAAAGGTAGACAAACCTTCTGGCTACCTCAGGTCGGAAGGAAAAGGATAAGATAGGGGTGATAGATATAAGTTGTCAATGTTAAGTCCTTGGGTTCAGAGGTGTGCTTAGATATTCATTATTTTATTTTACTTACTTCATAAGTATTTTACTTACTTCATAAAGTAAAGAAGGCAATGCCTAGAATAGTAATGGTGGCATGTCCTGAAGCAATGATTATGGTTAGTCCAATTACATGTATTTGAGGGTCACAAAACTGAAACCAAAACCAAGTACTCCTTAACTGTAGCTGCTGATGCAAGTTACCCCTGCTCTCTGCACCTTAGTTATCTTACTTGCAAATACAAACATTCAGTCCTTAGCAATCTTAGCATTGAATACATTAAGCATGTCACCAGAGAGCTAAAGGGGTTCTTAGCTCAAAAAGATTACACACCTTTTATAGAAAACTCAAAATTCTCTAAACACATACACATATACAGAGAGAGAGAGGCATATAATTCTGTTAAGTGGATAGCTTGGGTAGCCTGAGAAAGTTTGAAAATATATATACATACATACATGTATGTATGTATGCACACACACACATCCCTGTGTGTGTGTGTGTGTGTGTGTGTATTTACACCTCAGTTCCCCTTAAGCTCATGTGTGTGTGTATGTGTATGTTTGTGTTTCCTTTTGATAGGTGATCTGCATTTATTCCTTTCAAGATGAATAGCAAAATGGTAATTTTGACACATTAAATACATGGGAAAGAAATGAGCACATTACCTTTTCAGTTAAATTCCACAAAGGAAAGTAATTCTTTTGAAAATGATTTAAACATGTTAAAGTATATCCTTCAAGTTCTAAATCATTTTTGAAAACTCTTGAGAAAATTTCAGGACCTGAAGGTCTTTGGGTTATTTCTCCCCATCTAAAAAATGAGGGTCAGGCAAAGTGCAATATGATATTATAGCATTTCCTAAATCATACTCTTAAAAAAAAATGGACACACATGGCCCTGTGTGCTGAAATCCATCCAAGAAAGAATCCATATGATTGCTATTTATGTTTTCTTACTCATTCATTGACTTTTCTCCAGGAACTTTGAATCCTGATTGGTCCTTATAAAATTATCCATTGCCGTATACGGTTTCAGTACACATGTACTGCAGGGGTGTGAGACACCAGTGTAAGCCACATACCCAGCAGTCTGAGGGATTAATCAAGAGCCTGTTTGTATAAGGGCAGTTTATGAAAAGAATTCATCTCAAGTGAGGAGGAAATGGAAGAAGTAAACAAGTTTGGTCTCAGGACAATGAGCTGTTGTTAGAGGAGTGCCAATGTTTAGCAAAGAAAGAAATATATCTTTCAGGTTGTCTTTTGGCAATCCAGAACTTGAGTAGATCTCAGAGGTGGTGCATATAACAGACGTGGGTCACAAAAGAATCTCTGTACGCCCCCTCAAAGCTACTCTCTAGCCCCTGTGGCAGAATCTAACAAGTAGTACAACTTGTGTTGTCTTAACATCCATCATACCTCACCATGTAGCAGCCTTGCTGTGGGTAGTGGTAATTCTGCCTTTACCCTCTAAATCAATCAGTAGAATTTCACCCTCCTGCCATAGGATTGGTTGGCAGGATGGCACATAACAAGGTGGCCCAGTCAAAGTGAAGCTCAGGGCTTGCGTTTGATGGGTAGGGAAAGAAAAGTCTTGTTTCCTTGCCGGAGGAGGGTTGGGTAGGGAGCCATGTGTGTGGATGTAAACACCTGGATTTGGTGAGGCCTTTTGCCCTATGTGGAAAGCCAGCCTGAGGACAAGGCTGACCTTGAAGGAGGGCAGAGCAACAATGCACTTGTACAGAAACAGAGCTTGAACACTTATCCAAACAGTCCAGGAGCTGATCTACTTCTGGGTATTTCTAGTACTTAAATAATACAGTGCCTTTACCACTCAAGCCATTTTGATTTCATTGTTGTTGCCAGTGGGAGCCAAAAACATTGCTTATTTTGGAAACACTCAACTGTGGTGGCTAGTTAGGCGTGCTGAATTGCAGAAAAGAAGAGAAGAAGAAGCAAGAGAAGAGAACCATGGTTATTGGGACTCAGCCTCACAGCACTCTGGAAATTTGTTCATGAGGTGATATAATTAATATCTCTATTTTATAGATCAAAACGTATCTGCATGAAGAGGTCTTCTGGTGGGTCTAATGGTCCCATATGACTTACCATGTAAATAAGACTACAAACCCTGTCTTTTGATTCAGCTCCCACAGATAGCACAGATTATTGTGGCTTTTTAAGTACTTTTTTGAAGTTTAAAAACCTGGAGCCATTTTAATAAATCCTTTCAGATTTAGGACATTCAGATAACTTATATCTCTTTGAAATTCACCTGCAAATGATAACTAGCCGATTTGGGGTTGACTGTCTTTTATTGTTGTTAGATGGAGTTGATAGAGTATAAATGATTGAGAGAACTCAACCCCCAGTCAGAAAGTTGTACTCCTGTTCCAGCTAATTGAATTTCTCTGGCTGGCAGGAAGGTCAAATAATAATGATAGCAATTGTTTATTGAGCATTAGCTTTGTGTTAGGTATTGCGTTAAGTGCTTTACATGCATTGTTTCATTTAATCTTTGCAAATACTTTGGAGGTTGTTACCACTGTGCTATTTTTCATAAGTAAAACATTAGAAATGCAGCAGGAATGTGATCTGGGGATGTTATTAAGAGGTTGATGAGGGTTCATAAACTCAGACCACCATCAGGCATTAATACATAATGCTTTCAACATGATAGAAACCACCGTGATCCCACTCAAGATGCAAACAGGTCCCTCTAAAATGGTTTGCATCATTCATCAACTGAAAAATTATTTTAGGTGCTGCCACTAATCTTTTTCTAAAATCTTTAGTATTGGTCCTTCTGAGTTTGAATAACCCATTACAGTTTTTGAAAATTTGCTTTCAGTACAGGAAATAAAATTGATTTTTCAAAATACATTGTTATTTTATATTTGAAAGTAATTTGATTGAATGCTTCATGCTTCATTGGTTGACAACTATATATTAAGGAGTTATAAAGAGGAGAGAGGCATTGCAGTTTTGAATAACAGTGATGAAGAATCAATTTCTGTAACTGCACCTCATGTTTTTATTTTAAAATTGAAATAATGGTTTAATAGTTCTGTGATATTTTAGAGAAGGTTGATTACTTACACCTTTTCATAAGAATAAATATGTGTCTCCTACAACATGCCTATAAGGTGTTTATAAAACACAACTGTGTATCTCACAATGATTTTTTTTATAAGACATAGTTCTTGAAGGTGAATGCTACTTCTGGTTGGAATTCGTTATAAAATTAAAAATAAATTCTTCCAAAGGAAAACACACCACGGGGGAGATCGGAAGTATTTGGGGGTAAAAGTAGTTCAGATATTGCCAATTCTACAGCTACTGGACCTCATACTGTATCTCTACATTATGAGATAGTGGCTGTGGAAAGCTCTAAACTAGAAACTTGCTTTTTCCTTAAGGCATTTTCTTACCTTGAGGATATCCTTTCTTCTGGGTGTTAGCTGTCCCCCCCTCATTTTCTTCTTGGGTCAGGTGGACTTATAAATATTTTTCTTCTTTCTGCCAGTTCCTTGACTCCACACTCAAACCCAGCAAAGCTTTGTTGCACCCTTTCTTGGTTTACAAACTTAAACCACGCCTAGGTCATTAATCTCCATCAATATGCCAGATGGCAACATTACACTTTGCAGGTAGGTCTCAGCATCTCACATGTGATTCACAAAATTTCTAAGTTCAGGGTTTCAGGAAGACATTAGCTTCCGACTACTTTGATAAAGTTTTATAAACTTGAGAGCTGGTAGTCAAATTTACTTAGAAGAAGGCACACTTGTACCATCAGCGTTTCTCATTTGCAATAGCTACGTTGCTGAACGGTAAAAGCTGGCATTTTTTCTAACACATGGTATCAAATACAAACATATAATTAACTTATCTTAGCACTCCTCTCGAAGTGAGGCAGCTCCTGCCAATCCACGGAGCTTCCAAGACAGATCAAGGACATGGTGAGAAGCGTTGGCTTCCCTGCCTGCAGTATCTCCTTCTCTATCCACACAGAGATAAGGTTTCTTCTCACCATCTTCAAATCCCCTTTAAGCTCCCATTTTACCCATCTCTAAACTTTGTCTTCTGACTACTGATCCAGATACAGCTATGGAAGCAGGGACCTGTCTTCACCACATGCTGGACCTGGCTTGTCCTACTTCTTGTCTAGTCTGCTGCTCCCACTACAACCCGTCTGCAGTAAAAAAAAAAGAAAAGTGTGCACACTATAATTCCCGAGAACCTCCACCTAATGAACATGGTGTTAAAGAAAGACAGGAACCAGTCAGAAGGAAGGATGGACTTCAGCAAATTGACCTGAAGCCCTTGCTTTCTTGATGGTCTCTGAGTCTGCAGAATGCAAGACTTGTACCAGTCATGACACCCATGCACCTTTCTACAGCCCCCTTTCTCAGCTTCACCACCTCTGTCTAGTTCCTAACAAAGTCCTACTTTACATCTTACTCTTCTACTTCTCTCAATCTCTACTCTAGCTCAAATGATCATGTCCTGCTTTACAACCATCTTCTAACCTGTCTTTCTGCTTCTCCCTGGTTACTTTCTAATCTGTGGTAGGTAGCACAGCCAGAGTAAATGAAGGAAATCAACTGCTAATCATGCTCCTCCTGCAATGGCTTCCCATTGGTTTTAGGATTTAATCTCACATTCTGGGCTGCATTAAAGCCCTACATGGTCTGTGCGTGCTTTGCTGTTCCCACACCATTCTTCTGCCTGAGACTGGGAGCAACAGTTTCTAGAATTCCCTTTTCTTCATGGTCCTGGGTGAGAAATTGCCAATGATAGGACTTATTTGAGATTTGAAAGGCAGAAATGAATGGGATGCTGTTATCCTCAGGCAGCAGTGGGATTCAGATATGGGGAATCTTCACAAACCTTTCTGGAAATTCTCACTCTGTTAAGATGGGCTTTACAACTTTCCCTGAGAGTTCATTTCCCTATTCACACTCCAGTACTCCAGGCTGAAGCCATTGGTGAGCTTTTCTCAGATTTTCCAGATGCACCTTCTACCTGTTCATTTGTCTGGCTCTTCTCCCTTTTCTGTAAGCTCTAGTTTCTGTGTTAACTCACACCTGCCTACCTCTCCTGCTTCTTTTCTGTATTCGCTTTAAACCTTAAAGGATATATATATATTTTTGCCATTCTCTATTATCATAGACTTTTTCTTTGCACCTCTTCTCAAAAGCTTCCCCTACTTCCATATAGGCGCCCTCTCGTTAAGTTAGCTTGATGTATCCATCCAGGTATAAACATACAGCTCACTTTCTCAGTAAAGTCTTCCCTGACCCTGAGCTTAGTTCAGGTCCCCCAATTATACATCCTTTTACATTTGTTCAGAAGATGATTCTCTCAAAGCCTGGCTTCTGCACCGGCCTGTAAACTCTATGTGAGCAGAGACTAGGTCTGTTTTGTTCAGGATCTAGTTCAGTGCTTGACACATAGTAGACCTTCAATAAATATTTGTTGAATGAATGAAATGAATGAATGAAATGGGTTTATGAATCCATTCACTGGATCTGGCTGATCAGACATAAAGGCAGTCAGATTGAACCAGGGTGGACCGTGTCTTCTTTGATCTGATTTGTTTGCCCAGGGTCTCCCTTTCTTAAAGAAACATTTTCTCCTTAGCTCATTTCAGTTTGGGAGATTTATGTGATAACTTCAGCACCCCATTTTTAAATATACTCATGGTAATGAAAAAATTTTAATGTGTGATGATTTAAAGTTTAATTTTTAAAAATTTTGCCCTTTACTTGAAAAGCCTGAGGGCACAAAGTTAGTAAAATATACTAATAATGAAAAGATTTGAAGTTCTCAGCAGTGAAAATTAATAAAATATCAAGCACCCCCAGACGGTGGCCTCATCTTGACCTATGTGGGACACACGCTTGTCCTCTGCTCGGGGACCCCCTCTCCCTGAGCAGTGCTTGGGTGTGGGACTGTGATGGGTAACACTTCACGCTTGAATATTATCCGGCACACATGATAACACCCGATCTTTTCATAACAAACATTTTTTACTCCACTGTCTCCAAATACAATTTTAATGGTTAATATATTCCACAAGATGGTTCTCAGGACAATTTAAGCCAGATATTTTTGCCTAATTACCCCAGCTATTGTCACTTTCCACATCCCCTTGGCCTGAAAGCCAGGCCCTCAGTGAACACTGAGTTATGGCATGAACATGATGATAGTTCCCAGGGTATGATGCTGATGAATAAGGGAATGAAGCCAATTGCAGAGCACAGATCGAAGCCAGGGAATGTCATCTCCTTTTCAGAGTAGGGGACCCTAAGTAGATAGAACAGATCAAGGTTAACGATGGCCTTGAGCATCTGTAAAACTTCTTTATCCTTTTCCTTTAGCCTTTCTCTTCTCCAATTTCCCAATCTCCTTTACTCTAAGGTAGATAAAACACAACATTGAATAAGCATAGGTTCTCTCCTGTTTGTCTGTTTCTGTCTCTCTCCTCCCCCTCCCTAAAGTCCCTTAGAATATATAGAATGTTGTCCCAATAACCATGCATTTCAAACTGATTGCCTTTCATCCCATCCTGTGGGATTGCACCTATCTAAAGGGCAGCAACTTTACATTCAATCCATTTTGATCAATCAATTTTGATACATTGTTCATTGTGGATTTTTGGGCAATTATTTTTGTTTGTAAAATATTGCATTAAAATATTTATCTTAGCTACTGAGCTGTTGGCACACCCTTCAATTTTGCCCTTGAGGCTGCCACCTCACTCTGGTTCCAGCAATGCTAGCACAGCAGGCAAGAATGTCCCTAGATGTGGATAGCCATGAAGCTCATTAAGGACTATGTCATCACAATCACATGTAGCGGTTTTCTTTCCAATTTAGAGACTGGGCTATTTTATGATAAGCCACATTATTGGAAACTGTAATGCTGTTTTGTTTGTCCAGCTCGACATGACCACCATTTAAACAGTTATCTTTAGAAATAGAGAACTGTTCATATTTCTCAAGTGAATTTCAGTCTTTTGGAAAAAATGGTATGGCAGAGTGAATTGAGTTCATCTCTACGCTCATTTGTACTCAGGCAATCTATGAATCTCACCACATACGTTTGGCAGTTAGTGCAAAGCATATACGTATGGGCTACTTAGATTGTATCAAGTGAAGCCCTTTATTTTCTATGGGTCATTTTGTTGTTTCCAGAAAACAGTCTCTCCAATGGCCCTGAGACTACTGTGTCCAGCTATACTGAAGTCAACACCCACAGCCCTGCATAAAAAATTAGCTGCAGGCATGCACAGAAGTGAAATGCACGAAAGATTTAAACAGACACCAACTATATTGGGAGTGGGGAAAATGTTAGGGCATATTTAAAGGCTGTAGGTTCTCACTGGAGAGAAAAATCACCAAAAAAAATGTAGGAGATCAGAGTTAAAATAATTTTTTTCTCCCAGGAAACATTCAAATCAGTTGGCCAAGAATGGCTGGTGCTGAAAAGACCTTCCTTCCGTCTTAGTGTGGAGTGGAGAAAATCCTGCTAAATTCCACATTTCGGTGACACCAAAGCCAAGGACAGTTTTTGAGACAACTTTTATGGAAGTGGAAAACAGTAACTTTAACCAAGAACTAAGGGAAATGCCAACAGAAATAAAAGACTCAGAATTCAGAGGGCAACCATACAGAACTTTATATACTAAGCCACACAAATTGAAACAACTAAAATAAATGCCAAATGTACAAGAAAATAAATGTAACTTATCAGAGGTTAATGCTGTTTAACGTTTTCTTCATATGGCAACTTGTTCAGTGATTTGATAAAAAGGATTGGGGACGAGACAGGCCATGAGGTTTGCTAATCCATATTGAGCCACTGACTCTGTGTGACCTCAAGCAACTCTCTAGAGTTTGTTGGCCTCACTCAATCACACACACACACACACACACACACACACACACACTACTTTTACTTGGCTTCTAAGGGGGAGGAATTAATAAACCTTCTGTGAAATCTGGCATCATTTTGGGAGATCAATTATCACCTCTGGTAATTGCAGAGAAAGAGGGCTGAGAGAGGTTTTCAGATCTGCAGGGGAATCAACTCTGTTGGTTTTTGACAGGACAACTCTCACAGAGCGGAGTGTTTACTGTGTGAATATCCCTGGCAAGGCTTTGGAGGATTAACTAGCCTGCTGACAGGAGAACAAACAGTTTAATCCCACTGGAGCACCTGCCACTGGGTGGGCTGGGCTGAGCCCAGCATGAAGCCAGACTCCCAGTCTTCTCCTCTGTTTTGATGCAACACACCCTGGACTCCATTGGCTTTCTAGATGTGTTGAGGGGTTATTTTGGGGGTAGAGGACCTTTCCCAGCATCCACCAAACCACAACAGAAGAGCCTGGCTGCTTTGCTTAAGCATAAACCCTTCCCAAATATACATTATAACACTGCAAAGACACTGTGCCTGCCATCAATGAGTTCCAGCTTTGTTAAAAGACTTGCAGTTCCAGTCTTGGCCCATACCACTCTGCCTGGTAGACCTTCCCGACAACTTTCTAAGACTGGGTTAGGAGCCCGTCTGCCCCTCATCTGCTCCCACAGCACCCTGTGCTTGTTTGCACTGTAGCACTTTTACATCTTATGACATAAAATAAGCCCTTCACAAAGCCCATGCCCACCTCTCTTCATCCCAGTTTCTCATTCTATTTCCTCCCTCCATTGTGCTATAAATCTGAAACTGACTTCTGTTCATGCAGGTTCTCTCTGGAAGTTCATGCAGATGCTGGTAGATGGAATTATTGAGCCCATTCTTCGCTGACCCTCAGCTGGGCCTGTTTTTATGCTCTTTGCTATGTAACCTTTGTGATACCTGACACTAAAGGCAAAGTACAGCTCCTTGCCCCCCACCCCTTGACTCTGGCCATGGTCACATGACTTGCTTTGGCCAATGATAGATACATGGGCAGAGGTGATAGTGTACAGATTCCAAGCTGACTCCAAAGGACTTGCAGTCCTTTTGTGTTTCTGCTATTGCCCTGAGGAGAAATCCCAGGGCTGCCCTTCAGCCCAGGCTCTAGAATGAGTAAGTGGAGGAGAACTGCTCCCGGTCAAAGGGCAGATCTTCAGCAAGAAGACTGTAGTCACCATAACGTGAAATATAGCCTGCAGATGCATGAGAAATAAGTTCTTCTGCCACTTTGTCCTGTTCACTTGGTGATCTCCTCTTCATCCTTCAGGACACAGCTACGAGAACCTATTTCAGGAAGTGTCTTCTGACACACTAAGACTTTGGCCTTTCTTCTGTTAAAAAGGAACAACAAACCCAAAATGGAGTCACTTATGTTAAGACCCACCAAGACTTGATACCTGTCTTAAGTGCAGTTGCAGCCTCCCTCAGGAGTGAAAATTTAAACCAATCAGTCTGGAATTTCCTGATTGAACTAGTGAAGTAATCTGGATGATAGGACCCTTGCCCTTTCCCTGAAGGGAAAATGACCTTGCCTGAAAATGTTTTTCCTTTTATTTTGCTAGTAACTTCTTTGTCCTGCCTCATTTCTGCCTACAAACACTGTCCATTTTGTATAACTCCTCAGAGCTCCCTTCTGTTTGTTGCATGAAATTCTGCCTCAGTCATGAATTGTTGAATAAAGCCAATTAGATCTTTATATTTACTTGGTGGAATTTTTGCCTTTAATGGATTTGGTGGCAGCAGTGAAACTGAAGGAGACTTACAGCAGCTTTGGTAGCTACCAATCAGAGTAGGACTCTATCCAACTTAAAAACTGGACTGGTCCAATTTGGGCTGGACTGAGTCCAATGGGAGGCCTCAGGTGAATATTAAATAAGGACTCATTGCTAATGGGAATCTAAGAGGTCAAAAAAGCCTCAAACAATGATGGGTACAGGTTGAGAATTTAAAGGTTGTTAGAGAGCTTGTCACCTTAAGAAGACTCTTGTGATAGGCCCTTTCACATATTAGTTTGACTCCAAGAAACCCAAAGGCCTATATAGATGAAATGAGATCCTTTATATCCAAGGGTTGAGTGTGCTACCTTCTGACATATCTGCTTATTTTATGTTTAAGTACTATAGTCGTAGACGCTTCAGATACCTAGCAAAATGGCAAAATTTTATTAAAAATAACCTGGAGTTACAATGGCCGTTATGGGGAATCTTCCAATTAGACAACATTGCTCATTTAAGAAATGCACTTGAGAGGAAAAGATCCCAAATTGAACAAATAGAATGAGATGTCTACTTTAACTGGCATGCAGAAGCTTCCAGAAGGCTTCAAAATTCCAAAATAGCTTCATTAAAGGATTCATTACAGAAGGCTAATGAAAAATTAAAGATACAAGAGGTACCTAAAACAACAGACAATAGGACTGATGCGACTCCTCCTCCTCCTCCTCCCATTCTTTCTTTACCCGAATACTCATGTTTTACTAATTCTCTGTCTGAACCTCCTGTCCACTCTGAAGATACTACTAAACAGTTACTTTTTAAAATAAAACTACCCAAAGTTATAGATGAATCTCTTCAGGTATCCTTCACCTGTGGTCAAAGACTCAATTAAGGGCCAGAGTTAAAGAATTTCCTAAACATAAAGAGGAAACTCAACACTTTTTGAAGATTTTAGTCATTATTAAGACCTATAACCCCATACTTCCAGATTTTTGTCAGCTTTTATGCATGTTGGTAGGACCTGGTGAAGCCCAAGTAATGGATGCAAGAACCATGATGGGGAAACCCCAAGGATAATAGTCAAGATCCAGGGACGATAAAAAACTTGCACTATAACAGCCAAATTTTATAAGCCATTCCTAGAGTCTTCGATGCCAACACTGACTGGTCTATTATACAAACTTGCAAACAAACAAACAAAAAAAGATGACTCTATGGCAGACTTTGAAGCCCTCTGGTATTCCTTTTTTTCTACAGCATTTGGGGTTTCATATGGTAAATAAGGTCACCTAGTCTACTGTAGCTTCCCTCTTTGTAAGTGGTTTATCTCCTGAGATTAGTGGATTGATAAAAAGGTAGAAGATAGGATAGGAGGCCACCAGCCTGACTGAACTCATGACTATAGCTGAACATTTTGAAAGGACCCTGGAGCAGTATCATGAACAAAAAATCTGCCAAGCTATTAACTTTATAACTATCACATCTCCAAGGCCAGAGACCCCAAACAACACCTGGGCCTCCCATATTGCATCCCCGTTGGGGTCCATCATCAAAATGCTTGTGCACAGATTGATGTCTCAGCTGTAATTAACTGGGACACTGCAAAAAGAGATTGTCCTCAAAGGTCCTATGCAAATTCTCCTTGAATGACTTCATACATAAGAGTCATATAGATGTAAGTAAACCTGTCCCTAAGTTACTTTCACACCCATAGTAGAAGATCTAATTGTCCAGGGGCTATCTATTCCCTGTACTTGTCCTTGTAACACACAGCTTACTGGCCCAGAAACCTTATGGACTATGGGATTTCAGAGGTATTGATAGGATAGTTATTCTCCATTTCCTAGTCATCTCAAACCCAAGCACTTTTCTGTGGCAAGTTATTCCAGACTCAAGTTGGTTCACTGCTGTAGACTTCTGTTCAGCCCTTTGCAGAATCCCTGTGGGCCCCAACAGTTAATATCTATTGCCTTTATTTGAAACAATTGCCAATATACCTGGACAGTCATGCCTCAAGGGTCCTCTAAAATTCTTTCTTATTTCTCTGAAATACTTCGCTGAGATTTAAACACTCTCCAGTTCCCCTTGGAAATTGACCCTTTTACAATATGTAGATGACTTCTGGTTGTGTTCAGTTACCAAAGAGGAGTCCACAAAAGATTCCTTTTATGTACTGCAACTGTTAGCTGAAAAGGGACACAAAGTCTCCAAGGAGAAATCACAATTATCTCTAGCCACTGTTCATTACCTAGGTCATGATCTAAGCACTGAAGGACTTCAGCTGTCTCCAAAAAGAATTACACTAACCCAGGACTTTCCTAGACCACAACTAAGGGACAGCTTCGTGGATTTCCAGGCTTGTTTGGTTATTGCAGACTATGGGTTCCTAATTTTTCCCCTATAGTTTCCTCACTCAATGAAGTTATTAAAATCTCAGTTCCTGAGCCCTTCTCCTGGGAAGAAAAACATGAGTAGGCTTTCATTAGGTAAAACAAGTACTGCAAGAATCACCTGCCTTAGGGCCACTTAACTCTTCAAAACCTTTCAATTTCTCTGTGCATGAAAGGGATAAGCCAGCCCTGGGAATGCTCACTCAAGAACATGGTAATAAACACAGGCTTATTGCCTAATATAGCATACAACTTGATTCAATTGCTTGTGCCTATCCCAGCTGTCTAAAGACTATAGCCACAGCTGCAAAGGTAGTGGAAGCCTCAGCAGATATGACCCTAGGAAATGATATTTATTTGCAAACTTTACATGCTGTCCAACTCTGACAACTTCTGTTCTTAACTCTGAATTAACCCAACATTTCTCTATAGATAGAGTAACTTCTTATGAGATCCTTCTGCTTTCATAACCTAATCTACATCTTAAACATTGCAACTCCTTAATCCTGCCTTGTTACTATATCTCCCTGAGGAAGGGAAGCCCTGCAGCTGAAAGGTAATAAGGTCCCATTTGGTGACATCATGTCCTGATTTACAAGTTACCCCTTTAATTTTGATCTAAAGTTGTTTGTTGATGGATGATACTTAGAAAGGCAAAAAGGAATTCCTAGGCTGGTTATACTATTACCGTTCAATATGACCTACTCAAAAGGGGAAACCTCCCACAAGCTAAATCCATGCAACAAGCAGGGCTCCGTGCTTTACCCAAACGTGCTCATTATCAGAAAGACAAATTGTAAATATTTACGCTGATAACTGGTATGCTTTTGGGTTTGTCCATGATTTGGGAGATGTTATAGAAATGGGTTTTCTTACATCCTCTGGAAGTCCAATCAAAAATGGGCAGCAAGTAAATGACCTTCTTACTGCTTTTCTTTTACCTTCTGAAATTGCTGTCATGAAAACTGAGATTCATAGTAGACTGAGTCTGAGTATGAGAAATGTTCTAGCTGACTTTTATGCAAAGGCAGCAGTAACAGAACCTATAAAGATTATGGCACATGTGGATGAAGTCCATCCTGCTTCTGCAAAAAATGACCCCTCATTGCTAGACTTTTGCCATCCTGATTTCCTTGTAATGCGGCAACATCCTGCTCCTGAATCAGGGAAATTAAGATAGCTAAACAATGGCTGTAAATTAAATGAACAACCAAGGCTATGGAAAACAGAAGACAGACTCTTGGTTCTTCCAAGCCCCCTGGAAAACCTCACTTTTCCATTTTTGCTTTCCTACACTCATCATAATGCATTCAAGATGATTCAAATTATGAGCTAATACTGGTTGGGAGACATCTATAAAATTGCAGAAACAGTACTAGCAATATTTGGCCTGCCACATCCATAATCCTGGAAAAACTATTTTTGTCCCCAGTGGCCTCAGAACTCCTCCTTTGGACCCTTTGAACACATGAAGCTGGGCTGCTTTCAGCTGCCTCTTCGTATGGGTTGTCAATATGTTCTTGTTATTATATGTGTGTTTTCCAGGTGGACTGAAGCTTTGCAAGTCTGATGCGCTTACTGTGGCCAAGAAACTGTTAGAAAATGTGTTTCCAATTTGGGATACAGCTTCCACAGTCTCTGGGCACCTACCTCACCAGACAAATCATACAAGCCTTCATGAAAATCTGTCAAACCTCGTAGAATGATCACTGTCCTTCCTACCTTCAATCATCAGGCAAGGTTGAGAAAACTAATGGGATCCTCAAACTTAAAATTACTAAACATGTCAAAACCACTGAACTCCCCTGGCTTAGGGTATTGTCTTTGGTCTTGCTGAATGTTCACAGTAACCCCTTTGGAAAAAAAAGTCACATCACATGAAATAGTCACTGGTAGACCAATGTCTATCATCCTTTTGCTGATTTTCTTTCTCATGCTATTATGACCAGCTGCTGTTAAGTCTTTAATGTCTTATGCTCAAGCATAAAACTAACAGATTAAGAAAGCTTTTCTGTATCCCAGTGCAAGGTCCTGTCAATCACAGTCTGGAGCCTGGCGATGGGTGTACTAGAAGGGTCATCACAGGAAGACAACATTTACTTCCATTGAAAAGGACCTTATGAAATACTCCTGCCCACTACACTGCTGCAAAAGTAGAATATATTGAGCCTTGGATACACATCTCACAGCTAAAGATGGCCCCACCTGACATCTAGTCCTATCCAGATGCTAGAGGCCTATGAATCAAATTGATGAAGAAGAGAAGTAGATGGCATCAAAATAGACTGCTTCCATTCAAGAAGATGGATCGAGACTTCATTCTTTAATTAAATCCCAAATCCTCTCTTTCTTCTTCTTTTCTTTATTCTGGTATTGGTCTGGAAAGATAATGCCCTGTCCATATCTCCTAGGTCATTGCTAAGTGGGGTAAACTTTCAGATTGCTGGATTTGCCATGGTGCGAGAGATCCCCTCGTCTTCACTATGACCAATTTCTCTTTGCAACGTCATTGTAAACTACAATTGACACCCCTTAGAAGAGTGTACCCAATTGGACACATCAACCTACATGAATCTGAGTACATTTGCACCCCCATATTCCCATGATTATCTAGATCAGATTTGACCTCACTCACTAAAAGATCTCACTCTTTGTAAGGCAGCACCCATCTTTGTAAGGCTTTTAAGATGTCTTTTTTATTTCAAAGTAGGAGACTCTCCTCCCATATGTGCTAAAAACCTGACAGACCCATGGTTCAGGAGTAAATAGAAATAAGAATATGATCAAAAGGATCTCAACACTTAGAGACATTATAGATTTTATTGCTAAGACATTGCCCAGAAAAGATCCTTAGACTCTCTGGCCAAAAATTGTTCTTGAAACATGATTATTTTTTAGCTAAGCAAGGAGGTATCTGTACTATGGCTAACACTACCTGCTGTACCAGGATTAACACTTCTGGGGAAGCTGAAACTCAGTTATATTAGATCACTGAGCAAACCAGTTTGGCTTAAAATGGCAACTTCTTCAATGACGTCTTTCTTTGATTGTTTTAGGTCTTAGAAACAATGCTCCCAACCATTGGGAATTATCCTACCTATAGTTATCATAATAATCTTCCTGGTGCATTGTATTCTTTCAAAAGCTTTAAGTGCATATTTGCAGCCACTGACCACCAATCAGATGATCTACTTAAGACTGGAACATGAGACATGGAATGAAGAGAATGACCAACCAAGAAATTCTATGACTGAATTTATGATCTGTGAATACCACAGAAATTCAACCAAAAAACCCAGGATCAACAAAAGCTGTGAGAACTGTAAAGCAGTAGTTGAGAATGGTGCTAATGCATTAATGCCTTAATTTTGGTCACAACTCTCAGGCTAAGAGTTTGATCAAAAGGGAGCAATTGTTAAAAAGGACAACAGGCCCAACATAGAGCTACTTATGTTAAGCCCCACCAAAATTTAATACCTAACCTGATTGCAGTTCAGTCTCTTCCAGGATTATTTTAAACCATTCTGTCTAGAATTTCCTGATCAGCACTAGTGAGGTAGTCTGCATGCTAAGACCCCCACCTTTCCCCCAAAGGAAGGTGAACTTGTCTGAAATAATCCTTTTTTTTTTTCTTTTGCTAGTATCTTCCGTGTCCAGCCCTGTTTCTGCCTATAAAAGCCTTCTATTTTATCCAATTCCTTGGAGTGCCGTTCTCTTTGTTAGATGGGATGCTGCCTGGTTCATGAATCATTGAATAAAGCCAACTGGATCTTTACATTTACTCTGTTGAGTTTTTGTTATTTAACACTTCTCATATGTTTCTGTAACTGGGAGGGAGGTTTAGAATCTCTACTTAGTGCCCTCATCCTTGTTAAAATAGGGATGTCTGTGTTTCCTTAAGCCTTTCCTCAGACTATCCTCATGCCTCACTTCCAATCTACAGTCAAGTTTTTCTCTGTCTCACTGAAACCATGGATTTGCTGCAATAGTCTCCTATCTGGTTTTTTTGCTCCCACATGTCTCTACCGTGTTCTTCGTATAGTAACTAGAGTCACCATTCTAAAACTGAACCCTCCACCTCCCTCTCACCCTCGTCTCCACTTTATGCTCAAATATGTTCTCTTTTGTTCATTCACTCAACAAAATTTTTCTGGGTTCTGACTTTGTAGTGGGAACAAATTATAATCTCTATTACAAAGGCTGCAACTTCTTATCTCTGTTACTGACTTGGGTCCTTGGACCCTCTGAGCAAAGAAACAGACTGGGCTCAGTGAAAATTCCAGGCAAGATTTTATTGGGGCTTATGTTGGAGCATGTGGGAAACAGCACAAAGGAAAGGGTCCTTCAGTCCGCGGAAACCTTTGAAAGAGGTAAGGTGGGAAAGAAGTGACACAGAATGTTGGGCATGCAGGGACAATGGACAGAACACGCTTCATCATACATCATATGTGTCAATAGCATGTTAAATCTCCACCCCGGGCATGATTTTTAGTATTATAATGAGGGATAAAGTTGGTGAAAAGTCAGCACTACTAGGATCCACCTTAGTGCTGGTTCAGTTTGGTTCAGTCTTCTCCAGTCTTCATATTTGAGTCCCCTATGGTAAGCATCTTGCTTCTGCATTCCTGCAAGATATGCTACTCAGGGGGCATAGGGTTGCAGCTATGAAGGAACACTGGGTTTCATGGTCAGGATTGAGGGGACTCGAGTCCAGTCCCTGGTCTGTTTTACTTCTTTTACCTAGTTCAACCCCTACACAATTCTCATTTCAGTCCTTTCCTACTTATCTTTCAAATCTCAGATTAGTTGCTAGCTCTGGGATCCCTTTTTTAACATAGGTTTTTCTGTCATGTGCTCCTTGGTTATCCTGTACATTCCTTATTTTTGTATGTTCATGCACTGCATATTTATTAATCCTCTTTAAAGTGCTGGTTTGTTGTAATATAGTCGAATACTCTTTTCTTGTTTCTTGTTCTTTTTCTTCTTTTTCTCCTTCCTCTTCTTTTTGCTCTCCCCCTCCTCCCCTTCCTCCTCTTCCTTCTTATCAATACTTTAGTTGTATTGTGTTTTATTTTTTATGCAACACTATTCCAAACACCAATTACATTACATTGTTAGGTTTTCACCCCAAACCCTGTGAGTACGCAAATGAGTGTAATATATCTGTTTAACAGGGAAGAAAGCTGGGATTCGTGCTGATTAATTGTCTTCTAGAGCTACCCTGGTAGTGAGTGTCAGAGTTAGATTTCCAAGTCCCAACCCAAGTTCATTCTATTTCACCTCATCTCTTGATTTGAAAAAAAGACTCTGCTCATAAGGCGCCAGGTGTACTGGGGAGCTCTCAACATCGAGATAGACATTCACAAAGTTAAACAAAATAATGTTCTCTCTATTTTATCCTCTCTGTTTCTGTAGGTGAAGTCTACAGGACGTGGGCATAAGAGACATATTGTGAGTAATGGAAGCTGATACTGCCTTCCAAGGTTTAATCAAAGGGTTAAAAAAGTGAAAAGACTTTTTAGAGCATGGGAAGAAACCTTTTCCCAGTAAATCTGATGATATGCCTGTAATTAAGTCAAATAGGTTAAAGGCTTGTTATGCTAGCATTAACACGTAATTCATCCATTGAATTACAATGAGATTCATGTAAGGATTACACGTAAAATTCCATGTAATGAGATGTATTCATCATCAAAAGCTTTTTGCCCTTTAAGAAAATGTTACAATAATTATCCCATGAACGTGAAAAGTCAATAGAGGTGAAAATACATGTCTTTTTATACCATCATTGTGATTGTATTTATATTGGCAAGGCCTAACCTTGCTGGCATTTAACTTTCTAGGGAGAGAACCCGGGCGGCTGCCGTCTCCTCTCATCTTACCCTTTCCTTCTGGGCCAACCAAGAGATGCTCTTTGGCCTCATTCTCATCTCCTCTACTGGAGATACAGGCACGAGAATCTTGTTTCTCAAGTTGCAAAACAGATAAGTTAGAATGTGATTACTTACTTTGCAAAAGGATTCACTAGAGACTTCCTTTAAAAACTCTCTTCCTTTTTTTCATAGCAGTTTTTCTGAAAGTGAGGGCTCAGCAGTATTTCGAATAGGAGCTTTAAAGATTATTACACATTTAACATGAATTAATTCAAAATTTGTGTGGACAGGTGTATTCTGGATTTATTAGTGACAACTACTGCAGCCCTTGAGGATGATATAAGTATACAGGTGAGTTTGGGGAAAGCTCCAATAATGATGACGATTTAAGGAGCTAGGTGCATACAGAAAATATTATAATCCAGCCAAGGAAGTAAGTTTTTGCCCATGTGCCCAGGACTATATAAAAAGTTTACCTAAATGTTACTAGACAAGGACTTTTGAACAGTTCAGCCCTCCGTAGAATCTATATCCAATATAATGCCATATATAGTTGAATTATTAAAAATTCCACCATTGCCATTTACCTAAAGGGAAATGCAAGTAGTAGGAGGTGAGTATGGAAATGTTAAACCCAGCATTTTAAAGGCCAAATTGAGTAACATAGAGGTAGATTATTGCTATTTCAGCATTAAGTTCTTCTCTAACACCAGCCACCACACAAATAAGGCTAGTGTGTCTCACGCCATTGATGTGTCCCACTAATGAAGGAGGAGAAGTAACCGAGGGTACTTTGTCTTGTGTTCATGAATGATTTTAGGCAGTATCTGTCCAGCTAAGTGAAAATTTTTCCAATAATTTTGTGTAAATATGCAAAATATTCAAAGCAGGAAAATAGCATTAAGAAAGACTTGGTCTTTTAAAAGAAAAAAAAACATGCTTTGTTTGGAACTCTTGATGTATCTTTAAAAAAATGTTGCAGTCATAAAATATCCTTTACCTAATGACTGAGTAGGAAAATACCTGTCACTCATAGCCTCTTGCTTTCAGTCATGCTTAATAAAGAAGAGTGTCATTTGGAGTATTAAAATTTAATTTGATGTGTATCTTTAATGTATGTGTCATGTGATGTCTTAATTTTGTATGGGTCAGCAGGTGCTTTTTACTGACACTGCTATTATCTGAGGTAAATTCTCTAGTGTTCTTCCTGTACAGTCTAGTTTCTTTTATGTAAAAGAGATAAAGGAAGTGTCTTAATAATACTTTTTCTTCAGTACATGGAAACTGATGGAATATCTTATATTCTTAAAATCAAGATAGCCATTACCAGAGCTCAAAGTCAGCTGGAAGGACTGAAGGAGACTAGCTGTCTCCTTTTGCTGTCATAGAAGATTCTTCAAAAATCTAGATAGCCACCAATGTGCCTATGACTAAAATAGTGGGTCCAGTGGCCAGCAGACATCATGAATAAGCATTGGTGTTCTTTGCTATGAAGTCAATTTTATCCAGAAGTTCTCTTTAGAGAAGAAAAGGAATAATTTATTTTTAAAATATGTTTGTTTTTGAGAGAGAAAGAGTGAGGGAGGGGCAGTGAAAGGGGGACAGAGAATCTGAAGCAGGCTCCATGCTGACAGAAAAGAACGAGATACAGGGCTCAAACCTATGAACCATGAGATCATGACCTGAGCTGAAGTCAGATGCTTAACCGACTGAGACACCCAGGTGCCCCAATAACTTATTTTTTAATAATAAAACTCTAGTCCAACTTTACTTTCCCTTCCATTACAACTTAGTCAACACTGACTTTTTCATCTATTGACATTCCATTAATTAATTGTTACTATTTATTGTTTAATGGCCGCATGTCAGACACTTTTCTTGGTCCAGTAAGAAATATTAAAAATAAAGATAAATCATAGCTCCTGTTTTCATTTTACTTACAATATAAATGGAGGCAATAAATAAGATGGCTAAATAATCATCATATAAGGCAAAAATTTAATGAAATCCATGAGAGATGTTAATTCAAAATTGTATTGGGTTTTGGAGGGGATGGGGGTTGCATCTACTTTTCAGGGAATCAGGTAAAACTTTATGAAGAATACAAATAGGAACTAAGATGGTTGGATCTTTATGAATAGACAGGAACAGCACTTTCCAGTGGGAGGAATAGTAATAACAATGGCATGAAAACCGTGAAAATTGAGTTTGTCCTGGGAAATAATGAACAGTTCAGTTTGCCTGTGTTGGTAAATACTGGAAGCCACTAAATGCCCTAAAGCAGTGGTAGTTTATTTAGTAAGAAATGGTGAATCACTGAAAGTTTGGGATCATTATTATGCCATTATCAGAGTAAGGAAGGAAGATTTATCTGACAGCCATTTTACAAAAGGGGGAGATCTGAAGTCATATTGAAACCACAAGCATTGGGGCGCCTGGGTGGCGCAGTCGGTTAAGCGTCCGACTTCAGCCAGGTCACGATCTTGCGGTCTGTGAGTTCGAGCCCCGCGTCGGGCTCTGGGCTGATGGCTCAGAGCCTGGAGCCTGGAGCCTGTTTCTGATTCTGTGTCTCCCTCTTTCTCTGCCCCTCCCCCGTTCATGCTCTGTCTCTCTCTGTCCCAAAAATAAAAAAAAAAAAAAAAAAAAGAAACCACAAGCATGGATATTTATGAGAGCCTTAACTATTGTGATAAAGAGTAGCAAATGAAAAGCAGGGATAGAAATGGCATAGTTAATGACTTGCTTGATATATGGAGGGTGGGGAGAAGTGTTGGGATAAAAACCTAGGTTGAAAAGGTGCCAAGGTTTTGAGCTTGGAGTGCTGAGAAAATAAAGTTATTAACCGAAATTGTGAAATTAGAAGTCCATGGGATTAAGGGAAGATGAAGAGTTGAATTTGAGTACAGTAAAATCTTGGTTTGTGAGCATAATTCGTTCCAGAAACATACTTGTAATCCAAAGCACTCATATATTAAAGCGAATTTCAAGAACCATTGGCTCAGTTGTGATCATGTGACGTTCGATGTCACATACTAGTATTGCAAGACATTGCTTGTTTATCAAGTTAAAATTTATTAGAAATTTTTGTTAGTCTTGTGGAACACTAGAAGAACAAATTATTCACAATCCAAGGTTTTACTGTATTTGTTGACTCATTTATTCATTCAGAAATCTTTCCTGAGCACCTCCTAGACAGATCCCTCCTAATTGTCTATTTAAAATGTGTCAGGAAAGGAAATGGAAAATGATACTTCTGGAGCTCTAACTGACTGCCCAAACCTTTTTGTGTTTTAAACATTGCATTTAGTAAATTTTAGGAACTTTGCTTTGCTATTCGATTATATCTTTCTTTTTTGGGGTGTTAAGGTGGTGTTATATTAAGCAATAGTGATGCAACTGGGTATTTTTTTAAACTTTTAATTTTTATATAATTTTAAAGCTGCAAGATAGACACAGAATTACCAAATAGTCTTCATTCAGCTTCCTCTAATGTTAACATTTTACATAGTACGATTGTCATGGTCTGTATTCCATCTTTGGGTCCCTTGACGATGTGGTTGATATTGTAAAAATTTTGCCTATTGTAAATTCTTTAAGATGTTTATTTCTATGGTTTTGACAAATATATAAAGTTGCGTATTTACCACCATGTGGGATGGTTCTATGGCACCCAAAATTCTTTTATGCTGCTCCTTTGTAGAAATACTTTCTCCATTCTCAACCCCTGATCCGATTCCTGTACTTTTAGATTATCTTTTCAAGCATGTTATATGAGTGGAATTAAATAATATATAGACTTTTGGTTTTGGGTTTTTTTTTTCAGTTCGAAAAATATGTTTCAGTTTCATCTCTGTTATTACATGGCTCAATATTTATTTTTGAGTAGTATTCCATTATATGGATACACTACAGTTTGCTTATCCATTCTCCTGTTAAATAACATTTAGGTTGTTTCCAGTTTCTGGACATTATGAATAGGGCTGCTGTAAGTATTCACATTCAGGTTTTTGTGTGTGAATATGTATACTGAATCTGCTTGGGTAAATACTAAGATTGTTGGCTGTGTAGTACTGTACATTGTAATATTATCTACACTATTCTAATAGATGAGTAGTGATAACTCATTGTGATTTTATTTTGCATTAATCTAATCACTAATGAGATTAAATATGTTTTAATAGGCTCATTTGTTGTTTGTATCTCTTTGGTGAAGTGTGGGTTCATGTGTTTTACTCATTAAAAAAATTGGGGTTTTGTTTTGTTGAATTTTGAAAATTCTTTGTATATTCTAGACAAAGGTCTTGATTTGTCAGATATGTGTTTTTCAAATATTTTGGCCCACTCTGTGGCTTGGAGACAATAGCATCCTTCTCAATAATTGAAAAAAAGAAGTAGGCAGAGAATAAGGAAGGATGTAGATGATTTCAACAGGACCTTAAGTTTGACCTGACACTCATTTATAGAACACTCCATCCAACAGCACCATAATACACATTTTTCTGAAATACATATGGAAGTCAGCAAGATAGACCATATTCTGGGCTGTAAGCAAACCTTATAAAACTTAAGAGAATAGAAACCATATAAAGTATGTCCTTGGACCTATTGGAATTAAACCAGAAACCAAAAACAGAAAGTTACTTGAAAATACCCAATATTTGAAAAATAAAACATATACTTCTAAAAAATGCATGGATTAGATCTTTAAGACAATTAAAAATATTTTAAACTGAAACTAAGAACAGTTAGACCAAATAGAAAATAACTCTTGGATATTTCCTCATGTTTTTCCCCCACTGTTTTTTTTTTTTCTTTCTGCTTCAGTTTGAGTAATTTCTATAGATCTAACAAACTTTAATTATCTCTTAGTTGGCTTTGTTGAGTCTACATGCATACCAGCTCATTGAAGGCATTCCTCAACTCTGTTGCTGTATTATACATGCCTAAAATTTATGTTTAATTTTTATACTTTTAATTGCTCTACTAAAATTACCCATCTGATGTTGCATGTTGTTCACCTTTGCCATTAGATCCTTTAACATATTAATTCGAGTTATTTGGAAGTACCCTTTCAGATAGTTGTAACATCTGTGTCATATTTGAGTCTTGTTTGGATGATTGCTTTGTTCCTTGGGAATTGTTTTTAACCTCTGGTATTGTCATTTTTTGTTGAAAGCCAGACATTTTATGTAGTAGTGAGACTGAAGATAAATAGTTCTGCTTCGAGATAAATACTTTTTACCATCTTGTAGGTCATTAGTGTGGAGGTTAGTGTTAATCTAATCGGAAGCTGGATTCTTTTTAACTCTATGTCCCTGAGCTGAGACTAGTGTCTCCAAGACTTTTTTTCCTTTAAAAAAATTTTTTTAAATGTTTATTTTTGAGAGATACACACACACACACACACACACACACACAGAGTGAGAGCTGTGGAGGGACAGAGAGAGGGAGAGACAGAATCTGAAGCAGGCTCCAGGCTCTGAGCTGTCAGCACAGAGCCCAACATGGGACTCACGGAGTGTGAGATCATGATCTGAGCCAAAGTCAGACGCTTAACAAACTGAGCCATCCAGGTGCCCCCTTTTTTTTTCTTGATGAAAAAAAAATTTAAACTGAGGTCTACTGGTTTATAAAAAAAACAATCTTCAAACTCTTTAAAATATGGTGTAAAATTTTGTGTGATTGTGGGCAAATGAGTTTCTGTAGCTTTCATAAATGCTTCAGAGTGGTCCATGATTTAATACAAATTATTAACAATAACTTCTGCTTTATGACCTTTTAAAATACTCATCTTACTTTCTTCATTACCACTACCTAATGCTATCAAAAACCCCAATGGTAAGCTTAAATTGCTACTACAGTCTTTTGCCAAATTCCAGTCAAAGTGAGAAGTGAGGATGAATTAGCAAATAATTAGGTCTGTGTAGCCCCAATCACAAATTTCAGGAAGGGCTACTGTACAATGTGTTAATTGCAAAACTAAACAAATCTGTAATCCCTATGCAATGTAGGGGCCACACGGGTCACTGCTACTTCTCACTTGCTTATTTGAAGGGTTGGTAGATGGAACTGATCCAAAAGCAACAGATATGTGATGATTGGTCCTGAGCTCTTTCAGATAAAGGAAATGGAGTTCCTGGTGCCCATGTGACACATCTTTACTTTTGTAATAAAAGTTGATAGGAAAAAAAAAATACAATTTCCTTTACCAAAACTGATCTTGCAGTTTGTCAAAATTGTTTACTATATAGCATGAGATGGATTGTAGAGTATGTAACTGAAATATAGGAGGAAATTTTTGCATTTTGTAAATTTTAGGCACTTCCCGGTTTGTTTTCTTTTGAGGGGCAGAAATTATGACTTCTTTGTAAGATTTTTCACTTCTTTGTTTTCTGAAATAACTTACTGACAATTGTGTTTAGGAAATCACCCCCTTCCTCCCCCCAAAAAGGAAGGGTTATTTGGCACTAACCCAAGTGGAGTGCTTTTATTATTTTCTAGGAAGATATCAAGATATTCCTCTGTTATAGGCTGAATTGTGTCCCTCCCAAAAATATACATGTTGAAGTTCTAACCCCCTACTATCTCCAAATGTGACTTTATTTAGAGAAGGGACTTTAAAGAGGTAGGTAAGTTAAAATGAGGTTGTGTGGGTGGTCCCTAATCGAACATAACTGGTGTTGTTTAAGAAGAGATTAGGACACAGACACACACAGAAGGAAGATTATGATGACGCAGGGGAAAGTGGGCATCTGCAGTGTAAGGAGAAAGATCTTAAAGAAACCAAACCTTCCAACACTTTGATCTTGGACTTCTACCTTCCAGAATTTTGAGAAAATAAACTTCTCTGGCTTAAGCCACTTAGTTTGTGATATTTTGTTATGGCATCCCTAGAACTACGGCTTTCAATATCATCTTGTTACTCTGTTTCATTTACGCATTTATGAAGATATAATCAAAAATATATTTAAAATATTTTGATATTGTGACAATCATTTTTAGTTTATATTGCAAAATATGTGTCTCTTTGTACATATTTTCTCTACTGGTAACATGCATATAATTATATCTAGCCACTAAGTGTTCTAGGAGACTTCTACACCTTTAAGCAAGGTATCATATCAAATGGGATATATGCACATTCTGCTAAGCTATAAAAACAAGATCATATCTAACAGATATTTTGAAGCTAAAATTACTTTAATCTGGCACATTGTCAAATATAGCGGCATATTTGTGGCAATTTTATCAAATGTAGTAATAAAGGATATTGTAGTAACTATGCACAGAGTGTCAAAATGTTTCCTGTTTATACATACTGAAGATTTATGTATTTTTATATGAGCAATGTATTGTTGATTCATAAAATTCAACTACTAAAAAGACATGGGGGTGCAATAGGGTATAGAGGCCAAATTAATTTGATGATAGAGTGAACTAGGTCTGATTCTTTTTTTTTTTTTTTTTCTCAACGTTTTTTATTTATTTTTGGGACAGAGAGAGACAGAGCATGAACGGGGGAGGGGCAGAGAGAGAGGGAGACACAGAATCGGAAACAGGCTCCAGGCTCCGAGCCATCAGCCCAGAGCCTGACGCGGGGCTCGAACTCACGGACCGCGAGATCGTGACCTGGCTGAAGTCGGACGTTTAACCGACTGCGCCACCCAGGCGCCCCTAGGTCTGATTCTTGAATCTACCACTTGTTTGATGTTTGGGTGTGCTCTTCACTTCTAAATCTTAGTTTTTTCATCTTTAAATGGGGATCATTATAGGATATTGTGAAGCCTAATGAGATAATGGATGTTAAGTACTTGGCTTAAGTGCTTGGCAAATTGTAGGTGCTCAATAAGGATTAGGTATCACCATCATCATCATCACCGTCACCATCATCATCAGTAAATTAATAAATGATAAAAAAGTGTCACCCCAAAGAAAAACAGAAGAAAATGTCAGAGATGGCTTGAACTGTATAATTATCCAGAAATATTGGATGAGATTTTTATAACTACAGCATTAAACTTGGTGCATTTAATTTTCATTGTCTGTAGAGGAAAATTAAGGTGCAAAGACATATTACTCAACTGAGGTCTTTGATCTAAATTTTCATGGAAATGTTTTATTTCCTTTCAGGAAGAAGCAAATTGTTCAACATCTATGTAGATCCCTATTATAATAAAAATGGTCAGTACTCTTAAAACATGATAGAGAAATACTAGTTATAATATTAATTTGTTCTACATGTTACAGAGCAAACTATATCGTCAAGACAATATATGCCATGTGTAATTAATTCTCTGGGTAACTGGATAGGTAAAGATATAACTTGTAGTTATATAATAGTTATATCCTAGTAGTCAACCTAAGATTGTATAATTATAATATAGTACTTTTTTTTTATTTGAGAGAGAAAGAGAGAGAGAGAGACTGAAATCCCAAGCAGGCTCCATGTTCAGCACAGAGCCTGACTTGGGGCTCCGTCCATGACCTTGGGATCATGACCTGAGCCAAAATCAAGAATCAGATGCTCAACCGACTGAGCCATCCAGGTGCACCTAGAATACAGTACTTTCTATAAATCAGGATGCTTTAAGCCAGACACTATAAATAGTTTTTAAAGGAAGATATTTAATTACATAGGAAATATGTACAAAAGAAAACTTATCCCAATATCTTTTCTTCCCCGTAGTAAAGGGCATGGTCCAGGGGGATGCACATTGGGGATTTAAATTTACCCTTCATTTGCCTCTTTGCCCAGGATTTCATTGAATGGAAGAATTTAGGTAACATCACTGGCAATAATGGTGTTTCAGTCTCAGCTACTCTTCTAGCTATGCCAACAGGATTTATTGAGCTCTATTTGATGCCAGTGTTTGATGCTATGAAACATAGCCTTCTTAAGGTTAATTTTCCTCTTTGTAGGGAAATTATCCAAGAATAGGGTGACAAACTTTATATTTTTGAACTAGTAATTCTGGCTGGGTCAGTATATTGAGAAGTCTAGTATATTTTGCCTGTGTTTACTGGCATACTGCAAAGAACTTATTCTGATTTTGGTAGACACTATTACTTAGATGAGGGCTTCCAGACGACTCCTCAGAACTGAGCACTCAGAGGTCAAGAAGGCCTGAGAGAAACAATTTAATTGAAAATTGGCAGTAAAAATATTGTCAGCCTAGAGAAGGAATTAGATCAATTTAATATGAGAGGGCATTCATTATTCTGAGCCACAGTAAACCAGTTGAATTAATAGTATATATTTCTTTCTAAACAATGCAGTAATTTTATCTTTGAAATCACAATATGAAAGTTGCTTTGCTTACTACGGCATTGTAATTTTCAAAGTATTTTCACAGTTTAAAAAAATTTGGGCAAAGGTCTACTTATGCCCACATATAATCCTTTTTTTTTGAGGACAGGTGGAACTTGTGACAAAAGAGATGAAATATTACTACCTTGATTGAGTTACATTATAGAAAGCTCTATTTTACTGGACTGGAGTGAGATTGCCCACATAGCATTAAAGAAGTAAGCAGCCATGTTGTAAGATACTCTTTAAGAGGACTATGTGGCCAGGAACTGCAGGCAACTCACAGGACCTCAAAGCAGCCTCTAGCAGACAGCCAGGAAGATCACGAGGCCCACAGTCACACAGCCACAAGGAAATGAATTTTGCAAACAACTTGAATTGAGCTTCTCCAGTCAACTCTTTAGATAGGAATGCCTGGTCAACACCTTTATTCCAGTGAGATCCTGGGCAAAGTAATCAGCTAAACCCTGCCAGACTCCCGACCCACAGAAACTGTGAAATAATAAACGTGTATTATGTTAAGCCACTAAATTTATGGTAATGTGTTATGTGGGTCTACATAAACTAAATACTGGCAAATAGTCAATGAGATACTCTAACCTTAATTCAAAGTCATTCTTATACAAAAATAGCTACCCAAATAATCAAAGTTGCAATTTCATTTTCTCTTCTCATAAAGTTCCATTCCTTTCCACTCATTCATAATACATAAATCAGAAAAATGAGTAGTGTTTCTATTTTAAGGACCTTTATGATATAAAATGATATACAGAAAAACCATGAAACCAAGTATATCTAGATGGTCACAGACACAAAGCAATGAAATTGACCAAATGTCTATATTGAGAGTTATTTGCTTTTTTAAAAAAAAGTCTTGAAATGATTGGCTATGGTTGGAAAGAAAAATTTCAAATATTCTTAAGACAATCAGATTGGTGAGCATTCTCAGGAGAAAGTGAACTTGGGACTGGATTATGGAGAACTTTGAGTGTCCAGCTGAGGAACCTGAAATTTATCTGATAGTGAATCGAGAACTTTAGGGTTTTAATAGGCTTCATTTGCTAGCATCATGTCAGAATGGATGACAGCAATAGCAAGTAGAGAGTTCCTGGTGATTCTGTGTAATACACATAGTATGTACAGGACCTTGGGTCAAATGCTTGGACTCAAAAAAGGTATAGTAGGTAGTCTGCCTTCAGGTAACCTAGGATTTAGTAGGCGGATGGCTCTATACACTAACCAATAAGCAATAATATATAATCCAAATACTGAGTTAGATTCAAGTTAACTAAAAGGTTAGACAGCAGGGAAATAATTCAAATAAACTCTTGGGGAAGGTATTTATAGAAAAAGAGACTTAATGGGATGCAAGAAAGGAAAATAAACATAAGTAAGAGGGATAGGGACATTATTCTAGGTTGAGTATCATCTAATCCAAGGGTAGGGCTTTAATATGGTATATACGGGATGTGAAGGGTAAATAAGTTTGGTTTTAACTGAAAGCTGATAGAAGAGTAAGAATATAATTTCCATGAAGTCAAGGATACGTTCTTCTTTGCTAAACTTAGGTTCTCAGTACCAAGAATAGAGGTTAGCATATGATAGGTACTGAACAAATAGTTGGGAAAGGAAGGGAAGGGAAGGGAAGGGAGGAAGGAAGGAAGGAAGGAAGGAAGGAAGGAAGGAAGGAAGGAAGGAAGGAAGGAAGGAAGGAAAGAATAGAAAGGAGAGAGGGAAGGAGAGAAGATGAAAGCTAGAAAATGGGTTGGGTAAAGGAGATCCTTGGGAGTCTTACTATGCAAACAATAGAGTCATCAACATTTCCAACAACAGAGGCTGATTCTGGCAGATTATGCCCAGAAAGTGTTTTGTTTTGTTTTATTTTGCCATCAGGGTTATTGTGAAGACTAGGCTTAGACTTGAAGCTAAACTTCTGAGAATAGAACAATGTCACAGAGCTGGCTGTCCTGATGAGGAAATTCCTGCCCCTTTCCATGGCATTACTGAATCTAAAAACCACTGCATTTGCCTACCCTTCATGTCACTTCTGCACAAGAACTTCACTTTGCAATCACTGGAAAGCCGACATCAGTACTGCTGCCACCACCAAAATTGGCATGCCTCAATCCCTACTAGCACCGGCAAAAAATAAAAACTTCACAGAGAGTGTGTTCATTTCCAAATCAAACCGTTAGGTGAATGTACCAGGTTGGTGAAGCCCAGGTCACATGTCTGCTTTGTAGCTTCAAGGAAGGCTGGAACTTTTAGGTCTGACTCTTATGTTAGGGAAGAAGAACTTATCATGTGGAACTTCTTTAAATATAAGAAATCTATTCAAAATATGAGGGGTAGATATGAATATGACAGTTATTTGCTGTGCAGTAAATTGGAAATTAAAGTACAAGCTACAAGTCTATCATGGTAACTCAGGAAGAATAATCTCACAATGTCATGCGGGACATACTTATGCAATCAGATATGAGAGCCTAATTGGGAGGCCAGTTAGATAATTATTTAATTATTGGCTTGTCCTAGGGTGGTAGGTCATGGGAATTTTAAGGGCAAGATCAGATACTGAAATATCGATAACATCACAATGTATGGAGTAAAAAGGAGAGGAAAGTGTCTGTAATGACCACCATGGTTTTTAGACTTAGAGAATGATGAGGTTATACATTGGAATAAGAATGTCAAGGAAAAGAGAGTTTGGGATGGTTTTCGTCTTTAAACCTCAAGACCCTAGTACAGAGGTGGCAGATGGTAGGTACTCAGTAAATACCCAATCACCTAAGTAAATATGTTGGATGGCAATTTATGAGGAAGCTGGAGACTTGGGAAGGAAACAGTACCAGAAATAACAGTAATTCATATGGGCTGGTAAAACCTGAAAATTCTAGAAAATCGCTTGGGGAAGAAAAGCAAATGTCCAAAGAATGCATCTTAGGAGAGATACACAGTTAGAAAAAGGAGTAGGAAAAGAAGCAATGAAGCAGACTCATGAGAAAAAGATCAGAGAAGCTGAGGAAGATGTTAGAATGAATGATTTTATACAATCTTGTATCTCAGAGAATAAAAATGGTCAGGGATAAGAGTAACACTTGTTCACAATGCTGCACATCAAAGAATAAGACTTGAGGAATGTGCTTCAGTGGTCCTAAGTTATTTTTAAAAATTGTCTTTAAACATCTACTAATGTCATTGTCTCCTTAAAGACCCAGATTAAATATCTCATTTTTCCCAGGTAGAATACCACAATCACTTCAACAGGATAATTGTGAACCTAGGACAATGCTTTACATGTAGAAAGTGCTGCTTTTTAGTTCCCAAAGAATTTGTGATAAAATATGTGAATTTTAAAAATCTCTTTTGATTATAAGCATCCGTAGTTCAGGTGGCTGGATCAGAAGACACTAATTGCACTGGAGATTTTCACTAGAAGAACCAGAGAATAAAGATGCTGAATTCTTTATTCATTCAAATGTGAGACCAGAAAAATTTGAAAACATGTGGTCAAAATTGTCCACAAAAAAATTGTTTTGTCCTTCACCCCCTCTCCCAAATACTCCAGATCAGTTAAAGACTCCATTAGCTAGGGAATAAAAGGAGAAAGAAGAGTAAAAAGAGCAAGAACTTATATTTTGCCTATTTCTGTGATCCCAGATGGATTTGCAAAACTGAGTGAGGAGAGAGAAGAGAGGTCTCACTGCTCCCATCTAAAGCTCTGGGGGGTTGTTCCACAGACATGTTTTGGGATGTGACATAGGAACGACAGAGTGGCCTCAGGAGGATGTGGGAGAAAGCATTGGCATTCCCTGTGCTTATGAGACAGGGTTCAGAAATTAGCTGAGAGAGAGAGAGAGAGAAATCATGCTTGAGCAAATGTGAGTACAGCAGTGGATGTGCAGAAGATCTCAGTGCCAAGAAAGGGACACTCAGAGCAGAGGAAGACAAGATGTGGATTGCTTCAGAATGTGCTTGTGTGGAAGAGGTCGGACCTAAGAATCTGACCTGAGAATGAGGTCTGCATAGGGCTAAGGTAGATCAAGGCTTGAGAAGTAGACCAAGAATACTCTCATGGTCTTTGTCATAAGTCACCAAACATTGCATCAATTCCAAGGAAAATGGAGAGCTTGGGGGACACTGAATGTGGACAATTTTAAATCCAAAATGACTGAAAAGACACTGAATTTGATGAGCCTATTTGGAAGTGACTGGATTATGTTTTCGGTATCAGAAGGAGGGTTCAAGCTCTCAAAAAATAATGTTAAAATGTTTTTTATAGCTGGTACTTTGTTGATTGTGTGATTAGGAAATTCATACTCATCAAACACTGATTAGTCTCATCTACACAGGAGTCCCTATAACACATTTCTCTCTGGTATTTATATGTGATAATCTCACCAGTTCCTGCCTTAATCATTTGTATATTTGCCAGAGGGCATATCACTCATCTGGACAGAATTCAGGTTAATATGCCTTAGAATGGCCCAGACAATGAACATTAGAGCCTATGGAAAGGACAAAGCCAGCAAGGCCAGGTGAGGAACTTGGGAAGATAATCAGAAAATCCAGGGTCTCTTGGCAACCAGCAATAGTTAAAGCTGATACAAGCAGTGCCTAGGTGCCTAGTAAAGGGCTGCAAGTGAGACAGGTGGAATTCAGCATTAGAGGAAGTTCCTAAGCAGTCATTGTTAGAGGTTTGTTAGAACGGTTACCCTTTCCACATCAGGCATCTTTAACAGAGACCTTATATTGAGATCTAATTTCATGGGAAGGACCTTCTAGAGAACTTCTAGAGAAAGTCAGCTTTAAGAGTCCTAGGGAGTACAGTAGACAAAGGTGGTTAGGTAATGTATCAGGTCACATCAGATGACTGCTGCACAAAGACTAATTAGCAATTCTAATTTAGTGTTCAGTTATGGTCCCCTACTTCTTCTGATTCCCCTGGATAAAAATAGGATTGGTCTTGTAATCTGGGGTATGGATGAGCCTGTACCTAGTGAATAAGTGTCCCCAGTGCTATGATGGTCGATAACCAAGTCCTATCATCAGCCATCATTATCCTGCCCTGGCCCTTCGCATGCAATGAAACTGTGGCAGTGCCCTTTCAATATCAAACCACCCTTTGTGTTTTCTCCTGAGTCTTCAGCTGCCACACCCGATCAGAGCTCTGATTCTGCCACTTCACCCTCCTGTGGTCCAGTTCTCCGTTTCATATTAGCTTTGCAGAGAGTTTCAAGGAGCTCCAGAGTTGCTGGCATTGTCATATTTCAAGATCATACTGTTAAAGGAAGATTTTGGATTGAGCAATATGATGGCATATTTGAGAGAATTATCAAAGCTCTGATATTTGACTTACATTATCTTCAGAAGGAGCCCCAAGACAACATGGACACTCCCAGACATTCATCAAATATTCTGTCCTATCAAGTTTGCACCTATCATCAATGAGTCCCAGAAATGCATGCCTACTGTTTCTCAACTACTAAAGTCCCTAGAGAAATGTGGAGGAAAGGCCCTGAAATTTCATTTATATAGTAAGTAATATGTAAAGAAAAATAAGTAAAGTAATAAACTATAAGTAAGAAAAAAAAAGGTCTTCCTACTTTAGATTCATTTTGCCAGCATCGTTGAGTGTCTTTAAAAAATTGTATCTTGGCTGTCAATTACAAATGAAGCTTCGCAAGAGCTTTTGTTTAAATGTTGTACATTCCAATGTTAATATGGTTTTCCTAGAAAAGCAGCTGCCTTTTGTGGATTTTAAAAAGCCACTGAGTTTTATCAAAGGTTCCTCTTTCATGTTCTTCGATTGCTAAGCTATATAAGTTAACCAAAAGATAACTGAGCATTAACCCATGTTGCCTTTTGTTTTTTATCTTCTTTTGAAATCCCATGAGTTTAGCTAAGTACATTAAATGGAGCATAAATCTTTATGTTGTTTTCATTAAGTCACATATTTGGAATATATATCTGAGACTATTTGATCGATTGTAAAATATTAGCTGCTGCACTGAAGATTTGTGACATGGATTTTAACAAGTGAACAAACATTTCAAGAGCACAGTAAAAACTATTGGCTGGGCAGCATGGATAAGTTATGACACTTGAGTTCAGAGAGATTTTACTCCATAGTATTTTCAGATATACATTGCAATTTACAAAATTAAACATGAGCAAATTTGGAAATAATTTAAAGATTTAGAAATATTTTCCATTTTTCAGTTTTTCCACTTTTATATTCTTATGATGACTGCCTGTCAAATTACATAAAAAATCCGTATTATACTGGCCCAACAAACATCCATTTACAGATTTATATATTTTACTCTTTTAATATATCATAAATACAATCTCAACTAGTCCCTGTGTCTCAGTTTTACCTTGTCATTTCCTAATCTGGGCTTTTCCTTATAATATTTCTTCAGCCCGGAAGTTTTCATGCCTATCTCTCTGCCTACCAAAATCTCATTCATTCATTTATAATTATTAAGCTCCTACTATATGCTAGACAATGTGTTTAGTATCTTTCAAAGTATAGTTTAAATGTCACTTAATCTATGAAACTTTTCATAATTTTATCTCTCCTTTAAAATAACAGGAAGGGGCGCCTGGGTAGCTCAGTTGTTTAAGCATTTGACGTTTGATTTTGTTTCAGGTCATGATCTCATGGAGATCTCATGGAGAGGTCATGATCTCACTGGAATCTGTTTGGGATTCTCTCTGCCCCTTCCCCACTTGTGGTCTCTAAAAATAAATAAATAAACATTTAAAAATTTTTTAAATAGGAAGAATTTAAAAAGAGAGAAAGAGAGTTGAAATTCCAATAAAAGACAGTCAACAAGATGGCAGAAAAATTTGAGATTTTATCAGTTTAACAAATAATTCCCAAGCACCTATTCAAGAATATAGGTCAAAATGAATTTCAAAATTGTCCTATTTCTAAAAGACACAATCTGTTTAGTAGAAGGTTTACATTTAGAAGGATTTTAAGTAAGGAGGTTTTATAGGTCATTAATGGAAATGTTTGAAAATTGCTATTCTATAACAACCGTTCATACAAGTTATTAGAGTTGTGTGCATGGATTTAGCCTTGCCAGTGAGATATTTTGAGTAATTCTCCAACATTGCTCAGCATTCCTGTATAGTAGCAAGTGGCCTAAGACTTTCTTGATGTGTGTGATGTTCAGGTTTCTTTAGTTTTCCTCTAAGAACAGTCAAGCATTCTCTCTTTCACTGGTGATAGGCATGGTCTCTCTAAGCATTAAACCAGTTCATTCATTGTCTATAATCCACACATCTGTCTCTGTTATGGCCATAGGATTGTGCTACTTAATCCTGTCTGAGTGGCTTCCCAGGAAGGGAAAACAATCTCTTTGTTCTAATATCCCTGAAAAGACAATGTCTCCTTGTTGATAGGAGAAAAAGGTAGAACCTTTCCAAAATGAGCACTGTCAGTGAGAGACTTATTGGCAAAATCTGACCTAGGTGGAGTCCATTTTCTCCCAAATAAAGATTTGGGAGAAATTTCAAGAAATTACTTATAAAATTTACTTATAAAATACCTTTTAGGTATTTCAGAACAATTTACTATGCAAGCAGTTGAGTCTAATGACTAGGCATGGTGTTTCCTAGGGACACAATATGATGCATTACCCGTGTTCACTACAGCAAAGAAAATGGAAGGACCCAGATTACAATCCAGAATTTACCACTTTAGGTAAGTAACTGTAAATCAACATTGTTTCTAGATTTTTAATTCTGTCTTATATTTTATGGCAGAATGTGTTTGCTAATAACATTCTGTAGCTGGAGGTCCTGTTTTGGGAAGAAGTGAAATAGATAGTGGGGAGTATAAAGGTCTCTCAACATCTAGAGCTTGAATTAATTTGTGCCATAAGTCTATGAAGTGAGATAGAAAACTTTGGATTTAAGCAATAAATAATAAATCTTTGGCATGCTTCCAGATTTGAGATCAATATCATTTAAGAAGAAAAAAAATTTTTATATTTACTGCTATGGCAGAGTAATCACTTGAAACATAGTGCCTAGAATAGTGCTTGGTATATGGTAGGTAATCAATGAATATTTGTTCAATGAATATCAACAAGACTTTTTCTTTTCCCCTTCCTCTCCAACTACAGCCAAAATTTCTCTTTCTAAGACATAGGTCTATCACTGGCTATTAGGGATGGCTATTAGGATTGAAAAACAACAAAAGAACAACATTATTTTCCTTCTAGGTCCAAATATATCATGGTTTATTATATGTGTTAACTTCTCTGGCCCACAGTGCCCAGATATTTGGTCAAATATTATTCTGGATTTTTTGGTGAGGGTGTTCTTAGATGAGATTTACACTGAACTCAATGGACTTGAAGTAAAAAAGATTGTCCTCCATACTGTGAGTGAGCCTCATCCAATCAATTGAGGGTCTGAATGGAGTGAAAGGCTGACCATTCCCAAGCAGACTGCTTCAGACTTCCTCTGCAACATCAGTTCTTCCTGATTCCATGGAAGACTGCCTTTGGTCTTGAACTGTAACTCTTTCCTGAGTTGTCAGCCTGCTGGGCTCCACCATTAGATTGTGAACTCTCCAAGCCTTCACAATTGTGTGTGCCAATTCCTTAAATAAATCTTTGTATACACACACACACTCACACACAACCCATTTCTTCTGTTTCTTTGGAGAATCCTGACTAATTCCAAAGGTGAGAGATGTAAGAGTGTGATAAAATGTTTTAGAAAGCAGGAAGAATGATCAAAATCACATGTATTCTGTGTCCACATGCCTCCTGTCCAAACTCATTATAGAACCTCTGAGTTTGGGAGGAGGTTGGAAAGAGAAAAGATAGTATGGATGCAATAGTGTTAGTGTGCAAGGCTGTGTTTTCTGCCCCCTGCCCCTCAAGGTAGACTTTTTCCCTTGTGTCATGTGGGAAGCAATGATAGACACTCCAACTTTCAGTCTGACAGGACAGAGAATCTGTACTTCACATAGGTTATGAAGCCCAGAGATGAGGCAACCACAGTATAATTGCAAATGCTGTATAGCAGATCTGGGACAGCTTCAAATTTCCCAGAGAGCTTTGGAAAGCATTCCAAAATTTCTTGGGCTTCCAAGCATAGAAATTGGAAGAAAGGAAAGAAAATATCTGCAAAAGTTTCTAATGTGAGTTAGGGCCTCTTCAGAAAAGTGTAGTGAGAATAGTTATCAAATGGAGTCAGTTAAAGACTTGGTTATATCCCTCCAATTGGCAGATCCCCAGATGTTAGCGTAAACTGAAGTGGCATCCAAAAGCTACATGGATCCATGTTAGCAAGAGTGTCCGCCACTGGGGCCTAGGAGCTAAAATAGTATCCTTCTCACAGCAGAAAAGTGAAGGCAGCCCATCAGCACCATCTTACCAGCATCCCTAACTGTCTTTCAGAAATGGTGCTTGCCTGTGTCATGGGATTCTGCTTAGTTCCTTACATGACTCACTGTGAATAGACAACACTTCTCATTGGTCTCAGATCATAGTTCTGGACAATAAGGGAGGTGATGCAGATAAGAGAGGGATAATGAACTGAGGAAAGAAGGAATCCAATGAAGCTACTCCAGAAAGAGAGCAAAGAAAGTACCAGAACACATCCCTTATTACAAGAAGGAATTTTCTTAAAACTAAAACATCATGTGGTCAAAATTGAGACCCTCTTAGCTGCAAGTAGCTGATGTGATTGAAATAAGACTCTGCTTTTCCACAGAGAAACTTCCCCTTTAGCATAGCTTAAATATTGTTCAATAGCATATAACTCAATTTCTAATTTCTGCTTCTTATGAACTGGGAAAAAAAATCACTCAACTATTTCAAACTTGACAGTCTCTCATCTCACAATCGAACAGCTCCTCCTTGGGTGCTTCAAACTTTTAAAATGTATCTTTTCTGTCCTATTAAAAATTTTTTTGAGGCCAGAGGGACTTCAGACTCTTAAGCTATTTCTCCATTGTGTGATTATTTGCTGTTCCAGAATCTTTCTGAAAATAAAAAAGTAAAACACAAAATATTATACTAAAAGAGTTTTACACAGTATTTTTAATATGTACAAAGATAGTTCTCATTTCTTAAATAGACTAAAGTCACCAAAAAAAAGTGTTGCAAACTTGTAGAGAAGGTTCAGACATATATTGATGCTTAAATGGTGCAATAGATATGTAGGCAAAAATTAATGGAGATTTTCTCTGTGGTCACATATTTAGAGACTCCAAGGAAACTAAGGCATATATTGGTCAATCAACTATTGTATTTAGAGCAATTGTATTTAGTCAATCAACTATTGTATTTAGAGCAGCAGCTTTCAGACTTATTTGACAAAGGAATGCTTTGTGGAAAATGAAGAAACTACGAGCATATAAAACTTACAAAGTTAAAGATGTCTTACTTGAAGAGCAGTGAGAAGTGTAGCATCCTCCCTACTCAGCTTTCTCTGATCTTGTGGGTGGTCCTTGAGACATTTTAGGTGCCCAGGGCTCTGACAATACCAATGATGGAAACAGATCCTGGAGAGTGGGACTCTATAGTAATCTATATAGGGGAAAAGAAAGCTTCTTCTGAATTTTCTCTCTGGTGCTGGGACTGGGATTCATAGTTGCATAACTGACACCCAGATATAATAACCTAGTCTCCAGAAAACAGTGGTAAAATTTTACAGAATCATTTTTATTTGAAAGCAATTTACCCCTTTCTTACCTTAAAAGATCTACTGAATGTGGTATAAACCAGTGGGGTTGTGTACTTCCAGAGCAAATAGGATAAGAGAATTTTTCACTAGACACTGTGCCTTACCCTCTCCTCTGATGTATTCTACAGAAAGTAAACTTGAGCGTAGCATTGTGGCACTTAACTTTTCCTTGCACATCAAAGTTCCATATGGAGAGTCTTTACCCAGTGTGATATTTGCTTTATATCAGTCTGGGGAATTTTCAGTGTTTACATTTGTACTATTTAGCCATACTAGAAAAAAAAAAAAAGAATTCATCTTCTGTTAATGTGCATTGCTTTAAGCACTGCAGCAGAGCGATCACAGTCAAATTGTTTTATAATCAGTAACACACCATTTGGGAATTAGCAACCTACTGTTAATAAGTTGTGTACAACCGTCCTTCTCTAGAGATGCAGTAGGTCTTTGGAGTTAATATACACTACAGTGGGTTTTTTGTTGTTGTTGTTGTTTTAGTTAAGTTGTACATTAAGAAGATAGGATGGGTTAGTACTTTGTGATGAATTATGTGTCTTGATTTGTAATCTGAAATCTGTATGTATTTTTCATTAACGTTGCAGCTAAAATGTATTCCGTAGATAAAAGCCATAAGACTTGAAAGAAAAGTGGGACTGATAACTTTGTTAGAAAAGAACTAGGCCATTAGTGAATATCTTGCTTAGCTGCCTAGTGAACACTTGATTTGCTTTTTGATTACTATTGACTTATAGGGTGATATTTGAAAAAAGTGACATGTGGGATAGGGTATATATTGGTAATAATACTATATGAGTACTGTTTAGTTACATTTTTACAGAGATTCAGACACATCTAATGCTATTAGAGTCAGGAATCACCAAGAACTTCTAAAATCAACTGTAACTCAATTAGAGCTTCAGACTTTTCATTAACCAATCACATAACAGAATTATAGAACTGGACTATAACCTTAAGTATTCCTTTGCTAAATATAGATTATCATCTGCCATATGTAAAACCTTATGCTTCTTTTCATTAATTGAATGAGGGAGTGGTATGTAGATAGAAAGACAGTGGTACAAAATTAATGAAAGAAATGACCCTACATCCCACATATACTAAAGCAGAAGAGTAAAAGGATAAGAAAAGAAATATAAGCTTTCTACAGTTTTCAGCATACAGATCTTTTACAGCCTTTGGTTAGGCTTATTCCTAGGTATATTATGATTCTTGGTGCAATTGTGAATGGGATCAGTTTCTTTATTTGTCTTTCTGTTGCTTCATTATTAGTGTATAAGAATGCAACTAATTTCTGTACATTAATTTTGTATCCTGAAACTTTGCTAAATTCATGTATCAGTTCTAGCAGATTTTTGGTGGAGTCTATCAGGTTTTCCGTGTATAATATCATGTCACCTACAAAAAGTGAAAGCTTGATTTCATCTTTGCCAATTTTGATGCCTTTGATTTCCTTTTGTTGTCTGATTGCTGATGCTAGAACTTCCAACACTATGTTAAACAACAGTGGTGAGAGTGGACATCCCTGTCATGTTCCTGATCTCAGGGGGAAAGCTCTCAGTTTTTCCCCATTGAGGATAATATGAAGGAAATTGAAGAAGGTACAAAGAAATGGAAAAACATTCTGTGCTCATGGATTGGAAGAATAAATATTGTTAAAATGTCAATACTACCCAAAGCAATCTACACATTCAATGTAATCCCAATCAAAATTGCACCGGCATTCTTCTCGAAGCTAGAACCAGCAATCCTAAAATTTGTATGGAACCACAAAAGACCCCAAATAGCCAAAGTAATATTGAAGAAGAAGACCAAAGCGGGAGGCATCACAATCCCAGACTTTAGCCTCTACTACAAAGCTGTAATCATTAAGACAGCATGGTATCGGCACAAAGACACATAGACCAATGGCATAGAATAGAGACTCCAGAACTGGACCCACAAAAGTATGACCAACTAATCTTTGACAAAGCAGGAAAGAATATCCAATGGAAAAAAGACAGTCTCTTTAACAAATGGTGCTGGGAGAACTGGACAGCAACATGCAGAAAAATGAAACTAGACCACTTTCTTACACCATTTGCAAAAATATACTCAAAATGGATAAAGGACCTGAATGTGAGACAGGAAACCATCAATACCCTAAAGGAGAAATCAGGAAAAAACCTCTCTGACCTCAACCGCAGCAATTTCTTACTTGACACATCCCCAAAGACAAGGGAATTAAAAGCAAAAATGAACTATTGGTACCTCATGAAGATAAAAAGCTTCTGCACTGCAAAGGAGACAATCAACAAGACTAAAAGGCAACCAATGGAATGGGAAAAGATATTTGCAAATGACATATCAGACAAAGGGCTAGTATCCAAAATCTATAAAGAACTCACCAAACTCCACACCCGAGAAACAAATAATCTAGTGAAGAAATGGGCAGAAGACATGAGTAGACACTTCTCTGAAGAAGACATCCAGATGGCCAACAGGCACATGAAAAGATGCTCAACGTCGTTCCTCCTCAGGGAAACACAAATCAAAACCACATTCAGATACCACCTCATGCCAGTCAGAGTGGCTAAAATGAACAAATCAGGAGACTATAGATGTTGGCAAGGATGTGGAGAAACGGGAACCCTCTTGCACTGTTGGTGGGAATGCAAATTGGTGCAGCCACTCTGGAAAACAGTGTGGAGGTTCCTCAAAAAATTAAAAATAGATCTACCCTATGACCCAGCAATAGCACTGCTAGGAATTTACCCAAGGGATACAGGAGTGCTGATGCATAGGGGCACTTGTACCCCAATGTTTATAGCAGCACTCTCAACAATCGCCTAATTATGGGAAGAGCCTAAATGTCCATCAACTGATGAATGGATAAAGAAATTGTGATTTATATACACAGTGGAAGACTACGTGGCAATGAGAAAGAATGAAATATGGCCCTTTGTAGCAACGTGGATGGACCTGAAGAGTGTTATGCTAAGTGAAATAAGTCATACAGAGAAAGACAGATATCATATATGTTCACTCTTATGTGGATCCTGAGAAATTTAACAGAAGACCATGGGCGAGGGGAAGGAAAAAAAAAGAGAAAAGAAAGGTTAGGGAAGGAGGGAGCCAAAACATAAGAGACTCTTGAAAACTGAGAACAACCTGAGGGTTGATGGGGAGTGGGAGGGAGGGGAGGGTGGGTGATGGGTATTGAGGAGGGCACCTTTTGGGATGAGCACTGGGTGTTGTACGGAAACCAATTTGACAATAAATTTCATATTAAAAAAAAAGAAAAGAAATATAGTAAAACCTTGCGTTGTGAGTAGCTTGTTCTGCAAGTGTTTTGTAAGATGAGCAAACATTTCTACTAAATTTTAACTTGATAAACAAGTGATGTCTTGCCAGACAAGTAGTACATGACACCAAACATCACATGATCACAACTGAGCCAATGGTTCTTAAAATTTAGTTTGATATACAAGTGCTTTAGATTACAAGCATGTTTCTGGAACAATTTTTGCTCGCAGACCAAGGTTTTACTGTATTCAGGAAATTTCGGTGTGTGATTGGTCAGCTTTGCTCAGCTCATGAGGACAATTGCTCTTAGAGAAACTTGTTACTCAGTGCTGGGTTAACTTTGTACTTGAAGTAGGGACAGAACCTAGAAAACAAGAGAAGGTTGCCTGCTTCATTATCGGTAAGGAGAATTATATGTACTAAATATATTAAATATATACATATGCATAAATACATATGTGCATGTGAGTGTGTGTGTGTGTGTGTGTGTGTGCGCGTGAGCGCATGCACATATGGCATAAACACGTAAACTGGGCTGGAAATTAAAGTGAATGAAATGAAGAAAATCCAGACATATTATTTGGTAGGCTTGAAGGGGAGAGACATTAGTTAGATAAAAATATGGAGAGCAAGGGGGCCTCTAACCAGGTTTATTTGAAACTGAATGAAGCTTGGTTTGGTAACTTTTTTTTTCTTTTTATTTAAGTTTTTATTTGAATTCCAGTTAGTTGGGGCGCCTGGGTGGCTCAGTCGGTTGAGCATCCGACTTTGGCTCAGGTCATGATCTCGCGGTCCATGAGTTCGAGCCCCACGTCGGGCTCTGTGCTGACAGCTCAGAGCCTGGAGCCTGTTTCAGATTCTGTGTCTCCCTCTCTCTCTGACCTTCCCCCATTCATGCTCTATCTCTCTGTCTCAAAAATGAATAAACGTTAAAAAATTTTGAATTCCAGTCAGTTAACATTCAGTGTAATATTGGTTTCAGGTATACTGTTAACTTTCTTCTGTGTCTCACCTTGATGATCTTTGTGTCCCTGAAGACTCATATTTCTAGTAAAGCAGCTTTATGATCCAGGGTCAACTGACCTGAAAATATGCTAGTAACATGCCTTATTGGTAAGAGCAGTTTTTCAAGATGAAAGTCAAACTAGGAACACTCGCTTCCTAAAAATTATAAAAATGACCAAAAAGACAGAGAGACAAAATTATATCATAATGAGTGTAAAATAACATTCATTTGGTACTAACCATTTGCAAAATTCTTTCATGCATGTGGTCTCATTAGAACTTTGTCCAATCTTATATTGCCATTGTTGTGATTAGTCTTATTGTTAAATAGAAGAAAAACTGAGGGTTGGATTCAGAGATTTGTTCAGAGGACAATAATGAGTTCATTTTTGTAACCCCAGTGCCTAACATATTGCTAACTCATAGAAGACACTCAAAAGATGTTTATTAGAGGAATGAATGAAGCTCTGTTTCATTCATATCTTACAAGTTGAAGCTTGTAAGTACTGAAACTAGAAGCAATTATTTCTGCATTACTTATGGCTGTTTTTGTTGCAAGTAACAGAAATAAACAAATTTTAGAGGTATTATTATGATTGTACAGAATCTAAGGTCATGAAAGTTGTATAAGTCTTAAAAAAAAAAATGAAAAGGAAAACTGGAAGGCATTAGTAAATCAAGGCTGTATGTCTCTCTCTCCCGTATGTTTGCTTCATTTTTCATAACCTCTTTCTTCAAAGGAGCTTCCTCTGCTCTTCAGGCCTATGGTGGAAAACAGCTGTCCCACAACTCCTGAGTTCACATGTTACAGATTAAGTCTCAACTCAAATTCTTAAGAAAAAGATCTCAGTTGCCTAAACCTTTGTTAAGATTTCCACTTCTGGAGTATCAAGAATCAAACATGGCTCTTGGAATCCCACTCCTTGAGACACATCGTTGGGAGTCGTTCATAGAAAATGAAGGAGGCATTGATTTATAAGCCATGCAGATGTTCCAAAGGTGTCTGTTACAATATCTTTTACCAAATCCCATGTTGATTCTACCCTCCTACTATGCATTAGTGCCACTAGGAAGGATACAGTATTCTATGTAATGTCCTCTCCTACATGATTTCAAGTAGGGAAAAAAGCCCTTAATAATTCCCTTTGAATTTTTACAGAGTAGAAAGTAAAAGCTACAGAAATGAATGGTTGTATCTGTCTTTTGTTAAAATCCAACTTCCTTGTGATTATGCTGCTTATCCTGAAGGTGGAGCGGACTAAACAATTTTAAAAGAAATCAAAGTAGAAACAGTGATTGTACTATAATATTGGTCTACAAACCACATTTCCTAGTCTTCTTTGCCAGTTGGCACTTTACCTTAGTCAGTCATAAAGGACAACTGGAACTATCCAGGTAAAAGAAGAAGGTGGAAGTATGTTCCACTCAAAGGAACAAACATTTGAGGCAAGATATTTGTAGAAACATTTATATTGTAGAACAGCTGCAGTGTAGATTGTAAGGTGGAGGGGTAGCAGATATGATTGGAAAAGCAGACTGCAGGTGGGCCAGGGTAACTAGACTTTGGATGTTCTGAGAATGTAAACTTTCTTCCATGGGCCAGTGAAAGCCCTTGAAGAAGTTGTGGGGTCATACTGGTAGTTTAAAATCTCACTCCGGTGAGAAGAACACTGTAGAAAAACTAGAAACAACTCAGAAAAAGCAGTGAGGAGACTATGTAGTTATGGACCAAAGAGAGATGTGTAAAATGAGGGCTGAGTCAAAGTTGTAGCAGTGGGAATATAGAAAAAAGGACTCAATAAGATCTAGTAATAAGGATGTCAAATCTCAAAGTGTTGTTGAGAATGTGGGAAATAGAGAATGCTTTTGGCAATGGTAATGATACCATTATAGAAATGGGAAACCTGGGAGGAAGGTCAGGTTTGGACATGAAGATAATGTGATCATTACCCTTGAATTCAATGATCATAATGTGATCATTACCCTTGGATATTTATGGCACATACAAATGGAAATGTCCAATAGCTAGCTGGATATACAAATCTGGAGCTTAGGGAAGAAGTGGTAACTAGAGATGATTGGCATAGGGAGTTAAAAATCACACAGAAGTAAGGGAACTTTACCTTTGGTTTTTCATATATTCAACTTCCAATGGTAATGTAAATAGGAGAAAAATTCAGTTGTCATATGAAATTTTAGAGCTGTCATCAGATTCTTTGCCTTCAATAGTCTGTCCTTGTCATGGCAAATGCCTTTTTTTTTTATCAGTGCTATTGAAACAGAGCTTTATAAAACCTTCATGTCTAAGAACACATTTTCCAAGGGGTAGTTCCAAAGATAGAAAAGTGTATTGGATGGATGCCATTCTGACCTAATATGGCATTTAAAAAAATGTGTGTGCATTGTTATGCATAATTTTTTGATGGTAGTTGTTTTATAAATTCTTTGAATGGGATAATTATCAATTACTTAGTGCTCAGAAGTCAACTTCCTCTTAATTGGTTTTCTGATTTTTATCATGTCAGGAAAATGTCCAGTTGCAGAGATGATCCTTCATGTTTTTCTTTCATGAAATTTTTGAAGGTCCATCGAATTTAAACCTTCCTTCTTCTCGTCTTTGAGGGCACCCCTGATGCTTTAATGTCAGGTTCACTTCTTGATGCTTAAATTAATAGTTTAAGACCTTATTCTATATCTTGCATATACCTAAGTTAACTGGACACTGTGTCTTATAGACTAGATTTCATTCCAATGTTTGCCTATAGGGCCTGCTGCCTCTTAGAGGGCAGTTCTTGTAGGGTGGTCCCTTCAAGCTTGACCCACACTGACATACTGAACTAGGTATCATTCATTTATGCCTTAACTAACAAGAGAACCAGAAAGGTGACAAGTGTGAAAAGCAGTTAATATGTAGAAAGGCAGGAGAAAATGTCCATGGTTAGGCAGATACCATCTAAGGAAGACCTTAAGGTTCTCTATGGAACTCAAATAATTGGAACTCTATGATACAGAAAAAGAAGGAGGCTTTGAATTCTATAGACCATCTGGAGGTAGAACAAAAAAACCCCAGTGATTTAAAGCTAAAAGACACAGATCTAGGCTTTGTGTAAAAAGAACTTTTAAACATTTAGTGAAATAGGCTGGAAAGTTCCAAAAGGTGAAAATTATCAGTCATTTTGTACATTATTGTCTGTGTAGTGATTGAAAATAAGATTTTGGTTTCAGAGTAACCTGAACAGAAACCTTATTCTACCACTTTGTAAGTTTCACTGTCCACATCTTCTGATGAGGGATAAAGATCCTACCAACCTGACACTGGGGTGAATCCTGCTGCCCTCATTCTCTCACGGGTGTTCTGGAGAGCACTCCCCAGTCAACTTCCTGCACACTAATCTATACCCCAGACTCTGCTTCCTGGGGAATCCTATTTAAATCATTAGTATTTTCATCTTCATTGTCTGATTCTAGCAGATTGTCAGCACATTAGGGGCACAGAGTCAGCCTTTTCATCTTTCTATTTCAAGAACTGTGGTTGTTCACTGTTTCTCTCTTTGCTTTGTGACAGTTTTGAAATGAGTCTTAGTAAATCACCTACCTTCCCACCAACAAGACAGTGGGTAATATAGATCCATAACCTGCCTTCTGCCTCTTTCCCCTTATTCTCACTGAAGTGCTCATCAGCATAGTCTCATGCACAGGAACATGAATTTCCAATGCAAGGGGGTCTTCTTGAAACAAAATGACACTCCCACTTATACTGCTTAATTTTCAATTAATTACTAGGTTTTAAGCAAAATTAAGCAATTACCATAGTTCACATTAATCTTGTGTTGGCAGCATAGCTTAGTGATTGAAAACAAGATTTTGGGGGCGCCTGGGTGGCTCAGTCAGTTAAGCGACCGACTTCAGCTCAGGTCATGATCTCCTGCTCTGTGAGTTCCAGCTCCACGTCGGGCTCTGTGCTGACAGCTCAGAGCCTGGAGCTTGCTTCAGACCCGTGTCTCCCTCTCTCTCTGGCCCTCCCCCATTCATGCTCTGTCTCTCTCGCTCTCAAAAATAAATAAACGTTAAAAAAAAATAAAAAACAAAAAAACAAAAAAAACCCCACAAGATTTTGTTGTCAGATAGACCCGAGTTGAAGCCTTACTCCACCACTGCATTAGTGTGTGGCTTCCCTAAGTTTCATTGTCCACAAATTTTGGAAAGGGATGTTGATAGCACCTACCTCATTAGGCTGCAGGGAGAATTAAAGGGGAAAAATGTGTGCAAAATACCAGACATATAGCAAACACTCAGAACATATGGGCTATTATTTGTGATGTTGCTTTATTAATATTTCAAGTTCACTTTATTATTCATTCTCTGTAAATTTGTTTTCATACAGATCAAAATACTTACTAATTTCCATTGTAATTTCTTCTTTGACCTATGGGTTAGTTAAAAAGCTGTTGTTCAATTTACAAATATTTGTGGATTCCCAAATTTACTTTTGGTGGTGATTTCTAATTTAACTCCAATGTAGTCAGAGAACATATTCTGTTTGATTTCAAGCCCTTTAAATTTATTAAGACTTGTATAGCGTAACTCACTCTTTATATTAACATAAGGTATATGAGACCTAAATGTTGCTCCAAATCTCCTTCTCCATTACTCTCTTGAGAATGGATATGCAGCCTTTCTAATATTATTGCATTTTCTTTCATAAATTTTTGACCTGCATGATAGTAATTTGAGAGTATAATCAATGAATTTTTCTCATCCCCCACTTTGTGATCGGGGCCATCTTGGTCAGCTCAGCTAGCCTGCTGCCGGAGTCATCTTTCTCTGTCTTCAGAAGACATGGCACTGAATCCATTGCCCAGAGCTCACTGTTCTCACACTATAAGCCATGGTCTGAGCACAAATTCTGAACTTCAGCACCATCCGCATGTCCAGCTGGTCCTCTTTCTTCCTTTCCAAAGCCATGACCTTATAGGGGGATTGGAGATGAACACACCACCTGTGCCCCAAGTCACTCAGTTTTTCTATCTAGGGCTGCAAATGTCCCTGAGAATGAGAGAACCGAGCCTTTTCTGGCAGCGTGCACACGCCTGCATGATGCAGCAGAAGCTAGCCATGGGTCTAAAAAGCTCTGTTAATAATTAGGGACTAATAGATATTTTTGCCCGATTCATTTTATGTATTGTAAAATCCAAATTTCTACATGGGTTCAATAAGATCTGATGTAATTATCATCAGCAAATTTAAACCAGACGAAAAAAGGATTGCGTGCATGATTGTTTAATGTTAGTAGATACCTGTTTCTAGATATTTATAAAGGAAGATGATCTGTTGTATATTTTTTATACATGCAGCTGTATGTATTGACATTTTGCTTTGCAATACAGAGTCACAAAAATACGTCTTGTGACGAAGCATCAAACATAATAAATAACTAAATAAAGGAGGCATTGTAGAATATTGCTTAAGATCACCCGCTTTGAATCTGGACAGATCTGTATGTCACTTCTCTGAGTTTTGATTTTCCTCATCTGTAGGATGTAGGTAACAATTGCATTTGCTTACTACTCAGGGTTTTTGTTGCAAACTTAGGCAAAACGGCATATATAGGAAGGAAAGTTCACAGAAGTCTATAGTTTTGAGCTCAGAAATTGGGCTGGACCCACGTTGTGCTGGAGGGGGAAACATAACAAAGTCCTACATAGGAAAAGTCTAGTTAGGGAGCATCCAGTTGGCTGACCTTGGTTACATGGCCCTGCCTGGCTGTGTTAGGGAGAGTAAGTGACTGGTCTTTTAATTAATAAAGTATCCTTATGCATAGGTCATGAGTAGACAAAAAACAAGCTAAACAAAATTAGCCAAACAAATATATACATATTATACACATGGCACCTCGTGTATATTAGGCATTAATCACGATCTCTCTCTCTCTCTCTCTCTCTCTCTCTCTCTGAGAAGCAGAACAACTAGGGGTGCTATATAATAAAGTTCTGCACACTTATGGAGAGAAAAGAAAACAATAACAAACACAAATAAAGCCCAAAGGCAACTGTGTTTATATTTTGTTTTAAAAAATAAGTTCTGAGCACATCTACCCTGGGAGTCGTTGTTGCCCTGAGAATGTATTTCCTTAAATAAGCTTTTAGTGGTATGAAAGTTAAATCACTCAAAGGAAAGATGTTTTATTTTCTTAAGGAAGTACAGAAAACTTTGGTTTGTTTGGTCGATTTAAACTAGATTCTGAATGCTCAAGAACAGGAACAATAGAAGCATCTGAGAGATCTGTGTTAAGTTAGTGGATTTCCCCATGCTTTTGCTATAAGGTGGTTGGTTTGGGACACATTTTCTAGAAATTACAGTGTTCTTTGGGACAAGGTAATTTGTTCAAGATTTGAAATGTTATCCTAGTTTTAAAAAATATGTACAGGGTGGGACATACATCACATGGCTTCCAATAATAAAAAATTAAATAACTGCCATCAATTGAACACTGTATTCCACTCCTACCATGGAATATAATACAATCATAATATCATTTTGCCCTGTTTCTGAAAATCACTGCTCTTACTAAATTGCCAATGTCCTCTATGTTGATAAGTCCAATGGACAGGTTTTGTTTTGTTTTGTTTTGTTTTGTTTTGTTTTGTTTTGTTTTAGTACTTATCCTACTGTGAAAGGACAGTGCCCTGGGAAACAGACTCTAAAATAAAGATTTGCATGGAGGGAGGTTTGGAGGGAGCACTCTCAGGATCAATGGTGGTAGAGGAATGAAGGAAGCAAGATTGGGCAGACAGAGAAGTTGGGGTGCACGCAATTGTGAAAAACACTGCAGCCAATCCTAAAGGAGAGCTCTGGAGCTGACTTGGCCCTTCAGAGTTGTTCTGCATTGGGTGAGAGCAGAATCTTTATTTCCCCCTCATTGTTCAGTTGTCCATTGCTGGCCATCCATGGAAGAGAACACAGACGTAGGCGAAGAGTTTTTCTTTAGCTACAGGCAATCTCAGAGATGGGTCAGCAAAAAGCTATGTGCTGCCAACACTTCTGGAAGTTGGAAGAATGAACGGTTCAGTCCTGGAAGAGTGATCTGGTGACACACCGTGTCATCTACTACCCTTACGTTGCTTCTTATCAATATTTGATATAATTGGCCACTTCTTTTGAAATGCTCTTCTCTTGGCTTCTGGATTGCTACACTATCTTGTATTTTGTGTTTTGCTTTGTTTTGTTTTGTTTTGTTTTTTCCTTCCTTCCCCTCTGAGTGTCTTCCTTCTCTACCTGAATTTCACAGAGATTCCCTGGACCGTTATTTCTCCTTACTCTACTCAACATGAGCTAATTCTTTCTCATGGCTTCAAATATTATCTGATGACTTCTAAATTTGTAATCGTAACTCATATGCCTCAACTACCTCTAGAACTGTGTACTTAACCAACTATTCCTTATTTCCTCTTGGATATCTCACAGACACCTTGAACTGAACATTTTTTAAATTGAAGACGTGATGTTTAGTATTGACCCTCATCCAATGCTGTCCATCTTAGTTGCTCATGCTAGAATCCAGGGAGTCACCCTCAGCACCTTCCTCTGCATTGAACCCTCATTTAAAAATGACCTATTCCTAGGTAATTTGACCAACAGCATAAATCTCACATCTATTTTGTTATTTTTTTCTATCTATTTTGCTACCATCATCTTTTATCTAAAGAGTTGCCATAGCCTCCTTACTGGCCGCCCAGGATCCATTTTTTTGCTTCCCTCGAAATCGTCCTTCATATAGCAGCTAACATGGTCATTTAAGAATGCAGATGTTATCATGTTAGCCACCTGTTTAAAACCCTGCAATAACTCTCCTTTGCACTTAGGGTCAAATCTAAAATTATTACTATGACCTAAGATGTCTTTGGAGAAAATACTGGATTTTTGTGTATTTCTCAAATGTATTTTTCCTGTGCTCTTCCCACTGCCTGGAATCCACTACCCCTGGATTTCCTTATCAACTGACAATTATTTTTTACATTTAAAGACAAAATTGATATATCATTCTTTCAGGGAACTATTCTAACTCCCCTGGCTAAATTAGCTTCCCCCGTTAAATGCTTTTTTAGCATTTACTCTTTCTCTTTTAGATGCCTATTGAGAAATTTAAATATAATAAATTTTATTTTCTCTCCCTCACATTAGACTGTTAATTTCATGAGAACTAAGACTATGAATTTTTATCTACCACTAGACTGTCAGTGTTTGGAAAGTATCTTACATATAATAATCCTTCAATAAATTTTAGTTGAACATTTTGTTAAATACACATTCACATATATTACACACACAAACACATTTTATCTTAATCTGTTCAGGCTACTATAACAAAAATACTCATGAATTGGGTGGCTTAAATAACAAACATTTACAGTTCTAGAGCTGAGAAGTCCAAAATCAAGGCACTAAGAAATTTATGTCTAGTGAGGACTAGCTTCCTAGTTTATAGACAACTGTCTTGTTGTATCCTTTCATGCAAAGGAGTCAAAAAGCTCCCAGGAGACTCCTTTATCAGGGCATTACTTCTATCTATTAGGGCTTCACCATCATGAACTAATCACCACCCAAAGGCCCCACCTCCAAATACCATGACATTAAGGGTTAAGATTTCAACACATGAATTTTGGGGTTGGGGGGTTTGTGGCACAAACATTCAGCCAAAAACACAGTTATACATATGAAATAGAAAACAAGTCTGGAAGATATGACAGGAAATCCCTAATTTCTATACATCAGTCCTGAAACTGTTATGTAATATATAGCATAGAGAATAGAGTTAATAATAATGTAACAACTTTGTATGGTGACAGATGGTAGCTAGACTTATCATGGTGATCATTTTGTAATGTATATAAATGTTGAATCACTATATTACATGCCTGAAACTAATATGATATTGTGTGTCAACTACTCTCCAATTAAAAAAAAAAATCAAATGAGGGGCACCTGGGTGGCTCAGTCGGTTAAGCATTGGACTCTTGATTCTGGCTCAGGACATGATCTCATGATTGGGGAGTTGGAGCCCCATGTCAGTCTCTGCACTGACTGTATGGTGTGGAACTTGCTTGAGATTCTCTTTCTCCCTCTCTCTCTGCCCCAATCTCTGTCTGTCTCTCTCTCTCTTTCTCTCTCTCTCAAAATAAATAAATAAACATAAAAAGTACAAATGAATAAAAGTTGAGCAGCAGATTATGAGGAGCAGGGGACCCTTTCTGGAGAGCTAAGACACTTAAATTGTCTTCTCTAGCACTTCTGGCCACCTCTCAGGCCCAGCAAGCCCCATGACAGCTGAGGGCACCACGAGCAATCTGTAGAATGGTGCATATTGTGAGCACTAAGAAGATGTAGAGTCCTGTTTTCAGGAAGGTTTTTTTTTCAACATTTATTTATTTTTGAGAGACAGAGAGAGACAGAGCACAAGTGGGGGAGGGGCAGAGAGAGAGAAAGAGAGAGATACAGAATCCGAAGCAGGCTCCAGGCTCTGAGCTGTCAGCACAGTGCCCGACGTGGGGCTTCAACCCATGAACCGTGAGATCATGACCTGAGGCGAAGTCGGATGCTTAACTGACTGAGCCAGCCAGGCGCTCCAATGGAGTTTTAATGCAATCCTATGGAAACTGGTGGCAATAAGCTCGAACATGTATTAAAATTAGAATGATCTGAATGTGCAAGTGCTTTTTTAATGAAGAGGAATCACAGTGTTTTTGAATGTGAGATTTCTTTAGTGAATAAGAAATGTTCTGTACTGAATGGGAGACTGCCTGTGTTTTTTCACTTTTCCTGAAGGGTTTATCCCTGAAATACCTGGTGTCTTCACGGTCTAGGCAGCTGTCCTATATGAGAGGCTATATCATAGGCCTATGAGTTCATAAAATGCTAGAAGCGCTTCTAATGAAACATTTCATCCATAAATGCAATACTTGCATTTGGCCTTGAATGGGAAAGTCAAATGAGCTTTCACAGAATTAGGATGCTACCTATTTAATTTTGTCTTTTTTCATGAATGTCAACATACATCAGGATATGTTACCCTTCCCTATGCAGTGCTTAGTCTGTTTCTCAAACTCAGTGTGGTACATGAAGAGGCTAAACTTATGAGGCAAGAGACTGACTCATGACTTTTGTTTTTGATTGACTCATGATTTGGTTCAGAAGAGTAAAGGGTGACTTAATTTAAGCAACTCTATAAAAAAAAACAGCAACAATGTGTGATCCAAGAAGCATTTCTACCAGCCCACAAACTTCTGGTTGGTATTTCACTAGCTAATTAAATTTCTCCCTGCTTTTATCCTAGTGAATATGATATAACATTGCCTGCAAAATGGGTACATCCTGTTGGGGTAGATTTTGGTAGACTCCTTTTAGCATGTTTGACTTGTTTTTTGTATATTTGGGCTAATTTCTTTTAGGTTTTAGGAGAGACCCAATTTAGGTATGATTCCAAGTCCATTTGTTTCCTGACGTTACTGAGAGTCAATATTTGAACAATAATTTAGAGTCATTGATTTTTCAACTTTCCTGGGAATACTGAGGACAGCCAGGAATGTGGTAGTTGTTCAGTACATGCTTATTGATCAAATAAGTGGTAGAACAAAGATAGTTGTAAGCCATATGATGTTAATTTTATGTGTGAGCTTGGCCAGGCCATGGTACCCAGATATGTGGTTAAAAACCAGTCTGGGGGGGTATTTTTAATAAGATTGACATTTAAATCAGAACACCTTGAGTAAGGCAGATTATTCTCCATAATGAGGGCAGGCTTCATTCTTAGAAAAAAGACTGAAGTCCCCCGAGTAAGGGGGAATTCTGCCCTAGATGACCTTTGGACTCAAGCTATGACATCAACTCTTCCCCTGAGTCTCCAGCCTGCCCCGCAGATTTCAGGACTCTCAGCCTTAACAATTGCATGAGCCAATTCCTTAAGATAAATCTCTCTATCTATATATATTTACATATTCTATTGGTTCTGTTTCTCTGGAGAACCTGACTAATATACCATATGGTCCTTATTTTGTGATCTGGAACTTGAATATGTGAATTACTGACATAAGTTACAATTTTGGATGCCCTTTCATTTCTCTTCCTCTCATCGTGGATTATACTAAATTATGTTCCAAAGTGTGATTTTTTTTTCTGTACATTGATGTTAACACATCAACTTTCTCTATTTCAGTGGAATTTGTTTAAGCAGGTGAATTAAATGAAGAAAGTGTGATTAAATCTTACTTTCTAGGATACAAAACAAATTATCCTCCTAATTTGAAAACGTAAATGAAAACTTTAAAAGTTTCAGGTCTGGGATAAGTGTTTACGGCCACCATGTGACCAAGTGCAGCTAGAGAGCAACTAACAATCAATTTTATACTCGCTGCAACTGAATCTGCTGTGAAAAGCACTAGGCAGCTGACAGGAGACCTTCCTTGTAAACTGGGCAGGAATTCTGAAGTAATGAACTGTGCTCCCAGTGTGGGTACCATAAACTTAGTAATGAATAACACTCTTTGAACGTCTGGACAAGAAAGATGTCTCACTCCAGGAGGGATGTTTTCCTTTCTGTAACCAAACTGTGCTTAGCTGATATTTGAAGCCTGACTTCACACTCCTTGGAGCTCTTCTTTGATCCAATACAGTTTAGTCAAATTGACTCTGATATGTTTGCAGATTGGAGTAGGGGTTAGGAAAATGGGAGTGGGGGTGTAACCCATATGTTTCTCTTCAGCTGGGAATTTGCTAATATTTTTCTCTAAGGAAATAAGATTCCTTTTTCAGTTTTGATTGATCGATGGTAAGAAGAAATTCTGATATAGCTTTTGGCTCTAAATGGATTGGGGAACATCCCAACAAAGAGTCACAAAGGTAGGATATGGTTTGACAAATGAAATATAGAGGGGGAGATGAAAGAAATGTCAGCCTAGAGGACAGAACATAAGAACAATTGAGTAATGGTCTTCAAGTATGGAAGAAGAGGGTTGATTACTTCTCCAGACTACAAAAGATAAAGTGAGAAAATCACCAAGCTGTAGCGTATTGTGTTAATGTTGAACTCACAAAGAAGATTCATGTCAGTTTATTGAATGAAAAATCATCAATGGAAATCATGAAGTATTTTCCAAGGTCTAGATAATGAGGCAATTATCCATCTTTCTTATCTCTTTTAGATGTTTTAGATGCTATATATTAAAGGGTGATCTGCTACTTTTTACTATATGAATATTTGTTGTTTGTGGTAGATTATGTTATAATTTGGCAAACATTTACTCCTCTTCCACCATCTACCCTCCAACACCTCCAGGAGAAACGTATGTTTCTCTCCCACACTGATATTGTCCTTGGCTCTTGACTTGTTTTGGACAATGAAATGTGGATGAAAGTGAAAGGAGCCAGTTCTGAGTGGAGGCCTTAGAAGACATCACGTGCTTACACTTACCCATCTGACAGCTTCTGCCCCTCACCATGAAAAAAAAAAAAAACATGCCTCAGGTAGCTGAACCCCACCAGCCTGGACCCAAACTGATATAGGTGCTGTAGATTCACTTGACCCCCAACCTGACACAGAGGTGGCCTAGCTGCCCTTTAGACCCATGCATGAGAAATAAAGGCTCATTGTGTGTATATCACCAAAATTTTGTAGTTGTTTGAAGGCATTCAGTGTTTACTCACTCAGTAAGTAAGTCTTTATTGAGTATTTACTATAACAAGGTCTGTGCTGGATTTAGGAAACACACAAGATTCAGCTTTCAAGGGACTTCCTGTCTACTGGAAGAAAGACCTATATACAATGAGCCACATTCTTATAAGACACCATGAGTCTTGTGATCAATGCTATAAAGGGTAAAAATGTTGTGTTGTATGGATTGGGAAATTGAAGTGAGAATGTCCAGCTTGGAGGGAGTAAGAGTATATCAGTAATGCCTTCATAAAGAGGGATTGTTGAATACTTTAATTGGAGATTACTTGTGTAAATTGCATTTGTAAATTACCTGTGCCTGTGTGTGTGTGTGTGTGTACATGTGAAATACTGCCTCACACGAAGGAATGTACTTGGTGTTATGCATGAAATAGCTGTATGAGTAATACACATAAGATGCACAGGGTGAGATAATTTTCAAAAAAATTTCAAAATGACATAAAATGCCATTTACCAATTTCATCTGTATTCATATAAATATAAGAACCATATTACACAAACTGGGATTTATAGTCCTCAAATGATGATAAATATACAAACTAAATTTGTTGAGTCTTTCCGGAGCAAAAGCAGTCAATCCTAGGAGGTGATAGTTTTTGTAAGAAATCAAATTTCTCATAAAGTACTTGTACTATTAGAGTCATCATCAAGGAAATTATATTTATGTCCATAAAAAAATAAATAGAAAAAAATGTCAAGAGAAAATACTCTGAGATGAAATTTCAATTTTTTGAAGTCTTCTTGACTATATGCTCTAGTTTTTAGGTTAGCTGTCAATTAAAGGAGGAAGTCAACGCTTTTAAAAATTTTGTTTTTTGCTTGTTTGTTTACATTTGAGTACACAGTCACTTTCTCTCAGTTGAAGAGCACAGGCTATGGATTCAGGCTGCCTAGGTTTGAATTGCGTGTTCAATAGGCACCAGAAGTGGGACTGGGTCAAGTTCTAACATCTCTAAGCCTCAGTATCTCTTTCTGTAAAATGGAAGTGCTAATACCAATGCCCTGTACATTGCTGAGAGAATGAAAGAAAAGTGCTTGGTGCGGTGCCCAGAATGTGGAAAGACCTCAAGCAATGCTAGTCGCTGTTACTATTCTTATGATGGTAGCGAACCTTCCTCTAGCAGAGGAAACCCAACATTTAAACTATAGTCTTATTTATGATTTATGAAGCATTCATGAGTGTGAATATCTGAGTATAAAACCCTCCTACCCTAAAGTATGCATTCAAATTTTGGGTTGCTTTACTCGAAGTGGAACCAACTTTGAGCTCACCTGAAGTTTTTAGACCTGAATTTTCTACTTTAGAAAGTAATATGAGAAGACATTCTTGGGACAACAGACAGCACAGAGAACTGCATTCTCTGCCTTTAACCTCTGAGTCACAGTTGATAGAAGACATAAATCATATGAACCATCTTGGACATGCACTATAGCTCAAGTCTCTCCTCCTCAATTATTTTCTTTTAAACTAAATATGTAAGAAGTATTTGGGTAAATAACCTTTCTCTCTCTCTCTCTCTCTCTCTCTCTCTCTCTCGTTACTTTCCACATGTCAAAAATAGAGCATGGCCAAACTATTCTTTTCCACATTACTCATTTAACCAGGAGCGCTCAGAAAAGTTTGGGACTGACTTTCAGAGAAACATTTTTAATTGTTTTTAATTTATCTAAAAACAGGCTAAAAAGTTTAATTAACAGGCTCCAAGTAATAGTTATACCATTTTTCCTCTGCTATCAGCTTTCACTTTTATTTACGATGGGTGTCCCCTGTGTCTCCTTTACGCCAAGGTCCACTATCACTAATATTTCTGTGATATGTGAATAAACCTAAATGTAAAGTTAGCACTTGCAATCGATGCAAATTAATGACTTTTTTAAAAAATTTCAATCAGGAAAAGCAGCTTTGTAGTTGAAAATCCCATGCTGGCCCTAGAGTGGGAGTTTTTCCAGCCTCTGCTTAAATCCAAAAAAATACTGCAATCTTCTGGCACAGGCCCACTGTAATGCTTTAAAAACAATTTAGCAACTGTCATTGCTGTAATTACAGTAACTAATTACCATCCTTAGCAAACAAATAGCTTAACATAATACGCAAGCCGAATCAATTTTGAAGAAATGCAAATTCCAAAAGCGAAAAAGGGCATTTTGGCAAACCTGAAAGAGAAGCAGGAAAATAATACACTTTGTTTTATCTGCACATAATTCCCAGGGAATATCATATCATAAATATTTGCATTCAGTTCTTATCAGGACATTTGCATTTGCTTCTTATCAGTGTGCAGACCGGACTCTGCCAGATAGAGAGAGGAGCGCCCCACCATGCACATATTTCTAATGAATCACGTCTCGGGCCCAGAGAATATTTTGGCTGGAACTTTATCACCCAGATGAAGAGGTCATTTACTCTCCGAGTTGGTTCATCTTGGAATTGTCTTGAGATTTTGATGTGATTCACCCGACACGGCAGTTATTTACTTCTTTATTTTAGACAAACACTGGAGGCAGTTTATTACCAGAACATTTCTTCCAAAGGCAGCTGTTCAAAGGACACTTCTCTCCTTGCCTGCCACCCCCTTTCCACCCACTCCCCAACTTTTGCAAAAATGAAATCATATGTAAATAACACCGATTCCAATTATTTCAAATTCCAGAACAGGCACGGCCATCTTTACTTTGTGGGAATCAATAAAGACAATAAAAGCAAGGCATGGAATAAATCAAGCCCTACTCGACCATCATTATCTCAAAATATAGTGCCAAATCCTGTTGTAGTTCTCCAGGAGTACATTTGATTAGCAGTGGCTTCTTTAGGAAGGGAAGGCAGTGGTGGTGACCAGGAAACCACCTTACTAATGAGACCATCAGATTCCTCTAACAGTTTATCCAGATAAATTCATTTCTCATCTTATTATAAGTAACAGTGCAACTTACCGTGGGCACACATAAGGTCAATCAGCGAGCTGATAGCAGCTTCTCTCATATGTGAATGGTAATTTTGTCCTTTTTAACCCTTGAATTATCATCTGACAGGGCACCCAGCAGTCACTGGCTTGCCGTGCCTGAGCATAAAGCACTCAAGCAGTCTATTTTGTTTTGGAGAGAGAAGCAGGAATATTATTCATGTTGATTGGATCCTTTCTGTTGGTCTTGGCCATTTAATTAAGCCAGATTTGTATTTTAGTGCTTTGGTAACATGAGGTTCAAATAGATAGGGGTGTTATATCCATATGTAAAGCAAAGCCCGTTTGGTACACAAGAATCATGGCTGTGCAAGTAAAGGGTTCTACAGGAGTCCTATTGTTACACAATTTCCCCTGAAATTTTATCATCTATTTGATATTATTGCACAAATTCTGAGGTCAAACTTCAAAGTACAACTCTGGGATGGGATCAGTTTGAGTACTAGGATTTCAATTTCCAATTATAAATTAAAATATAGGTATAATGGGAAAAATTGTCATTTATAATAGTAGCAAAAAATGCATTTAATTGTACTTCATAGTGATTTTATTCATGAACATAGTCACTTAAACTTAATTTCACCTTTTGCCCAAGGAGAATTTCACTTTGGTTTATTTGTTTAACACAAAAGAGAACTTCTGGTTTATTATGATTCAAATGATTGACATATCTCTATTTGGATTCAGAAAATGTTATTTAAAATCTCATAAGAATGTAAGCATCTTGTGGAATTTCATTCCTGTAACAGTAAAAAATTTTTTGCAAATTATTTGTTTTAAGTATAATTTTTAAAAATTCATAGTTCAATTCTTTTCCTAAATAGGCCCGCTGAAATTATTTCGTTAAAAAACGTGTGGCCACAGGTACTCATATTAGGGATTTAAAATATTATTTAAATCTTAAATAAACATTTTAATACATTACCCTATAAATTATTTCTTTAAGAATTTTCCAAATATTAAATATGAGATGATAATTTATGCACAGTTGAAAAGTTATGGTTATGTGGCATCGTATAAGAGATTCACACGAAATTGTTCAAAAAGTTTATTTGTTTTACCTGAGTTCAGCTCTTATGTACATGTTTACATTATATGTTATGCTCTAAATTCAGGATGCATAATGTATTATATACAAAAGCTATATAAAATATCCTATAAATAAAAGCAAGAGCTAGGGAAGGAATAACACTAAAAACAATTTAGTAGGATTCAATAATTCATCTGGAAAAGACATCCTATCTATCCTTCATGTTTTATCATTGTTTTTCACTTTTTCTTTGAGGTGGGAAGAGCTTACAGTTGAGAGCCCATTATCAGGGTGAAGGATGCAGGAAATCCAAAATATTTATGTTTGTTCATGGCACACGGACAAAAGACAGTTCTCAGGAAAAGGGCTTTCTGATTAAGTGATTGAAAACACTCTGGTGTATTTTAATAGCTTCTTCTATCCAAGAGATAACATCATCTTTACCCTTATCGCTATTCTGAAACTTATTTTAAACATTCTCCTGTGCTCTTCCAATTAGATGCTCTGCTCTTTTGGCTTCCTGTGTCCTCACTGCAACTCATCTCATTTGTTTGCTTTCTCATTTTAGTCAGCAGGTTGGGTGTAAAAAGAGGCATTTGCCACATAATTGAAGGGACATGCTTTCTAGAGTCAAATTCATCTACATGGCATTCAGCCACAGTCTCTCGGTGATAAAACATGGATGTGCAAAGTGTCAACTTGCACTTTGCAAAAGCTTAAAATATTGATGATTGGTTGAATGGCATTACAGAGGATGATCAAGGGGGAAATCTGCTCATTTTTAAATGAAAATTAGTGTTGCCAAAACAGATAATATGAAATCAGATCACATACTTGGCCAAAATCTATTTAAGGGAAACACATGTATGGAGAAGTCATTTATTAATTTCTACCCTTGCTCATCCCTCTGTTTAGAATACTTTTCTCCCAGGTTTCTCATCAGTCTGGCACAATTGAAAAGTCACTGACTTTCCTGACAAAAGTAGCCCCCTACTCCCCGTATACACAATTTCTGGTTCCTGCCTTATGTTCCTTGTTACTGCTGTCAATAATTTATGTATGTTTTATGTACGGATGACTTTATAGTTTTCATCTGACTCCCTGCTGATGAGGCTGGGAATTTTTTATACTTGTTCACTGATGTGATAACAATGTCTAGAATATTTCTTGGCACATACTGAGTATTTGTTGTTGTTTTTTTAAATTAAATAAGTAAATATATTGAAATCCAGGTACTGTGGTTAGCTTTTTGAAAATAATGTTCAGAGCAACCTGTAAGATAGGTCCTAGTAATAAACCCATTTTATAGATCTGAACATCTGAGATTTAGAGAGGTTGTTGATGGTACACAACTAATAGACAGTGGAGCTGAGATTCAATGTCAAGTCAGCTCAGGGCTTCAAAGCTCTTATTCTTAATAACTTTTTCTCTACATCATCCTTCAAATAATTCTACTTTCATTAGATAAGTGTATGTTGTTGTACAAACTTGGACAGAGGAGATGTCATTGGGTATGGGGAACTTTTGAGAGGAAATGACAAGTGAGGCTTTTGCTACCTTGTCAGCAGATTTATTTTTATTGGCCCTTGCCTTCCCTCTCTTTTGAGCAGTCAGACTTTCAGCAACACATGGAAACCCAGGTGACAGCTGTGACTTAAAAAGTTCTTTGCCATTCTGCACAAAGAATGGACATTGCAAATTTTCCTCTTGGGGAGGATAAGATAAAAGAGAATTAGAAGTGATATTATTCTTGAAGTATTCTGCAGACCAACAGACCAGACATAGGATACGGATAAAGGTTTCCGAATGCAGATTACAAAACTGGCCTTGAAGAGAAGGGAAAATACACCCGTCGGAATGTCTGCTGAAGTCTTATTCTACAAAAGGCAGGGTATCTGATAAATTCTAGACTTGCTGACACCTCAGGATGATGAAGAAGCTAGGGAAGAAAACAATATTCTGGACCAAACTATGAAAGAACTGTTTTGTGATAGATATGTGATAGGAAACTTTGTAGGAAAAAGTCAAATCATTTGAGACATTAGGTTAAAAAAAATCATAGGAGACACTCAATATTATATCTTGGACTTTAGGAAATACGTTGCTTCAAGTTTATAACAAGGACAAGCCTCATTCCATGGTCAGTGAAATCCACAGTTCATGTGGTTCAAGAGGGAATCTTTGCAAAGTAGAATTTCTAACAACTTAATCACAAACAAACATAATTAAGAAGATAGATGTGGTACCTAAAGTTAGTATTGCAGCCCCCCAAAAAAACAAGCCCTCTGATAAAGTCTTCTAGTAGAAGGACATCTATAAAAATGGGTGGAGGGAGGCATTAACCCAAATGTACGCAGGAGAGGCAAGTGGATCTGTAGAAGAATATCAGGAAGGCCAAAGTCCCAGGGTGAAACTTAAGTTCCAATAACAGTTGAGTACAACCCAAAGGGCTTATTGTTCTCTGGAGAGCAAGGAGAATAGGGAGCATGTAAGTAGATCTCTACATGCTGCAATAGGTACGTATCTAAAAGCAAGGGAAAAAATTATTTAGATCCTACTTTGAGTTTATGTTTACAGGCAAGGAAGATCATCTTCAAGCTGGACACGTTAGAACAAGGATTATTGGGAGGATATAGACACTCAGTTAGGCGAGCAAATAAATTGAGAAGAAGCATCTATTGGCTTTGCATGAGTAAAAGTTCAGATGAGTTCAATTGTAAGGCACCGGAAGATCATGCAGAGAACGCTGTAGTGTTACTCTGGGTGGTCTTTTGGAAATCACGATGGTTGAGAGACTTGCCAAAGCACTGAAGATAGGTGTAGACCTGCTTTTGAAAAGCAGGTGGTGGAATTTCTAAACACATGGTGGAATTTCTAAAACTTTATTGTTCAGTAGAAGTACTATCAAACCCTGGCAATGTTTTTGGAATAAATGATCACTCATGTGGTTTATTAACACACCTTAAATAAAAGTGCTGGTATTGGGAGCAAATACTAACTCATTGATACTATCCAGTTAGTTTCCTTGTAAAATGGGGATATTGGGGTGATAAAGAAAAATGACATAGTAGTGGGCATATCTTTGACTTCAGAAGGCATTCAATGGACAAAATAATTCATGGAATTTTGAGTAAGATGGGAACTATTACTTAGATGGATTAATCTTAGTGGCACTTTATCCTACACAAAGGGTTTTGAAAATTTGATTACATTAGTGGTCTTGATTGATGCACTGCATTTTAGTTTTAGCCACCATGAAAATTTCTGTTCATTAGATTTGCAAATGGCAGGGTTGAGTATAATGGACTGTGCCCTGGGTCGGGGGATGGTTAGACTGCTCAGCTGTTCACTCTAAGATTCTGATTTGGTATGTGGTCTTATCTTTGTGTCCTCAAGTCTCATGAACACAATTTTCTTTACAGGCAGCTATCCAGACCTAGTGTCAACTCTGTGGATGCTCAAGAATGCAGAAACTTGTGAATACTTGGTAGGATGTACTGCAGAAAGTGGCTTGCTGGGTTTTTAGTGTTGTTCAGGTTGTTGACTGGGTCAGTAGAACTTTTGTTTGTTTGGATCATCCTTAGCTGAGAAATGTGCATTTATCATTCTTTCTGTCTTTACTCCACTTTCAGTCCTCCATGTAGCTGTTGCTATTGGTGCTCTACCGAAATGCCCTTTACCTGCTTGGTGGGTTCTTCCCTCGCCTGCTGGGAGTGTTGGCTGGGCAAACTCACAGCTGCTTCTTCCTCCAGAGTATTGTTGTCTGCTGGAAGAATCCACCCCAAACAGAGATATTAGGAGCTTATGCCCCACCTCCAGGGGTGGCCCATAGCCCACGTCTGACTGAAACAGAAGCATAAAAAGCTGAGCCTTGGCCTCGAGGTGGGACCAATTCTGTGATGTGAGCTCCCCATGGGAGCAGGCTGAAGCTGCACTACAGCAAGATCCCCTCTCCCATTGGTTCCTTCTTCTCTCCAGGTCTGGTTCCCTTACCCCTTTCTCCTGAGAGAGCACCCTCAAAAATCACCAGCACAGGAATCCCTGTCTCACCCTCCACCTCTGAGAACCCGACATAAGACGTCCCCTCTTTCTCTTTTGTTGTTTTTTCTTTCTTTCTCTTTCCTACTTCCATCATGGCAAATAAGATTAGTCCATGATGACAATACTGTGTAGTCCTATCTGTAACTCTAAAGGAAAGTTCAAACTTTTTAATTGACAGTGGGCTCAGTTAACTCTCTTTCTGGATTTGGTTTCACGACTATTGCATCAGAATCACCTGTGAGATTATTAAGATGCAGATTCTTGGCCCCCGCTTCAGACTTGCTTAATCAAAGTGTCTGGGGTAAGGCCCTCGAACCTGTATTTATCAAGTGCTCCAGGTGTTTCTATGTATGTAAGAGTTTGAAAACCCTTGAGGTAGAATATACTTATACTGTAACCAAAGCTGTGGATTTGATCCACTTGGAAGCCACTCAGCCAAGCATAGAGAAATCTAACATAAACAAAACTTTCCCAAGTCCATGAATTGTGCTGTAATCTTCTTAAGCTCCTTGAAAGTAGTGTATTACTAAAATCTACTCACAAGTATATGTTACATTGTTTAAGCTCAATGTCACCTCAACTTTGGAGAAAACATATCAAAGGGCCTGTTGCAGAGCTTTTTCAAATACCAAGTTTCTCCGATTTAACACAGGTACTTTCTCCCTTGACACAAGCTGCCATTGCTACCCCAGGGATGTTTACTTGTTTTTCTTCTGGTGTTACTTTTGTGACAAAGTTCCAGGATACAATCACTGAATACAGCAAAACTATGGTGGTCAGCATCTCACTAACAAGAAAGCAATAGATAAAGAGAATTCCTGCTTTCTGGCAGTAAACATCTTCAATCTAATAACTTGCAGAGATACTAACGTTAACCTAATTAACCCTATAGAGATAAGAGGGTTGGTGTTTGCTACTACTTCTGTTATTTGAAAGTAAATGTTAGATGTGGAGCTTTAATCTCTGCCTTGTAAGGCTTTCCCACCCAGTAGTGATATCTAAGAGTAAGGCATTCCCTTATGGCTCTCAGGAAGAAGGAAAAACCAATCTATAGGGGAGATGTTTATTACCCCTAAGAACACTGCAATTTCTGACCACGTATACTTGAAAGTACTCCTTCAGGCCAGTTGCAAAACCTTGGCTATTGCATCGGACCACGCATCGGGTACATCATTGCATGTGCCCTCTTGGCTTTGGTTGCACTGTGGTTGTTAAAGAGCCCTTTTGTAAACTGGTTAGAGGTTACTTTAGTGTTATCATTTATAAGACAGCATCCCAGGTAAAGAAAACTAGACTGAGTTAGTGAATGCTAGCAAGTAATGTGCAATGAAGTAAAGATAATATGTATCCCCAATGAAATGGTGGCTTGGGAAAACTCAAACAGATTTGTTCTTTCAGGGGGAAAAAAAGCATGCATCTGGGCTCTCCAACCTCCAAAATTCACAGATTAGAAGGGTGTGGAATTGTCAATATGAGAAGCTAAAGCAGGCCAGGAATAATTTCCAGGGCTCTGCTTCAAGCTCCCTGATGCCTCTCCACCTGGGTGAGCCATCCGAGCTCGGCACGGTGACCCTGCCATCTGTCACATCCCTCTGGGTAGCAGCCGGCCTTTTGCACAAATTTCTTACTGGAGGAGAAGTGTTGGCAGCTCTCAGGACCTTCTGAACCCACCTGAGGAGAGTTTGTGGAGACCCATAGAAGAAAGTGTTTTAAGAACAGGAAGAAAAGGAAAGACAGAAAAGTGTAAAAACATGCTTTCTGTCTTCCCTTGAGTTATACACCCCTTCCATTCCTGACTTACTTCCAGGAGGCAAAGAAGAGAAAATGGAGATCACATAGGTAATGAGAATACAAGCATTAGGCCATGCACTATGGTTTTATAAATTGCCATTTTTCCTCATCACAAAACTATTTAAACCAAACAGATTCAATTCTAGAAATGAATAGCTATATAAATACATATTGATGAGATTATATAGGTAATGTCTAATGCTGCTTGTGGGAAAAAATTGTGTGAGTGCATGATGGTGCTTTGCAGGTGTGCATGTGGATGTGTGTGCACACATGTATGCATGTGCATGTGAGTGTGTGCATCTGCATATATGCGTGAGCATGGGTGTGTACATCTTCCAAGTAAAACCAAGCATAGCTTTATTTATTTAATAGGAAGAGCAATTAGCCATCCATGTTCCAGGATTCTGCCTATAGTTCTAATGGGAATTACAAATATTTTGTTAACTTTAAATGAGATATGTTTCATTTATGACCTGCCTCATGTCAGGGGATCTCCATTACTGAGATTTCAAATTTTGTGCCTCGTAGTCATGGTCCCAAACATGTCTCTAGTCTCTCTCTTTGCCTCCCACATCTGTACTTCAAATCACAGAATTACTCATCTTCTCTGCACACACCAAGCCTGTATGGTATTGCTTATATTCTACCCCCCACTTAGAATACTTTTTATATTGGTTAGGCAGTGCTGATGGCTTTAAAAAATAAATCCCAGGGGCGCCTGGGTGGCTCAGTCGGTTAAGCGTCTGACTTCGGCTCAGGTCACGATCTCGCGGTATGTGAGTTCGAGCCCCGCGTCGGGCTCTGTGCTGACTGCTCAGAGCCTGGAGCCTGTTTCAGATTCTGTGTCTCCCTCTCTCTGACCCTCCCCCGTTCATGCTCTGTCTCTCTCTGTCTCAAAAATAAATAAATGTTAAAAAAAATAAAATAAAATAAAATAAATCCCAAATGTCAGTGGCTTAACAGAATAAAAGTTCATGTTTTACTTATGTGGCATTCATATATGTATTCTGATTAGCAGAAAGTCTTCACTCAGATTCTACCAATGAGAATAAGTCATGGCACAGGGGCTGAGAAATGTCATCCTTGTGTGGCAACTGCTCACAAGTGACCTACTATGGAAGTGGGAACACGCATACCAGTGAAAAGTTAGCCATCTTTCTAAAATGACGTTCTGTCAAAGATTTCCAATGAAATTAATTGTTCTATCCTCTCGAATCCCCACTTTGTTTATACCTCTCTATTATTAAGTGTTAGACTATTATTGTTGCTGTTATTATTGCTATCATTTGTTATTACTATCATTGCTATTAACATTGTTGCTATCATTTGTTATTACTATCATTATGACTACCATTATCACCATCATTTGTTTTGGAGTATAGCACAAGGTGGGAAGTAGTGGTCAAGAGCACACAGGCTTTGTATCACTTACACTGGATTTGATTTCTGGCTCTATGATTTGGCTATGGGCCCTTGGTGATTTAGGCCCTAGCTTGTTGTATCTGTATAATGGATATTATAATAAATACCTCCTCGGATTGTTGTAAAAATTAAATGAAATCAGACATTTAAAATACTTGACAAAATGCCTGATACGTAGTAAGGTATTACTGGACAGTGAGTAGCTATTAGTTCTGTCTCCCCAGTAAATTATAAATGTACTCAAAGTAGGAAAATTTTTGTATATTTTCATCACCCAGTACAGTGCCTGACTCATAAAAAAAAGTCCAATAATGTTGAAATGACTTATAGGAACTGGTCTGGTCTTTGCAATAGAAGTATAAATAGAATCAAAACAAATTCACTCTTTTTTTTCCTCTATACGGAAATAATAGCCATCCATTTTAATTGGCCTCTCACTTATCTATAAAGCTGTAAAGCGCAGGGAGAGATGCTTTTACTTATGCTTCTTCTGTGAAGCAACTTGATGTCTAGTCCACAGGTCTCCTGAAAATGAGGCTCTAAGATTTTCCAGTTGCCAATCCAATTCCTCATCATCCAGTGCTGAGAGATTCTACCTTAGCTGAGAACCATATTTTTCTTTTTTAAAATTTTTAACGCTTATTTATTTTTGAAACAGAGAGAGACAGAGCATGAACAGGGGAGGGGCAGAGAGAGAGGGAGACACAGAATCGGAAGCACTCTCCAGGCTCTGAGCCATCAGCCCAGAGCCCGACGCGGGGCTCGAACTCACGGACCGTGAGATCGTGACCTGAGCTGAAGTAGGACGCCTAACCGACTGAGCCACCCAGGCGCCCCAGAACCATATTTTTCATACATTACTTAAGTTCATTCCTTACATGAAAACTTTTTAAATCAGGCTTTGGTTTCTGCTGTTTAGATAAAAATCCTTTAATTTTTCTTTATACAATGCATATTTTTTTTTAAAAAAATTTAATCTTCTTTCCAGAACTCACTTTCCTTTTCAGAAATGACATCCTGAGCTAAACATAAACTCTAATAAATGTCTGATATTCTTTATAGAAAGGATACTATCTCCCACTGTTAACCATTATGGTTTCTTTAATGAAGACTCACTTCAGTTAAGACATCAGGGTTATTCAAACCCAGAAGCAGAGACATGGGGTAGCTAAGTATACATCTCCCAGGCTGAGTCATGCACGAAAAGAAACATTTTGCTCCTTTTTGCTTGGCAGTGTGGCCATACCCCTAGCACCAGTAGAGAGTATGTGTCTATGATGTTGGTTGATCAAATAAATGAATCATTTAATTAATGATGAATCAACCAAATTGGTTGGTGGGAGGAGGTGGTGATTGGTCTATATAAAAGATGAAACTCACTGTGTTTTCTTTTTTCCTCTTTCTTATTAAGCAATTTGAGATTCCGCCCCCCCCTCCCCGCGCCCCTCCAAGACCATTGCCAGAACAAATAGAACCATTACTTACATACTGCATGTTTTGTAGCTGACTTTATGTACTTTTGGTAGTTGTAAAACTTTCCTGAGCATTCCAAGTCTCAACGTCCTCCAGGAACTTCGGGGCAGAGTAAAGCATGAGTAGTCTGTGCTTCCTGTCCACAACCCTTCCCCCCCTCCGCCCCCCCCCCCCGCTCAAATAATCTACATATATTTATCATCAACAAGGAATCTAACAGGCACTTAGCATGGCGGGGATGGCAACAGTTCATGAAACACCCTGGAGAATGACAGGTTTATTAAACTAATACTCCAACTGTACTTCTGGATTGATATGGTCTGGGGAGAAATCTTGCAGAGTAACCCTTTACAGGGATCTCTGCCTTACAGCATGCTTGCATGTACATTATCTCGTTGATTTCATACTAACCTATTTGGTATTGAAGCTCGGAGAGAGTAATCAATTCCTCCAGGATCACAAGGTCAGGAGACCCTGAGCACTGCCCTTACAGCTTCTGATTCCAAATTCGAGCTGTTATAGGATCTACCTTTGCTGCTTATAATGACCATGTCCCTGCTGGAAGCTTATTGAGTATTCTACCCTCACCTATTTTCTGCACATATAAAACTCACCCAAAGGAGAAGAATTCTGACAAGCATTCATTCACTGATTCTCACGTCCAACAACTACTTAATTAAGTACTTTTTACCTTCTGGGCACTGTACTAAGTGGTAGGATACCACGCTAAATAGCCTAGACATGATCCTTGCCCTCTTGGGCTCACAATCCTATGTAAGGTGAGGAATAGAATACAGAAAATTAAAACCTCAGGTTCTGCTCATGCGCCACGGAGGTGGCAGCAGCAGATTCAGCTTAACCTGGTCACAGAGGAGGAAGGGATCCACAGGCTGTCACCTACATGGGTTGTGGCAGCCATGTTGGGCCTAGAAATTAGAAACCGTGGCACTGTCAGTTCAATTGCTAAATAATTTGCTTCTAAGTTGTTTGTGTAACGGGAATAGTGTGTGTATGTGTTTTTACCATATTACACAGAAGTATTACAAAAAGAAAAAAGAAAAAACTCAGATCCTGATAAGTGTAATAAGTGTTAAATGGGAAATATACCAAAGCTTGTACTAATAGCTAGCAGGTATTCATTGTTTTGCTGTACTTAAGGTTCTATTCAAGGTGGTTTTCATGTATTAACTTATTCAGTCTTCAGACAGCCATATACAATGAGAACTATTATTATCCACATTTTTCTGTGAGATATTCTGAAGAACAGACAAGTTAAGCAATTTTCCTAGGAAACTCCGGCTCCAGAGTATATGTCCTAACCACTGCATTATAAGAGGGACAACCAAGTTGAACCCAAGAGGCTGGGGAATATTCTGAGAAAGTGCTATATAAATTATACCTCAGTTTTCCTATCTGTAAAGTGGGACAAAGGAAATTTCTACCACATATGGTCGCTTCAAACAGTAAATGAGATAATACATGTAAAGTCATAATATGATACATTTGGTTATTGCAAGCACTCCATAAATTGAACCCTTACTAATATTCTTATCAAAATTATTAATAAATGGAGACAGAAAAATTGATTTAACAGTGAGTTAAATCAATCAAAGTGAACTGAGGTGGCAAAGAGTGTTTTGAAAGAAGGAATGACATATGTGAAGGCTCACAGGTGAAGAAAACACAGTAAGATCAAATTCAGGTATCTGGACTGTATATTATGACTTCTTTCATAGTCTGGAAATTATTCTTCTTGGGCATGTAAATACTGTTGCTTTTGCCAGTGGATAGGGTGCTGCCTGATGACAAAAGCCAGAAAAAGTTTCAGTTTAAACTTGCCCGTGAGTTGTTACAAGTTTAGTTTCTACCTCTGAGGGTGATGATGCTGAATACACCTTGTAGTGGAACTAACATCTCTACAAACATCTCATCTACATCTTCGTCAGCACCTCTAAAAGTCACTGGTAGGGGCGCCTGGGTGGCTCAGTTGGTTGAGCGGCCAACTTCGGCTCAGGTCATGATCTCGCGGTCCGTGAGCTCGAGCCCCGCGTCAGGCTCTGTGCTGCCAGCTCAGAGCCTGGAGCCAGTTTCAGATTCTGTGTCTCCCTCTCTCTGACCCTCCCCTGTTCATGCTCTATCTCTCCCTGTCTCAAAAATAAATAAAAATGTTAAAAAAAAATAATAAAAAAAAAGTCACTGGTATTTTTAAAATTTGTTTAATGTTTATTTACTCTTGAGAGAGAGAGAAAGAGAGAGAGAGAGAGAGAGAGAGAGCACAAGTGGGGGAGGAGCAGAGAGAAAGAGAGGGAGACACAGAATCTGAACAGGCTCCAGGCTCTGGGCCATCAGCACAGAGCCCAGCACGGGACTTAAACTCACAAACCACAAGATCGTGACCTGAGCTGAAGTCAGATGCTTAACCAACTGAGCCACTCAGGCGTCCCAAAAAAGTCATTGGTATGAATATCAATACCCATTAGCGCTGCATAGATTACCTTGAGCACCTAACCTCTCCCATACACAATGCTGCTTCACTCTTGACTCTGAACCCTCGTGTCTCTTTGCAACTATTACGTTGTTAAAGGACAGGCTTGTTTAAAAGCTACCACAGATTTCTAGTTTAACATGCCAGATTGACCACATGTGTTTATTTGCACTTTCTCTACAAACCTCATTAAATGGCAGGAAAGGCATCAACACACAAGAAAAAGAGATTGTGAGAGAAGATGAGAGCAGATGAGTCATGTCAAAAAAGTTGGAAGTTGGCAAGCAGTTAAGTGAATGTCGGGAGACTGTGTTGAACAGCAAAAGTTGATAGCTAAGTGTTCGGAGAGGTGGAGTGGAAAGGCACAAAGGGACAACATGCTACTCATTTTATATGCCTCTGAGAGTCAGGAATTGAAGGTAGTATGTACTTCTGAAGGGAAGTAGAGGCATAAGTCCAGTTCTGGCTTGGCTGCGTGCCTTTGAATGAGAGGATGAGACCTTTTATATTCCTTTCTCCACCCAAGCTGAAGACTGGAGTTTTCATTTCTGGAGAGGACAGACCAGTAGGTAAAGCAGAAGGAGGGTGGGAGCTACATGGAAATGGGGATTACGCAAAGTTACATCTGAACATGGAAACCCACAGGCCCCTTTTCTATTTTTACCTCCCAGAGCACGGAAAGCTTCTTCCATCTTTCCACTCAGGCAGAAGAGAGAAGAATTTGTCTCTGAGGAAACTGACCCACTCAAGAGAAAAGGTTTATGAGAAAGGACATTTAAGATTTCACATACAGTACCGGCAAGTCTGGAGAATACCCCCAGCCAGCTTCCCTTACCGAAACCCACTATTTGACAAGCCCCATCCAGGTGCACAGATAAATTCAAAACAGCATTTTACTACTTTGCCAAAGGTGGACCCAAAGATTACTTGATTTTTGAGATAAGACTCTAGCATAAAAGACAATGACCAACATAAACAGGAAAAGGGAAGCCAAGGGAAAAAGAGAGCATACAGAGAGCTGAAGAAATTTCAAAGCGACTATATATATTATCTCAGGAGAAGTAAGAAACGATATTGAATATGTGAAATAAAACCAGGGTGCTATGGTAACAACAATTCAGTATATTATAAAGGACTTTGGAGAATTAAAAAATATATATATAAAGCAGGTATTAAAAACTCATTTGAATGATATACTTGAGCAAATCTTCCAGAAGAAAGAACAAAAAATTTTTAAATATAAAAATATAGGTGGAAAGGACAAGAAAATTAAAAGATCATTCTAGGAGTTCCAATATCCAAAAAAGTAGAAGTTACCTCAGAAGATAATGTAGGAATTGGTGGGAAAGAAGTTGTTAAAGACATAATGCAAGGAAAATTTCCAGAACCAAAGAATAATAATTTCTAGATCTAAAAGCATTACTAAGTAAAAATTCATCATGTCAGAAACCCATAAAAATGCAAATTGTGCATCACCCCTCCAGAAGTTCAGAACAGCAAAGATAAGGAGCAAATCTTAACAGGTTTCAGAGAGAAATATACAAATGAATAGGTCACAAGGTCACATATAAAGGAGCAGGGACAGAAATAACTTCAGGCTTTTCAACAGCAACCTTGGGAGCTCAATGACAAAATTCTGAAAGAAAATGATTCTCAGTCTAGAAATCTATAGTGATTAAAACTGTCAATCAATTGTCAAGGTAGAATAAAAATATATCCAGTCAAGCAAGATCTCAAAAACTTAGCCCATTAGTACCATTTTTCTTTTCATTCTTTCTTTTTTTTCTTAAAATTTATTTATTTATTTATTTATTTATTTATTTATTTATTTATTTATTGAGAGAGAGAGAGAGAGAGAGAGAGAGAGAGAGAATCCCAAGCAGGCTCTGCACTGTTAGTGCAGAGGACAATGTGGGACTCAAACTCATGAACCGTGAGATCATGGCCTAAGCCAAAATTAAGTCAATTGCTCAACTTACTGAGACACCTAGGCACCCCTCTTTTGTCTGTTTTTAAGTTTTTTCCTGGCTTTATTGACGTATAATTGACAAATAAAATTGTACATATCATAAACGATATGTTTATACATTGTGAAATGATTACCACCATTACCACGTTATTTAACACATCCGTCACATCACACAGTTGCTGTCCCTGCATATGTATGTGTGGTGAGAACATTTAAGATCTATCCTCTTTGTAAATTTCAAGTGTACATACATATTATTAACTATAGTTACATACAGCTATAGTGTTGTACATTAGGTCTCTAGAACTTATTCATCCTGCATGAATGCAACTTTGTATCCTTTGACAAACATCTCCCCATTTTCTCTAACTCCCAGCCCCTGGCAGCCATCATTTTACTGTCTGCTTTTGTGAGTTCAACTTTAGTTTTATATTTTTTACCAAGGATCAACCTACAGCGATACATTACAATCACTCGAAGTCCATGGTTTATACTACATTTCACTCTTGGTGTTGTGCATTCTATGGATTTGGACAAATGTATCATCCCATGTATCTACCATAATAGTATCATACAAAGTATTTTTTGTGTCCTAGAAATCCTCTGTGCTCTGCCCACTGTTGGCTACAACTGATCTACTTATTGTCTCCACAGTTTTGCCTTTTTATCCAAAGTGTCATACAGTTGTAATTACATAGTAAATAGCCTTTTCACGTTGGCTCCTATCACTCAGTAATACGTATTTCAGGTTCCTCCATGTCTTTTCATTCATGGTTGGCTCATTTCTTTTTAGCACTGAATAATACTCCATTGTCTGGATGTACCATAGGTTATGTATCCATTCATCTACTGAAGGACATCTTGGTTGCTTCCAAGTTTTGTCAATGATGAATAAAGCTGCTATAAACATCTATGTGCAGGTTTTTGTGTGGAAATACATTTTCAGTGCCTTTGGGTAAATACAGAGGAGTGGAGCTTAACTTTAACGGAATATTATTCATCTTTTAAGAAGAAGGAAATTCTGATATTTGTGACAATGTGCATGAACCTGGAAGACACTATGCTAAGCGAAATAAACTAGATAGAAAAAGACAAATACTGCAGACTCACTTATACGTGCAACCTTAGCACCATTTCTTACGGACATACTGGAGGATATGTTTCACAAAGGCAATAACCCAAAAAGAGGAAAATCTGGGGCCTGGTAAAAATGATGCAAAACAAGAGAAGTAAAAGGACTTCTCAGAAAGACGGCAAAGGAAGTCTCAGGATAACTGCTGTGCAGCATGCCTCTAGAATCATCATCCAGGCCGGAGCAAGCAAAGGAAGGCTCTAGGTCAACTGACGTCAATCCATCATGTGGACACACGTCTGCCGGCAGCGTTGCTGAAGAGCAAAGAAGGCTACACCTTGGAGCAAGCAGTAACTTCCATGGAGACTGTGAATAGGTAAAATTGTGCTACTGGCTAATTTGTATTTCCTTTAAAGGAAAAAAAAAAAAAAAAGGAAAAAGCATGATATCCATGCCTAATAGTTGTTTTGCACAAACGTTTTTGGTTTTTTGGTTTTGTTCTTTTTTAACAAGAGAACGTATGGAATGCTAACCGGGTGATTTGGAAAAGCTCTATTTTATCCTTACTATTGAATATTTCAAGTGAATGCTACACTATTTTCAAAATGCCACCACCATTAAAATCTTCAAGAAAGACTCAAAGACTGTTAGCAACCACTCAGTCAAATTCACGCGTATTCTAACTTGGTTGTGGTTGGTGTTATTGCCATTGGAGGAGGATGGTGGTGCCTTATTCTGGGGCAATTCCTTGAGGATTCAGAAATATGACTCTCTATTTGGACATAAGTCACTTAGCTTGTAGTGTGGCTGTAACCTGAATACACCCCCCCCCCATGCAGTGCATTGCATGGACTCTTCCTAAAGTAGTATTCAAAGCAACATACAGCAAGCACAAGACTGACGTTTTACTTACCTCTTTCACGTATCAAAGGGACCCCTACATCTTAGTTGTCTCTTTTCTTTCTCCCAACTCTGCCATCTTGGAGATTTTTTTCAATACCAAACCTTTAAAATTCTCCCTGAACCCAGCCCAGGAGGCTTCTCTGTGTTATGCCCCTGGATACTCTTCTTCCTCGACTCTTTATTCTGTAGATCAACTTAATTCCCTTGGCCTGATTCCCTGTCTAGGTTTTTCCTTAACAAAGAAGAATTTAATAACTGACTGGTAAGGAAGAATTTATTTTCCATTTTCTCCTTTAGAATCCCATATCTTTTTATCCGTTTTCTTGACAAAGCCTCATAACAAAGACAGAGCATACTGCAGAAAACAAGGAGACATTTTATCCTGATTTTTTTGATCCTCAAAAGACAAAATTATTTTTGGTAAAGAGGGAAGTATACATGGAAGCTGAGAACACCCACACATGAAGAAGTTCTGCAGGGGGCGCCTGGGTGGCTTGGTCGGTTAAGCATCCAACTTCGCCTCAGGTCATGATCTCACGGTCCGTGAGTTCGAGCCCCGCATCGGGCTCTGTGCTGACAGCTCAGAGCCTGGAGCCTGTTTCAGATTCTGTGTCTCCCTCTCTCTCTGCCCCTCCCCTGTTCATTCTGTCTCTCTCTGTCTCAAAAATAAATAAATGTTAAAAAAAAAATTAAAAAAAAAAAAGTTCTGCAGGTAGGGAAAACTTTTCGTTTGAGAATTCCAGAAGTGCTATAATTCTTATATCCGCTCAAGCACTTAACACACACAGGAAATCCTGGTTCTACCACTGTCAGCAACACTACCCGTTGTCCTATTTCTGCAATCTGAAACAATGGAAGAAAGCTCTTTACATCCAGAAAATATACTGATTGAAATATCATCTTTGGGAAGTCTGTTCTAAAGACACTAATTGATATTGTTTGAGGAAGTGTAAGTGTCTGTCATGAAAACCATTTTAACGGCTGACTTGTTTTCTTCTTTACTTTGCTTAACTTGGCAGAGTGTTAACTTCCCCCTTAGAAAACCTCCTATTTTGATTTATGAATGTTTTCAAATTTTTAAGATTCTCCAAACCGTTGTTTCACCTGTAAGTAGAGAGATAGCTTGGTTGGCTAGCTGCCTTGCATGACTCTGTGCCAGGCAATGAATAATGCCATGTTCAATATTCTAAATTTGTGTTCCAAATTCTGAATTTCCAATGAGCTGCATGGAACTCTACTGATAAGTGACTGATTTTCCCTGCAAGGATTGTCTTATTTTAAACTTCAAATTTAGTTGCCTTACTTTATGCAAGGCAATTCTGAACGGATTTTAAAGTGAGGATGAAGACTATTCATTCTTTTCTAAACCTAGAAGGCAGAAGAACTGAGCCAACGACGGAGTGCATCTTATCTAAGAGGACTACAGGTCTTAACGGTAGCACACAGGGAATGCTCTTTCTTTCGAATTGGTGCTAGCCAACCTTTAATAGAAACCTCAGATACAAAGTATTACCAAAGTTGCTAGTATTTCCCCCCAAGGGATTTCTACACGGTTAAAAATATAAACATATTTACGTGCGGGCAACTGAAGCTGAGGAAGCGATCATATGAGTGACCAGATATTTCTTCAAACCTAAAGGAGGCTGATTTGAAATTCTAGAATTTGGATGGACTTAAAAATATTACGTACCCATTTTTGTCTTCCTCTGCAATTTTTTTCTAGGCCATATTATAAGTACCAGGATAATGCGAGAAAGCTTTTCTGAAAGCCTTTCCAGCATAAGGAAAAAGGAAGGATTGCCAACAGTTGCTCGTCAGAAAATGTCTGTGAATATTCCAAACCAACTTTGTGAACCGAGCATCATTATTTTTTCTTTTCTTTTTCATTTTCAGAATGTGTGTCAGCCAAGACCATACCTAACTGGACCTGAGCTTGCATAGATTATCCAGCTCATTTAGATAATACAGGTGGTTTGAGTACGAGTGCTTAGATAATTCCACACGGCTGTCTGGACTGATCTGGGTTGACCAAATTTTGACCAAATCATTGACCAAATTATTACCTTTAGGTTTATAACCTGTTAAGGCATTTACATCCAGCAACCAAGATTCTGAGATTTTTTTCTTAATTCATGTTTAAAATATATTCAATACCATTAGCCAGTTGGTTTCAAATACTACATATTTTGACTTAAAGGTGTAAGAGATGTATTTACATTGAATGTAGGGACCACTGCTATAGGAGAAGTGACCAGGCTAATTTCTTTTCTGGAAAAGAAAGGTCCAGTCTCTTTGTGGCTAGAACTGACTGGGAATGCAGGCTTTTCTTGTTGTCTTTGGTAATGCATACTGGCAATTGATATTTGTACATTATTGGAAAGGTAAAACAAGACTAGCGATAAAGTTCCCAATACCTGCTGAGCTAGGAGGAAAATAAAGCAGAGGGGAGTCAAGTTACTAGTCATATTACCACCGGAGTCAGAATGGAGAACTGTGTTAGTGATGGTTTACATTTTGGGTGAGAGTCCACTTGACAAACTTTTTCCCCCAGCCAATTAGGTGAGTGTGCCTAGTATTGCTTCCTCTACTGAGAACAGGAAAAAGGATACTAATAGCAATAAATGGGGACAGAAGACCACCTCACATTTTGTTCTGACCTAGAATTTGGGGGTAAGTGTTGGGAGACTGACGGATACATACACAGAACCCACCATGAACTTGCTGAATAGGCACCAGAGTGCCCAACTTTCCTGTTTATCACCCTTCATTTTGAGGATCATCTTATAAAGCACAGACGCATGAAATATAAGAAAGAATTGTAAATTAAAGGAACAAAAGAGTAGCTTGCATTAACATAACTTTTGCCTACTTCCTTCCCAGGAATGGCTCATTGAGGGGGATTGCATGGTTTGTCATGGAGGTATAGGAGAGTACTTTGAATGGTGAAGGTAGAACGGTGGCACCTGGGGGAGAGTCTGTGTCCTGCCCAACCCACACCCGTCGTGTGACAAAAGCCAGTGGCACAAAGAGCCTCAGCTAGAAAATGGGCGTGACATACGGGGTCAGCAGTCACGGTGCAGATCTCTGGGAGCCCGCCTGAATGTGTTGACTGGGACAGACAGCACTGGCCAATGTTCACCCATGTTCGCTGTATCAGGAAACATGAAACCATAGCAACCATTGGTGGAAGGAGCTGCTTCTCCCCCCGTGTTCTGGCACTGCACACGTTCAGCAGTTTTACATTGCACAAAATAGAGTGGGTGTGCCCCAACGGCCACGATTGAAATTCTCATCAGCCCAGAGGTTGAGGCTTTGAGGCAAACGCGATTCGATTCAGAGAAAGAAAAAAGAAAAAAAAAAAAATGACGCTCTGTACACCGTGATGCTTCCCTCTTAAATTCACACATTTTGGAGGTGAGATTTACAGAGCACCAACTTTAGTGCATGGCTTGTGACAAGCAATCCTCACTCCTTCAACAAGTGTTTATTGCCTACGTACCCTGTGCCAGACCCCGCGCTACACATCAGGCAAAGTGAGGTGTGAAAAACAACGTGCAGCCCCTGTTCGAGCGGGATAGAATCATATGAAATGACTAAATACCTGATTGATTTTTAGTTTCATGAGGGGAGACGGCCTTAGGACAAATTTGACTCATAGCTGAGGTCAGAGCCAAGGGAACTTCAGGGAGGTAGAGAAAGAAGCCTGATGACATGGTGAAGGTTTGGAGTAAATCCCTGCCAATAGTTCCACCCCTGGACTTTGAGCTACAGGATGAAAGAAGTTCCCGTAGAGACAGGCAGACTCACTCACTCACTCACTCACTCATCTTCTCTTTAGGCCAGTTAGAGAATTCTGACTCTAGAAACCAAAAGAATTCTTTACTAAAACACCAAGGAAAAAGAAAATAAGAGAATACCAGATGTATATCATATTTAAGGGTGATAGAAAAATAAAAAAAAGTCATAACAGGAAATGTAAGCATGTTCCCATAGTCTAAAGACTAAAGGGGAAGCTGCAGAAAGAAAGGCACTACGTGCAGTGCCTTATAAGGTAAATAGTGGCTTTGTTGGGTAAATTAAATAAATTCTGGATATCTGCTGATATAATAAAGGGGACAGTTTTAAAGGAGATGTGGTAGTTGCTACAGGAAGCTCTCAGTTCTCAAGCATTGATAGGAAAGAGTGATGGGGAGTGGGTGGGTACCCCTGGCTCACAACGAAAACAACAGAGAAGAACAGCCTATAAGAATCCGTTATATTATAGAACAAAGCTCTGGGATGCTGACATTTGTGAAAACTTCTAAGAATCGCAAAAAGAGGTTTCAAAAAGTTATAGAATAAGCTCCCCTAGATGACCTCTGCCTAATAGCATGATAGGTTAACTGACACTCTTCATCCTCTTTCCAAAACAACCGTGTTAGAAACTATAGCCTACTGAAGGCTTGTGGTTCCTAGGCTCTTTCTAGACTGTCTCTGAGGACCAGGCAAAACTACTATTTGAGCTGTGTGCATCCTAACACTCAATTGTGTTTCTCCTGAGTTTATGCCACTTTAATAAGCTGTGATAGTTAAATATAATGCAAACTCACCAAATGACTAGGAAAGGAGTTTTTAGGAAATTTATACTGAATTCAATGTTTCAGAAAGACTATGAAGAGGAGTTGCTAAAAATAATAAGAGAAATCATGTCATATTATAACTAAAAGAGATTTAAAAGATGGCAAAATCTAGAAGATTGCTGCCCTTGGATTGCTTTTGCTGATGTTTTAAATTTGTATTGCACTTGAAGGAACCAAGAGTGGAAGACTGTAACCCATGTTGTAGAGACATGATATATGCAGAGAAGGTAGTGCAGAGCTCCAAAGAGGGGATCCATGCTCAAAGTCATGGTGAGGCAACGTATACTTAAATTGTTTAACACATGCACATACACACATTTAACCACCAGCTACTACAGCTAGATCACATTAATTGCAGCACTTCTATGTGTTCAGAGGAAAACCAATGAGAAGGAGCAAATCTTCCCTATAGGACACTTGTGTTAGGGTAAATGATAAAGTGTCTAGACAAGAAGTATTGAACTTTATTTTTGTACCATCTGTCTGTCAAGACATATTTACATCAGAAATAATAAAGCAATCCTAGTTGAGAGGGGATTAGACAAACAATGCAGGTAAAAGAGTGCCAAGAGATTTTAAAGTTCAGTTTTCCAGGCTTTAATGAATTTATCCCAAGGATTCCAAGGGGAGCTATAGCTAACTCTAAGCAATGATGGAGAATGGAAGAAATGGTCGAGGACTTGCTCCAAGTTTTCAAAAGGGAATCATTTGAATACTATATATTAGAGACTAGTGTGTTTGATTCACTGCCTAGAGAAACACTAGAATGGATTATTAAATGTATTATTTGCCATCATTTAAAGACAAAATTGGTGATCACTTAGAAATCACACCACAGCAACCTCACATCCTTCCTCTTATTGTTGTTCTTCTCTAATATGATTATGAAGCCATAGGAAACGATGAGGAAAACTCCAGCATAAGTCTTATGACATTCTGGTGGACAAGATGAGGAAATGTGATAAATGTGGCTAGGAGCTGACACTGATGGAAGGGCTGTATTCAGAACAGAGGAACCAGAAGATGAATGCCAGCCTGACGAGGGGCTTTTAAGGGTGCCCCTGGGTTTCCTCTGTGTCTTGTCTTAGCCAACTTCTCTATCAAATATTGACGATCAAATCTTCAGGTGACAAGAAAGTAGGAGAAAGGTTTGATACAAAGGGCAAGAGAATCAGGATCAAAGAGATCGTGATGAAGTAGAACCATAGACTGAAATCTCTTAAAGTAAAACCTGGCAAGACTGGATTTAATTGGATATAATTCATGCAGTTATGGGGAGTTGAACTTGAAACGAATTTATTCAGGTTGGTTCACCAGGAAGCCTTGTAACAGACACAGATGCACCATTAAGGAGTCTTATTGTTGATGTTGGCAATGTCTACCTTATAAAACAGTGAGGTTAAAAATCATTAGCCATTAGACATAGTGTCTGGGGGAGGTGGATGTGTTTATGAAAGAGTCTCAATCCTCATCCCAGACAGTTCCAGGGCATCCTGCACAGAGTGGAAAATAGCTAATTGGGGAAATCTGGGCACTGTGTGGATAGTCAGAATACCAGAGACTTCAGCTTCAGGTCACAATTATGCACAATCTCTTCCTATGGAAAAGTGTGTTGAGGTAAGTGTAGCAAGAAGAAACACATGAAAACTAGCCAGAATTCAGGTACCTATGGCTAGGACCTAGAGCTGGATTCATGGCAAATGACAGAGAAGGAATCTAGACACCTCTTCATTGATTGATTCAGTAGAGGTAAGAGAAAGGAGTCCGGGGTTGACCAAAGAGATCATGTAAAGAGAGCAAATCTATAGATATACTATGCTTGGATCCTTCCCTAAAGATCAGTAGTTCTTTGGGGGCCCCTGGGTGGCTTAGTCGGTTGTGTCTGACTCTTGGTTTCAGCTTAAGTCATGATCTCATGGTTTTGTGAGTCTGAGCCCTGCATCAGGCTCTGTGCTGGCAGTGCAGAGACTGCTTGGGATTCTCTCTCTCTCCCTCTCTCTCTGCACCCCCTCCTCCCACTCATGCTGCCTCTCTCTCTTTCTCTCTGTCTGTCTGTCTGTCTGTCTCTCTCTCTCTGTCTCTCTCTCTCTCTCTCTCTCTGTCTCAAAAATAAATAAATAATCTTTTAAAAAGTTACATAAAAAAAGAAGATCAGTAGTTCTTTTATTGGACTTTCCAGTTGTGCCCAGCAGCATTCACCTATCATTCTTTTGGCAGCAGTAATTTGATTTCCATGCAGGGATTTCCTCCCATTCACTGCATAGTCCCGGTGAAACGACAAATCAAGCCACCCTGCCCTTCTCTAACCAGTGTGAGCACATAGCAAGATAAGCCAAAGGTGAGATCCAAGAATGAATATAAGTCCGGTTAAAACACTTAATCATTTTTGGTCTTTCAAGAGGTCTGTTGAATTTCGTACTTTTCTGAGTTTAGTCCTCCTGCCTTCCCACTGAATTGCGTAACCTTCCAAAGAAGTTATTTTCTGCTGGAAGAAAAGAAATTTGGGGTAAAACCATGACATAACATGTTAGGAATATATACTTGGGTATGTGTTTACTAAAACAGACGTCAAGTGTCTTTCTGAAGAAAATTTTGGCTTTTCCTGTGGATACCCTAGAAACCTACCTCAAGACTGCCATTCTCCACTAAATCATGTTGACACATTTGTGTATCATCACCAATTGTGTTGTGTAACATGAATGATTTATCTCTGTAAAGTGGTGATGTGTGTGAGTGGTTTATGTTTTCTTATAAAGTAAATCAGATTCAAGGCTTTCTCTTACAAGGTCACTTACACTCAGTTGCAAATAGGATTTCTTACTTAAGATTTTTAATTAATTAGGTAAAATGTTCATTGGAGTATAGTTGATATAGAATATTATAATAATTTCAGGTGTGCAACATACTGCTTCAACAATTATGTACATTACAATGTGCTCACCATGATAAGTATAGGTACCATCCAACACCACACAAAGTTATTACAATATTATTGACTACATTTCCTATGCTGGCTTTCTTAAGTGGAGAGAAAAGTCTAGAATGACTGGTAGTAATGGAATCATTCACACCCTGGTGTAGGCTAATAGGAATGTGTCTTGCATGGGGATCTCTCATGGACATCAGTGTGTGTTCACTACTTTTGAGAGCACAGTGAAGTCATCAGTTCTCACTAAAAGACCAGCTAAGAGATGAGTAATATTATCTTTAGGAATCTAGAGTCCATCCTGAATATATCTTCTCAGCCTAAATTGGAGGCTGTATGACTGGACCATAGTACCTCACCTGGTTGTGGAAACACTCTACTGACACACACTTTAGCATTTTGCCTTTTATCATTATTTTTAAGGACACATAAAAAAAAAAACCCTCCACTAAATTCTTTCTGCATGTCCTGTACAAATATTGCTGAGGACTTTGTTTTCAACAAATTATTTTTTTGAATGCCTTTTATGTTTCACATGCCATGATAATCCTTAGGTACAGAATGAGAATGAGGGCAGAATCAGTTGCTGAACTCTCGGAACATACATTTTAGAGGGAAATAGTCATTAATCGAGTGATTACAAAAAAGCAGAGATACAATTACCAATTAATATTTGGTATAGAGAAAAGACATACACACTGTGAGTGCTTTCATGGGGCTCTCCCCTGAATCTAGGGAGGGTCAAGTCCAGGGAGAGCTTTTCTGGGATCTGTAGGATGATTTGAGAGCAGAAGGATGATAGGAGTTAAGTAGGCATGGGGACAGAGCAGGGACCTACATCTATCGATTTGCTGGATATTTGGGTATCATTATTTTCTCTACCTTTTTCTCAACTCTTATATGTTAGTTGGATTTTAGTAGGTTGTATTCTTTACTTTGGAAAACCTGTTGGAGGAAGAAGGAGGCTTATCTTTGTTACTTTTTTGAAAAATGGAATAGTTTATCTCATTTTTCTAGGAACATTTACTTCTTAGTTTGAATTTAAATCTTTTTTTTAATTGATCTGTTTTGTAAATTTTGGTTGCTATGACAATAAATTGATTCACTTCAAAAGCTATTAACAGCAGCTTGGCTATTCTGTTTTCTTTGTTGAGAATATTATAATAGGTAAAATGTCAGCAATAACCAAGAAAATTCCAGGGACAGGGAAAAATGGTACAGGAGTTTGGCAAGATATGATATTCCTTCTGATTCATTAAACATTATAGAATTTAATTTCTGGTGAATAATGGAAAGATATTGATTCATTTCATATGAAAAACCAGAAGAGTAGGTTTAAGAATGATAACCTTTCTTTGGTTTTCACCTAATTTCATTCATTATTTCAAATCAATATTTATTGAGTTTCTACTATGAGCCAAGTACTGTGCTAGGTGTTATAAATAAAAGATGAATAAGACAAACTCCCCATCCAGTGATGAAGCTATAAACCTGACTTTTCACAGACACAATGGAGAAACATTAAGGCCAGAAAAAAATGTAGTAAAGCTGATGCCAGACATGTTTCCCCTCTCTTAGGCAGCATATCACAGAAAAGGCAAGAGCACACCTGAGCAAATGACATTGTCTTTAGTGTCTTTTTCACTTTCTAAACAGTGGATATTAGGTAAACACATTACTCAAACATACCACTTGTTGGTAAAAGTACCATCACCGTGGACCCTCAGTACAAAGACGAGAGGGTCCATGAATTGAATATGCTGGGAAGAGGATACATCAAGGTATTATCAATGGGCTCTTTTCTGCCTGAGTTAAGAGCTAGCCTGACTCTGGGGCCATTTAAATTCCAGCACTGCCAGTTAATCGTGTTTTAGTTTCCTCATCTGTAAGATGAGGATAATAATAATACCTCCATACGGGGTTGTTATGAGGACTAAATCAGTTACTATTTGTAAAGCTGTTAAAATAACATCAAGCACACACACAAGCTCTAGATATTTTCTAAGAGCTTTATAAATAGTAAATGAGGTGTGTGTGCGTGTGTGTGTGCGTGCGTGCGTGTGTGTGTGTGTGTGTTTGGACTAAATAAAATGAACATATGGCAGTAGCAAGCCCTTAATTGAGGGGAGGGACCAAGGGCAAGAAACCACAAGTCTTACCTTCAGCCTTCTTTTTCATTGGAATTACTTCAGAATTTTAAATAAGAATCTTCACTGATCTCAAACTTCAGTCCTTCCACATTTCACGGCCCAGGAAACTTACTAATAAGCTATTGAATATATAAAAGCAAACAGTATGAGATAGAAAGATCAGTAGAGACATAGATAATTCAGAACCTGGAAAGCAGATCCTGAATAATTGAAAGGTGATGGAGGTCAATGAGCTATGAAGTCAGTCCATCGTCTGCCCTTTAGGAAGAGCAGTGGAAGTGATCTGAAGGCTGTGAAGGGATTTTGTCACAATAGGAAAGACAAAGACTCTGCAGCGTTGTACATCAGAGCTTTCATATTGAATTTGCCAGTTACTAGTTATTTGAATGTGAACAGTATTTTACATTCTCTGAGCTTCAGCATCCCCGTCCATGAAATGGGCATACAAATGGGATCAATTTATGTCAAGTTCTTATAATGGTGTTGGCACAAAACAGGTATTTAAAAATCATAAGCTGTTAATCTTTTATCTGTGAGTCTAACCCAGCTAGATTTATAGATTGAATGAGATTTTAAAATATTTTGTTAATATTTAAGATTGGAGAACCAAATAATGCAGTTATATGGGTAGTACTTATGGGAAAAAATATCAAAAGAACACTGAAACAAAGTATGTGATCACAATAACGTTTTCATCTGTCAAACCTGGCAATCTAAAATGTTAGACATAAAAAAATTAAAAGGAACCTGATATTTGAAACTGTAAAAATAAGCAGTTGTTTCTTTTCCTTAGCCAAACATACCTGTTTTCAAATTTAAATTTAAACTCACCAGCAACCTGGGTGAGGTTGGAAGGTGTCTGTCTGTACACCTTCATTATCACATTTTGCTGACTGTGGCATGCCTCTCGTTTGTCAGTATAGAGGACCGGATAATTCAACGTCCAGGCAGACATTTTTATAAACTGAGTTATGTGACAATCTTTGTTTTTGTTCCTACTGGACTGTAAGCTGACCAAATGCAGCATGTCCTGAAAGTTAGAGTGGTCTGTTTTTATATAGAGGGAAATCCAAAGCTACAGGAAAGCATCTGATAATTTCTACAGCCACTACACAGGTTTGAGGACACTTATTCACTTATTTTATGACTGTGTGTGTGTGTGTGTACGTCCATGTCTACGTGTGTATACTCACGCATATATGCACATATATAATGACATTTACTATATATTTTTAGATCCAATATTATTACTTCCTATTCAACAAACTAACTTCTATTGTAGCTACTTTTAAACTAACAGTTAAGGTTGGTTTTGCCTGTATCTCAGCATCAGAATCCACTTGTATCCATGGTGCACTAGAGTCAACTAGACTCTCAGCTCCTTGAAAGCAGCACCTTACCTTGTTTCAATAGCTTGCAAAGGATGTGCCCTTGTTGAGCATGTAACAAGCATTTTGAAGCGTGCTGTTTTCAGGGACTTTGTGTTTTCATAAATTTAATAAGTAGATTTAATATGTCTCCCCACTGCACTCTACTACCACTCACCCCCACCCCGGTATTCTTTTCTTTTTTAGCCGACACAGCACGTTTTTTCGTAACCAATAACAAATAGTGGCATTTGGTCTAACCCAAACCGTAACATCACAAATTCTGCCTTAGTGGAAGCCCAGCTAATAAGGTTTTACCAGACCAAATCTCTGTCTTATTTTTTCTACTGTTCCCAGGTTTGTTGGTCTTATTTTTGGTAAGGATTAGCCCTTCCATTGTAAAGGAAATTATCTAAAAAATGACCTTCTGAGATGGCAGAAATACCAGTATATGTAAGGAATATGCCTGTAAACAGTAATAGTTCACATTGTTCTTAACTTTATCGAAAGCATCATTGTGTTCCTTGGCACGAGGAAAAGTAATACTTTAAATCTTTCAAATGCGATAATAAGAGGCTATAGTGCTTTAGCAAATTGGAATCTGGAAGTCATAGGATGGGTCAAGAGACCAGTTCCTCCTCTAAGGAGCCTGGAAAGAAAGAAAAATAGCTGCATTGTGCTGAAGGTCTAATGAGACACCATCACGGGGGCTCTTCTGCTGAACTGCCACGTCACTTACTGAATGCCTTGAAAAAACCTACACTTTTAGGTAATTTTACAACTGTGAATTGGCAAATTGGCAAGAATCCTGAATGGCCTTGAATTTAAGGCTGAAAAAGGAGGGAAAAAAAGATATTTTATCAGGTATTGTAAACTTATTTGGATTTTCCTCGGAGACTAGACCATCACAAAACACTCATTTTGATTTGGAATATGTGTCTCATACAACCTCCAAGAAGCCATTGAATTCTTATCGATTTATATGCAGACAGACGTACGTGTGTGGGGTGTGTGTGTGTGTGTGTGTGTGTGTGTGAAATTTTTGCAGGTGCCAAGTTGAATGTTTTAGCTTATTTAAGGTCCTTGCAAAATTACTTAAAATGGTTATACACACCTGACATATATTTATTGGCTTGTATTCCCCAAATGACTTTTTCCCCCAGAATAATAAAGCTTTAAAAAATTAGCTTTGGGTTGGAACACTTCCCTTCCCCAATTTTGGTATTGCTTTTGCTGTTTGTGTTTTTGAGGTTGAGGGTTATCTATGACTCATTGGCAAGCTCCAGTTCAATCAATTTAGAAGGAACTTTTAGGGCTGAGTTATTTTTAAATGCCTGAAAATGAGGGAGCTGTAAATGGAAATCTAATCACGGCTTAACCTGTAGTCATGCAAACAGTCAACTATGAAATCAAATGAGTTTCCAACCCTCTTAACCCATTAATGGTTACTGACTAGCTGTGTTGCCCAAACATCATCATTCAAAGAGCAGGAAAAGGAAAAGGCACATATCTGGAGGGGGGTGCAGTGGATAGGAAGGGAGGGGTGCTGCGGATGCAAAGAAGGAAATCTCTAGGAGACAACAATTTCCTCATAGACACAAGCGTGCAAGCTTGCATAAGCATATAGCTTCCTCAGTTACGCATTGTTCATGGTTTTTTATGGAGCCTTTCCTGGTAAATATCAAGCAAAGGACTGTGTTGTCCTTGTTAAACTGCATCTGATTTTGAACACTTGACATTTCAGAGGTTCAGCCTCTGCCATCTTCTTGATGGGACTTGCCAAAAAGCACAGTCTCAGATTTCTTTGGAGTTTTGGGTCCATTTGAAAAATATTCAACCTCTGCTGGTTGTCTCCCCAGGAACCTCCCGGCACCTTTTATTCCTTTGCAGGTTTTCACCTACTTTCTATCTCCCTTTTTCTTGCCTTTTGACTAAATTTTTCCAATCGCTTCTAAGGATCCCCTGCTCAGATGCTTAGATGCTCAGCTCCACTCTGATTCTGTTACTGTCTCTCCTAAGAGCTACACCCACAAACAACAAAAGTATTCAGAAGGCTACTTTGAGGACAAAGCAATTGTCTAAATACCTAAGGATTCAAATTAGTGAACAGTATACCTGTAAAAAAGATGTATGCCATGTGTGTATGTCTCTCTCCCTCTCTGTCACATACACACATATAAATGCCAATACATGTGGTTAATAGATATGTGTTAATTTTCTGGCTTTCAGTTTTGAATTTAGTCCTCTTCAGAGAAGCAAGCATTTCTGTATGATGGCAATGGTATGCCACCTATTTCAAAAAAAAGTTTGGGATTGTTGAATTAATATTCCACTGTTAAATTAAGTCTCCTTTCTTGCTCCTGAGTCACCACCCCAACTAATCTGAATCTAGACTGATATAAAAACCTGCAGGAATAAGGAAAGTCTAGTTTGGCATTCAATGAAAGCCATTCTTGATTGTTTCATCTCTTGGTAGAAAAAGGCAAGCTTGTTTAATGTCGTTTTGGTGCCAAGTGGTAATTACCCCCAAATGATTTCCTGGGGTTGGACCAAGCCTCTTTTATGAACATGTACCTCCAATGTCACCGTAGAACTGAGAAGAAAAGGAGTCTCCCTCTTTCTCATGTACACACTCATAAAGATGAAAAATAAAAAGCCAATGTAAACATTTTTTTTTTCTTTTCTTTTGTTAGATGTGGAACCTTGAGTAATGCATCTCTCCCTGGGTGCTTTAAAAAAAAAAAAAAGGCAAGCTGGGAACATGGCCCCTTGGTGGAGTTTACACAATCTGTACATTTTTAGCACATGAAGTAGCCTGTTCTTAAGCTATATCACTCCTGTTTCCAAGAGCCCACCCCAAACTGCAGGAAAGTAAGAGTATCTTGGTTTCAAAAAGGATGAATTTGGATGGAAAGAAAGAAAACCCCTCTTTTTTTCACAGTTGTCATTGTTCCTTTACCTAAGACCCTATTTGCCATTGTACACTTATCCGCCGTGAATACTCTGCCACATCCACACCAACAAAGAAGTGTACATTGGGACAGAGTGAGAATTGCCTGCCATTGTATGTATGGCTCTCATCTCATAAGTCAATATGAGTAATGCTTAAGGTCTGATGTGGCCCTCCTTTGTGATATGTTATCACAATATTTAATAAGCCAGCAACTGATTCGTACTCTAAACTGTATTCCAAAGGATTCCAAAGTCCTTTCAAAATATCGTGTACCTGGAACTAAGTATTTTGTCCTGAGTTTTTTACATTTGTGATAGTTATAAGCCACTTTGTCATTAATATCCATCAAATAGAGGACATTTGGCTGAAAATGAAGAAAAGATTTATTAAATTTAGTTTCAGTTCCATTCATGGGACGAAAATATATGTAGGAATATGAAAAAGACTAATGTCTCTATGTTAAAGAAATCGATTTCCAGGGTGCCAAGTGGAAAAGTGTAATTGAAATTGACCCATTAAATGATTACATTATTTGTGTACCAAATCTAATATATTTCACAAAACTATAGAGCTGTTTCAGTAACTACCTGCCAAACTGTATATATTGTTCCTAATTAAGTTTTATAAATGTACTTATAGAAATGTGAGGTTGCAGAATTATCCATGTAATATGTCTCTACATTTATGAAACCTATTCCAGAGAATTAAGACAAGGCAGTGCATTTCTAATCTCATGACTATTTCATGACTAGCGAAAGCTATAATAAACAAGGTGACAAAATGAATATTCAAAAGAAGTTTCCCAGTTAAATTCTGAAACATACACAGAAATGCATCTTAACTTCTAGCATTGCCCCTGGAAAATCACATTGTAGTAAACACTTGACCTTTAAAAACGTGTTTAAGACCCACTTTCTGACTACCTACTATGTGCCAGGCACATGCATTTTTACATATGCAATTTTCTTTAATCCTGGTACCACTAAGCAGAATAATTTCCATTATTCCTATTTGGTTGGTGAGAGATGATGGGCAACTCAATTAAGGTACAAAATACTTAATTTTATGGCTGCTTTTAATCTTTTTTTTTTTCCACTTTCATTATCAGATTCTATGTTTCTGAAGGGCAGGGATAATGCCCTATTCTTCTTTGTATTCAAAGAATGAAAGAAAAATGCTGTTGTTCAAATGATTCAAAGGTCTCTTTCCTCTTTGCTTAATTTTGTTTACATTGTGGTTTCACTGAAAACAAATTATCGAAGACTCTGAGATATTGTGTATTTTTCCAGTTTACCAAATAGAAGTACATTTTTTTAAAAAGGGCAAATATTATCAGATTTTTCTTTTGAAAAATACGTTCTCCTTTGTGTAAGATGATGCTAGTGGCTAATTTTGCTTTTTAAAAACTACTGGATATAAGACCTGCATGAGGTATTATTTTGGGCACATATAGAGATGAATAAGGCAAAGTTCTCAAGGAGTTCTGGAAAATTGTGAAATAGGCTCTTTGTCACCCTCTTCCCCGTGCTTCTATTCTCTCTGTTCCCAAGGGCTTGGTCTTTATCAAGGATTATCTTTCTTGGGGGAGAATGAAACGCTTCTTGTTAATCACTGGGATGGGACTGAGAATGATTCTTTAATTTTATCAAGTGACATAGGTAAGGCCCTGCTCCAGGAATTGGTCTCTTCTACTGTAGTTATTATAGACTCTGAAAGACCAATCTGGCCATAGACCGGAGTGTCTACGGAACAAAAATAATGGCAACAAGCAAGTAGGGAGAGCAGTTGGCTTCCACTAGGTCAAATGGCTAAGAGACGTGGGGGGGGGGGGGGAATTTATAGCAGGGGCAGAGAAGGCTACATGAAATCCAAGAGGGCAGATGGTACACGGCAATTGACTTGGCTCCAGCTTGTCACTCCATGGCACCAGTAACTAGGTCAGAGTCTAGTCCTGAGCTGTGGAAAAGGGCAAGTTTAGTTGCCAGACCTAGAGTCAGTGGTTTGCTAAGAAGTTTACCAAGAGAGGAATTAAGCACAGATGGGAGTCCAGGTATAACTGGGATGAACATTAGTGCTAAACTAGTTAAAAGGTGATTAGGCGATAGTCCTTCCCAAAGCACAGCTACTTGGCGGCTTTTCATGTCCATCTACTCAAGATAAGGATCGGTTCTAAAACTGCAATGGGGTGAAATGTACAGATTAGTTTATCAGCGTTCCATTGCCATATTAATGCTGTATGTCAAACCACCCCCAGACTAAGAGGCTTTAAAAAATAAGCCCTTGTTATTGTTTGTGGGTTTACGATTCTGTGAATCTGGGCCAGGTTTGGCTGATTGCAGCTGAGCAAGGTCTTTTGAGGCCTATGCTCAGAACGGTCACACTGTCACTGCTCCCTCAACCTATGGGCCAAAGTCACAAAAACAGCTCAGATTCAAGGGGGGCGGAAAATAGACTCCATCCCTTGATGGCAGATGTTGCCAAAGGCACGGGTATAGGGGAAGAGTAAAGAATTGTGACCATTTTGCAATCACCACACCTGGGGTCCCCAACTTCAACTGTTAGAAGGGATGTGGGGTCTAGGAGCCAAGTGGGGCTGGGGATGGGGTGGGGGGGGCTGGTTCTTCATCCACTGTCAGCTGTGAAGATTTCCTTTCTTTCAGAATGTCTGTCTCAGCTTGTTGATAAGGGATGGGGATCCAGCTATGCTAACTCTCCTTAGAATGTGAATAACCAGTAGCCCACTTAACAGGCTAGTTCTCACAAGGCAGTTTTTTTTTGTTGTTGTTTTGTTTTGTTTTTTTTAAATTTTTTTTTCAACGTTTTTTATTTATTTTTGGGACAGAGAGAGACAGAGCATGAACGGGGGAGGGGCAGAGAGAGAGACACACACACAATCGGAAGCAGGCTCCAGGCTCCGAGCCATCAGCCCAGAGCCTGACGCGGGGCTCTAACTCACGGACCGCGAGATCGTGACCTGGCTGAAGTCAGACGCTTAACCGACTGCGCCACCCAGGCGCCCCATCACAAGACAGTTTTAACTGCAGCCGCTTATATAAAGTTTCTTCATCTATAAAACGTGGCTAATTATCGTACCTACCTCATGTGAGTCTCAGGAGGATGAAACGAGTTGAGAGAAACACTTAGCAAGATCTTACACATAATATGTTACCAGCAGATGCTAGTTGCTTTATCATTAGTCTCATTACTGTTATTATTTGCCCTTGTTAACCTAAACAGACCACATAAATGCAAGCAGTGCAGAATATTGAGGGATATGAGACTTTTGAAACTAACACAATTTTCTTTCCCTTCACGTAAGACAGTTTTAAGGAAGCCAATCATTTTGAGTCTTTTTTTTTTTTTACTAGTAAGGGTGATAAATTGTGCCAATTGTCTGTACTTTTGGGGAGCACAGCTTGAAAATCCTTGCTCTAACACAACATGGAGCACAAACTCAAAGGTCCCTGAGGCCTGGCTGATAACACAAATGAGCGAAGCCAGTAGGATGTAATTCAGTCGGGAGCCAGATGCTGTGGTGAACTGGAGTGCCACCAATGTGGCCACTCTCAGATGAGGGTGGTTGTGGCTGGTGGTGGAAGGAGAAGAGAGGCATTTCCTGTGATCACAGCTTTTCCCGAGGTAATGGAATTTGGTTACAGAAATAGAAAAGAAACATGATTCAGTGGTGAGATAAAATTACAGACACTCGAATTTGAGACGGAAGTGGTAGGAGGAAAATTTGGATTGAACACGGTCAGACTGATTCCATGGCAAAGGTAACTCTATTTCATAAAAAATAAGAAGAAATAGCACAAACCAGTATTATTTTATAGTATGGTTTATACATCTTTATATATAAAGGTACAAGGTATAAGGTATAAAGGTATAAGGACTGCTAGGAAAGTTGGTGCTTGCCACGGAGAAGCTGAAGCCAGAGGGAAACGCTGTGGATTGGGAGAGTTAGTGTTCTTTGAAGGCATAAGAGAGCGGCTTGAGGTGCAGAAGACCAGGAGGGCTAGGAACTCCACATTCTTTACTACGGAGCTCTTTAGAACTGTGCCACAACAAAGCGTCGGTGGAATGAGTCATTTTTTGTAACCATGAACGACAGCAGTTTTTTTCTCAATGGTATCCATCCAGTGGAAAGTGACCACAGGCTGTATGCAGCTCATGCATTTCAGTGTATGTGAGCAGACAGAACTGAAAAGTTTAATATCACCTGCTGATATCCCCAGAAGTCCCTGTATACGTATTGTCCTTTTGTGATACATCTAGATATATTCCCGGATATTCCTCTGGTTTGAAAACTTGGCTTCCATTATGGTGTGTCGTCTTCCTGCGGCGATCTCATGAGAACCAGTGCACTTTAAAGTGGTACGTTCCTCTCCATCCATGCCTCCACCAGGCCCCGTCTTTGTCATCCACTGGTCGCTTTCAGATGTCAGGCTTCGCCCTGCTTGGTACATAGGTGGTGTTCCATAGTGAAGTTCCGACTCAGTCTCTCCGACTGACTGACCCAAAGAATGCAGACTGGAGAGAAAGGCTGAGTTCCGAGGGCATCTTCTCAGACTGGACATATCCACAGAGAGAGACACGTTTGGCCCAATGAAGAGAAGGTCAATGCTTTCTTCTGACCTGGAAGCCAGGGTCAAAATGAATCTCTACAACCTCATACAGAAACCGCTCTCCAGGATCCTCTCATATGCCACAAGTGTAACTCAGGTTCTTCTTCAGAACACAGGCTTTGAGGACAGCAGAATCAGGTACAGGAAGACTACTGATCTGTGTTGCTAGACAGCAGAATTCTGTTTTAAGCAAAGGATTTCACTTCTCTATGCCTTAATATCTTTCTGTTTGGAGTAGTGGGTTCCCACGAGATGATTAGAGGTGTCTTTCAGCACTAAGATTCTAGTGTTCTGTGTTAGGTGATAGGGAGCCATAGAAGGTTCTTGAGCAGGATAAATTATTATGAAGATATATGGGCAAGATTGAACTTCCTCCACTAAACACAGTTTTTAGCAGATCAAACCATGCTTGCTCTTACACATCTTTTCATCATAGTTCCTTCTTTTCTCCGGTTTTTATTCTTGTAGAGAAAGCAGTTCAATAAGCACCAAAGGGAAAGTGGAGGAAATATGATGGTCACACAAATGGGAAAACTGGATTTGGTATATCAGTATCTTGTGTCCCTCCAGACAGATCTAACGTGAGTCAGAAGGCTACTTAGTGAGAATGGAAAAAAGAGGAGGAAAATATAATATTAGATAAACTGAATTTTTAAAGAAATCAAGGTAAGTAATTATGATGCCTTTGTTTCAGGATAATTACTATACTGCTAATGGGACCGGAAATCCGTTGAACCTTTGATTTTTAGCTCCATGCATTCATCCTCATGCTAGAGATGGCCTCCCATCCCATCTGGAGAGGACGTACTGACTTCCAAAAGCTCTCTTTCTTTTGGACAGTGCTTAAGTAGGCATTGCCAGCGTTTACTCTAGGACTCTGGTGTTGTACCGTTCTTTCCTGATTGAATCTTTATTAGGTGATATTTTATTTTTCAGCTTTTTTTCTGGTTTGTTGATTCAGACAGGACCCAGTCCAGTCTTACTGACTCCTGAGTTACTTTTGCTTTCTGGGGTGACTTTATACCTCGCTGCTTTCCTCCATAGTTGCTATTACTCTTGATTTCTCAATGGGAAATCTTATTTCCCTCTTTTCCTAGTGTGTGGGAGGTGAAAACCTCACTGAATTCCCACTACTAACAAGAAACTTGCAGAGACTTTCATTTTCATTCTTGGCGTGACTTGTACACAATCTCACATGAAGAAATTAGGATGTATTTCAACATTATGTTCTAGTTCCATAAAACTCAGTGGGATTTTATTAGAATCAAAATTGATTAGACACTCCTTGCTCATTGTGGCAACAATTCTTTAAATTAATAGTTAGCTCCCCACTCCCCATCCCACCCCGCATTACTTATTCAACAGGCTACCTGACTGTTTAGTCTATGAGGACATGCATTGTATTTATTGCATCCCCAGATCCATGGGGCATTAAAGACACTGTGCTGTGACATGGAAAGCAATATTTATATATGATCTAACCCCAACCCTACTCCTCCCCTTTGCCCCTCTGCCAGCTTCCCATCCTACCTCTTGGTAAATGGCATGTAATTTTGCCCAGAAGTGTGCGTATAGCAACATGCCTTATTTGAAAATATTATTTTACTTTAAAAGAAACCGTGTTACAGTTGTGTATTTAATAAAAATTGCTTGAATGTTTGATGAAAGAAATGTCATAGCTTGCCTAAGGAATTGTTTCAACTTGTTAAAACCCAACCCTCTCCATATCTTCTTTAAATCTCAATTGACCTTTATCTAGATCTTTATTCCAACACAGTATTGACTTGCCATCAGCACTGCACAGTTTCTCTTTGGCAGAAGTCATCAGCTTTCCTGAATTTACCCAGATGATGGCTTGCTATTTTTGTAAGAGAACACTGCCATTTTGCCAAAAGTCTTCTGTCTTGCAGGAACTGGCTGGCGGTGCTGTTTTCTTGGGCTGCAAATAGGGCAACAGCTGCCCCTTCCATACCAGACCGTGGAGATGCGGTTGCCAGAGAGGCCTTGTTCTAGAAACTGAGACATGATGATAATGAGCTCAGCCATCCAGGTGAACCTAAGTATTTTTATCTTTTGGAAGAACAGAGAAATTATGACCAAAAATAAGTATTACTTAATTTTGTATAACTTTTGTTAAGCCTTTAAAGTCCACTAGTTTGAATTCTAGTTAGTACAATGCACGACGGCAATGTTGTGTAGGGGGAAAAAAAAGCCCTCTGGGTTCAAAACAAGGATTTGGTACTTGGGATTCAGTCCTTATCTGCCTTACTGGGAAATAGAGTCTATTTTCCTTTTTGAGAATTTGGTTTTACTCTAAATGAAGTAGGCTGTTTACGAGATGATATTTAATGTTTTTGTAATTCTAAAATTATCTGTGAACATGTATCTTTAATTTTAGAAAAGGGCAAAATTTGAGGGGGTGATCTGTTTGTTTTCTGTGCGCTTTGAAATGTTCGGAGTAAGTTTTTACTAAACCAGTAAATCTACCTTATAAATTTTCAGATCTAATTTACTGGATGAAAGGATCAAGTATTATAGAGGAGTTTTCCATCATATTTTACCTTGCCATTCATTCAGATTTTTTTCATTTTATTCGGACAGCAATTGTGACCTCAATGTGGGGAATCTTTTTCCCACTGAGGCATCTGTCTCCTTGCACTAGTGAGCCCATGTTCTCTCTTTTTCTGTTTCTCTCTCTGTGTCTCTCTCTCTCTCACACACACCTCACTTCACCATCTATTCTGTAACTAGCAGTTTGGAAAAATAAATCTCCAGGGTTTCATCAATACACTGTATTATACAATTTAACTATTTAGAGGGTCATTTGAGATTTTTTAGTAGTTCCCGGTTGTGAATTCCATGTGGAATTAAATTAAGCCTATGTCTGTCACAAATGGATCCCTCATTTTCCTTTGAGTCGGCAAAGATCTCAACTGGGCTTCCTTGCCTTGCTGACAGTGTGTTTCTGCCTATAAAACAGTGCCTTTCCTGAGCCACTCCTATATCTCCACGTCTAAGCGTCAAGGTCATAGTATCTCTCTCAAGCACCAATGATTGTTCTTTACAGTTATATGAATTTTGTTTTAGCACAAAGCAGCATAAATCATTTATTTGTTCTGCATGGGAAAGGAAAGGAGAAAGTGTAGAGTTAAAAAATTCTTTTCAAAAACCCGTGAGATACAGTGTTTCAGTAGATTATATAAGAATTTTGCTTACTCAAGCCAAAGGAATATGGAAACTAATAATTAGCCCATGGTGGAGTTTCTTGAGGGCTTTTTGAAGAGTTAAACTGCGGTATTATTTATAGACAAAAAAGGTAATATTTTCTGTGTTTTCTCGCCTCAATTTGTCTTGTTGCTTTTACACATCACATGTTATAATGTAATCTATGAGATAGAAACAATACCAGGAGTCCTAATTAAATTAAAAGTAATTACCAGTGTACAGATAGGGCTTTCAACAGCAGGAAGTTGATATTTTGTCATTCCCAGTTTATCTCCATGCACTGAGCACGATTCTTTGTACCAGTTATTAATGGCATTTTCTCAACAGTCATGAAGAGTGTGGGAAATAGGGAATGAGGAAGAGAACAAAGGGAAGAGAGAAATTAGGGCCGAAGGAAGACAGAGACAGAGAGGAATCTTTCTGTTGCTGTTCTCCAACTAGGATCCAGGGAAATTTTTCATACATTGAGGGACCTATTGCCGTCCTTCACTCACCTGTGAAAGAAATATTTGCCCAGCCCGTATTTGTAGCATATCCTAATTTTTCTTGACCACAAACAGAATTTTAAAAAGGGAACCTCAAACATTCTGTGCTCGAGGTCTGGTTTATGATGTGACAGATTTTCCATTTTCAGAAAGAAAAAAATAGTTCCAGCTCCCAACAGAAATTTAATTTGAGAGAGGGAGGGAAATGGCAATATATAAAGATTTCCTACTGTCCAATTTCTTATTCTGCTTTTCAACTGGGCATCTTTTAACAATTGGAAGCAATGCCATTCTCCCACCAGGAAACACAGTGCAGGCTTTTAAAGAACATTTACAGGGTGATGTCCGTTTGATTGACCGTTATCTTGCTGGCATGCTGCTGCTACAAATATGAGCAATTATTGGGAAAGCAGTCAAATTAAATTTTCATAACTATAAAACTGCATTTTACCTTAGGGGCACAGCTTCCTTCCTATTTCTACAATCTATTTTCTATGCTTTGTATTAAATCTAAACAAATGAATGTTTACCAACATTAATATTTTAACATAGCATGCCAGTCTGTGCCCTCTCTCCAACAACTTTTTCATCTGTCTAGGAATGTTCTATGAGAGAGTTAACTTTTTTTAGTATAATATGGGTCATTTTGGGTAGGCTATTCTTAATGGACGCTTTCCCATCCACCAAACGTATACCTTCCCTGATTCTTGCCTTTAATAATCAAAGTCAACAAATGGCTTACATGAAATTAAATTTAATCTTCTGAGATCATCCTTATCAGGGTATTAAAGGCTGCTTACCTCAACAGGTCCATCCGAGTAAGGATAACACATGTTGTAAGTGGTAGGTAGGATGCTATGTTCCATTTCCACACTGCTGGCTGACATTGCTAGATGATTGTAGCCCAGTTCATCGTGGAGACCAGATATTGGCTTTTGGCAGTGATTTGAACCGATTTGAGCTGACACCAAAGGTGAACCCTATTTTGCTGTCCCCGCTGTAAATGGTTTTATCTTTGTGCGCTTGATGCCCTGCCTGGCATCTTCCCATATCTCTGTATCTTAAGCCATACTGGGAGACCAAGCCTCACCAGATCTTACTCTTACCTGAATACGTAAACTGCTTCTCCCAATTCTACCTGTCCTTCAGATCTTGCTCAAATCCTATCTCGCATGAAACATGAGGTTTTCCCAGATTTATCTGGATCACATTGCCCTTTCTTTGATGGTCATGCCCTTTTGCTAGGGTGATCATATGTTTGGGTTACTTTGTATAACCCCGGAGATGCATGTCGTCTTTTCCTTTTGTCTGGCTAGTGTCACTTTTTCCTCTCAAAAGTGTTTCAGTTCAAACAAGATATCACATGATCTCCTTATTCATAGCCTATAACTTCTATTTAGCTTTTAATAATTTTCCATTTTGGGTGGATCTAATTAACTTGGAAAAAAACGTTCCCCATCAGATGAACTACTAGAGGACTTCTCTCTTATCCTCCCTCTGGAACCAGGCTAGGCATAAAACGCATACCTCCTAAGTCCCTGATGTCAGAATACTGGTAAATTCTCAGTCCATGGTCAGAAGGCATTTCTCAGATGTGCTCAAAGAACTCTAATTGTGAAGGTCTTCCTGGGGCTCTACCCGGATGCATGGGCTTTTTCTTGGTTCCTAATCTGTAGTTGGCCTCTTGCGGAGGCATCACCTAAGGATGATGTCTTTGGTAGCAACATCTCTTGTGAAGTTATAGGAGTTTCTGATGGACGGTAAAGTAGCTTGTATTGGTCTAACTCTGACAATCCAGAAACTAATGTCATCCCTGGTCATCTTTTCACTGCAAGCATCTCTGCATCACCTTTCCATGTATCCCATTGTTTTCTTACCTTTCAAAAGGGCTCTAGAATACATATGGAGATTCTTTTGGCAAAAATGAAAGTTTAATCAGTGTTAATACTCAAATGATTTTGTGTGCTTTAATTTTGTAGAATTTCATAATATTAGAGCAGAAAAAAACCCCAATTGTTGTAATTAAAATTTTTTTTAACGTTCATTTTTTGAGAGACAGAGAGAGACAGTGTGAGTGGAGGAAAGACAGAGAGAGGGGGAGACACAGAATCCAAAGCAGGCTCCAGAATCTGAGCTGTTCAGCACAGAGCCCGACGTGGGGATCGAACTCACAGACTGTGAGATCATGACCTGAGTCGAAGCTGGACGCTTAACTGACTGATTCACCCAGGTGCCCCTCGATTGATGTAATTTAGACAAGCATCTCATTTTTAGAGGTAAAGAGTCTCAAAATTCTGTCTTTGAGTATATATCATCTGTATATAAAGTTGGGCAGATCAGAATTAAAGGGTTTCCCAGTTCTTGCTTGATTTCTGAATGCTGAAATTTCGATTTGAGAAAAGGAAACAATCTTTCCAGGAAACATCCAGGGGAAAGGATAAAGATAGAAGAAAACATCCTAGGAAGAAGTGATAGGTTCTCAGGAGTCTGTCTATAGAGCTGCTGGATGTGATGGGGCATTTATAGCTCAGCTCACTAACTTTATTCATCATCAATAAATATTAATAGTGAGTATGATAAGTTGAAGATTTACTCATTACTGTGACCTTGACCTTGTGGCAATATTACCTTGTTAGGCAGGACTATTATTATCCTCTTACTTCAGCTTCACCTCTGTTTTTGAAAGGCAACGGAAAGGAGGGAAGAGGAAGAAACACTTACGCTCCTTATTATTAGGATGAAATTATGTGAAACGTTGTTTGGAATATAAAATGGCAAAGAGTTAGATAAAGATCATTTAACTACTCACTGTCAGACATAGTGTCCCAATCCATACAATATACTACCTTCAAGTAGTTGAAAAATTAGGGGGGGATAAAATATTAATTTGGGGAGCTAAATGATTTTTTTTCTATTGGAGACTGCCTGTGCAAAAGAGTGATATTAAAAATGTTTGTTTTCTTAATGATCATTTCCTACTTTTCATTCATTCCATCCTATCTTTGTGACGATTTTCTTGATTTTTTCCTATAACAAAACTTTCACGTCAGAGCTTCGTCCAAAGTGAATGTCACCTTGTTCACCAAGGGAGGGACTTTTTGAAATATCTGCTAATCTTCCTAATCTTAAACATTTATACAGACTGAAATGACTTTAGTGAGAAGAAACAAAAGAAAGAAATGTAAGAAGCGATTCATACTTTCCCAATGGTAAAATTTGGGCAGTTATGGACTGAACATCTGTGTTTCTCAAAGGAACTGGTCCTACAATTTCAGGCAGTGAATGACATTTTTGAATCCTTTCCAATGGCTGCCCACCCTTCTTGGCCACACAGAACTGGGCTAGGCAAATAATCAACAGCATTTTTTATCTCTCTCTGCTGAGCATTACACTAGGTACTTTGGGGAAGGATGCCAGCTGTATATATGCTGCATTGATATGACTGCCTCTATTCTTGCTCCCAACTTATTCTCAAAGGTCTTCTTTCTCAGGAGAACAGCTGGATGAGCTTCCCCTTCCTTCAGCAAAGTGATGCCAAATATTGGTTTCTGAAACTGGCCCCTTGATACATGCCTTTGTTTCCTGAGAGACCCAGGCTTCAACCACCTAGGAAAGACCACAATACACCTCGTTGCTTCATTTATTGAGTTGCCAATTGATGTTCAGGATTTTCCAATATGATTACCTGCAAAAAAAAAAACCACTCTACGTTCTCCTTTTAGCATCATTTTCTTAATTAGACCTTTTGAAAAGATGTATTGAATCCTGATTCAGGAGGTGCATCGAACTTTACAATGAAGATGATTTGTGTTTACTTAAAATGATTCAATGATTCATCTAAAGTTTGTCACTTTATTTAGTTATTCATTTGTTTATTCATTTAATCGTTATTTACTCAACAAATATGTGAATATTTATTAGTTGGCAAGTTTTGTGCTAATTGCTGTGGTACAAGCAATGAAGACAACGAACAGGTCACCTGACCCAGTGAAACTTAAATATGGGATGGGGGGGGCGGAGTCTATGTTACACAGTGACTTTTGGCTTTTAATTACAAGAATATAAGGTTATTTCAATTCATTAAGCATGTACAAGGTGTCTACTTTATGAAATCACAGATAGTGCTAGATACAGCATTGAATGCTCTGAAAGAAACGTGCTATGGTTCTTGTCTTCTAGGCGATCACAGTGTGGTCTCAGATTCAAGCACATTTAAAATGCCTCTTAAAACTAGGTAGACGTTACAGTAATAAATGAAGTGATACGGGAGTTAGGGGAAAGAGAAAGCAAGAGTGAGAAAATGGGGTGGAGATGGGGGAGAAAGAGAGACAGAGAAAGTGAGTGAATTTGGGAAGGCTTCTTGAAAGAGGAAAGGTTAAGTTGAAATTAAAATAACACAAATTGGTAAAAGAGTGGAAGGGAATGGGGAGAGATGGCAAGTCTTTCCTGACAGGTTCTAACTAACTAACTAACTAGCTAACTAACTAACTAATAAACCACCTACACGTTCAGGTAAGCAAGTAAGGGTATTATCTAAGAACAGTAAGACAAATTTCTATAGGTTGACAATTCAATCTAGAAATGTAAGTAAAGTCCATGTTATTAAAATCTTTAAATAACAGGTTGAGCAGGTGGGCCATCCTGGCACATACAAAAGAGACTCACTGAGAGCTTTCTAGAAGAGTAGTGACACTTGTGACAAGATAATGTCCGTGGCAATACTTAAGATGTATTGCAAAGGGAAGAGCCTGGACATCACTTAGGGGAGACAACTACAATCATTTTGGTGAAAGAGAATGAGGATTCCAAACTAGGGCAGAGGAAGTGAAAACTGAGAGGAGAGGGACTAGAGAAAGGGAATTGAGGCAAAACCAACAGAGCTTTCTGACCAGATGGTGATGGTAGTGGTGGCTCTTTATTGCTCATGAGTAGACGAAGAGGGAACCTCAAGGGGGCATTTTCTAATACCTATATTCTGCACCTGAGTTACAAGTTGGATTTTGCAGGTAGTAAGTTTTCGATGCCTTCTAAGAGAGTTGTTTCAGTAAGTGTTAGAGACAGCACCACAATTGGAATGAACTGATGACACGGTAGAAAAGAAGAATTTGAATCAGTGAGTAAAGTCAATTCAATCTGTCAATTATAGAATTAAAAATTGGCTCCCCGCATGAGATTTCTTCAAAAACAGATTTCTTCTTTATTTCTTAGTCAGAGCTAAATGTATGTTTCTTTGATGCAAGGAGACATTATAAAAGTGTCTTCTTATTTTAATCATAAAAATAATAACTTTATTGAGCACTTGGTATGTGCCCAGGACTGCTGTAGATCAGTTTATTTGCACAATAAGAATGCAGGTCATATGGATCGTGCAGCAATTGGTAATTACAAAATAGCAGCAGTTTCCTTTTCTATTAAAAATTATAAATATAAAAAAGGTGGAATCCTGATATCTAATTTCTGTAATTTTTTTTTTGTCCATGATTTGTTTCGCTGTCCATGATGCAGAAATCCTAATGCTGATACAGAAAATGAAATAAAATATTCTGCAATTTCTAGTTGACTACTTGGCTCTTCTGAGCCCTTAGCTTCAAGGATTTTTCAAAATATATTTTTCTGCACCACAGCTCAGAGTTGCTAAATCCAGAAATTGAAACATTCTGAGAACCAAATCATTTCAGGGTAAATCAAAGCTCTTGGAACATTGCCCTAGGATTTTGAAGATAGTGTTTAATGGTGAAAAATGTTCAGTATTTTTAAGGAAATTCCAATTACGGAAGGCTGCCCCATTCACATTCTCGACGATGCAGGGTGTCTGACACGAGGTGTCTTGGCTTGACCTTCCCTCCTGTGAAGAACCAGGACTCCATGGGTGAAGGTGAAGGTCTGGCCCTGGCAATTCCACCAGCATGTCTACTCTCTGTCATCCTTTGTGAGGAAATCTGAATCTGATGTCTATTTCCAACTCCACCTTAAAACCTGGAAATAGGTACCTTCCTTTATTCCAGTCTGGCCAGTTTCTTTTCTAACCGCTATTTTAATGCCAACAACTGTGACAGCTCAAACCTTCTCCAATAACTTGTCTGTGTTTTTGTTTGTTTGTGCTCTGCAGGACTTGTGATGGAACCCAGAAGAAGGAAAGAGAGAGAGTGAACATAGCTGCACATATCTTAAGACCAGGAGGCATTTTAATGTAGTGGAAAGAGCATGAGTTATAGAGTCAGAGAGCAATGTGCAGTTACTGATTGTGTAGCTTGCGGCAAGTTATTTAATGCTTTTGTATCTCAGTTTTCTCATCTGCGAATGAGGAAAATAAAATTTACATCATAGGATATTTGGGGGAATTAAATGAGAGAAGTACATAGAACACATTGTAGATGATAAATACATGGGAATGATGCTCTTATTAGTAGTAACACAACCACTAATAAAAGAGTGGAACAAAATAAAGATGAGGCAGGGGTGATGGGGAGCCATGGGCAAAGAACCATCCACTGCAATGCCTGACAATTCGGAAGATGCTCTTGCATCTTTCTATGAAGTGATGGAGGAATTTGATCATCTTGAGTTCACAAGGCCTTGTGTCTTATAAGCAAGGTTGAATGAAGCCATGCCAACCTGAAAGGTCTTCTTTCTCCTCTTCCCCTCTAAGTTCCACTCATTTTTTGAGAGGCTCCCTGAATTATCCTTTCTGAAGATGCTGTCCCCGCTGATCTCTTCTAACAAGGACCTCACTTTCTATTGAATTAAGACAATAAATTACATACCATCTATTATATTCTCTCATTACGTCCTGGAGGTGTGGCTTCCAAATAAGACTGAGATTTCCTTGAGTAAATACTTCTGATAGATCAACCATAGGATCTTGCATGGCTGCGCATGCAGAGAAGCCCTAAACCAATACTATAATGAGGGGGGTGAGAAGAGTAATAGCCTTAAGTTTCT